>NW_026294525.1:16313596-16913596 GCF_007827085.1 Peromyscus californicus insignis | reverse complement strand
GCACCACCACCACCCAGTAACTGATTTTGATTTTTAAACAAGGTTCCATTAGTATTGTACAGTGGCCTCAAAGTCACAATCCTCCTGCCTGAGCCTCCAACATGCTGGGATTTCAGGTGTGCATCACCATACTAGGCTTAGTTAACTTTTAAAACCACGATCAACTTCCATTATATGGGGTAATGGTCATCCAACACTCTGAATGCATTTAATACTACTGAGTGTTAACAGCATAAAGTTTTAATGTATTAAAATGTATTTTTAATGTATTAAAAACTTTATACTGAACTATACATTAAATGATATACATATATATGTGTGTGTGTGTATGTATGTATATTTTGTTTTTTGGGGTTTTTTTTTGTTTTGTTTTTTGAGACAGGGTTGCTCTGTATAACAGCTCTGGCTGTCCTGGAACTCACTCTGTAGACCAGGCTGGTCTCGAACTCACAGAGATCCGCCAGCCTCTGCCTCCCAAGTGCTGGGATTAAAGGCTTGATTTATATATTTTTAAAGTATGTTCCCCTCTTAGTAACATAAATATGGACAGTCAGATTTAAGGAAAAGTTCTTTTACAAAAAAAAGCTACTTCTCTCCAAGTGTTACAGAGAAATGTGGTACCGTATTAAAACAGCAGCCAGAAAGTAATATTTCACAACAAATTCAGTTCAAAGGACCACTAATTTCTGTAATGTTCTGTTATGACAGTTAAACTTTGGTAAATGCTGCCCTGGACTAGCTTTTATGAGTTCCATGGTTTCCAACTATATTTTCTTCCATCCTCAGTATCTAAAATTCTTTAAATGGGATTCAAATAGATCAGCTTTATGTAAAGTTTTATAGGAAATAAGGTTCTGCAAGAATTTGCTGTCATTTGCATTACAGCAATGTCATTATAAAATCAACTGCAGGGCTTGGGTTTAGTGCTGCAGGCATTATCCTAGGTCTGGACAGGTAGAGACAGGAGGATTGAGTATGAGGCCATCATAGTCCACACAGCAAATTCCAGGACAGCCAGGGCCACAGAGTTAGACCCTGTCTCCAAAAAAGGACAAAAGAAAAGAAAAGAAAAAGACTACTACTTAAGAACTATGCTTGAATTACAATAATGAATAATGAAGCAGAGGTCATAACCTTGTTGATGGTAAAAGAGCTGTTGCTCACAGTGATGGCTATTCTTGGATGTCAACTTGACTACATCTGGAGTTAACTAAAAACCAAGTCACTGGGCACACCTGTTGGGGACTTTTAGGTAACTGGATTATTTGAGGTGAGAAGACACACCCTAAATCTGGGCCGTACGTTCTTGTTGCAGCCTATATAAAGGACAAGGAAGAAAAGCTTTTGCTCTCGGCCTGCTTGGCCTTGGATCACTGGCATTAGAGCCTACTTACTCAGAACGCCAACGTATACTTTAGAACAGCTGTGAGTTTTGGCTCTAGCCTGGTCTACAGAGCTAGTTCTAGGACATCCAAGGCTATACAAAGAAACTTTGTCTCAAAAAAACCTATACTCTCTGATGCATGTACAGCACTCAAAGTCAACCTAAATTTTCTGAGTATTAAGCACAGCAGCCATGATTCTTACCTGTTGCCATTTCTGCTGGAGGTATGTATCTTTGACTGAGTACAGATACTTGTTCATTTGGTCAAGAACTCCCTGATAATAGACCATTGCAGAGTCATAGTTTCCCAGCAATGCATATTCACGAGCCAATTTTACATTCTCACTAATCATGAGAAGACTCATGCTCATATGTAAGCTAAGGAAAGAAACAAGAAACATTTTCATGTTATACATCTCTTCAAAGTTTCTTAAAAACATACTTCCCAGGACTCCTTTACTAAGGAAGTTTACAACAGCATCAGTGAGACCATTCAGTAGAAGACTGACCCAGCCTTAATCCAATGAACCCAAATAAAGGGGAAACAAGGAAACCAAGTCCACAAGGCTGTCCTGACCTCCATCTGCACATGTTCACACACCACAATGCACATCTGCCCCAACTCCGACAAAATAACAAACTTTTAATAATTCATTTATTTTATATGTATGAGTATTATGTCTGTATGTATGTCTATAAACCATATGTGTGCAGTGTGTGCAGAGACCAGAAGAAGGTGTTGATAGTCTGAGACTGGAGTTAGAGACAGTTGTGAGCCACATTGTGGGTGCTAAGAAATGAATCTAGGTCCTCTGGGAAAACAGCCAGTGCTCTTAACCACTGAGCCGTCTTTCCAGTCTGAACAAATAATTCTAAAAATTCAGTTTACAATAACACATGTGACATCATCTCCACATTGACTCCTACAGTTTCCATCCTTAAAGAAACATCTTGGGACTTGGAGATAATAGTTTAGCTCAGTGCTAGACTGCTTGCCTAGCATGCATAAGGCCCTTGGTTCAATGCTCAGTGCCACACAGATACATAAACAACAAAACAACTTGGGCTGGGGATAGAGTTTAGATGTAAAGCACACCCAAGGCAAGGCCTTGGCTTCAAATTACACTACCATCAAAAATAAAACTCATACGTACATACAAGCATGCATGATTTTAGTTCCCAAAGCTAAGACCCACCATAAAGGCTAGCTCAGACATTACTTCTTAGGTTGTCCACCTCAGCTCAAAATAAATGTTCACCATGTAGGCCCTCTGGCATTTTACTGGAATTTTCATCTCACGACAGTTATCTAGTTACTCTACATTTATCTCTACTAGACTAAGTTCTCTGAGAGCAAGATATACATGTGAAAGATGTAGAGCTGTATCTTCAGCACAGGACACATGTTTTCATAAACTCTGCACAAGTAATGCTCACTGCTAAGCATAGTTTTGGAAAAAATTACAAATAATCAGATAGCATATGTGTTTTGAAGTTAGAAAAACCTTGGTTAGAATTATTCCCCCCCCCCCCCACCCTGCCCCAAGACAGGGTTTTTCTGTGTAGCCCTAGCTGTCCTGGATCTCACTCTATAGACCAGGCTGGTCTCGAACTCAGAGATCCACCTGCCTCTGCCTCCTGAGTGAGTGCTGGGATTAAAGGTGTACACCACCACTACCCGGCTTCTTGTTCAAAATTCTAATTCTGCCATCTTGGTTAAGCCCTTAATATTTCTTCCAAGTCTCAATTGTTAAATTTTTAACTGGGATAGGAACTACTTCCAGGGGTTACAAAACTAATTAAAAAAATAAATAAATAACTAGGCAGGTGCGGTGGTGGATGCCTGTAATCCTAGTTACTTGGAAGCTGAAGCAGTAGCATCACAGGTTTGAAGGCAGCCTGGGATACACAGCAAGTTCAAAGTCAGCCTGATCAGCTCAGGTGGACCGTGGCTCTGAGCAAACATTGTAAAAAGGGAGTGGGTGCTGGGGATATAGCTCTACGGTGGAGCACGTGGCTAGCATGCAAGAGGTCCCGCACTCAATCCCCAGGACGAAATAAGTAAATAAAAATATGTAACTTGGTGCCTGCCAGGCATGACAGCTCAGGCTTCTAACTCCAGCACTTGGGGCACAAGCAAGGAGGACCCCGAGCTGGAAGCCTGGAATGGCTGGTCTTATTACTCAGCAGAAAAGTATGTCTTCAATAAAAGGTTCTGCACATGAGAACCCAAACTATCTGCATTTAGTACAATAGAGATATGTGGAGATGGACATAATTAAATCAGAAGTAGGCACTTGATAAATGTCAGCTTTGTTAATGGTGACAATGACCACTATTCTGTGAAGCACAGATAACAGTGAGGATGAATGCTGGAAGAATCTGCATGTTCTGAGAGGGCAATGATTTGGATGGGGGCAGTGGCCACAAGAACAGAGAAGCAAATCTGCACCACTGTGGGGAATGAGCAGCCGGCTGCTTGGGAGTCCCCTAGGCCACAGTGTCGGCACTTTAGGCTTGGGGGGACACAAAGGTGACCGTGAAGGAGAGGAGGAAAAGTGAGAGGAGGGAGAAGTAGGAGAAAAATGAAATGACTTTGTACTTCTTATGTACATCAGTAGAATATCCAAATGGAGCTCCCGGGCAGTAAAGGATAACTACAGGGTTAGAGCATGGCTCAGTGGGTAAGCACAGTGACTGACTGCTCTTGCACATGGTGGCTCACAACTGCCTCGAACTCCAGTTCAGGATTCCAACATCTTCTTGCCTCCATGGACACCTGCCTGCAGTGTATACATAAACTCACACAGGCACACACCTATATACATAAATAAAAATAAATTTATCTTTTTAAAAACATAAGCTGGGGGGTGGTAGCCCACGTCTAAAATCTCAGCACTCAGGAGACAGAGGGGGGCAGATCTCTGAATTTGAGGCCAGCCTGTTCTACAGAGTGAGTTCTAGGACAGCCAGGGCTACACCACAAAAAAACCCTGTCTTGAAAAACAAAAACAGCTGGGCATTGGTGGTACACGCCTTTAATCCCAGCACTTGGGAGGCAGAGCCAGGCAGATCTCTGTGAGTTCAAAGCCAGCCTGGTCTACATCTCAGAGATCCAGGACAGGCACCAAAACTACACAGAGAAACCCTGTCTTGAAAAACCAAAAGAAAAAAGAAAAACAAAAACAACAAAAAAGCAGGTTCAATAACACTAAACATGAGTATAGCTTTGAGGAGAGATGAACCCTCACAATTTGTGAGAATAAAGTTGCATACTCATTTTGGAGAACAATCAGGCAATACTTAGGGATTATCTTTTATATGTATAATGTATAATAGCCCTGTGTAGAAATGTTATAAAAGACTCCACAGAAAGCCTCACAAAGATTCATAAAGGGACTTGGTTCTGGATGTTAATGATAGAACTATTTGAATTATTAAGAAATTGGGAGGCAGGGAGAACATAATCAAAATATATTACGTGTATGTATGAAAATGTCAACCCGTATTATATATAATTCATATATTCAAATATAAAACACTATAAAAAAAAGTTGGAGACAATCTGTTCTGTTAGGAAACTATGGTAAAGAACATAGTAAATATATAGTACATGGGAGCAATGAACAACTTTATAAACAGCAACATGAATAGATCATCAAAAATAAAGGGCTGGGAAACAAAAATCTTAGACATAGAACAATGTCTAATTTGAATATCATTTGATTAAAGTAAAAATTACCTATGCTGCATAAACATTCATTTAAAAATATACATGCATAACTAAGAATGTATATGGAATGTACCAATCTAAAGAGGGTAAGGAGAGAAATGTGAATCGAAGAATCAGGTACGGGGGCACACACCTATAATCTAAAGAGGGTAAGGAGAGAAATGTGAATCGAAGAATCAGGTACAGGGGCACACACCTGTAATCTAAAGAGGGTAAGGAGAGAAATGTGAATCGAAGAATCAGGTACGGGGGCACACACCTGTAATCCTAGCACTTGGAAGGTCAAAGCCATTCTCAGTTGTATACTGAGCCTGAAGCCAGCCTAGGCTACATGAGACCTTAAATGTGTGCTTTTAAGTAAGCAAAATGATGCATCCTGGAATTAAACTGTGACTTCCATCCTACTCACCGTCTCTTGCTTATCTACTCAAAGGAAAACCAGCTATTAATTATGGGGCAAGGTCCTCTGTGAAGAGGCTCACACCACAAAGAAATGAGGGAGGTCCCAGAGCAGCAATTAGTGATGAACTGAGGTTCTCACACTAAGAACCCACATGGCCCTGAATCCAGTTAACAACCACATGAATTAGCTTGAATCCTCCTTTGGTTGTCTTGAGATGACTGCAGTCCTGGATGACATCTTCATTACAGCTTGGTGGAAGACTGAATCAGAGGCATCCACAAAGCCACACGTTCCTGACCCAGAGCAACTGTGAGGTAAGTGTGTGTTTTAACACTAAGCTATGCAGTAACTTATGAGTACATAACAATATAGGTTTGAATTGAGGTTAGGCCACCTAATCAGTAACTCAAGACCCAGCATCTAAGGTCCAAAAGAAAAAGAAAAAAATCCCACAACATAAATAACAACTGCTGGAAGTGGTAACCACTGACGTTTCACCTTAAGAAAACTCCATAGCAGAGACTCCACCTTTGTTACCTGCTATACCCTCAGCACCCAGGACATGCTTGGCACACAGATTTCAAAATACCTTTGAATATGATGACTGCTGCTAGTGTTGTCTTAACTACAAAACCCTTTTCCCTTGGTCTAGCTTCTGATCCCCAAGACTCACATTCCTTGACCCTCAGTTCAACCAACCAAGCTGGGACTACTATTTCATTCATTTTTTGAATTTTTATTTTATGTATTTGGGTGTTTTGCCTGGATGTATGTGCACCATGTGCATGCAGTGCCCACAGAGGACAGAGGAAGGCATGACAGTCCCTGACACGGAAGATGCAGAGGCTTGTAAGCAGCCATGTGGGTGTGGGAAATTGAACCTTGGGTCCTCTGGAAGAGTAGCCATCTCTCCAGGCAAATTTGATTCCTGCATGATTATTTCTGCTCTGAAACCATCTTTGCCCTACAGTGATGCCTAGTCTGGGCAGCAGCAGCAGAAGAGAGGAACCTGGCCTGCTCTGGAAGTGTGCAGCTGATCCCCATGGCCCTAGATAAGTCTCTCTGTTTGGGGGAGAGGGAGATCATGGTTCAGGGCTCAGTTACTCTTAGCCTTCTTCACCTGTATACTGTTTTGAATTTCTCTTTCTAGTCAGATAAAATTCCTTTCAAGCCAACTATTTTTCTTTCTTTTCCTAAGGGAGAGGGAGTGGCTGGGTTTCACACTAGCTCAGGTTGGCCTAGAACCCACATTAGTTCTCTTGCTCAGCCTCTCAAATGCTGAGATTACAGGTGTGAATTACCATGCCCAGCTTGATATTTTCTAACAGACAATAGAAAGTAAACCCAAGGCCACATTAACATATAATATGCAAAGTCCTTGGCTATCAAAGAAAACAATGTTTACACACATACTGCCAAAGCACCTTTATTTCACTAAATGTCAGACAAAAATCATCATTTTCTATTACTGCAGCAATGTCTAAGCCAGACTAGTTTTTGGTAATTTTTATATGCATTGGTGTTTTGCCTACATGTATGTCTGTGTGAGGATGTCAGATCCCCCTGGAATTGGAGTTAGAGACAGTTGTGAGCTGCCATGTGGGTTAGGAATTGAACTAACCCAGGTCCTCTGGAAGAGCAGTCAGTGCTCTTAACCACTGAGTCATCTCTCCAGCTCCCTAAGCCAGAATATTAACACTTGTATTTATGAAATTCTTCAATTTCCCTTATCATTGTTGAGATTCCACTGTAGGAGAAAAGAAACTGGGTTTATCTAGCAATAGTACCTGGCAGTATTTGAGGAGAAGAGTCTATGTAGAGGGAAAAAAGCTAATACACAACATTTTAATTAAATAGTTACTATTAATTGTAAATACTACCTACTGGTTCAAAAAAAAAAAGTTGCCTCAAGATTCACAATCTTAGTTGTTAGACAATCTGCTGTTTCCTCTCCCCTAAGCCCTTCCTTTAATTACCCAACATGCTCTGTTTTGTTTATAAGACTTGAGTATAACTGAGCCAATGACTAAATTCACTTATTCCAACTGAACAAGTTAAAACAGGAAATTTTAATTGAAGCATAAATTTAATTACATAAAAAAACTTAGTGCTGTTTTTAGGAAACTTAATATCTGACCGAGAACAGTTCCTCCACAGAGAGATAAAGTACTGTCTCATCCTCCCCCCCAACCCCCACACCCCCTACTTGTATGATTAGGAAAAAAAAAAAAAAAGGAAAGAAAGAAAGGAAAAAACAGCAACTAAAGAACTCCAGAAGATGCAACAAATCCAAACACTGAGCACTAAGATCTAGTCAACCAGCATGCAGCCATTTAATTTTTAGAGGTATGTTAGCCTGGGCTCTTCTGAGAACTGCCATTTTTACTGTAATGAACAAAGGTCAGTCATTCTAGAAACATTTAAGGAGCACCAGGTTGTAAGGAATCTCTTTGAAGATAAAGACAGAAGTAGACTGAATATCTGCAGTAGTGAATATAGAGGTCATCTATGGCTACAGAGCCAGCCTGGACTATATGACAGCCTGTTTCAAATATACACACAAAAATAAACAAATACTAACAAATACTAGCAATAAATTCTTTTTCAAAAATAAACAAAAACTAGAATAAAAAACTGAGTGCCACACACGTGTGGAGGTCAGAGGACAACCTTGTGGAGTGGATTCTCTTTTCACCCTTAGCTGGGTTCCAGGATTTGAACCCAGGTTGTCAGATTTGCCTGGCAAAGCATCCTCAAAGGCACTAGAGACAAACAAGCAATTTCAGGAAGTTTACCTCTGCATCCTGAGGCGTTAGTTATTGGCAGTGGATGGCTGCCAAAGAACTGTCATTAATAAAAACAACTGAGGATCTGAAGTTGGGGAGATGGGGGCACCAGGGGAAGCTGAGTTAGTGCTGGATGGGTATGACCAAAATACACTGTATAAATATATCGAATTTTTAAAGAATAAAAAAAATTTAAAAGAAAAAAGTGACCGAGTAACTGCCTGTAACTCCAGCTCCGTGGGATCTGATACCTTCTTCCTGACTCCTCAGGCACCTGTACTCATATGAGCCCATTCCCCAAGACACACACACATTTACACATAATTAAAAATAAAATCTTTTAAAAAGAAACAAATTAAAAATCAAAAACCTTATCCAGCATCCCTCTGAAGGCATTTGAATAAACCATGTAACTTTGTGTGTGTGTGTGTGTGTGTGTGTGTAACATGACTCGTGTGGAACTCAGAGGACAACCTTGGAGGCAATTCTCTCCTTCCACCCTTAGCTGGTTCCAGGCTTTGAACTCAGGTTGTAAGGCTTGCCTGACAAAGTACTTTCAAAGGTGCTACAGGCAGACAAGCAATTCCAGGAAGTTTCCGTCTGGAACATGAAAATAACTACATGATAATTTACATAGTCACTAATGACCATGAATAAGCACCAACACTGACAGACCCCGAAGAACAATTAAAGCATGGCATAGTTTTTTTAGCCTTTATAATCATCATATGATAACTACTCAAACATAATAAAGTTATCATTACTAAAATAAAAGACAAGCCTCTTCAGAAAAGAAAAATCCACTTTACAGGTATTGATACTTTCAGTTCATCATGAACAAAGTATAATAATTAGTAAGTGTAACAACTAAAATGTAACTTAAAAGCAACACTCAAGCCCTATCAAGAAACACCACAAACAAAATCCCTTCATCATATCATCTACATGGATCATACTGATTTGACATGCTAGCTTTTTTTCAGTCAAGTATAAAAACAAAACAAAAAAATATGCTGTATCAAACAGAAATACAATACAGTAAATTCAGCAAGATTCCCTAATCCTTCCTTAATATTTATCAGAATTTTGGTACCAGTTTCAAATTCAAATATAGAATACTTTGAGGATTTACACACACACACACACACACACACACACACACACACACACACACGTCTAACAGCTTTCTTGGATAATAAATGCCACAAAGGGTCACATAGCTTTTTGTGGTCTTTGAAGATTAAAAGTTGATCAACACTGACTTTTTTTTTTTAAGTATGATACAGATCACAAGTTGCCAGTGTCGGTAGGAGGCAGTTTCGCTCCTATTTCTTGGTATGAAAACTTACTAATTACTAAACCATCTGTTTCAGAAAAGACAACAGGATATTGAGACATTTAGGCCTCTAGTAACATGACAAGAATATTTCTTGACACCTGCTAGGTGCACACATTCTGAAATATCAATGTTTCCAGCAGGAACTAAATGGAAGGCACAAATGGGTACTTTCAAGAGGAAAGGGCATCACTGTTCTGTTGGGAGTTAATATAAAAGTACTAATGATTACTAAATAAAGGCTTGAATTGGGCGTGGTGAAGCTGACTGTAATCCCAGTACAAGGCAGAGGCATGGAGTATCAGTTTTGGCTACAAGAGACACTGTCTCAAAATAAACAAGGACTGGCAACAAGTCTATGTTTGTATGTAATTTTGCAGCCACATACTTAATGGAACAAATGTTTCGAGGGATACATTTTCTCTATAGCGCCAAACCCAAAAGGCCACAACCTCGTGAGAAGGGGATCTAAAATAAGAAATAACCAACTTCAAGCCTGGTGTGGTGGCGCACATTTTTAATCCCAGCACTAGGAGGCAGAAGGAGGTGGATGTATGAGTTCAAGCCAGTCTGGTCTACAGAGTTCTAGGACTGCCAGGGCTACAGAGAGAAACTGTCTCCAAATAAAAAATAAGTAAAAGAAAGATCTTTGTTTAGGTATCACACCTAAACAAAAAACAAATAACAACAACAACAACAACAAAACCGGTGAGTTAGCCCAGCTGGAAAAGGTTTGCCCAGCATGCCTGGCGACCGGAGTTCAACTCTGGGACCCCTGTAGGGGTGGATGGAAGGAACCGACTCCTCTCAGGCTGTCCTCGGACCTCCACTCGCGAGCCCACATCTACATCATACATACAGACTAGCAATACATTTTAAAACTAAAAATAAAGACAAACACAAAGGAGAAACTGAACAGAAATAAACAAACCACCAAAGATCAGTACAACACCCAACGTAACAAATGGTACGAAAAGAAGGTGAATCCCAACGTTCAAGCTCTGGAGATTTTACAGGGCGGAGGTTTCGGCGTGGGGGCGAGAAAGCTTCAAACGCGCTCCCCGGATCGGGTGGCGTCTGTACGGACAAGGGCCCGAGGTGGCATCACAAGGCTCCTGGGGCGGACCGGGCGCACTGCGGCCCGAGCACTCACCCGGGGCGGCCGAAGCTCCGGGACACGCTGCCCGCCGCGTGGCGGGGGACGAGGCCCGAGCCGCCGCGTCGCGCTCGCTCCTCGGTGCCGAGGCCCGCGGGCACCGCAGCTCCTGCTCGCGGCCAATTTGAAGTCAAGAGGCGGAAGGTCGGTCCACTTTCAGCGCCTGACCGCCTCTGTCAGTCCCGCACCCGCGGGGCCACGCCCCGGAAGTGAGGGCTCCACGGGCGTGCGCGCGCAGGCGGAACCTGAGAGGGGCGTGGCCGAGCACTGGGTGCGTCTGCGCAGTCTGCAGCAGCGCCGCCGCTAGGGAGGAGGAGTGGGCGTGGCGAAGGGCTTGGTGGGACCCCGCCTACTACAGAGCCTACCTTGTGGACCTTAGTATTTCTTCCCAGGGTTCGTTCACACGGTCTCCGCGTCGACTTTCACCAAGCTGCTCAGAGGTTAGGCAGTCAGGGGCTCTCTTACAGGTGAGTGTCAGTGGTCAAGCCATTCGCTTATGACAAGTCTTACTTTAGAACCCGGTACTTAGAATATGTAGGCTGGGACCCATGTCACCGTGGAACACGAATGTTCTCAAGACATGCTATGGGTGGAATTTTATTTCCTTGATTTTTTTTTTTTTTAGGGGGCTACCGTTTTAATATAATCATACAAATAAAGTTATGTTTCACGATTTGCAGATACATACATACTGGACAGTACTATGGGCAGAAAAAAACATGGACATATTTCCCTTTAGGGGTACATATAATTCACTTTCTAACATTAAAACATCCCAGCCAAGGGCCAGGAGTCGTGGTACATGACTTTCTTTCTTTCTTTCTTTCTTTTTTTTTTTTTTTTTTTTTTTGGTTTTTCGAGACAGGGTTTCTCTGTATAGCTTTGGTGCCTGTCCTTGATCTCGCTCTGTAGACCAGGCTGGCCTCGAACTCACAGAGATCCGCCTGGCTCTGCCTCCCGAGTGCTGGGACTAAAGGTGTGTGCCACCACTGCCCGGCTGTGTGTACATTTTTATACATAAAATGGGTGTTGTGATTTGCATTTATGTAAATTATACCTCAATGTTTTTTGTTGTTGTTTTGAGACAGGTCCCACTCTGTAGCCTAATCTAGCCTGAAACTTATTATGTAGCCCAAGTTGATCTCAGACTCATAGTTTCTCTGCTATCAGAGGCTCGATTAGAGGCGTGAACTTCCATGCCTGGCTTCAATGAAGATGTTTTGAATAGACAAACCACCAAAAATGGCTTGCAGTGATTACTTCTATTTATTTACTTGTACAAGTAAAAAAAAAAGAGTTATAGTTACTCTTAAATCACAGAGATTTCAAACTACTACTTCTCCTCCTCCTTCTCCTCCTCCTCCCTCTCCCTCCTCCTCCTCCTCCTTCTCCCTCTCCCTCCTCCTCCTCCCTCCTCTTCCTCCTCCCTCCTCCGTCCTCCTCCCTCCTCCTCCTCTCCCCTCCTCCTCCTCCTTCTCTTCCTCCCCCCTCCTCCTCCTCCCTCTCCCTCCTCCTGCTTCGGTAGGATCTCACTATTCAGCCCACGGTAACCTCAAACTCGATGGTAATCCTCTTTGCCTCAGCTTCCCTAGTGCTATCACACAATTTTCTTCTTACCTACTTTGTCCTTTGACCTTTGCAGTGCTGAGCCCAGCTCTGTACTGAGCTACATCCCTAGCTCTTCTTAGCTTCATCCAGATCACAGCTGGATGGATGCAATCACTGGATCCATGGAAGTAAAAAACAAAAAGTAAAGGGGATGTGTGTGTATCTTGTCTAGTTTTATGTCATCTTGACACAAGCTAGAGTCGTCTAAAAGGAGGGAACCTCAACTGAGAAAATGTGTCCATAGATCCATTTTCTTAATTAGTGATTGATGGGGAGGGCCCAGTCCATTGTGGTTGATGCTATCCCTGGGCTGGTGGTCCAGGGGTCTATAAGAAAGCAGGCTGAGAAAGCCATGGGGAACAAGCCAGTAAGCAGCACCCCTCCTTGTCCTGTGCATCAGCTCCTGTCTCCAGGTTCCTGCCCTGTTTGAGTTTCTGTCCTGACTTCCTTCAGTGATGGACTACAATGTGGAAGAGTAAACCAAATAAACCCTTTCCTCCCCAACTTGCTTTTGGTCATGGTGTTTCTTGACAGCAACAGTAACCCTAACTAGGACATGGGGTAGGGACATGGTGATGCAAAGGCTTTAATTCCAGCACTCTCAGGAGGCAGAGACAGAAGGATCCCTGTGAGTTGGAGGCCTGCCTGGTCTACATAGCAAGTTCCAGGACATCCAGGGTTATATAGAGATATGCTGTCTCAAAAAGTAGGAGGGAAAAAAAAAAGAAGGAAAAAAAAAAGAATTGCATAGCTTTTACCTAGATAGGATGTATGTCAGTTCTCTATGGTGATATATTGTGTACCCTAGTAAAACTGCCTGAAGATCAGAGGACAGAACAAGCCATTAGATTAAACATAGAAGCCAGGCAGTGGTGGAACACACCTTTAATCCCAGCACTGATGAGGATCTCTGTGAGTTCAAAGCCACCCTGGACTACATGAGATTGACTCAATCTAGGAGAGAAACAGAGACAGTCAGTGTTAGCACACATTTTTTTGTTTGTTTGTTTGTTTTTGTTTTTTCAAGACAGGGTTTCTCTGTGTAGTTTTGGTGCCTGTCCTGGATCTCATTCTGTAGACCAGGCTGGCCTCAAACTCACAGAGATCCCTGTGGCTCTGCCTCCCAAGTGCTGGGATTATAAATTTGGTAAATTTATGACTAAATTTCTTTTAAAATTAAAAAAGAAATAAACAGCCCTTGCTGATTTGGAACTCACTTTTTAGACCAGGCTAGCCTCAAACTCAGAGAGATCCTCCCGCCTCTGCCTCCTAAGTGCTGGTTTATTTCTTCACTTTGATGCACTATTATTCTACAGAGCAGAGAGGTGCATCAGCAAAGTTTAATAACTACTTAGATTTTGCTTTACTTTTTCTTTGCATTATAATTGTACAAGAAAGAACAAATGAATAAAATTCTTGTACTGCATAGTTATAAGCATGTTTTGGTTTTTTTTTTTTTTTTTTGGTTTTTTGAGACAGGGTTTCTCTGTGTAGCTTTGCGCCTTTTCCTGGATCTCGCTCTGTAGACCAGGCTGGCCTCATACTCACAAAGATCCACCTGCCTCTGCCTCCCGAGTGCTGGGATTAAAGGCGTGCGCCACCACCGCCTGGCTATAAGCATGGTTTTATTGCCTACCAACTCTAGATGTCAGTCAAGCTCACTGATTGTTTCTCCTCAGGAAGTCGTGTTTTATATTCCTGTATTTGTCAAGTAAGTTTAGGTTATACCATAGGAGTTGGAAATGTTATGTTGCAGAGATGTTATTTTTCTTTGATAAAGCAAGAAATTGACTTGGCCTGGCCCTTTCTGTCCTGGGCAGCACCTCAACTGCCAGTTCATCCCTTTTGTTCTTAAATGGGATAGTTGGGTTCTCCCTGTACATGTATGTGCTTCAAGAATCAGCCAGAAGTCAGGCATGGTGGTGCATGCTTGTACTCCTAGCACTTCTGCAACTGAGGCAGGAGAACTGAGTTTAGGCAAACATAGGCCAAATAGAATGACTGTCTTAAAAAAAAAAAAACTTTTACAGGTGAAGATGTCATCCGAATGGCCACTCATCGTGTGCCATTCATTTCCTCTAAGTGGCAGCTGGCCTGCAGAATCTGCTGGTCTTGGTTCTGACCCAGCATCTTCAGGTAGGTTTTCCCCCATGGAGTTTATAACTATCATGCATAACAGATGGATCTATTAGGAGCTGATGTGGTGATAACCAGAGACAAAGATCTGGAGTAATCTCTTACGCAGGCCATGTGGGTTATAAACTTGAAGGGCTAGAGTGAAGTCAGACTCGCTTGAGGTGGTTGTTAGTGACTCAGGAGCTGGCTGTGAGCTGGTGGAACGTGCCTAATCTCAGCATTCAGGAGGCTGAGGCAGCAGTATTACAAGTTTTCAACCAGCCTGCACCACTTCATAAGCTGCTATCTTTCAAAAAGAAAAACAAAATAAAGGCTGATAAGGGCTGTGGTGGTTTAACTGAGAATGGCCCCCATAGTCTCATACATTTGAATGTTTGCTTCCAGTTGGTGGATTGTTTGGGAAGGACTAGAAGGTGTGGCTATGTTGGAGGAGGTATGTCACAGGAGGTGGACTTTGGGGTTTCAAAAGCCCATGCCAGGCTCAGTCTCTCCTTTGCCTCCTGCCTGTGGATCAGGATGTAAGCTCTTAGCTACTGACCCAGCACCATGCCTACTTGCCTGCCACCTTCCTTCCATGATAGACATGGACTAACCCTCTGAAACTGTAAGCAAGACCCAATTAAATGCTTTTTTTCTAATAGTTGTCTTGTCATGGTGTCCCTTCACAGCAATAGAACAGTAAGACAAGGGCCTCAGTCATCTTAGTAACAATGAGGATGAAGATAATGAATTAGAGAAAATGAGATAAAAATAATTTATGATGAAATGCATGGGAGGGAGCCAGAGTACAAAATGTTCTTCTTAAATTGCTCTGCAAACTAGAGTATACACATTACGTGCTTTATTAGCTACAGTGTGGCTGGAATGGAATATGTATGTTATCTCTCATATAAAAGTTGATCAGCTCCCAGTAGACAACACTATTTCACACTATTTCTTAGGCTTTTGTTCATTTCATTCTACTCCTTGGTGATTTCATGGTTTTTATGGTTAAAGTAAACTCACCATTTTGTCCATGCTTCACCCTGTGGGAAGAGGGGAACAGCACGTAGAGAGTAGTGAATTTCAAACTTAGTGTGTAAAATCTGCTCACATAATGGTGGCCACATGTCACAAATATGTAAAAACAGAGCTTGTAGTGTGATAGCAGAGGCTATCTGTAAAAGCCAAATACTGGGAACAAGAAGAGCCTCTGTCATTATTGGCCTAAGATTGAGTCACTCATGAGTGTATTAGAATCCAGCTCAGACCTCCTCTCAGAGATACTGGCAGGCACCCTCCTGACACTCAATAAGCCCAGGGCTAGCAGACTTGCTGCACCAAGTACTACATTCAAGTACTGTTACATCAGTACCCACAGCTTCTTCCCTGACTACCTGAGAATCAGAGCCTGGCTTCAGGCTCTTGTTGTGAACTTCTCTGACCCTCAAAACATACAGGAGGCTCCATTTTCTTTGGAGACATCATGCTGTCTGTGGTATGGAGGCCTAAACTCTTCCTGGACTTCCATGCCATGCTTCTCCCCATCTGTCCATGGCCTAACTCCAATAAACTCCTTTATCCCCAGGAGTCTATCTCAGTGTTCTCTTGAACCCCCAGCTTCATTCAAAACCTAGCACAGAGGATCTTCTTATTCCTGTTGAGCAAACCAAACCCTCCCCAGTAGAAACATTCTAGAGTTACACCCAGATTGTGAATCCACGAAGATGTTGAGGATATCTGGGTATCAGAAAGAATGACGAAACACTGGATACTGGGGGCATGCCTCAAATAACCTGGCAACTTCTCTCACCCTTTCAGATATTGACAGATAGGAGAAAGAGAGTGTCACCAAAGGAAAGTATCTTCACAATGTGAAGTATGATGGGCCCACAAAGTACTAACACCAATCAGGAATATTGCATTTGGGCCAATCAGATGAATTTGGCCTCATGCATATCAAATACTAATTCATGAAGGGGTATAAACTAGTGGACAAAAGAAAACATCAATAATGGTAACAACTGAAATGTATCATGTTCAGCTGATTTGAGAGAACATCTAAGAATCTGATTAGTATTTCCTGTGATAAAGAATTATACTTTCACATTTAAAAATCTTAAAATGTATTTAAATGATACTAAAGGTAGAGTTTAATTAGGAAAAAGTTTTAGGATCTGGGTGAGGTGGCAAAAGTCTGTAATACTAGCACTCAGTAGGTGGAAACACGAAGATCAGAAGTTCAAAGCCATTCTGAGGTATATAAGTTCCAGACCAGCCTGAGTTGCATGAGAATTTGTCTCAAAACACCAAAAAGAACGGAAAAAAAAATTTAAATGGAATTACCAGGCTGGAAACTGGGTCAGAGGTTAAAAGCATTTGCTGCTGTTTCAGAGGACTGGAGTTGAGTTCCCAGCACCTGTAATCAGGCGGCTCAAAAACCACTTGTAACTCCAGCTCCAGGGGACCCAACACCCTTTTCTGGCCTCTCAGGGCACCCCTGAACATTGGAGGGTTAGAGGAAGGAAAAGGAGAAATGATAGATTGCAATTTCAAAAAATTTAAAATTATATAAACATAAAAAAGCTCTAAAAAAATTTAAAACATTAAAGATCGGGATGGTGAAACAGCTCAGCAGGAAGGGCCCTTGCCCCCAAGCCTGACAACCAATTCAGTCCTCAGGAAGCACATGGCTGGAGGAGGGAGCTGAGCTCAGCAAGTCCTCTGACCGCCACGTGAGTGCTGTGGCCTGCGCATACACACAACACACAAATGTTAAAGAAGAGAAAGGAAAGGAAAAGAGAAGGGAAAGGAAGCAGGGCTGGCAAGATTGCTTAGCGGGTAGTGGGTAAAGGCGCTCACCACCACGCCTGAAGACTGCTTAGCGGGTAGTGGGTAAAGGCGCTCACCACCACGCCTGAAGACACAGGTTAGATCTCAGCACCTACATGTCAAGAGAACTGACTCCTGAAACTTCTTGTCTTCTGCCCTCCATGTGTGCATCCACGCCCCCAACACACAATAAAATATAAGAGAAAATGAACATGATTTAGCTTCCACACATAATTGAAAGACTTGAATTTTGCTTTTTTTTTTTTATTATCCCAGCAAATGTTACACTAGTGGAAATGATTGGGAAAATACAAATAGATTCATTCAGACTGATTATTTGTTCTATTACATTCAGAAATATGCAAAACCGTTGTTATATTGCAAAGCTGTAATTCTTTTTTCTAGCAAAGAATTATTTATAAAATGGTAGTGTTGCCATTGATTCCACTTTAATACAAAATACTTATATACATAATACAATATAAAAGTAAACTGGGAAGTGCCCTCCACAAAGGAATATACTAAGGCACTTTATAAATATATCAATGTTGACCCAAATTACGTTTTATTTTAGATTAAAAAACAGACTGTTTCACTTTAAATATCAAAGGGATATTTTGTCTATTAAAGAAAAATTTCTAAAGTACCTTGGGTGACAGCAGCAGCATATCTAAAACTCCTCCCACTGTGTTTCTAATTTCTAACATATTATTAAGTCAGAATAAAACATTTCCACTCACAGTTTTGCACTTCTCAACAGCAGAAGGAAATAACTTTTTTAAAAAGTCAATCTCAAAGTGACTTCTTAGTCATACATTCTATAGTTTCTATTACAAATAGGAAGGTAGGTCAGATACAGCAACAGGGCCTGCCTCAGGACGTCACTGAATACACAACAGTATGTACAATACATAATTATAGAACGCATTTTATAAATACTATTGATCCACATTAAAGGGGCAAGTACAGAGACAGCCAGTTTTCTGGGACAGCATGGAGAACAGCGTCTTCACCTCACTGCAGTTGAGAGTGTCCAGGTTTTATACTGTTCTCATTGCTGCTCAGAAAGCACCAGCTTCTAGACTGGAAAAACTGGATGTAGTCAGGGAATAAAATAGCCAATATGAGTATCCAAAATATTAAAACTGTGGATAAAATACTAAAATCACAGATACCAATGCTTGTATACTACCTCCAGCAAACATTAGACGCTTATACTGTCAGAGACGTTCAGAAGGACACAGGATTTGTGGTCTTTATATTCTGAGGAAACATGGTCATGGAAGGGGAAAGACAGCACCTTTGTTTTCCTGCAGTATGAACATGATGAAGTTGATTTTCTACTGTATTGCACCATAATCCATAAGTAAAACCACTAAATGAAAATGTAAATCTGAGTGAGAAAGCCCAAAGAACAAAAGGGCTGTCTTACAAATGTGGGAACCAAGAAAAAATTCTTGAATAAGTATGTTTTGCATAGGAGTTTACAGATTATTCCAATGCCCATGATTTAAAGACTGTTTCATGATAGCACATTCTCTTACAACACCACCAGACATTTCAGTGCCCTCAAAAACAGTGTTTAGAACATGTCAGTGCTGTGCCAGCATTCACAGGGTCATCACATCGTGCTCTAGAAACCTTTCCAATGACAGATCATCATTGTTTTTACAAAATGTGCTCATCTGAGGACTGTGCAATAAATTAAGAGTTTTCAGTTTAATGTAGCAATTTACTTACAGGATGTAGGTCTTTAATCTGTTGTCTAAGGATTTTTTTTTTTTTTTAATCATATCCAGGGACCCCTGGAAGTGCATGCAACACTTTCTGTGTACGTGTTGATATGCACTTTTTCACTAGGGCTAGAGTTCACAAAGCCTCCATTTCAAAAGAACCAGGGACCCCAAAGGCTCACACTTACACTGCAACAGGTTCTAAACTGGACATGAAAGTGTAAGCTAATAACCTAATAATTTTTTCTTTCCTCAATTCAACCAAATAACTTTGACTTTAATTTTATTATACACATGGTTTCAAACAAATTATCTTTTACAAGAAAGCTAGATAGGTAAATATCATTCCTATCCACATTGAGTCTGATAAAGCAATTCATGTCAGTAAACTTAAAGAAAAGGAAATAATATACAAACTTTACTAGGGTCAGAATACAGCCCAATTCTTTCTAAAAGATGTTACTATGCATTTTGTTATGAAGCCACAATTCTTCCTTAGAACCTAAACATTATATAAATAGGCACATTAATCTTAAATAAATTAGGAAGTCTTCAATTTCTAAACCACTATGTATCTTCTTCTAATTAGGAATGGTCATCCCAATTAGGAGTTAATAATTCTTTTTTAACCAATTAATCTACTCTTAGGTATAATAGTGCCAATAGAAACATTTTCCTGTGCCAGTGACTTGCATTGTAGCACTGTTCTGAAAGAGGAAATCTACAGCATTGACGACACATCAAGATTAGTCGCTGTACAGCAAAGGTATGTCTGGGGGACAGCAGTGCTGGGGATTGAACCCAGGGCTTTGTGTATGTTAGGCAAGTGCTCTACCACTAAGTTATATCCCCAGCCCCTGTGAAAGTACTTTCTTAGTGAGTCCATACAAATAAACTCTAATCAACGTTTTACAAACTGAAACTAATTTCTTTGATTAGGAGATGGAAATTTTTCTTCTAATTTTAAGATAAAAATATTACAGATCTTAGTTTTCAGTATCTGAAAATTTGATTTATGGCAACTTTGTTCCCTTTTAAAACTGGAAGCAGCATTAATACCAATATGGAAACAAAACTAGTAGTGCCCTGACTTCTTTTAAAGTCCGTAACTGAGAGGAAATGCTAGGTTAAAGACTTTCGTGGAGGGAAGGGGTAAACTGCATTATTTCTAGTGAACTCATTTTTTTCTGCTCTGTATTTGTGATTCCAGGATATGACTTCCAGATTAGCATTAGCCTAGGTACACCTTCTGAAATGATAGCTTAATTTATTTAGCTTATTGTGAACTAAAACCAAAGTTACAGGGGAAATATGGATATGTTTCATATTTGGTTAAAGCAAGATAAAACTGTCTTTCAAAAACTCTTGAATTTTAAATTATTTAGCATATATACAAATAGATACCAGGCTTCTCTTTTTAGACAGAGCAGTATTTTTTAAGTACTTTAAGTACCAAGAACTGACTATAATACTCAGCTCATAATTTACTTTCCTTATAACAAAGTACCAAGAACTGACTATAATACTCAGCTCATAATTTACTTTCCTTATAACAATTTACTCTAAATTATTGAATTAAAAGGGTGGAATAAATTAACATTTTAAAACAATTTCCCATAATTTAGGAAAATAAAATATTGTACACAGAGCACACAAACTCTGTCACATTTGCATAATCTTCTCAAAACCTAAAAAACCCCTGCATTTCAGGTCTTTCTGCAAATTCTTACAATTATCTCCTAGTCTATTAAACATATACTAGATCATGGTTTTTTACATCTGAGCCTGCGTGTTGATCATCTTCATCAGACTGTTGCTCAGAGCCTTGTGAATTAATGTATTCATATTCAATAGGCTTTGGATAATTGTATGGGTAGCCATTGTCATCAAAAAACCTCCGAAAGGTAAACTCATAGAAAGCATGTTCGGGGTGCTTTCCGTTTTTATACCAGCCATTCAGAGTGTCATTGATATTTTCTTCCTCATTATCATCACTCCACAACTTATCAGGATCAACAGGGTCAAAATTGGACGTATCTGTTGGGTGTGTGATTTTGGGGATATAGGAAGCAGACTGCTGTCTCAGATCACTGGAGAAATCAATGGTTTTAAAGAATGGGTGAGCCTTTATTTCGTCAGCACCATTCTTGCCTAGGCGATCTTCTGGTCCTCGGCAGAGTTTGATGATGAGGTCAGAGGCTTCAGGACTCAGCTTAGCTTGAGGGGGAATGTGAAGAGAAGTTTGCCAGTTGATAACCTTTAGAGAAGAGTTTTTAAAAGTTAGGAAGGGAGAGATGAAAATCAACAATTGTCCCAAGTTTTATATCAAATATCTTACTGGACTACTTGTTTTTCTAAATAATTTTCATGATATTTTACCTTTTATAATAAATCACTGCTAGAAAATACACTTTCTCCTATCCTCACCTGTTGAGAAGACTCACAGTAAGGTTGTTTGTTTTGTTTTGTTTGAGTATTATTGTCTTTGTTTTTCGAGACAGGGTTTCTGTATGTAGCACTGGCTGTCCTAGAACTCACTCTGTAGACCAGGCCGACCTTGAAATCACACAGATCCGCCTGCCTCTGACTCCCAGTGCTGGGATTAAAGAAGGGTGCCACTAACACCTGGCTGTTTGTTTTATCTTTGATAAAAGGTCTCTCTAAGTAGCCTTGGCTATCCTGAAACTTGCTATGTATGATACTCTGAATGAAAACGGTCCCATAGACTCATAGGGACTGGCACTATTGGGAGGTGTGGCCTTGTTGGAGTAGGTGTGGTATTGTTGAAGAAAGTATGTCACTGGGAGTGGGCTTTGAGGTCTCAGAAGCTCAAGTCAAGCCTAGTGTCTCAGTCTCTTCCTGCTGCCTTTGGATCAAGATGTAGAACTCTCAGCCTCTCTCCAGCACCATGTCTGCGTGCATTCTGCCATGTTTCCCACCATGAAGATAATGGACTAAACCTCTAAACTGTAAGCCAGCCCCCAATTAAACATCTTCCTTTTTACAAGAGTTGCTTTGGTGATGGTGTCTCTTCACAGCAACAGAAACCCTAACTAAGGCACTATATAAACCAAGCTGACCTGGAACTCACAGAGATCTACCTCTGCTTCCCAAGTGTTGAGATTAAAGGTGTGTACCACCATGCTAAGTTTAAATAGGTTGACCATTCCTAATTCAAAAAATTCAAAATCTCAAATACTTTAAAACACAACATTTTGAGGGCTGGAGAGATGGTTCAGTGGTTAAGAGTACTGGCTGTTCTTCCAGAAGACTGGAGTCCAATTCCCAGCAACCACATGGCAGCTACAACTGTAACTACAAGAATCTAACACCTTTATATCAATGCACATAAGATAAAGTTAAATAAATTATTATTATTATTATTTTTTTTTTTTTGGTTTTTTCGAGACAGGGTTTCTCTGTGTGGTTTTGCGCCTTTCCTGGAACTCACTTGGTAGCCCAGGCTGGCCTCGAACTCACAGAGATCCGCCTGGCTCTGCCTCCCGAGTGCTGGGATTAAAGGCGTGCGCTACCACTGCCCAGCGTTAAATAAATTATTTAATAAAATAAATTAAAATAAAAACACAAAAACTCTTAGTGTTGATATGATGTTATAAGTAGAAAGCTCTACCCCGACCTGTGTTGATTGCACTCAAAAGGCATTCACAAGGAGCTGGGGATCCAACTCAGTGGAAGAGCACTAGTCTAGCCTATCAGAGGTCCTGGGCTTAAATCCTACCACTCCAAAAACAAACAAACAAAAACAAAAAAACCCAAAACAGACCAGGTGGTAGTGGCGCACACCTTTAATTCCAGCATTCGGGAGGCAGAGCCAGGTGGATCTCTGTGAGTTCGAGGCCAGCTTGGTCTACAGAGTGAGTTCCAAGACAATCTCCAAAGCTACACAGGGAAACCCTGTCTTGGAAAACAAAAACAAAAACAAACAAACAACAACAACAACAAAAAACCAGAACCATAAAGAAATAAAGGTACACTAAACTATTATATAAAATTACCTTCAGGCTGTTTGACATATAAATGAATTTCATGTTTAAACCTGTGATCTATTCCTATGAAATCTCAGTGTGTATATGCAGAGGCAGATATCTGAGGCCAGTTGGTCTACATGGCAAATTCTAGGCCAACTCAGGGCTACATATCAAGACCCTGTCTCAAACAAAATCTGACAGAATGTGAAATATTTCTTCCTCAAGTGTTTTGGACAAGATATATGAGTACTACAGCACATATAAAGATCTATGGTGTAAGAGCTGATGATTTTTTTGTGTAGGTCCTATAGCTTACCTTCATTTGTGTTTCTAATGGTGTTTGTGCCAAGAAAGGAGGTTGTCCCACCAACATTTCAAAAAGAATAACACCAACACTCCACCAATCACACAACTGTGTATATCCTAAGGGTACCAAAATTATATAGTTATTCACAAGAACACTTTTAAAAATGCTCAGAATACAAACAACATTAGCATTAAGTCAACAATTTATAGTATAAAATCAACCCTTTTATCTTAAACCTGAAAAGAAAGAAAGTATATGCTAGCGTAAATTTGGCTGATCTCAATGACTACTGAAATTATTTAGGAGACAAATAAATGCTTTACCTGTTCGTAGTAGTACTTCAGGTGCAATATAATTGGGAGTCCCAACCAAAGAATGTGCGAGACATCGCTGGTGCTGGCGTGCAGCTCTCCGTTCTAGTGGCTTTAGTCTGTCTCCACACCGACAGTTGGAGGGATCTCCCCATTCATTACTGAAATCCATGCTATCTTGCCGTGGATGATCCCCTGTACAATAAAAAGGAAAAAATTAAATGAAAGCAGCAAGGACAAAAGTAAACCTCAATCTGTTTAACCTCTGATATCATGATTAAGAGCTAATAATACTTTCCCTGGCCGGGTGGTGGTTGGTGCACACCTTTAGTTCCAGCACTCAGGAGGCAGAGCCAGGTGGATCTCTGTGAGTTCGAGACCAGCCTGGTCTACAGAGCGAGCTCCAGGACAGGCTCCAAAACTACACAGAGAAACCCTGTCTCGGAAGAAAAAAAAAAAAAAAAGAGAGAACACTTTCCCTGTAATAAATTAATGCACAAAAGATGCCAAGTCAATGGCAGCATTACTATTACTGACGAGGGCCTGTTTGCTGAGATATCCACAGGAGAAGATGTAAACTAAGAAACATTGAAGACTCAATAATTTACTCAACATTAAATGATAACAGTGTAAGTCATGAGTAGGTAGGAGACAGTATCACCTCATTCAAACTATTCTGTTATTTTTCTGAGGGTATTTTTAAATGCATCTGATCAATTTCATTCATTCAACAAAAGACAATAAATAAGATTCTTCACTCAGCTCCCACTCTGGCAGGGGAGAAGCACAACCGACATACACACATATACGAAACACAGTGATAATAAGGGTTGAGGTGCATCTCAGCTGTCAGGGTGCTTGCCGAGCCCTGGGCTCCATGGCCAGAACGGCAATGACTTGGATTGGTAGGATAGACCTGTAATCCCACCACAGCTTTGCTGGCCCCTTTTAATTATTCTTCTTTTTAAAATGTGTTCATTATGTGTACTCAGGTGGGCATGCGCACACGGCAAGTACAGAACCCGGCCCTGTCAGGTCTGCTCGGAGCTGGAGATGATACAGGCAGCTGTGATCCAGCTCGCATGGCTTCTGGAAACTGAACTCAGGTCCCGGCAAGAGCAGGCACCCTTGTCTCCAGCCTCCTTTCTTTCTTTCTTTTTTTTCTTTTTCAGACAGTGTCTCATTGTAACCCAGACTGGCCTTAAACTTGCTAGGTAGCAAGACTTTAATCCCAGCACTTGGGAGGCCTCTGTGAGTTCAAGGCCAGCCTGGTCTACACAGTGAGTTCCAGGACAACAGAGCTTGTCTCAAAACCAGAAGAGGACCCAGCAAGACAGCCAGTCCTCATGACCTGAGTTTAACCCCCAAGAACTATGTGAAGGGGAGAAGCAACTCCAGCAAGACCTCCGACTTCCACATACACAAAATAAGGGGCTGGTTTGGGTGTTTGTTGTTGTTTTTAAACCAAGAATTAAAAAAATTAAAGGGGGGGGGGTGTCCGCTCAGTTGGTAAAGTGACAGCTGTACAAGCTTAAGGACCTAACTTTGGATCCCTAACACCCCTGTAAAAGATAGGTGCTACAACCCTACCCCTGGGAAGGCAGAGACAGGTGGGTCCCTGGAACTAATGACTGACCAGCCAGCCTATCCAAATCCATGAGCTCCAGGTACAGTAAGAAACTTTGTCTCAAAAACAGGATTATTAAAAAAAATAAGATAAAATAAAATGGAGGGGCTGTTGAGATGCCTCAGATGGTAAAGGAGCTTGCCACTAAGCCTGATGACCTGATCTGGATCACTGGAACCTACATGGTAGAAGGATAGAACCAAGTCCCACAAGTTGTCCTCTGATCTTTAAACATCATGGCATGTACACACTGTGCCCACAGACACATATAATATATAAACATAAATGTAAAAATTAAACGATAGTAATCAAGGAAGACACCTTACACTGACCCATGCCCCTACATGTGCATATAACCACATGAACTGTACACACATCTGCCCACATACACATGAAAGAAAAAAATGATGATGATGATGATGATGGTACTGAGGGTGTACTTGGTGGTTGTCTCAGGGAGAGCACATGGTAAGCATGGAAGAGGCTCTGGGTGCCAGTCCCAAGCACCACACACACACAAAAGGAATGGCATGGATCTGCAGTCCCAGCTACACAGAAAGCAGAGGCAGGAAGATTACTTGAACCCAGGTATTCAAGACCAGTCTAGAGAACACAGGAAAGAAGACACGCTGACTATAGGACAGTCTCTATAGGTAAAGACAACAGAGGAGAGGACACAAGTGAGACGCAAGGGAAAACAATGAGAAAGTCACATTGCTAAAATAGAAATGGTTAAGACCTCAGTCCTATGAGAGTCAGGACAAGGCTTTCCACAAAGAAACAGCAACAGACGGCAGGCCAGGAGAGTCACTAAGGGAGAGATGCGAGGGCAACACACCGTTACAGTGAAAAGATATGGGAGAGTCTGAAGTAAGAGAACAAAACGACCTGATGAGATTAGAGAAAGCAGCTCCCACAGCCTGTGGGGCTGCAACAGGAGGAACGCTGCAGCTGTGCTCTGGAGAGCAGACTGCAGGACAACAGGAAGAGAGGCCAGCCAGGTGACTGCAGAAGCCTGGCTGAGCAGGCTAAGGATGCAGCTGCAGAGGGACTCAGCCACCTGGGCAGGTGCCAGTGCCACAGTGTTCCAGAGCTGAGGGTGGGATTAAGCTGACAGCTGTGGCATTCTCTGCTAAATTTCAACAGCTATCTGAAATCCATGTGGAAACAGAGAGGCCATTTCTAGAGAGACGTGAAATCATGAACATTTATAGGGTATTGAAAACTACTTACAGTACTGCAATTAACCTAACTGTAATAATCACCTGGGAAATTTCATTAAAATATAGTTCCCAATTTCCAGAGAACATTTTTTAATCAAGTCTGAACCAGAGCCTAGGAATTATACTTTTTAGGCGAGTCAAAGGTAATAAAGTTAAATGTGGGAGACCCTTAATTCCAGCCACTCAGTGTGCTGCTATACAAGAACATGCCTATAATCCCTGAACCTGGGAAGCTGAGGCAGGAGAACTGTGAGTTTGGAGTTCAAGACTGGCCTGTGTGCCAGGCGGATCTCTGTGGATTCAAGGCCAGTCTGGTTTACAAAGCAAGCCAGAGCTGTTACACAGAGAAACCCCCTTCTGGGGGGTGGGGTTGGGGGAGACTGGCCTGTGCTATATAGTGAAACCCTGCCTCAAAATTAAATAAATAGACAAGGAAGAAATCCATCTGTTTGTGTTCAGATACCCCAAAGGCTAACACTTACCTTAGAAGATGCTATAAGCACTAAATTAGAATATATGTAAAGCACCTTGGAGATAGTAAGTATTCAACAAACATTAGATGAACTTACACTTCCATTAGCGCTTGAAGGGCTCTTGGTGAGGCAGTGTGGTAGAAATAACATGGCCCTGTAATCAGACAAATCTGGGTTCAAAGCCTAGCCCTTACACTTAATTTCTGTCTGACCTTGGACAAGCTACTTCACCTAAGTCTCATATCTTCATTCGGCCTCACAGTGTCACATGATTAAATAGAATCATGTGCATGTGTTTAGGGTTAAATAGATTGTGGGACACTCATATATAGAACTCTAAATAGCAGTGAAAAATATATTCAGTAACATGGAGAAGTATATTTGTGAAAACAAATATATTCAGTAACATGGAGAAATCTCAAAAACAAAAGAAGTAAACAAAAAGAAAAAAGAGACACAAAAATACATATAGAATGATTAAAAAGTTTCAATAGTAGGAAAAATGAAGTAATATATTGTTGATGAATATAATACACAATGTATAGAATGTATCTATAGAATATGGTGTTCAGGCCTAGCAGTGTGGGCCGATAATCCCAGTACATAAGAAGCTGAAGGTTGAAGGATCCCAAGCTGAAGGCTTTCCTGAGCTACCACGTATAAGTTCCACTGAAGTCTGGGCAACCTAGTGAGATCTTGTTTCTGAATGAAAAGTACAAAATGGTGAGGCTCTAGGTCAGTGGTAGACTACGTGCCTGGCAGGCAGAGGCCTGGGAGACAGCAGCAGCAGCACCACCAAGAAAAGTGGAGGACGGACTCAAGTTCTAAATAATGGATGTCTCTGGAGGAAAGAAGGGAACAAACTACTAAGAGCATCTAACAACTACTGGTATCTTGGTGGACAGAGGCTTTAGTCAAAAATTAAAAACTGACACCTTTCAAAAGTGACAAAATTTTGTAATAGTTACTTTAAAAACTTTAATAATATTTAAAAATAAACTTTATATACTCTTTAACTTTATAGATGTAAGTATAAGAGATTTACCTAAATTTAATAAGAGAGATTAAAAACCAACCCATGTCTACTGGTCTCAACCAGGGTTGAAGCCATCTTAAGTTGTACTACATAAATAAATTGTATTATGGTGAGTTAAAATGGAATTTACACGCTCACTTACCACTCTGGTAGTACTTGGAATCATGTGTCCATCGGAAGCCAGTGCACAGACCAAAGTCAGTCAATTTAATATGGCCATCTCGGTCAATCAAAATGTTATCAGGTTTAATGTCTCTATGAATAAAACCCATTTTATGAACACTTTCAACTGCACAGGTAAGTTCTGCTATGTAGAATCGTGCCAGATTTTCTGGAAAAATGCCCATTCTAATTAATAGGCTCATCATATCACCCCCAGGAATGTAGTCCATCACAAAGTACAAATTGTCCTTATCCTGGAATGAGTAATACAAGCGAACCACCCATTCATTGTCAGCTTCAGCTAGAATATCTCTCTCGGCTTTAACGTGAGCAACTTGATTGCGAAGTAGAACGTCTTTCTTTCGCAGGGTTTTTGTTGCATACAAAGCTTTAGTGTCGACTTTTCTCGCTAGACAGACTTCACCAAACGCTCCTATTCCTAGTGTCTTTATCTTCACAAACATAGACTTGTCCATTTTAGCCCTTTTAAGACGAATATAGTTAGACTCTTTCTGGCAAAGCATCTTTCTCATTTGATCCTGGGCATCTTGAGACAATCCAACCTAGGTAAATAAACTAGAGGTTAAATAGGGAATTGTATTGAATAGTAAGAAATAGCTTAATAAAAAATTCAGGCATATTTTGAAAGTTAAATGCATAATGATTTTTAATAAAGCATGTTAGAATTCTAGAATGTATTTCAGAGAAAAATTAATGATCAAAGTCAAGCTTGAAAGCTAGTAAACAATACATGAGGTGAGTATGAGTGCACATTCAGCTGTGGAGAGCAAGTAGAAGAGGGTATCAACAGTCAGGCTTCTCTTCCTTCTAGAGCACTCACGGAACAGCTTCCCAATACACAATAAAGCAAATGTCTGTTAACATGCATTCTCAACTCTCTCCGTGCACAGTCCCAAATTATAGGACGAGACTGCCCTCACCAAATCATTTCTGTAGAATGTCTAGGCCTCAAATATCTTCCCCCTCATTTTATCTCTCTCAGAGAGAAATTTTTTCACTCCAGGTTCAATCATCCTTAAAAACAAACAGAAACAGATGGCTCAGCAGGTAAAGGCACCCGTGGCCAAGTCTTGATCCTTAGGACCCACAGGGTGGGTAGAACCAACCCGCCCATGTTGTCCTCTGACCTCTACATGTTCTCAGAGGCTTGTGCACACATGTGCACGAACACACACACACACACACACACACACACACACACACACACACACACACACACACACACACACAAATTAAAATGTAACTAAAAATTTTTTAAAGAAATAGACAAAAATCATGGTAATCTTTCTTTTTCTTTCTGACAGCATTAGCGAAAATGCAAAAGTGAATCTTTCAGATATTCTAAAATAGTTTTTAAAATTATTGTGATAAAGGGCATTATCCAAAAACAGATAGGGAACTAGAGAGATGGCTCAGCAGTTAGGAGCACTGACTGCTCTTCCAGAGGTCCTGAGTTCAATTCCCAGCAACCACATGGTAGCCCACAACCATCTTTAATGAGATCTGGTGCCCTCTTCTGGTGTACAGCAGAACACTATATACATAATAAATAAATAAATCTTACAAAAAACAAAACAAAACAAAACCAAAAAAAAAAAAAAAAACAGATAAACACAAAGCTCAGCTTCTAAGCAGCGACAGAATACCTGGACTTAGAAGGCAAGGAGTTTCTTTGGCTAATACAGAATTTACTAACTTTTAAAAGGACAAGACTTGGAAAAATAGAGGCTAATTTTAGAAATGCAAGACTAATCTCAATACAGCAACCTCATGCTTCTGTTAGGATGTGCACTTGCATGCAAAGTCTTTTCAGAGTGGTAGCATGCCAGATTTAGTACAGAACTCTTTCTCTTAAAATCTTACTTGCCTACACAGTAATGGAGGCTACAGAAGTCAGCAAAGCTTCCAACACCATGAAAGTTTAAGTCAGCTATTAGTGAAAGTGAAGAGGAAAAAGGAAAAATAAACTAAGAAAATACATAGACTTTAGTAAGAAATTCTAAGAACAATGTGAATAAAAGAATTTGTGGTATTTCTCATTTAACGTAATTATTTATAGTAAGAAAATACTGGTGGGGCAGTGGTGACACAAGCCTTTAACCCCAGCACTCAGAAGGCAGAGGCAGGTTGCTCTCTGTGAGTTCGAGGCCAGCCTGGTCTACAGAGTGAGTTCCAGGACAGTCAGGGCACAGAAAAACTGTCTCAAAACCTGCCCCCAGCCCCCCAAAAAGAAAATGTCCTACTGAACTAAAGTGAGACTTGGAAGTAATCATTTAAGAGCTCTTTCAGCATGAAAAGCAGCATAATCTTCTTACACTTTGAGCGGCAGATGTAAAAGGAGGGAGAATTTAAAGCTTTGCATTCCGAGCATATGATAAACCATGATAGTGAGGGCTCGACCATAGTACCTACCAACAATATCTATGTGGGATCTGAAGCGAGTGATCGGTACTCTGATCTCTCAAATGCATTCAACAATTTCAGCATATTTTCCTCAACATCATTAGAAGAGGAAAATAACTGCAAAGAGGTGATTTTGACACTTCCTTCTTTTACTTATTTTTTTTCTGGTGTGTGTGTGACATAGTCTTGCTACATAGCCTTGGCTGCCTTGGAACTAGCAATGCAGGCCTCTGCCTCCTGAGTGCTGGGATTAAAGGTGTGTGTCACCATACCTGGTGACTTTGACATTTTCTAATAATGTGTATATAAAGAATAAATATCAAATTCTCAGCTAAACAGCAATGATTTTTATGTGTACTGAAAACCCAGATATTTCTAGTTGACTTCTGTATGTTGTAAAATAATGTATAAAACCTAGAAATTAATTTATTTTAATTTCCATATCCAATATACTATAAATAATGTATTTTAAATTTACATAAGAACTTTATTATAGGAAATGCTGAACAAATCACTGAAATGCTACAATCAAAAACTTTCCCAAAGTTTACTCAAATTATTGGCAACACATTATATTTCTCTACAAGAATAATGGAGCATAATACTTGAAAATACCAAGGAAAGAGAAGATCAAGTATGAAAATCTTTTTACAAGTTTTACCCGCATCATTTCATTTTCTAACTGTTTCTTCCGATGCAGACGCTGCTGATGAGATTTCAGGACATTTTCCACGTGTTGCTCCATAAAGAATTTAAATGCCTGAGGGGAGTAACTCTGAATACGAGATTCTCTTCGTTCTTCATCTTTCTTGTTTTTCCTAACAGTGATAGGTGAAGTTGTAATCTGTTTCTTTTCTTTATCCCCACTATCAACATTTTCCAAACTTTTCTCATCATCATCGTCCTTGGGTAAGCTAGGCTGATCATCTTTGCATGGTTTACTTATTGACTCATATGGAGGGACAGATGGGTTTTGGTGTAGCAGATGTTTTGGATAAGGTGGTGGTGGACCTTGATAGCTTGGAGCTTCAGCAACGGGTGGAATGACAGGCACATTCGAAGCTGTACCCTCAGGAAAAGGGGTAGGCTGAACAGTCTGAATTGGCTGCGGCATCCAAGAAGGATGGGTAGGGGCTAAAGCAGTCTGCAGCTCTGGTTTCAAGACACGCATGCTTTTCACAGGCTGCTGAATAGGAGCTGGTGTGATCGCAGTGACTGTAGTGGCTGAAGGCTGAGAATTAGCAGAGTGACTTGGTCTACTTCCTAATGGGTTATTAAAAGAATTTGACCTCACTGGTATGTTAGGTTGCCATGTAGGAATTTCATGCCCACTGCTTGGGGATGATTGGACAGGAGCAGAAGACGACTGGGGCCAAGTTGTTGGTAGTCCAGGTACATTAATATTATAAAGCTCCATGTTATGACTGTTCCTGTTTGGCACCATCATTGATTGAGGAATATTTCCATTTGCATAGGATGGAGGAGCAGGAGATCCCCCTGTTTGTAAAGCAGAAGGGCTTTGTCCATTAGTTGAGGTGAGAGGGTATGGAGGTGGTGGCTGCCGATTCATAGCACCAGCAGGGACAACATTTTGGTGCATGATAAAATCGGTCTGACCACCACCATTCGGAACTCCAGGTCTCCCTGGTGGAAAGTTAAATTTGTTAGTACTTTGCATGATGATTGGTTGTCTGCCAACTGGAACAGAATTAATGCCTCTCTGTCCCTGGTTAGGAGGATTCATGGGAGAAGTGTTAAGAGGTGCTGGAGGGTAGCCCTCCTGCCATGCCCCAGGTGGAACAGGAGAGATTCGGGAGATTACATATTCCATGCTCCCAGAATAACGCTTTGTCTGAGAATTTGGTTCCCATGAGGGGGGAGGTGGAGTTGTGCCTCGTGGAGGGGGAGTCTGGCCTCTTGGAGGTGGTGGAGGAGTAACACTTCTAACTTGAGGTGGTGGTGGGGGATTCACTCTCTGTCCATTGCTTGGGTGAGCTTGAGTAAATGCTGTAATGCCGGATCCAGACAGGGGTCTTCCTACATCTGCCTGTGAGCTGGGGCTTTCAGAACGATAGACCACATTTTCTCCTAGAGGTGGGCCATGTCTCTGAGGAACTAAAGACTCTTTAGAACCTTTCCAGCTTTGTTTTCGATTAATTGAGTGTTGCACGTTTCCTATGATTATAAAAGAAAGAACAGTCATTTTTTAAACCTATCATTTTAAAATAATTTATCTCAGAATATTTATACTACTAAATGATACTCAAGTTTAAGAATTGTAAAAAAGGAGTAAGTCAAGAAATCAATCTTACACGTTGACTATAGTTGAAAACAATGTATTCTTGGGCCTGGAGAGATGGCTCAGTGGTTAAAAGTGCCCGCTGCTCTTACAGAGGACCTATGTTCAGTTATCACCACCCACAGGGCAGCTCACAATGGTAACTACAGCTCTAGGGGATCCAATACCCTCTTTTGAACTTCACAGGCACTAGATACATGGGTCCACATACATACATGCAAGTAAAACATTCATAACATAAATATAATAAAAACCCAAAACACTCTTGGGAACTGACCAAATAATTAATTGACTACCCAAAGGTTATGAATTAAAATTTCAGCAAGAGGTTTTACTTAAAAACATGTTTATTACTTTTTATTAATTTTATGTATGTACATGTGCCATAGCATGCATGTGTAAGCCAGAAAACAACTTGAGTCGGGGGCTGGTTCTCTTGCTCTTTTTTTTTTTTTTCTGAGAAGGAGAAGGCAGGGAGGAATGTTTTTGAGACATCCAGGCTGCAGGCTGACCTGGAACTTATAATGTACATACCAAGTTTGAGGCTAGCCAAGGCTACAGAGACCTTGTCTCTTTTTTTATTTTTTAACTTCATTTTTATATTAATCTTACCTTTTAAATTTATTATTATTACTATTATTAATTTTTTGAGACAGAGTTTCTCTGTATAGCCCTGGCTGCCATAGAACTCATTCTGTAGACCAAGCTGCCCTCTAACTCAGAGATCTGCCTGTCTCTGCCTCCTGAGTGCTGGGATTAAAGGTGTTCGTCACCACCTCCTGGCTATTTTTATTATTTTTAATTATATGTATGTGTCTGTGTACCTGAACGGAGATACCCTTGTAGGTCAGAGGCATCAAATCTACTGGAGCTGGACTTGTGAGCCACCTGACATGGGTGCTGGGAATTGAACTTGGGTCCTCTGCAAAAGCAGTACACAGTCCTTTTTTTCTTTTTCTAAAAATCTTGATATGGTAGTTTGAATGAAAATGGCCACCATCGGCTCATAAAAAGTGGTATTATTTTAAAGAATTAGGACATGTGGCCTTATTGGAGTAGGTGTGACCACAATGGAGGAAGTGTGTCCCTGGGGATGGGCTTTGAAATTTGAGAAGCTCAAGCCAGGCCCAGTGGCTCTCTCTTTTCCTTCTGCCTGCAGATGATGCAGATGTAGAACTCTTGGCTCCTTCTCCAGCACCATGTCTGCCTGTGTGCCGCCAAATTTCCTGCCATGTTTCCCGCCAAGACAATAATGAACTAAACCTCTGACCCTGTAAACCAGCTCAATTAAATTAAATGTTTCCTTTCTAAGAGTTGCCATGGTCATCGTGTCTCTTCACAGCAATAAGTCCTAACTAAGACACTCAACATGTTAATTTCTTTTTTATTCCTCCACCTCATAGTATACATTCTTAACCACTAGCCATCTCTCTAGCTGAAGACCTTATCTCAAAACAACAACAAAAAATTTTTAGGGGAGAAATCAAGTTTTGTTGCTGTTGTTCTTTTTTTTTTTTTTTTTTTTCCCCCCAAAACAAAACAAAACAAAAACCTGGGCCTCAAACTAGGGTTCTGTTTTGCTTTCAATTCCTTTTAAAAAGCTAGCTCTTCTGCAGTACTTCCTACCAACGGGGGCACATTTAGACTTTCTTATCTGATAAGTTCCTTCCTCTCCTCTTCCCTTCTTTCTCCTCCCAAATACTAGGGCCTGAACCCAGAGACTCACATTTTTTTGTTTTGCATTTTGAGACAAGGTCTTAAGAGGTGGCCTAAGTTAGCCTTGACTTTCACCAATCCTGCCTCTGTCTCTTGAGTGCTGGGATTCCAGACATGAGCCACCACGCTCAGCCTCATGCTGTCATTCATCTACAATTTCAGCATTAGATCTACCCTACGATGTCATCATCATATAATCTGAGCATCCATATGGATGAATATCCACTGCCTTCATCTCAGTTTCACCAACCCCAGAACTTTATAAATTATTAGGCTGATTGTGGTGGCACACATCTTTAATCCAAGTGCTTAGAAGCAGAGGCAGGTGGATCTCTATGAGTTCAAGGCCAACCTAGCCTACATACAGTTCCAGGCCAGCCAGGGCTACATGGTGAGACCCTGTGTCTCAATAATTCATGATTACCTAGATGGAAGAAACCTGAGTTCTTCCCCACAGACAGTTTGATTGGCACTGTTCTCATCAAGGTCCTCAGAAAAAGGACTGAGAGTTATGCACACTTTTGTTCCTCAGTCAGCTCCAGCTATAATTATGGATTACTTCAGGTGTTATGGGTCAAACTGTTAGGCCCTGCTCCACAATCACTGTGCTGAGGTCCTCCTGCTACTCCTGCCCCTGCCTATAACACACGGACATATTTTGCTAGAAAGATTAAATGAAAATTTTAGGTTAGGCTCCAAACAGTATCACCTGTGTCCTAAAAAGAGGAACTCTGAAGCTGGGGTAATGGTTTGTGCCTCTAATCCCAGCACTTGGGAAGCTAGAAGCTACTGCCAACTCGAGGCAGCCTGTGCTGTATACTGAGCTCTGGCCCAGCCTCAGCTACATAGCAAGATTATGTCTCAAAACAAGACAGCAAAATCAAACCAACCCCTTCCACACAGCCCCCACAAGGATCAGTTTCTTAGGGAGTTTTCCTCTGACCTTGATCTTCAACTTTTTCTTTTTTTCAAACAGGTTTGCTATGTAACATAGGCTGGCTTCCAGCTTATGAGTTGAGTCTCTGGGATTACAGATATGACCCACCATCCCCAGCTCTGATCTTTTTTTTTGTTGTTTTTGTTTTTGTTTTTTCGAGACAGGGTTTCTCTGTGTAGTTTTGGTGCCTGTTCTGGATCTCGTTCTGTAGACCGGGCTGGCCTCAAACTCACAGAGATCCACCTGGCTCTGCGTCCCGAGTGCTAGGATCAAATGCGTGCACTACCGCCACCCGGCCAGCTCTGATCTTGATTAAGGCAAAAATTCCTCTCGAAGGAGTCCAGTACCATGTAATTCTCCCCTCTTTACTCACATAACTATAATGCCATATGTATTGTGACTGTCTGCGCTATGATAGTAGAATATAAGTTTTATAAGTTGCCAGTAACACACTCAACTAACAGGAAAGTTCTCCAACAGTGGTTGATCAAAAACTGTGCTGAACAAAAGGAAAAATGAATAAAATCCTCTTATAACCCAATGGTAAAGAGAAATACATGATTGAAAACAATAAGTACAACATATATTTACTAGTATGTGCAAGGCCTCTAATTCAATTCCTAACAAAGAACCAACCTAAAAACCCCACAAAAACCATTGAACATGGGCTGAGGAGCCGGGGGTGGTGGTGGTGGTGGTGGTGGTGGTGGTGGTGGTGCACGCCTTTGATCCCAGCACTTAGGAGGCAGAGCCAGGTAAATCTCTGTGAGTTCGAGGCCAGCCTGGTCTACAGAGCAAGATCCAGGACAGGCACCAAAACTACACAGAGAAACCCTGTCTCGAAAAACAAAAAGAAAAGAAAAAAAATACAGATATTCTCACTGTAAAATGACAGAATACCACCCTTTTCTAGACAGCAGTATCTCTGAAAAACCTCAAAAATTGCCAAGTTCTTTGAAATTTACTGTTAGGAAGTTCAAAGCCTTAGATGCACAGGTTAAAAAAAGAAAAAAAAAAAAAAAAAAAGAGAGTGGGTACTTGGAGATACAGCACAGTGATAAATCATTTGCCTAGCATGCCTAAAGACCCGGGTTCAGTCTCTACCATCGGGCAGAAAAACAATGAAACAAGGAAATACCCCTGCAAGTGGGATAGTGGTTAAATAAATCATGCAGTGAGTCTCAATGGTGCTATTAAAATTTTGTAGGACTAGGAATGTAGCTCAGTGGTAGAATGAGTGCTTATCAAGTGTGAGGCCCTGGGTCCAACCCTTCCTAGCATCACTGAAATAATTTTTTTGTATACCATTTAGTAACAAAAAAAGTTATGCATTGTAGAATAAGTAAACAAGTAAGATTTAGTAAGAATGATGCTTTTTTTCTCTTTTCCTTTAAAAGTTTATTTCCTAAATAACAATCAACATATATACATATAGACCATTCAGATTTCCCATGGGAAGAAAATAATGTGGTTGAAAAAAAAAGATACTTATTTGCTTATTTATTTATCCTGATACAGGTTCTCACTATGTAGCGCTGGCTAGCCTGAAATTCCCACATACCATTATCCTAATTTGAGATTTGAAACTTCCCTTTATGGGACACTATGATGGCTAGTCTTGGTTGTTAACTTGACTACATCTGGAATCAACTAAAATGCAAGCAGCTGAGCACACCTGTGAGGGATTTTCTTGATTGGATCATTTGAGGTGGGAAGGCTCATCCTAAATTTGGGCCACACCTGGTGGCAGCTCACATATGAGGACATGGAAGAAGGAAGGTTTTGCTTTTTACCTGCTTGCCCTCAATCTTGCTGGCAAATTCATCTATTCTGTGGCAAAGGCATTCCTTTGCTATTAATAAAACCTACTTCTGTAGGACCCCAACAGAGACATGGACTGAACAACTACTGGATTCTTGGCCTTCCAATCAGGAGAGACAGCCAGACTTGTAAGCCACCCTAATTAATAAATACCATTCTAGGGGAACTAGAAAGATGGCTCAAGGGTTAAGAGTACTTGCTGATCTTGCAGAGGACCTGAGTTCAGTTCCCAGTACCCCATATGGTGGTTTACAATTGCCCCAGAGTCTAGACCTCACTGGGCACCAGGAATACATGCATAGTACACATACACATAAAAATAAAATTTAAATAAATCCCCTTTCATTCCTTTCAATTCTGTTCCTCTAGAAAACCTTTACTAACACAGATGCTAACAGCAGTGTCTGTCAGTCTCTCTCTCCATCATTCATTCTTTCTTCCTTCCTTCCTTGCTTCCTGTTTTTTGTTATGTTTGAGACAGGGCCTCCTGCAGTTCAAGCTGACTCTGAATTACTGATTCTTCAGCCTGCCTCCCTCTCCCAAACGGTGATATTACCAGGAGTACACCACCATGCCTGGCAATGTCAGCAATTTCTACGACCAAAGATTTGACATATTCAGGTGTTTTACAATATTCTGTAAAAGAAGAGACAAGAAACATACAAACAAAAAGCCCACACAATGAATCACCTGGTTTCATGCCGGCATTAATAGGTCTGGCAGCCGCTGCAGCCATCTGCTCTCGACGAGGATCTTGGTAACTCATCTTACTAATGAATTCAACAGCTGCTTCTATGCTTCTGTTATTAGTTTTCTGAAGAGCTTGAATAACCATGTCCTGATAAGAAATTTTATCAAAAAGAAACATAATATAAATATAATTAGCAGAAGGAAAGAATAGAGTAGTAAGCACAAGAGAAATTCCTAGTTATGAATAAAAGACAGTACCCCAAACCTAACAATTTTTTTCATTCTCATTTATTTTGTGTGCATGTGTGCACATGTGTGTGCACAAGAATGTTTATTTTTCTTTCTTTCTTTAAGACAGGAATTCACTATGTAACTCTGACTGGCCTAAAACTTGCTATGTAGACCAGGCTGGCCTAGAACTCATAGATCTGCCTGCCTCTGCCTCCTGAGTACTGGGATTAAAGGTGTGCACCACCACCACCTGGCTAAAGATTTTGTTTTTACTTTATTATTTTAAATTGTGTGTATATGTGTGTCTGAACGTGGATTTGTGCACATGAACGCAAGTGTCCTCTGAGGCTGGAAGAGGGAACTGGATTCCTCGGCACTGAAGTTATAGGTGGTTGTAAGCTACTTGATGTGTATGTGCTGAGAATCACACTTAGGTCCTCTGCAAAAGTGCTAGGACTAAAGGCTTTCACCATCATGTCTGGCAGATGTAACTTCTTAAGAGAATAAAAACTAGTAAGGAACTCCTTTACTGATTAGACATACTGGTAAAGGTACTTAATAAAACACTTTAATGATACAAAAGTCACTTCCAGAGTTTTAAAGTTTCAAATTATTTTTTTTTAATTGTTGTCTGGGTATGTGCATGATATGGGGGCAGGCATGTGCTATGACACACATGTGGAGGTCAGAGAACAACCTTGTGGATTCATTTTTCTCCTTTAAAAAAAGTTAAATAATTTATTTAAATTTATTTTATGTGTACTGGTGTGAAGGTGTCAGATCCCCTGGAACTGGAGTTACAGACAGTTGTGACCTGACATGTGGGTGCTGGGATTTGAACTCGGGTTCTCTGGAAGAACAGCCAGTGCTCTTAACCACTGAGCCATCTCTCCAGCCCTTCTCCTTTCTTTTTTTATGTGGGTTCTAGGGATTGAATTCAAGTTGCCAGGCCTGCATGGCAACACATTTATCTGCTTACCATCACTGGCCCATGTCCAGTATTTTTATTGCTTTTTTAAATATGATAATCCTTGTTTATGTAAGAATAAAAAATAATCAAAACCATATTGCTGGTTTTACTCCAAAAAAGTCCTACTAGAAGGAAGCAGCAGGTGTGCTACATAAAGATGAAAATATTAAGAAACATTTCTAAGATTTGAGGGTTTGTTTTGTTTCTTTAATAGTTTGAGATTTATGGGGCTATTATCACCAATTACAAAGAAGACACTAATAATAGGGTGTGGGGACTGACTAGCTGTCTCAGTAGGTAAAGGTGCCTGCTGACAAGCCTCATGACCTGATGACTCTCACCTCAAATAAAGGTGGGAACTGCTCCCTGCAAGTTGTCCTCTGACCGCCACACACTCCCCTTGGCATTCTTGTGCACACACACGCACACATGCACACAAAATAAATGAGAATGAAATATGACATCATTAGGTTTGGTAGAGACACAGCTCAGTGGTTAAGAGTACTGACTTCTAGAGAATTAGGGTTGGACTCCAAGTACCCACATGGTGGCTTACAGTTGTCTATAACGCAAGTCTCAAGGGAGTCCATGCCCCCTTCTGGCCTCCCCAGGCATTGCATGCATGTGGTACACAAACATATGTGCAAGCAAAACCATACACATAAACTAACAAATTTTTTAAATTAGGTTTACATTTTGAAGAAGTATATTTACAGGAAATATACAAATACTGGAAAAATGATAGAAAAAATATTTAGAGTAGCTATGATGAAGAATTTTAGGAGATTAGATACTAGCTGAAACAAATATACATTTATATTTTGTTGTTTTTTAATGTGTTTGTATGTCTGTGTACCACCTGTGTGCCTGGTGCCTGCAGAGGGCAGAAGAGGGTGTCAGATCCCCTGGAACTGGAGTTATAGATGGTTGTGAGCCCCCATGTGGGTGCAGGGAATCAAATCTGGGTTCTCTGGAGAGCAGCTAGTGCATTTAACCACTGAACCACCTCTCAATGATATTTGGAATCAGACTGGTCCAAGGTTGAGTTCCAGCAGCTCCCCTTCAGAATTGTGAGGACTTTTCTAAGTAGTTAATGCTTGAGAATCTCTACCTCCTCGAGTGTGACAGATTCATAGGACTGACCTAAGAGTTAAAAAAGAAAGCATGCAAAGGACGGGAGTGCAATGCCCGGGGCTCAGATGTTGGTAGTCCTCCTGCATTTCTTTAAAATTCACTATAAACATCAAGTATACACTAACATTCAGAAGGCATACAAAAGTACACTTTTCAAGAGGGAGGCAGCTACTTACCTGTTCTAAAATATTTAGTATTTCAAGTGAAAATAAAAATAGATTAGAGCCGGGCAGTGGTGGCACACGCCTTTAATCCCAGCACTCGGGAGGCAGAGGCAGGCAGATCTTTGTGATTTCGAGGCCAGCCTGGTCTATAGAGCGAGATCCAGGAAAGGCGCAAAGCTACACAGAGAAACCCTGTCTCGAAGAAAAAAAAAAAAAAAAAGATCAGAAAGATACTGGATGAACAGATTACTGATAGATGGTTTTCCCTTTTAGACTGGCTGGAAATGAATCTGAGCTAACCAAAGACAGGTGGTAGATACTTTTTAAAAAAAATTTATTTATAAATTATATTTTATGTATATGAGTGCATGAGTGCTCTGCATGTACACCTGCATGCCAGAAGAGAGCACCAGATCTCATTATAGATGGTTGTGAGCCATCATGTGGTTGCTGGGAATTGAACTCAGGACCTCTGGAAGAGCAGCAAGTGTTTTTAACCTCTGAGCCATCTCTCCAGCCCAGGTGAGAGATACTTGCTGCCCACCTGAGAGTAATCTCTCTTGAAAAGGGTACCAAGTTTTTCTTCCTTATTGGGAATTGTACCAAGAGCCTGATTCATTCTAGACAAGCACTCTTTTTTTTTTTTTTTTTTTTTTTTTTTTTTTTTTTTTTTTGGTTTTTCGAGACAGGGTTTCTCTGTGTAGTTTTGCGCCTTTCCTGGAACTCACTTGGTAGCCCAGGCTGGCCTCGAACTCACAGAGATCCGCCTGGCTCTGCCTCCCGAGTGCTGGGATTAAAGGCGTGCGCCACCACCGCCCGGCTAGACAAGCACTCTTAACACTAGGTGTCCCCAGTCCTCTTTTTACTTTTCTTTCTAGGGTGAGTTGAGAGTAACAGCTACAAACTCAAACTCACAGCAATCCTCTTGTCTAAGCTTCACAAGAACTGGGATTCAGGAATTCAGTTTTTCTTTTTCTTTTTTAACTTTTTGGGTCAGGCTTCAACAAGATGCCTAAGTTGGCTGTGAACATATTCTGTAGCCTGGCCCTGAACTTGTGATCATTCTATTTCAGCCTTCCAAGGTATGAGGATTACAGGCTTGTAAGTTACTGATCTTCATGGAGAATACGAGTTTCTGATATAAATCTGTTATGTGATTTGTGTACTGGTCCTTCTTGCATATTGATACCTAGGCATTAGAAGTGGTTCCTGTACTACAGCACACTGCCACCAAGTAAAACCCCAGGGACTCCTGAGAGTTCCAGGCTGACATCTTCAAGAGGTTGAGACAATGGCAATGATTTAAAATGAACCAGTTCTTTTAAAAAATTATCAATTACTTTATTTTCTGTGTATAGGTGTTTTGCCTGAATGTATGTATATGCACCAGTATGTGACTGGTGCCCCCAAAGCCCAGAAGAGGGTGTCAGAGCCCCTGCATCTGGAGTTACAGACCACTGTGAAGACCATGTAGGTGCTGGAAATTGAAACCAAATCCTCTGAAAGAGCAGCTAGCTCTTCTCTAACTGAGCTATCTCTCCACCCCAAATCACCATCATATTCAAAGCATTAATTGAATTTTATTGGATATTAATTGGGTTGAGCAACCAAGCTCAATCTCCAACTGAAACAAGGTATACTGTGGTCATGTTTTATGCCAGTCAGATTTTGCAAATTTGTAATGAGATACAAAGAAATTCTCTTACTTTAAATGAAAATTTAATTTATAAACTGGTTAAATCAAACAAACTGTAACTATGCTATTAACCATCATATTATGGTAGTACCATATCAGCTGGCAAGAAAACTGGCACCCAATATTGTGGGACTCCTATATTGTTAAATGTTCTAGAATTTCAGCCTATGGTTTTGGTGATTATTATCCTGACTTTTGTTTTTTTTTGTGAAAGGATCTCAAGTAGCCCATGGTAGCCTTAAACTGGATATAAACTGAGCATGACCTTGATCACCCCACTTCTACTACCCAAGTGCTGCCACCACAGGCACACATCCGACAGCCAGTTTTATTACACTGGTGAACAAAACAAGACTATTGCTGTGGTTTAAAAGACTGTCACAGAGTTGGGCAGCAGTGGTGTCATGTAGTGGGTACCCCACAAAGTAAACCTCCCTTTTAACTACGTGGAGTGGCCTTCATAATTTCACCAATAGTGCATGCCTTTAGTCTTTGCACTCAGGAGGCAGAGGCAGATAGATGGCTGTGAGTTCCAGGCCAGCCTGGTCTACAGAGCGAGTTCCTGGACTAGTTCCAAAGCTACACAGAGCAACCTTGTCTCGAAAAACCAAAATAAATAAATGAATGAATTCACATATGTAACAATGTCAGTATAGTGCTCAGTGCTGAAAATGGAGAATTAATGCCGGAGTGAAAAGAGGAGGCTGCTCTAACCGGCACCTTTAATACACATGCAATGTGATTTAACAAACAAACAAACAATCTCATAGCCGGGCGGTGGTGGCACACGCCTTTAATCCAGCACTTGGGAGATAAAGGCAGGCAGATCTCTGTGAGTTCGAGGCCAGCCTGGTTTACAAAGCAAGTTCCAAGACAGGCTCCAAAACTACAAAGAGAAACCCTGTCTCGAAAAAAAAAAAACCAAACCAAACCAAAACAAAACAAAACAAAATCATATAATTACGCTTCCATTTTCATGTTTGTAGGAAAAAATACTTTAGTGATTATATATTTATGTCCGCAAAATAAAATCAATACTATTTAACATTTACGCCTATCAAGAAATTAATATTGAAATATTTGAACTTTTAATTCAATAGTTACCAGAAACATTCTCAGAAAAGGAAGGAAGGAAGGGAGGGACGGAGGGAGGGAAATAGACGGATTGGGTATCATGGCACACACCTGTAATCCCATCACTTGGGAGACTGAGGCAAGAGTGATGAACCTGAGTTGAGGCTAGACTAAACAGAGTTCCACACTAACCTGAGCTTTACCAGACCCTGTCTAAAAACACAAAACTAAACAAACAAACAAACACAACAACTACAACAAAAACAGGCAACTAAACTGTGCTGGTTGGTTTTATGTCAACTTGACACAAGCTGAAGTAATTTGTGAAGAGGGGGAACCCCAAATGAAAAAATATTCCCACCAGATTGCCTGTGGCAAGCCTATGGGGCGTTTTCTTGATTGACATGAGAGGGCCTAGCTCACTGTAGGTGGTGTCACCCTTGAACAGATCCAGGGTGCTCTAAGAAAGCAAGCCGAGAAAGCTATGAGGAGCAAGTCAGTGAGCAGCACTCCTGCACAGCTTCTGTTCCAGTTCCTGCCCTGAGTTCCTGCCTTGGCTTTCTCAGTAATGGACTTATAAATTGTAAGACCCAGTAAGTTCTTTTCTACCCAAGTTGCTTTTAGTCGTGTCTTATCACAGCAAAAGAAACCCTAACTAAAATAGAAAATTGGTGCCAGGTTTGTGAGCTATTGCTGTGACAAGACCTGACCATGTTCTGGGGAGGACTGTGGGAAGACTGGAATTGTGGGTGAGAAAAGCCACTGAGTACTCAGAGCTTATGTACTGCTGTGGGAACCTGGAAGATAATGCTGGGGCTAAAAAAAAAAAAAAGAAATAGCTGTTCTTAAGAGACCAGCATTATTGAAGTAAAATGTTCTGGGCAGTGTTTCCTTGGGTAAGTACACAGAAGCTATGGTAGAGAGGGAGCCAAGGCTCTACCTTAGGCTTGCAGCCAAACTTGGTAATGTGTAAGTTTCCCAGGTAGTACTAGTTTTGAAGGCATGAAAAAGTGATGGAGATTAGCTGAGGCTTGGCACTGTGAGAAGGACCACTGCAAAGGCTCTAGGAGACCAGAGGATCATCTGGGATCCTACAAGCTAAGCACTTCTTTGTTTTTTTAATACTGCTCAACCTTGGTTTTGTTTTGATCTGACTGTAACTGTTCCCTGCCTCTTCTTTTTTGAAATAAAAAAGTATGTATCTTTGTTGTTGTTGCTGCTGTTTGCTTTCTGAGACAGCCTTTGCTGTCCTGGAATTCACTTTGTAGACCAGATTGGCCTCAGACTCATGGAGATCTGTCTGCCTCTGCCTCCTGAGTGCTGAGATTAAAGATGCACCACCACCACCCAGCTTATAACTTATTTTTTATTTTACAAGAGCTCACAGCTATCCCAGAACTTAAAACCCCAACTCAGTGTTCCTAGTGTTAGCATGAGTCACCATGCCTGGGTATGACTCTTGATTATTCACCATTAGTTACACTTTAAATAGCTGATTTTTAAAAATTTATTTATTTTATGTGTATGAGTATCTGGCACCGTGTATGTATCTGCACCATGTGCTTGAAGAGGCCAGAAAAGGGTATAGAATCCCCTTGAACTGGAGTTGTATAGATGGTTGTGAGCCCATGTGAGTGCTAGGAATCAAACATGGGTAGTGCTCTTAACCTGTGGGCCAAGTCTCCAGCTGTACATAGCTAATTTTTATCTAAAATGATTTCTGCTACCTAAAATATTCATTCACAAAGAATGTTGTTTTAGGAAACAATTTTTTTTAATAATCTAAACAAGGGGCTGGAGATGGTTTAGTGGTTAAAAGCACTGGCTGTTCTTCTAGAGGACCTGGGTTCAATACCCAGCACCCATATGGCAGCTCCCAACTATCTGTAACCCCAGTTCCAGGGAATCCAACAGCCTCACACAGACAAACATGCAGATAAAACACCAATGCACAAAAAATAAAAATAAATGTTAAAAAAATAATCTAAGCAAAATGTGATTAACTATGTTATGAAAAGGTCTCACAGGAGCTCTGGGATAGACAGTAAAGATTTGGCTTTGTAGTCAGGTGGTGGTGGCACATGTCTTTAATCCCAGTACTTGGGAAGCAGAGGCAGGCGGATCTGTGTGAGTTCAAGGCCACCGTGGTCTACAAAGCGAGTTCCAGGACAGACAGGGCTACACAGAGAAACCTTTCAAAACAAACAAGCAAAAACCAAAAGATTTGGCTTTGTTAGCCTTAACTAAAATTTAAAACTGGGCCTGAGTGACATGAATACACTACTTAGTTACTATAACTCTCTCTCCCTACAATGAATCTAGATTTCATAGACTTCCTTGGAGCTATCACTTTTCTAGCAAAAACTGAGATCACAATGTTCACATTTCAAACTACTCCCTTGCCTCTATCACTTGTGGCTTTCTTCAACTGTACCTCCACTCTGGCTTCACAACCTCATCTATAGAAATCCCAGGATTTAGGACTAGTGCAGAAGAAACTAAAGAAATAATTATACTGTTATATTAATCAGTAGGATTGTAAATATAGCATTCTTTGTTAATGGAACACACAAATTTGTATGCACAGTTGAGCCCTCTCAAAGGAAGACTTCCGTATGAGCTCTCCTGAAAGGTGTTTGCCTTACAGGGTAAGAAGAACCATTTGGTTGGTTTGTTTGTTTTTTGTCTTTAAACATTCTTACCTCATCAAAGCCAGCAGCCTGCAAATCCTGAAACATCTGTGGGTTGACTTCTGAAGGGCTCCGGGAAGAACTTGTTTCATTTGCGAATGGTAGCAGAGAGTTTCGAATTTCTTGCAAAGCTTTATGGTGTGTGCCAAATTTGGGTGGGTTTCTCACTTGCCTAGGATCTTCAGTCGACATCTTGTTCAGGTCATGCTCGGCCTTTGCAGCATCAGATGGTTTAGATAAATTCCTAAGGGATTCTCGGATCTCCTGCAGCATCTGTCGGCTGCTGCCAGGGTAGTTACTGGCAGGAAAGGTCTTAGGCCTCATCTGTCTGTACCCTTCTGGTTTTTCACCCCTCTTCATGAAAGCATCTATATGTGGTCCCCGTGAAGTACTTCTTCAGGAGCTAACCCACAGACTCAGAGATTCCTTCTGAGCAAAGGTGAAAGGGGACGTTCCCAGGAATGTTAAAGTCCTTTACAATCCAAGTGATGAACCTAAGAAAGAAAGTACATAAGTACAGCTACAGTGGTTGAGAAAGGAGCTCCTTGTATTTGGAGAAACCTCTGCTGCTATGAGAGCTGATAGCTCCCAGCTCAAGTTCAGACCTTGTAGGTCAAGGTCAAATCACTTCACTTCTCTGTGCCTATTTTCCTAGTTTCTAAAGTGGATTTACATTATTTCTTACTAGCAGTATTTGTGACCAATAAATAAATAAATAAATAAATCTTAAGACTGCTTTAATAAGTATAGAAAGCATATATAAATGTAAAGGATTACTAAGTGAACCTTAAACAACCTCCCTCTCCAATTTTAAGTCTTGGAAATTATTAGACTTTGGTGTAAGATTTACTTAGAAGAAAGGGTATCAGTGTTTTTAAAAGGTTTTCTATGACTTTTTCAGAAGATTTAAAACTTGTTTGAGTTTACTCCCCAAACTACAGGATGGGAATAAGGGTATCTATATATCCTAGAGATGAAACTCAGACCATCAAACCAGGCGGTGGTGGTGCATGACTGTAATCCCAACACTTCAGAGACAGAGGCAGGCAGATTTCTGGCATGTAGACGAGGCCAGGCTGGTCTACAGAGTGAGTTCCAGGACAGTTAGGTCTACACAGAGAAAACAAAACAAAAGAACAACCACCAAACCTCAGGCCATCAGGTTTGCGGTAACTGCCTTTACCTGCAGAGCTATTTTTCTGGCCCTTCGATTGTTTTTAATAAATGCATTGCAGCAGAGGTTGTATTCATGCACTACCTTCTGTCTTCCTGGGTAGCTCCAACCAAAGCCATGTCTCAGTTTTGAGCTAAGGCAGTTAAAGATTCAGATGCATTCCTTGCTTGAAGGATTTTAACAGGGTTCACTTTGAAATAGTGGGATTATAACATGGAGGAAAAGTGGGTCTCTAAATCACTACATTGAGTCCTAATGACTGCCACTGGACATGTGAATAAGACAGAAACCTCTGTTGGATTAAACCCTAAATATTCTCTTGTTACTAAAAAGCAGTATTGTTATAGCTTGAATATGACATGTCCCAGAGACTTCAGGAAGTGCATCCTAACTAAAGGAAGTAGGTCACTGGAGGTACATCCTTAAAGGACTATATTTTGTCTCAGATCCCTTTCTGACCTCCTTACTGACTGTCATGTGAGACGTTCTGCCATGCATGCCCACAACCTCCAAAACTATGAACCATAATAAGTTTTCCTACCTTAAATCATCTGAAGTAATTTGTTGCAGTGATCAAAAGTCTAAGAGAGGGGCTAGCCAGATGTCTCAGCAGGTAAAGATGTTTGTTGCCAAGCCTGATTACCTGGGTTCGATCTCTAGGATCCACTGTACAATAAGACAATCAATTCCCCAAAGTTGTCCTCTAACCTTCACATGTGTCATGGCATGTGTAAATGCACACATACACACAAATAAATGACATAGAAACATTTAAGTCTACTTACAATCGCTTCCGGGCCTTTTTGCTAAGATTACAGTATCTATCTTTCTAGATACTTACAGTATCTATCTGTCTTTATTAGTATAACATCTGACTCTTCCTCTGAGAACACTATTGCAGGTAGATTTTTGGAGCTGGGATATGGAACTGGCGCCGGATTCACACACCAACCTGATACTGCAGTCCCTCCAGGCAATCACCCCTTCAGGGGACTTCAAGACTCTTGTACTAAACACAATGGAGGCTCCCTTTGGAGCTAACACTCTTGAGGTCTTACTTTCTGTGTTGGAAGAGCATATATGCTGTGTAAGTAACCAAGAGTTTTTATACTCCACGAGCTGTTTTTTCCACCTGGGCTGTAAAGCACACACATACAAAAACCTACTTGTATGAAATTTAAAGTATTCTTAACATTTTTTTTTAATCTAACAGAAAAGTAGTATCAAAGAAGGGAGGTTATTGCTCTGACCAAATGGTTCAGAAACCTTTGGAATTGGTTTATAGGAAGAATTTTAAAAACTCTGGGGCTGTGGGCCAGAGGCTGCTGAATGATGCCTCTAGAACAGAGCTTCAATGGCAATTCTGGTGGGAGGGCAAAACCAAAACAGTAAGAGAAACACACGCAGGAACGGCTGTGCTCCGAGATTTCAGAATGGAACAGGAACTCTACTGAGAACTGAAGGAAAGGTCACCGTGTTGCACTCTGGCCAAGAACATGTCCTGAAGAATTTCCATTAAGCTGAACTGAAAGGTGATAGATAAATTTAAAGGAGAAAGTTTCCCTGGTACTCAGACTATGGCTTGGTTATTGCTGGCCGCCTTAACTGTGAACACTAGGAGGAAAAAGCAGAAGAGAAAATTTGAAAAAATGGGCAGTTTGGCCAGAAAAAGGAAATATTCAAAGTTTTAGACAAAGGATGGTATAGCTGTGAGAGAGCTGGCATTAAAAAGAAACCACTGAGCTAGGGACTGGTGGTGCACACCTTTAAACACCATGCTCAGGAGGCAGAGGCAGGCAGATCTCTGAGTACCAGGCCAGCCTGGTCTACAGAGTGAGTTCTAGGATAACCAAGCCTACACAAAGAAACTTTGTCTAAGGAAAGGAAAGGAAAGGCGAAAGGAAAGAGGAAATGAAAGGGAAAAGGAGAGGAAAAAAGGAAAGGAAAGGAGAGAGGAAGGAAGGAAGGAAAGAAAAGAAAAGAAAAGAAAAGAAAAGAAAAGAAAAGAAAAGAAAAGAAAAGAAAAGAAAAGAAAAAAGAAAGAGAGAAACCACAGGTCTGGAAAGATGAGTCAGTGGTCAAAAGCACCACTCTTCAGAGGACCAGTGTTCAATTCCCAGCATCCACTTGGCAGGTCACACTACCTGTAACTCCAGTTCCAGGGGATCCACTACCCACTTCTGGCCTTTGCCAGCAACAGGGATGCAAGTGGTACACAGACATACATACAAGGAGAATATCCAAACACATAAAGTATTTCTAAAAGAAAAAGAAATTACTGCTTTGGATCAGGATAGTAAGGAAGACGCTTTGAGAGCATCTCAGATACTGGCCAGACTCCACCCATCACAGGCTCAACATATGAAAGAGTAAGCTCATCTGATTTTCCATTAGGAAGACAGCACTTCTGGGGTGCTCTGCTTTCAGGGAGCAGCTTAGAAAGTTGTTTCCCTCAGACTCCTTTCACTGTTCTCAGTCACTCAGTCATTCACAGGCCTATGTAGCTATGTGCAGGATGGGCCCAGCTGGGAGTTGAGCTTGTAGAGGCCTTTGCAGCATTATTGAGAATTCAAGTTACAGGACTTTTAAAAGGAAAGCCTGAATATTAGGCAATGTGTTGCGGTGCCAAAGTTCTTGCAGGCAGCCTTTGAAAGAACAGTGCAAGAAATTGTTGAGGTGAAAGCCTAAACTACCAATTGGGATCCCAGGATGCTGGAAATGCCAGAAACATGGAACATATGTCAAGGAAAGCCAAAATCAGTAAATGAAGCTAGCCAAGAGATATTCCATGTCCAAATAGCAAAGCTATGGTGAAAGGGCTGTCTGCGCCCATGGTCACTCAACATTATGCTATCATGGACCCAGATGCCAGGGCTTAGTTTGGGGTCTTTGCTCCCAATCCTCCCTTTTGAAACAGATTTACTCTGGGTCACTATTAATTAGAAATATATAATTTGCTTTTTTATTTTCCAGGGGCTCACAATTATGAACTTGCCTTGAGCCTCAAGGAAGACTTTGGGTTTTTGAACAAGAGTAGAATTACTGGCACTATGAACATGCTTAGAAAACACAACTGACAGCATTTTGAAATGACCACAAGCCTTTGAGGCCTGGTGTGGGGAATGCCTCCAGAGGCTCACTTGTTAAAACCCAGGTGCCCAGTTGGTGACCCCTATTTTGGGAAGTTCCAGAAACATATGTAAAATAAGGACACTGGGCTGGGGATACACCTCAATGGTAGAGCAATTGCCTAGGATGCCCCAAACCCCAGGTTTGATCTACAATACCACAAAAAACCTGATTAAATTCTGATACTGTCAGCTCACCTTCCAGAAACGTACACCAATTTACAACTCCTTCAATGAAGTATGGCTAACATAGGCTGTATCAAATCTCAATTATCTTCATTACTATGACATATGAAAACTCAATAATCGTCAAAGAGAATTTTAAAAAGAACTCAAGGCAAAACAGCTTCCTACCCTAGAACTATCAAGGAACAATGGTGGCAGATTAGTCTTTCTAATGAACAGTCCATCATGTTACTTTCCTTTCCCACAGCCATCTACTGCTCCTTCCTTCAAGGACTCTTCCAACAGCTGTGGCTAAAGCAAAAGCTCTGGCAGCACACCGGTGGCCCAGGAGGAAGCTTAGCCCTCCCTCTGACCCCACTCCAGGGTCTCTGTGTAGCCCTGGCTGGCTGACCAGGCTAATTTCAAACTCAAAGATCTGCCTGTCTCGGCCTCCAGCTAGACTCTCAACTTTTAAACTGATTAGCAGTGTGACCCTGGGCAAGCTACTTAGTCTCTGTGCCTGTTTTTCATCTTCAAATGTAAGCAAAAATTGGATCCCTCTCATAGGGTTGTTACCGACATTAAATAAGCTCAATACCCATTTTCAACAACACCTGGCCAGCTCCCTTCAACAGCAGAGTCCTGAAAGCTGGGGGTCTTACTCTCACCTTTCTAAATCCACATTCCACCTATCCATCTCCAGACTTGTACCTCACAGTCTAACAAAGTCAACGATTGGCTCTCAGCTAACATACTTGGTGATTTTCTCCTTTAACATTCTTTCTCTCTTTTGTATTCTTGAGAGCCTCTGCCATACTTCTTCTAGAAATTATACTCGACTTCTAAGGCTTCATTCAAATGCCTCCCCTAACAGAAAAACTCTCCCAGAACCTGTTACTCCCTGAGCACAAGACACAGTTTTCCAAATATAATGTCTGTTCTTGTTATAGTCTTATTTTTCCTAGATCACAGATTCACAGAGGATTTGATGTCTTGACTTTATTTGTTTAATGGACAAAGAAACAAATCTAGAAGTAAAGTGCTCTGAATAAGATTGTCTTAATATTTATTTATTTATTTATTTATTATGTATACAGTGTTCTGTCAGCATTTTTGCCTGCATACCAGAAGAGGGCATCAGATTTCATTATAGATGGTTATGAGCTGATGCGTGGTTGCTGGGAATTGAAATCGGGACCTCTGGAAGAGCAGTCAATATTCTTAACCTCTGAGCCATCTCTCCAGTCCCAATAAGGTTATCTTGTAGTCAACTGGAGATAATGCTGGAATGGATCACACATACTCTAACCTAGCCCAAGGCACTTTTCATCACACCTATGTTTTAAGCTTTCTAGATCACACTCAAGCTTGAAAGGACAGTTAAAGTGCTTCAGAAGAAACAAAACTTCCATTAAAAAAAAATAAGGTGGGCGGTGGTGGCACATGCCTTGAATCCCAACACTCGGGAGGCAGAGGCAGGTGGATCTCTGTGAGTTCAAGGCCAGCCTGGTCTACGGAGTGAGTTCCAGGACAGCCAGGACTACACAGAGGAAACCCTGTCTTGAAAACAAAGCAAAACAAAAATTGGACCTTCTTCAAAAGTGTATTGTCTTGTCCATTAGGAAAAACAACAATAAAGAACAAAAAACAGATACAAATACACAGTAAGATTTCAAAGCTTTACATTGAAGCCAGATAAGGTGGCATACACCTTTAATCCTAGCACCCCAGAGGCCGATGAAGGAGGATCTCTGTGAATTCAAGGCCAGCCTAATCTACAGTGAGTTACAGGTCTGGCAGGGCTGTACAGTAAGAACCAGTCTCAGAAACAAACAAAATCCAAGTGTTAACTTGGGCTGGATAAAGTTTATAAAGACAACGCCTAAAACGCTTGTTGAATAAGGATATGTATTTTTCTTAGCAGCACAGTCTTTCTGCTTAGAGAGCTCTACTGACACATCCATCCACTGATATTACCTGATCAAAGGGCTAGGGAGACGGCTCAGTGGCTAAGAGCACTAGACAATCTTCCTGAGGACATGGGTTCCAATCCTAGCATCCATATTGGCAGACCATAATTGTCTGTAACCCAGTTACAAAGGATGCAACATCCTCTCCTGATCTCAGCAGACACTAGGCACAGACGGTGCACATACACACATGCAGGCAAAACATTCCCACACACATGAATACTTAGAAGAGGAGGAGGAGGAAGAAGAAAAGAGTTAACCGACCAAACGTGAAAACCCGGGGTAGGGGTGTAGGTTGGTTTGCAGAGCGCTGCTGGGCATGCACAAAGACAAGGGTTAGATACCCAGCACCACCTAAAACTAAGCTTGGTGTTATGATTGTAATCTCAGGAGAATCGTAAATTCAAGGACATCCTCAGCTACAGAGCAAATTCTAGGCCATCCTAGGCTACAGAGACCCTGTTTCAAAGACAAATAACAACAACAAAAAAAAAGGTGAAAACTGATGAGTGTGGTGACAAAAACCTAGGCAACCTAGTAAGATCCTGTCTCAAAGAAAAGAGGGTGGGGGTAGAGGGCCTCATAACCATCCATCTGTAAGTCCCTACAGACATACAGTGCTCGGTACCAGAAAAAAAATATGAAAAGAATCACATATTTGTACATTGATACTGAAAATGGTCACTTCTACTTTATAATATTATTAAACTTTTGTGGGGTAGAAAAGTCATCTAATCTAAATATCACATGTAAATGGAATTAAATAATCAGAGTAGGAAACATTCCAAGAGTATATGTATATAGAACAACAAAGACTAGCATGAAAAACAGAAACTTAAATGATGGAAATAAAGCCAGATATCATACACATAGCTTAGGAGAAGTTTTTTTTTTTTTTACTTTGAAGAGTCTCAAGACATATTCAGTCAATAATCAGGCACACAGAGAGAGTGCCTTTCCCAGCATGTGCCATGATCTAGGTTCTTGCAATAACAGCCTTTAAGAGAAACGCAAAGGCTCCTCTGACTGACTGCCTTAGGGAATCACCTGGCCCATATTACCTACCTGACTACTTAGTTAAGACAATGAAAACTGAAGGTGTCTTAGCAGTGAACCATACCTTTTTTTCCTCGTGGAGAAAAGCAAATTTAAAACATTCACGGGGCATGATGACACAGACTTTAATCCCAGAAGCAGGCAGGATCTTTTTGAGTTCAAGGTCAGCCTGATCTACATATCGAGTCTTAGGCTAATTAAGTACTTTATACTGTGACCCTGTCTTAAGAAAATTATGATAACCTTCAATAAATAATCCATGAACGTCTGTCAGCCTTCATGATGCCAGGCCTTCAGGCTAATTTCCAAACTTTGAGCGATACCATATTGTGTGAGCCTGTAACTTCTAGAGAATGCACATATTTTAAAAGTCACATTTACAGAAGTCGACAAATATTTTAACCTTGTTCCCTTAGAAAATAATCCTCATTTGCAGAAGTCGAAGTCGGGGTAAGTCACCTGCGAATCACTCTTTTCTTCGCTCCAAGCTCTCTTTTTCCCTCGATTGTCTTGCCTTCGTTTTCCACACTTATAAACACACACTGACTAAGTTGACACCGTCTCTCCCACCCCTTGCCACTAAGCGGTGACCTAACACATTGCAGCGGGCTGGAGCGAGTCCCAGGATTGCTTCCAGGTATACCCCGACCCCGAGGCCCGCTGCGAGGCAAAAGAAGCGTAGCCGGTCTGGTGCAACCTTCCGAGAAAAACAAAACAAAACACACCACCTTTCGCTTATCTGTCCTCTAAACCTGGGAGGGGCGAGGGGGGGTGGACAGCGTCGCCTCGGGCCCCCACCGGCCTCTTCCCAGCCGAACTCGCACCTCCGAGGCCGCAGTGCCCCGGGCTCTTCTTCCTGCGGCGCCGGGTGCGGCCAACCTTCATTTCCCCAGGGCAGGGCTCAGCTCGGGTCAGCGCAATCAGCCCAGTCAGGCCCGGACCCGGCCGGCTGAGCCCGCCGGTCCACAGCGGCCCCTGGACCCCCGCCAGCGGGGATGGGCGTGGGCCCCGACGGCCACCGCCCCGCCGACCAGGGCTCCGGAGAGGAGTGAGCCCCACCCGCAGCGCGGGCTCCGGACTTACCTGCAGGGGAGAGCGGGGCCCCTGGACAGCGGCCACGGGCCCGAGGGCCGGCGCCGCGGCGGCCCGGAGCCCTTCCCCGGAGGCCCCGAGGGTCGCCCGGGGTTCGGGATGGGGGCAGGGCGGGGACGCACGCCGGGGGAGCTGAGGCCGGCCAGCGCGGCCCGACGCGGGGTCGCGAGGACCTGGCTCTCCCCTCAGCACCAGGCCGTCGCCGCCGACGCCATTTTGCCTTCCACTCCGTGGAGCCGCCGCCGCCGCCGCCGCAGTCAGCCGCGGGTTTCCCGGATGTGGGCATTTCCCGGCGTCGCTTGCGCGGGGGCCGAGGACTGGGGGCTTCAGGCCGCCCCGCTGGGGCCGGGAGCGAGCGCGCCGGGCTCGTGGTCTCCCGCACGGCCGCTCGCCTGCTGCCCCGAGCCGGGGTGAGCGTCGCCTGCGGGCTCCAGTGGCCTGGAGAGTGGAGTCGGTCCCGGGACATGGCTCGGGCGCGACGCGGCGAGCGTGGGTTCCACCGGGAAAGGGCGGTGAGCGGCGCTCCGAGACCACGGACGTCTGGAGGCAAGAAGTGTGGGGCTTGAATAAAACCGGAGTCTTCGCGACCTTGGAGCGTTGTGTGTTTTTGGAATCAGCCAGATGGAGTTTTCTTGATACTGGACCTATGGATTAGCAGAGCTCGGTCACTCGGATCCGCTGGAGAGGTCGTTGTAGCCAGAAATGGAGTAACGGGGCCGTGTCAGAAGTTCTCTTATGAAATTGAATCTGCGGTCTGGGATGCATTAACTTTGGTCTTAGAATGTACTCTTCTCTTTTTGCAGGGATATGGTCCAGATAGGGGCTCTCTAGGCAATCTGGGATGGGCTGGAACTCGCATTCTCCTGCCTCACTTCCTTCCCGAGCATTGAGATTCTAAATGGTGCCAGCCAGCACTGACCCTTCTACCCCCTGTAAATACAAACACCTTCCCTAGTTCTGCCGCTAGGAAATACATGCAATTAGTATTTTTCAGATCATCTTTTGTGTGTTAAACTAAGAAGTAAAAACACTGACGTCCGTGCGTTGCCAGAAATCGAACAATGCTATCGATACAAGTGCCCTACCACTGAGCTGTCTTCACAACATTTTATAGTTTTCATTTTGAGACTGGGCCTCACTGAGTTATCCGGGCTAGCTTTGAACTCATGTTGTAGCCCAGACAAGCCTTTAAACTTGTGATCCCTCAGCTGCCTCCAGGGTAGCTGAGATAACAGGCCTGTTCCACAAAGCTCTGCTCTGCCTTTTTTCTGAGGTTAATTACTGGGTACTGTATCCAAAAGTTCAACTGTGAAACCTCAGATGATCAAATTTTGGAGGCCAGGGAAATGTTTAGTGTGGTTGCTGCCAATGCTTTAGATCTGTTGTCATAGTAAAATCCTTAGTGTGGCTTCAACCCCTGCAAATCGAGGTCCCCATTTTGTGCTTTGGTAGGTAGTTAAAATATTAAGAGGCACGTAAATTCAGTGGACCATGTCTGTTGATTTGAACGAACTATTAAAAAAAAATAAATAACCACGGAGCTGAAGCTGCTTCTTAAGAGGCTAAGTCACTGCTTTAAAGCAGAGTAGAGAGGCCCATAAAAAACCCTTGGGAAAGAAGCAGGGGAATGAGGAGTAGATGCCTGACCAAAGGCTGCAAAACCCAAACCACAGACCTCCAACCTGGAGTTGGAGCACATCATTACCAATTTTTTTTTTTTGCAATTTGATTATATGAAATTATTTCGTAAGTATTTTCAACCTTCAATTAATCAGAATAATTACCTTTGGAACACTTTCTATATTAGCACATTTTTTTAGATGTTAGAAAACTACGACTAAGTTTGAGAAATTGTAATTCTAGAATGTATATTGTTCACAATATATGATGTGAAAACATTTATTTTGGGCAGTAAATTTGGCTCATGTAAGCATGCATTGATAAGCTGGGGAATTCTTGGTATGTGATGCAGCTAGTTTTCAAGGGGAGAGGTCAACAGTTGACATCCTTTGAAATAGCTGAACCCCAAGCTGCCCTGTGTGCATAGCAACCCACCTTATCTGTTGGCTAGATAGTTTTTGAGTGTTTTCCTTGATTGTATATGCGGACGCTATGTGTCTGGCTCCTTCAGAAGTCAAAAGAGGATGACATCCCCTGGAACTGCAGTTAAAGATGGCTGAGTCACCATGTGGGTGCTGGGAATTGAACCTAGGTCCTCTGCAAGAGTATCAAGTGCTGTTACCCACTGAGCCATCTCTAGCTCTTGGCTACATGGTTAATTCACATACTTCTGCTTGGATTCTACATTGTTGTTTTTGTAGAACTGTTAAGTTAAATGAAGGCATGTGTTGAACCACACTGGTACCCCCTGATGTTCTACTTTCTGAAGATCAATCATTGATCAGAGTCTAATAGGCTTGGGGGAGGAGCCAGCCAATAAGCCAAAACTGGGCACTGCCCCATTAACAACAGTTTACTATTTCCTTGCAAATACCACACTTGCTTATGATAGAATTTACACACGATGGAATTGATAACTGGGTTTTTTCACTTTCATGAAAATAGTTGTCTGGTAACATAAATGGCTTCTGCATCAGTCCCACAAACAAGACAGGGACCTAAAACATCCAAACTGTTTACAGACAGAGTCCTGCTGGGAAGCAAGCTTGTGATTTCAATTCGGTCTTTGGCAGGATCTGTGCTGAGCCAGGAACTTATTAGAGACTGGTGAACACTGGCCTGGTTACTTATACTATGAGATAGGAAAGTACTGCTTCTTCCTCCTGTGAGAAGAAAAGAGGAAAAAAAACCATTAAGATGGCCTTATGAGACACCATGTCCAAGGCAACTTGTAATACAGAAATGTTTATTGGGGCTCAGGATCCACTGCGTTAGAATCCATGACTATCATGGAGGCATGGCACCAGGCAGGCAGAAATAGCCCTGAAGCATTAGCTGAATTTACATCCTGATGCACAGACAGTGACACTTGGGAATGGCCTTTGCTTTTGGAATCTCTGAGCCCACCCTCAGTGACATATCCTGTCCAACCAGGCCACACCTAATCTTTCCCAAACAGTTCTACCAACTGGGGACCAGTCATTCAAATACATGAGCCTATGGTGGCCATTCTCATTCAACCCACAAAGACTAACTTCCTATCACTAAACATAAAGCTTCTGTTGATACTACAAAAAGGTAGTAATTCCAATGAATCTAACTCCATTAAATCAGGGTTATGTGGGGACTGAATAAGCACAAGATGATAAAAAAAATTCTACTAATTCATCTTTTCTTGTTTTTTGTTCTTTGAGACGGGGTCTCTCTATATAGTCCTGGCTGTCCTGAACTACTTATGTAGACTAGGCTGGCCTCAAACGTTCAGAGATCTGCCTGAGTGCTGGGATTAAAGGAGTGCACCACCACACCCAGTTTCTATCAAGTCATCTTAAAATTTTTTATTACATTTATTATGTGTGCATGCATGATGCATGTAGCCACAACCAAAGGAGAAAGCAAAAGGAAAGATTTGTTTTAATTATGTGTATATGTATATAGATCATAGAGATCAGAAGGTATCTTGTAGGAATCTGTTCTCTCCTCCATCACATGGGTCCTGGGAATCAAACTCGGGTGTCAGTCTTGGTGGCAGTACCTTTACCACTAAGTCATTGCTCTAGCCACATGTCATCTTTTTGACTAAAAACTTATTCAGTGTTAGTAAATACTAAACATTTGAAGGGAAAATATGGATACCAAAGTTGTAGTCTTAAGTAAAACAAATTTAGTTGTTCCCCATTTTTCTGTTTATTATCTTAATGAAAAATCGCAGAGGGGTGCCATAAAGAACCAAAAATAAGGAAAAAAAAAGAACCCAAAGTGTACACAAAAATTTAAGTTCCTCACTTGGGAGGTGAAGGATCTCTGTGAGTTCAATGCCAGCCTGGGCTACATAGAGAGAACCAGTCTCAAAACCAACCAAACAAACAAAGGTAAAGTTCCTAGTTCAAATGAATGAATTTATAGGGGCCCAAGAGATGGCTCAGCTGTTAAGAACACATACTGTTCTTGATCTGGGTTCACTTCCCAGCACCTAAGACAGATGGCTCACAACCACCTATAACTCCAGCTTCAGGGGATCTGCATCCCTCTTCTGGTCTCTGCTGCCAGCTACACATATATACACATACATGAATGTAAACACACATAATATACAATTAAAACAAATCTTTCTTTTTGCTTTAGCCTTTGGTTATTTTATGTGTCTGGGTGTTTTGCCTGCATATATGTTGGTACACCATGTATGTGCCTGGTACATGGAGAAGAAGCCATTGGATCCCCTGGAATTACAGGGTCCTCTGGAAGAGCAGCCAGCGCTCTTAACTGCTGAATCCTCTCTTCAGCCTGCCCTCTTTGTTTTTTGTTTTTGTTTTGAGACAAGGTCCCATGTAGCCCAGGCTGGCCTCAAACTCAAGTCTGTAGCTTAGGATGGACTTAAACTGATCACCCTACCTGCCTCCACCTCTCAACTGCTGGGAGGTTCCACGAAGGCCTGTCTTGCCCTTTTCCTTGATCCTCCTGGTCTGCCTACCTCTCTACACAGAAAACTTTTGTGTATTTTTCAGAGTTGCTTTCTGTTTCATTCCACTGTGGTCAGTGCTTTTAACCAGCAAGACTATGCAAGCTAGAGAGATGGCCTCTGTGGGCACTGCACACATTGCAGATCCCCTGAAACTGGAATTACAGACATACATGCAGACAAAAGACTCATACATGTCAAATAAAAGTAAATCTAAAACACAAACAAAACAAGAGAATGTGAGCCAGTTTGGTGGCACATACCTTTGATTCTAGGACTCAGGAGGCAGAGGCAGGCAGATCTTTGTGAGTTTGAGGCCAGCCTGGTCTACAAAGCAAGAAAGATCCTGACTCAAGTTGAGATTTAAAAGATTCTGAAGCAGCACCCAGGAACTTTACCTTGGTGAAAGAGAGAAGACTTTTCGGGTCCATTTGTGGAGGCATCCCAATGCCAGAGGGATCCATCTTCAGAACAAGTAAACAGATGATCCGGGTTGGATGGGTGGAAGTGGACCTCCCACACTAAGAGACAGAGGGAATCGATTTTAATAGTCCATAAACGACTTAACAGTTACTCATATACAAGTACTGGCTTTTTTCCATCTGCACGTTATAGTCACCAAAAGATTACATTCTATCACTTTTTTACCTTTGAAGCCATTGATTTTCAACTGACTTAAAAGTTTATAGGCTCCCCAGCTCATTTGCACAGGAATAAGCTGCTCGATTTTTATCTATTAGTGTGATTCCAGCAGCTGGGAGACAGAGGTTTGCCTTGAACTCCTAATCCTGCTGCCTCTGCTTCCCAGCTGCTGGGATCACACATGCCTGGCTGACCATTTCTTAAACAGGGTCAAGCTGCAGTACTGGTTTGTTTCCTTTCTTGTATTTCTATTTGAGCAAAGGCCATAAGAGAGTGTCAGAACCTCTGGGACTAGAGTAATCATTAGAAGTTATAGCCGGGCAGCAGTGGTGCATGTCTTCAGTCCCAACACTCCGGAGGCAGAGCCAGAGGGATCTCTGTGAGTTTGAGGCCTGCCTGCTCTACAGAGCGAGATCCAGGACAGGCACTAAAACTACACAGAGAAACCCTGTCTCAAAAAAACAAAAAAGTTATGAGTCAGCATGTGGGTGCTGGGAATAGAACATGGGTTCTCTGGAAGAGTCATCTTTCCAACCCCTTGATTTTTTTGAATAATGAAATGATAAACAAAGAGTCCCGTTCTCAAAAAGCAAGTATGAAACAAAAGGATCAGTTGGAGCTTGGGATATAGCTCAGGGGCAGAGCAGAGCACTTTATGAGGTCCTGGCCAAGTCCCCAGTAATGAGGAGTGGGAATCTATTTTATCAGAGTGGTGGCTCATGGCTGTAATCTCAGCACTTAGGAAGCCGAGGCAGGAGGACTTGGTAAGGTGGAGTCCAGTCTGGGCTACACAGTAAGCACCAGGCTAACCTAACCTGGGTTACCCATCTCAAAACTCCACAAAACTAATTAATTAATGAGCAAATTAGCAAATGTGAAGTGATAATTTTATACAGAACAATCAGTAATCTGATAACATGCAATAGGACAGTTTGGCCCATTGATTCTATTTCTAAAAAAACAAACAAAAAAAAAACACTAAGAAAATCAGCTCAGTAAGATGGGTAGTAATAGTGCATGTGCCTTTAATCCCAGTGCTCAGGAGGCAGAGGCAGGCGGATCTCTGTGAGTTCAAGGCCAGTCTGGTTTACAGCGTGAGTTCTAGGACAGCCAGGGCTACACAAAGAAACCCTGTCTCAAAAAAACCAAAGGAGGGGAAAAAGCGCATGCAGTAATACTGCAGTTCTAGATATAAAACATTAAAGAGCTTAAACACAGAAAAGGAATACCTAGCTTATACCATGTAGATATTAAAAACTTTAATGTGAAATGATCCCTATGTATCATTATATGCTTATGTGAGTGACTCATCCAACAGAAACCTTCTGCATCTCCACAATACTTACTTTCAGCCTCATGAGCCTTAAGTAAAGATACGGGCATGGTGCCTTGTCTAACATCCCAAATACTCAACATCCCGTCCTGGCCACCAGTAGCTACAACATGCTGCTGGTTGGGATGTCTGTCAACACAGTGGAGCGGCACTCGGTCACCAGTCCTTTTAAAGAAGATAGGACAATATCAAAGATGTGCGAAAGGACAATTTATCTTTGCATAACAAGAAGCTTACTTTATGTGGCTGGAGATACTAAATCTTAGTGATGCCAAAAATTTTTAACTAAATTAAATATACTTATAAATAATAAAGTTTTAGAATTAAAGGCTACAATTACTCATTGTTCAATTTGGAAACACAGGAAGCAAAACAACAGAATGGTAAGATGTGTAAGAAAGATTTCCTTTGAAAAGTATGTGTCAAGCTGAAGAGCTGGCTCAGCAGTTACTCACAGGTGCTATCCAGAGACCTGAGTTCAATTCATTGCACCCGTATCACTGGCTCACAGTCACCTGGAACCCCAGCTCCAGCCCATAAACCTGTCCTTCGGGTACCTGCAATCATGTGTACATAGCCACACAGACACATACAGTTTAGCTAAAAATAAATTTAAAAATAAAAATATGTATAAATTACACCAACTGTTTTATGCCTATGCTCTTAATTTAAATTTTTAAAAAAGTCTGATACTGCATTTTAGTTTCTTGAGAGAGCAGCAAAGGTCACACATCTAGAAAGGGTGATTTCAGCTCTAAAAAAATTATCTTGAATTACATTTTCTTCTGAAATCACATCTACAGTGTATTTTACTCACTACCGATACAATCATTTGATAAACAGCAACAAGTTCTCTGTTCAACAGTATACACTTCAAATACATAAGGCTCTGAATCAATACAACAAACACTTGCTGAATTTAGGATGGCAGAATCAACTCCATCACGTTATCCTTGCTTTATCAAATGAATCATGCACCAGTGTCTCTGAAATGCATTGGAATGCAAAGCTGGGGGATGGGAACAAAATGGCTCAGCAGTTAAGAGCACAGGCTGCTCTTCAGAGGACTTGGGTTCAATTCCAGCACCCAGCAACACACAACCGTCTATAACTCCAGTGCCAGGGAGTCCAGTGCCCTCTTCTGGCCTCTGAGGCATGACATGCATGTGGTGTGCACATACACAAGCAAGACAAAACACCCATACACATAAAAATAAATTTAAAAAAATGCAAAGTTGACTGCAGCAACCAACCCAACATAACTCTGTATCACCCTACTGAAGTGACAAATCAAAACTTACAGTGATAGTATCTGACAGGGCTCACTTCCCTGCTGTCTGAAATCCCATATTTTTAGCTGTCCAATTGAGTTGACTGTAACGATCTCAGGAGTTCGAAGGAAGGTCACAGCATGCAGTGTACTGCTGTCCGCATTATCTGCACGTTTTAGAAATGGAAGCAGGTGTTAACAGGCCCCTTTTAGAACACTGGTTGAAACATTAGTTTCTAATGACTCAGCATACTTTTTAATGGAGAAATGTGGAGTAAAATACATGCCTAGATGTTCTCTTCCTCTCTCTGGTAGAGAGCATCACTCACAGGGCTGCTGTTTTCTAAATGCAGGGCTGATTTACCATTTTGTTTTTCTATTTCCTCTTAAGATTGCTATACTAAATTCTATCTTTTTTTTTTAATTTTATTTATTTATTTATTTATTTATTTATTTTTGCTTTTTCAAGACAGGGTTTCCTCTGTGTAGCTTTGGAGCCTGTCCTGGAACTCACTCTGTAGACCAGGCTGGCCTCAAACTCAGAGATCCACCTGGCTCTGCCTCCCAAGTGCTGGGATTAAAGGCGTGCACCACCACTGCCCAGCTTATTTTTTGGTTTTTCAAGACAGGGTTTCATTGTGTAACCTGGCTGTCCTGGAACTCAATCTGTAGACCAGGCTGGCCTTGAACTCACAGCCTCTGCCTCCTGGGTGCTGGGATTAAAAGCATGAGCCACCACAGCTTGGCTTTTTATAATGGTTTTTTTCTTGGATTTCCTGGAGTGTTTAGACCTGAGGCACACGATACATACTTCCAAACTTAACTTGTACCACTTCTGTACATTGCCAGCACGCAGCAGCCCTTAGCAATTAAGCAAGTGTTATAACTCAGAAATTAAACAATTAGAACAAAGAACACAAGAAACTGATGCCTGGGTGCAGTCCTTGGAGATTCTCATCTAAGAGGTCTAGAGTGGGACCAAGACTCTCCTCAGGCAAGTCTGAGGGAAGCAGCTAAGAACCAGACACCTCACTAGCCCAGGTCTAAACAGCCCCGGGAGTCTACCATTCCCTGCTGCTAAAGATACCTAACTTCTGTTGCTATGCATTCAACACTCTGCAATCTGATCCCAGTGTACCTTTCTAGCTTCACCTTTCACCTCTCCAATAACAAATATCTAATGTCAGCTCACCATATACTTTGTCATTTGCTATCTGGTTTATCCTGACTATCACCCTGACTATTACCATGCTATTCCCCCTTTTCTGGTGTATCATATTTTAGTATTGTTTATGGTACAGAATCAAGAATATATTAATTGCCACTTGCTCCACAATTATGTGATAATTCCTTCTAGCTAAAAACAAAACACCACCACTTAATAATATCTTTCTGCTCTTTTATCAGTTATTTACACTGGCCTTATCCACACACTGTCTTATAAAGGGACCCTGCCATGTGTATTTTCACACTCTTCAAACACTTAAAACCATGTTTACTTAGTCCAATTACTATGCAGTGGATAGAAGAAACAGGGTTGCTCTCACCTATCGTTCTTACGGCCTCCTTGTGATCGACTCTGAAGAGATTTATTCGCCCATCCTCTCCGACAGTGACAATCTCTGGGTTGTCACACACGATCCCTGTACATGGTGCACTGCCGTAGGAAGGACTGCCGGGACCTGTGTGGTGGTGAGCTGCCGGCCACTGCTGATTGACGGACAGGGTCTAGGCATCAGAGATGAGCACACTATTAACCAGAGCAAAGGTCTAAGGAATGAGCCCCTCTCCCCAGGAAGTTTTGTTTTTTTTTGAGACAGGACTTCCAAGTGTTTGGGATTATAAGTGAGCCACCATGCCTGCCTAATAACTATTTTTTGATTGTGTCTCATGTCCTTGTAGAAGAAAGAACAATTCTCCCTATTTCTTTGTATTTGAGCAAACTGATGTTTAGAAACTACTTCCATCAAATTTCTCTACATTCTAATTAGACTCACCACTTTATCGCAAACTAATGATTTTTGTTACCAGGTAGCAGAATGTTCAAATATTTTTTAAAAATTTATGGGGGCCGGGCGGTGATGGCGCACGCCTTTAATCCCAGCACTCGGGAGGCAGAGCCAGGCGGATCTCTGTGAGTTCGAGGCCAGCCTGGGCTACCAAGTGAGTTCCAGGAAAGGCGCAAAGCTACACAGAGAAACCCTGTCTCGAAAAACAAACAAACAAACAAACAAAAAAAAAAATTTATGGGAATAAAATAATATATAAGGGACTAACCTCTACATCTTTTTCTACATGTTTCCATTAAGAAAACGAATTACCCGGGCGTTGGTGCCACACGCCTTTAATCCCAGCACTCGGGAAGCAGAGGCAGAGGCAGGTGAATCCCTGTGAGTTCAAGGCCAGCCTGGTCTACAGAGTGAGTTCCATGACAGGCTCCAAACACTACACAGAGTAACCCTGTCTCAAAAAACCAAAGAGAGAAAATAAAAAAAAATAAAAAAAAAATAAAAAAAAAGGAAACGAATTAAAGCTGGGCATGATGGCACACACCTTTGATCCTTTGATCCCAACACTCAGGAAGCAGAGGCAGGTGGATCTCTTAGTTTAATGCCAGCCTGGTCTACATAGTGAATTCTAGACCAGCCTGATGTACATAGTGAGCTCCTGTCTCAAAAAACAAAAAAGCGCGCACGCCCCTGAATTTATGTGCACTACATATACGCAGATGCCTGCTCAGGCCAGAAGTGTACATTTGATTCTCTAGAGTTGGAGTTTTAAGCTATTGTAAGGCACCTGGTGTGGGTGCTGGGAATGGAACCAGAGTTCTCTCCAAGAGTAGTACAAAGTCTTAACTGCTGAGCTGCCTCCCCAGCAGCCACAAGAGAGAGGTCTTTAGGTAGTGGGTCCTCTCAAGACCTGGTTCTACCCATAAAAACAGCTGTCCCCACCCCCCTTTGTGGTTTTTAAGCTAGAAGCCGAGCATGCATACGTGCTTGCTTACTCACGTTCCCCATTCAACCCTGTAAAAGACCATCAGAGGTGCTGACAAAACACTAAGGAAAATTACCACCAGCAGATGTTAGAGTAATGAACACAGTTTATTTAAAGGATGTCCAATTTCCGTAGAAGCAAACGTAAGCATGATGCAGACTTCATCAAAAAGTAATATGGGGCTAGGGGTAAAGCTCAGTGTAAGAATGCATGCTTTGACCCTCACCAACCCCTAAAAAGTGGACAGTATCCTCTCCTATTGTGACTTTCTTTTAAGGTAAGGTTGTGCTGTGTTGTCCAGGCTAGTCTTGAGCTACTGTGATCAAAGAATTCATTTCTCTCAACCTCTGGAACCGTGGAAGCTCCAGGAGTGTGCCCATGACTGACTCCCTTCATGTTTAAACACTGTAAAACACTATGAACTCATTACACACAATCTTCTGTAAGCCTCCTCAGGAATAATTAAAATACAAATAAGTAAATAAAATACAAAAAGTAAACAAAAAAGTTCACTTTCCCAACGAAAGTTCTTTACCTGGTTATTTGGATGGTGAAGGAACACTGTTACACATCCCGTTGACGAAGCAGCTACAATTCTTTCCTGGTCAAAAAACTAAACAGAAAATTTCTGCATATTACTATAGATTTGGAAATATTAATGAGAAAAAAGTGCCTTACTTCAACTTGACTAACAGCAAATCCTGTAAGAATTTAAAGAAGCAAACAGCCTATAAACACTAAGCAAATGAGATGTGTTATATTTTTTATATAAATTAGGAGTATTTTCATGAAGGATGAATAGTTAAGTTTAAAATTCTACTCCATATTTTTAATTTTGGGCTGCAATGATAAAAGTTTAGAAATGTCTTATTCCTAAGCATAGGCAGCTTTTTACTGAGTAAAATGCATGGCATCTGAATTCATATAGAATTTCTTTTTGATGAGGGGGGAGGAGCTCTCTGTTGCCCACACACATTTTGAGCTCCTATTACTTCAGCTTCCTAAGGAACTGGGACTACAAGCATCTATCACCAGTCCAGCTTTGAAAATCTATTACTGGTCCTGAGATCTTTTTAAATAACGTAAGTTCTCTGAGTCTTAATAAACCTTGAACATGAAAACACTGATTTTTACTAAGTTGCTAAAGGAACCACAGAAGAACAATCCTGCACAGTATTTTTTATATATGTTCAAAAGATACCATTCTCATCTATCTGATAAGTGAGGTAGTGAACAGTACTTGAGGGCTGGGATACATACACTCACAGGTAGAGAGCACTTCCCTAGGACATGTGAGGTCCTGAGATCATCCTCATCACACACAACTCATGATAAAACGTGACTCACAGACATGTAATGCAAATTAACATACCTGTATAAAACTCACCAAACAGCGTTTGGCACGTAGATGGGCAAATACTATTGTCTTTGAGATAAGGTCTCACTACATAGCCCAGGCTGGCCTTGTGAGTCCCTCCTGCCTCTGCCTCCCATGGACTGGAATTAGAGGCTGGCACCCCCAGGCCAGGCTTGAGCAATTAATTTTAAAACTGAGTGACCTGAATTCACTTTCTTAGCCACACTTCTGTCACTAAGTGCCTGAACAATGATGTGGCAAATTACAATTCAGAGGTTAGTGTCCTGTGGACCAGGGGTGAGAGCAGACAAACTAGAAGGTGCTACATTACCTCTAAATGTATTCTCAAATTTCCAAAGTTAGCTTTGGGGGACAACTCAGATTTACCTGCAAATCCATGACATCACCATGATGTCTGATATCGCACAGCAATTGATGGTCTCCTTCAAACCCTCCGTCAGAATCCAAATTCCCAAAATCTCCAATAGACCATAGTGAGACGCAATTTTCCTGCAAAGCAGAAAGTTTTATCTTGGGGGTGACGAAAATGTCAACTCTAGGAAAGCAAAATTCAGACTGCCTTTCGGGCGACCTTGCTTCTTCAAAAGCATCTCAAGACAAACGACATGGTAAGAGCTGAAAAGATCAGAGATGTGGCCTGGTTCGGACGGTATGACTACACACTTGGGGGAGGGTTTAAAACCAGATCCGAGGCTCAGATACCCCACCAGGGCTCTCAGGTAAGCGGGCAGCCAAGCAGGAGACTGGCAAGCCAGAGGCTGCATTCGCGCGCCAGCGCGGGGGGCGTGGAGCAGAGCAGCCGCGGCCGCCCGGGACCGGGTACCTCATTGTCCCAAGAGCCCGTAGCGAAGGTCTCTGCGGTCTGCAGGCTCCCGGAAGGCACAGGCCGCCAGCGGGTTTTGCTAATTTTCTGAGACACGAACTTAGCATAAATTTCCTCCATGCTGAAATCTACTAGAAGGTTCAGCAGAAAGCGCACTGCGCGCTCCTCAGGTCCGCCCCTTCCTGCGCAGTTCTGATTGGATGAGAACTCACGGGGCAGACGGTGGCTGCAGGGAGCCAATTCTCGACAGCAGTAGGACGCGCCAGCCCCTGGACTGAAGGCGTCTGATGCTCAGTCTTTGCATCTGAACAAAGACCGGGCACCTAAAACCTTCAGCAATAAGACACACTTCTAAGGCGAAATCAGTCTAGGAACACTGACAATATACCATTTGTCCAATAACTGTGTAATAATGCTAGAAGTTTGTTTTATTTATTTTCTTCTTTATAAAAAACTTTATTATAAAAATGTTGCAAATAAAAAAATCATCACACACCAAAATTAACTTGACCCAAAGACTATACAATCTAATGAACTTCTATACATTTAGCGCAGCCATTCAGAAGCTGTGGAGCTTCATACTGGATTTTATACTTCCACTATCTAATTATATTTATTTTATTTTATTATCGAATATATTTTTATGCACTTATCCACCACCAACCCCCCAAAAAATCCATGACAGATTCAGAGATTGGAAAACGATTAGATTTATTATTCTTTTTGATAAATCTTTTTTTTTTTTTTTTTTTTTTTTTTAAAGATTTATTTATTTATTATGTATACAGAAGAGGGCGCCAGATCTCATTATAGATGGTTGTGAGCCACCATGTGGTTGCTGGGAATTGAACTCAGGACCTCTGGAAGAGCAGTCAGTGCTCTCAACCTCTGAGCCATCTCTCCAGCCCTGATAAATCTTTAAAAATATTTTTTAATTTTTTTTTTTTTCCGAGACAGGGTTTCTCCGTGTAGTTTTGGTGCCTGTCCTGGAACTTACTCTGTAGCCCCGGCTGGCCTCGAACTCACAGAGATCCGCCTGGCTCTTCCTCCTGAGTGCTGGGACTAAACCGCTGCCCAGCTTAATTTTTTAAAGAGACTTTTAAATTTTATGTGTGTGAATGTTTTGTTTCCATGTATGTTTGTGCCTATTGTGTGTATTCATGTCTGGTGGTAAGGCCTGAAGAGGGGGTTAGAGTCCCCGGAACTGGAGTTACAGAAGGTTGTGAACTGCCATATGGGTGCTAGGAAATGAACTCAGGTCCTCTGGAAGAACAATGTGTATTTTCAACTGCTGACCTATCTTTCCAGCCCCTAAAAATAACTTCATTTTTACTTTACTTCAAGTTATTCATATGTACATGTCTGCATGTGTATATGTGCATGTGAGGGCAGGCGCCTGAAGAGGCCCTGGATATCCTAAAGCTGGGGTTATTGGCAGGTGTGAGCCGTACCTATGTGGGAACTGAGAAGCCAACTCTAGGCCTCTGGAAGAACAGCAAATACTTTTAACTGCTGAGTCATCTCTCTAGTCTTGTCAGAGAAAAATCTAAGAGTAAAAATTTTTAAAAAAATTGCAGGAGGAAACGTACCAGCCACAAGCTCTTAGTTGAACTTCATTGCACATAGAAAATGTTTTCAAAAACCTTACGGCTGGAGAGCTTATTCAACAACTAGCAGCACTTGCTGTTCTTCTAGATGGCATGGGTTCAGTTCCCAGCACGTACATCACTGCTCACAGTTGTCCGTTGGTACACACGTGGCGTACATACCCACACGCAGACAAAACCATGTCCGGCAGATCTCTGTCCGTTTGAGGCCAGTCTGGTCTCCATAATGAGTTCCGAAACAGTCAGAGCGATATAGTGAGACCCTATCAAAAACAAAAACAAAACAAACCACTCATACACATAAAATAATCCTTAAAAAAAAATGTTGAACCCCCTAAGCTGGGACGGAGTGTGTAGCTCAGGATTAGGATTCCAGTCAGCCACCATGAGTGCCGGGAATTGAAGCCAGGTCCTCTGGAAGAGAAACCTGTGCTCTTAACTGCTGAGCCATCTCTCCAGGCCCTCTGGTTTTAGTTTTGATACCTCTTTTTCTTGCTCTGTAAATCTGGTCAGTTTACTTCTATATGAAATTAATGTGTTTGCTGAGAACTGTCACCAGGCCCTGAATCCTAGTTCTGTGCTGCCTCTGAGCTGCTGGTAACACCTATAATATCCCTCCACTCCTCGCTACTTCTCATAGCCCTGTCTGCCCTTCAAGGACCAATACCTCTGTGTACTTTTTTCTGATACCTCCAGCCCATGTTGTTCTAACTAGACCCAACACTACTAGCTAGAGATTCTAGATAGTTTTAATCCTAGATTTCATGACTAGAATGTAAATCCTACATAATTTGAGAGGAAGGACTTTTTGGTTTATCTATTCTCCCTTATACTATAGGAATTCAAAACTGCATTGGCAGTTTCTTTAAAAGGGGTCGTGATACATTATGAGAGTTATCAGATTGTGAAGAGCTCGAGTTTTTTGTTTTTCAGCATGAAGACTGTTACCCAACCTGACCATTTCTGCCCCCATACAATATGCCAGTCACTGAAATGGTAGGTTTTGCAAAAGACAGTTTATGAAGTGACCAATCATTCACAAACGTTGAAATCAAGTCTCCCAACGGCCTCACCTAAACTGAGGTTGGGTGGTAGTTACGGTCTGAGGAGTGGGAAAAGGTAACGATTAAAGTCAGCTATAACCATCATGACCCTCTTCCAGGCCATGCTACAGGAAAGCACAGTCAGATGAAGGTACCTAACAGCTAGAAGATTCTAGACTGAACTTTTACTCAAGACTCGAAGACAAGATAGTATTGGATAGGAAACTAACTAAAATTCGTTGCTTGATCCTTAAAGTTGAAGAACACTGACATTTATAGTTACAGGATCCATGAAAACAGATAATGATCATTTCAGATTGAAAGGATGTTGAGTGTTGCATTTGACGAAGTTTGGTAAGAACTGTAATTTGGACATTGCTCCTAAAGTCATAGCGCACCACAGATGTCTTGTTTCCTTCCTGAAAGTTTACTGGAGCAATGGCTGCGTCTCAATTTTAGTTAGCACACTCTGGATGCGGCAGGCAGTGTTTCCTGTCAACTTCTCAGAATCTAGCAGAGATGGAAAGAATAAAACTAGTGTCCAGTCTCAGGGTGTAATTTGTGAGGCTTCGTCAGTTGAAACTCACACTTGGGTAGGAAGAATAACACTTTCACCATAGGATACTTTGGTATTTTGTAACCAACTACAGCTCTCGGCCAGTCTTGCTCTCAACCAGAAAAACATCCCTACCCCCAAGTCCGTGTCACCGTATTCTTCCACCTTGATTTTGCTTTTTTAGAGCTGAAAACAAACCAGAGCCCGAAAGCCTCTGCTTAGCCAGCACCGTCTTTGTGACAGAGGCTGGTGGACTTAGAGCTGGAAGAGGGCCTTTGCCCTTGGGCTCGGTTCAAATGATTATTCTGGCCCCATCACACAAGCCTTGACTCCTCTACCAGCCTAAACGTTAGTGCACCGGGTTGGGTGAGGCAGGACGGAGGGTAGCCCAACCATCTAGCAATCTGCACAGCCATAGGAGCAGACCCGCCGCTCGCAACAGCTGACGGAGCGGCGACTGCGGAGCCCGAAGCGGCGACACACGTCGGACCCGCCATCCCGCCGCCGCGCTGGCTCAGCCGGAGCTGCAGCCAGGAACGAGTCCCACCGCGCAGGACGCCACCCCGCCGACGGCGGGACGGAATCGGACGCCAGCCTCAGCAAGGGGAACCCAGCAGCGTTGACTCGCCCGACCTCGACCTCGCCACGGTCACCCAGCACCGGCTGCCACCCACCGGCTACCGGCGTCTCTCCAGGCCTCCCCCCCCCCCCCCCCGCCTCCGGCCCCGCCCGGCCGCACCCGGGGCTGCGCGGCGTCACAGAGCGCATGCGTGCCGCGGGGGATGCCGGGAGCGCGCAGTGGCGGCAGCGGCAGCGACGGCAGTAACAGCGGCCGCTCGAGCGGGGACAGCAGCGGGGCGGTGACCGTGTGGGAGGTGGTCTCACTCCTGGGGAAATTGCTGGGGACCGTCGCCGCGCTGAAGGTGGTTCTGTACCTGCTCCGGGTGTGCTTCGCGATGGCCTGGAAATCCGGCGGCGCCAGCCACTCGGAGCTAATCCACAACCTCCGCAGTAAGTGCCACCCCCGCCCGGCGTGGGCCACGGAGAAGGGCCAGGCCTGGACGCTGTCCCCCCCCCCGCCCCCCCACACGCCCGCCTGACCGTCCGGAACGTTCGGTCTGCACCCCTGCGCCTGCTGGAGGGCGTCTGTGCGCGGTTGCACCGGGAGTCCCGGGCGGCGTGCGTTTGCGGTGTCCTCCCCCGGGACCCGTCACTCGGCGCCGTGGACGGGAAGGGGAGAGAAGCCTCAAGGGGGCTGCTGGCTGCGGGTGGGACGGGGCCGTCGCCTCTTGGCGGGCATGCGGGGACAGAGGGTGCGGCACAGGTGGCGGGGCTGTTGCTGGAGTCTGCCGTCCAACCGGCGAGGGGCGTGACTTCGGGATGGGGAAGTGCGGGCTTGTATTCCTGGTGACTGGGCTGGCACCGCGGGGACACCACCCTCACAGCCTGCGGGTTCTCTCACTGTCCTCCCCGGTCGATTATTCCCTGCGAGCTTTCTTCTGCCTCCCCCGCCCTCTGTTTTTTCCTTTGGAGGGAGATGCGGCTGTTTGATACCAGCAAGGGGAGGGAGAGGACGTTCTGAGTACTGCCGTTACGGGTGGGTGCTGGGAGCAGTCTCTCAGGCTGCTGTCCAGAGTATAGGCTCTTTGCGGGGGGCCAAGGGATTGATTGTCTGTTAAGGGCATGCTGTTCCTAAGAGACTCTGTTTGGAGCCTTTGGAGGTCCTGAATCCAGCCGACCATTGTGTCTATAAAATGTGCTAACTTTTTTTTTTCCAGGACCGTCCTTTGGCTTTTAAAAGCGTGTATGGAAAGTTTTAAAAAAGAATAGCATTCTCTGTAGTTATTGTATTCCTTCCTTTGATGATAGTTTTAGGATGGAATGAATGCTGTGTCACGTACCTTTTAAAATTGAAATGGAGCATTGTCTGGTTCAGAGACCAAGGCGAACTACAAGTTCATAGTTTCACTCTGGTCAGAATTCACAGTTCCTTCTGCCACCAATTAAAAAAAATAATCATAGTTTTTCAGGTGAAGTTCTTAATTTTCTTGTACTTTTTTTTTTTTTTTAAGAAAAGCTTTTCATGTGTCTTCCTTACCTCTTAACTCTATTCATAATCACCTCAAGGGCAGGAACCATAAAAAAAAAAATTGAATTTTCTCAGAGTCAGTACTTATCTTTTCCCCAGGAATGCCAATTCGGTGTCCGTTATATGCCAAGATCTTTATAGAGAGCAAAAGGGTGAGTGAGAGAAATAAGTAGGACTGTCAGGTACTTAATATATTCACCACTGCACTTTAAAAATAATACTTAAATAAAATAGACACTTAGGTTTTTGTGGTGCTTGAGTTTAAACCTGGGGTTTTAGACACACTGGACAAGTGCCCTCCCATAAGTGTCTTGCCAGCCTCTAAAATTTAGGGCATTTCATTGAGGTCTTAGAAATGTGATCATGCTGATATTGAAGTAAAGGGATCTGCAGATTGGAAGCTGGGGTTACGGTTTTAATTTTTTTTTTTTTTTTTTTTTTTACAAAGATGTGCTCATGGTTTGCTTAGGTTTAATATTGTAATTGATTGAAAGTATTTACTTTTTCTTTTGTATTTGAAGAAAGGAGTTGTTTGATTTCTAGTTGATACATCATTTGTTCTCTTTGAGACTGTAATGATAGATTCCTTGTCATTCATTGGCTTATGTTGTGGTAACTGTTCTTTGGTAAATTTGAACAGTTTCTCCAAAGCTTGAGTATGTCTTCCAGTCCTGGGTCATCTGCAGAGCTGGTTCAACTGCTGGGGCTGGAGACTGTGTAGCTAACAAATTCTTTTTTTTGTTGTTATTTTGTTTTGTTTGAGATAGGGTTTCTCTGTGTAGCCCTGACTGACATGGAACTCTGCAATATAGGCCAGGCTGGTTTGGAGCTCAGAGATCCACCTACCTCTGCCTCTAGAGTGCTGGGATTCAAGGTGATAACAAATTCTTAAGTTGTATGTGTGCAGCTGTAAACCCAGGGACTACATAGAGGCAGAGAACTGAAAATTACAAAGCTAAATTCTGCCACTGTTTTAGCTTTATCAGTTATATATTTTAAAATAAAGTTTTAGAAAAAGTCTATAGTTGAGCTTTTTAGAACTTTCTTCATGGCTGACTCAGTGCTCGGTGGTTGGTGATGGCAAACTTGTTTCTCTTGCAGGCGCTCTTGCCAGGGCAATTTGGGGTCCACCAGAGCCCTAATAAGTTGGGTTGCTGGAAGGTAGTGATCTTTTTGTGACTGGACCCCTTTCAGCAGTGTCTTCTTGGCTTGCAGAGCCTTCCCACCTGCTTTGATTTTATGAGGGACACTTGCTTCTTGCTTGGATTTCAGTGCCCCCCCCCCCCCAGGGTTTCTCTGTGTAACAGCTTTGGCTGTCCTGGATCTCGCTTTGTAGGCCAGGCTGGCCTCGAACTCACAGAGATCCACCTGCCTCTGCCTCCTGAGTGCTGGGATCAAAGGTGTGCGGCTCAGTGTCATCTCTTCACATTTAAAATGCTACACTGGCCACTTAAAACAAGATGAGCAACTCCTTCTCCTCCTCCTCTTCTCAACTTGTTTTTATTTGTAAAAAGAAAAAAAAAACTTCAATGCAATTCCTTAATGTATGGGTTATTTCTAATTTCTACTTATGTTTCCTTTGTATCCTTGACTGTTTCATTTTGCAAATATAATGTTTGTAGGATTACCAATCACCCATTGTATACTTGAATGCTTCAAATACAATGTTTGTAGGATTATCAATCATCAATGAATACTTGAATGCTTCCTCTTTATTGTTATTTGATTATTTTTATTTTATGTGCATTGGTGTTTTTCCTGCGTGTGTGTCTGTGTGAGGATGTTGGAAGCCCTGGAACTGGAGTTACAGTCTTGAGCTGCCAGGGGAGTGTTGGGAATTGAACCTCTAAAAGAGCAGCCATTGCTCTCAACACTGAGCCATTTCTTCAGCCCCATGCTTCCTCTTTGTTCTTTTATTTATAAAGATTTTCAGGACAATGTCTCCAAAGCTAGCCATGAATTTTGGAGTTCAATCATCCTTGTTCAACCTCTTGAGTAACTGGCTTACAGGCACTTGGCGTTGCATGCAGTGGAGTAACTTCTGTGTGCCAATCACTAGGGATAAAGGGAAGAGCAAAACAAATACCCACTCCTTTTTGTAGTTTTCTTCTACAGCAAGCAGCTAAGTAAAGTAAATAGTACCTCACAGGATGACCACTGTCAAAGCCTGGGACAGTGGGTTTGTAGTTGCAGGAGAGAATGCCTCACCAGAATATCCTTTGAGCAAAGGTTTGGTGAAGGGGCAGACCAGCCACGAGGATGGATAGAGCTGAGGTGTGAACAGCTCAGACAGAGGCAGTTGCAAGTGCTAGGTTTGGGTATGAGGTGTGGGAAAAAGACTGGGACAAGTCAAGTATAGGACCCCAGAGTTTAGGCTTGGCAGCTGGGATGGAGTTGGAAACAAGTGAGTGAATGAGTGAGTGAACAGCACATTTTATTTGGGGTTGGCTTTGCAGAGAGAGGAGCAGATCAGGAATTTATTTGGGAGAAAGAACAGATTTGATTCATATTTGAATATATAAGATTACGATAATTTATAGTTGTTGAGTCCTAAAAACATTTACTTTTTGTTGTTGTTGTTTCTGTTAGTTTAGTGTTTTGAAATGGTGGCTTTTGTAGCCTACATTGTCCTCAAACTTGTTGTGTAGTTGAGAATGCCATTGAACTTCTGATCCTCCTGTCTGTACTTCTGAAGTGCCAGCTTTTTCCTCCCTCGTCTGGGGATTGACTCTAGGGCCTCATGCATACTAAGCAAGTGCTGTACCCCTGGGCTGTATCCCTAGCACCCTTTTTTGAGTCAGGTTCTTGTGAACACACTGCAGGCTAGGATGCTCTCAGACTGAAGGTGCTTGCAAATATGCTTCCTGAGGACTGGGTTTACTGCTGTGTACCACCATGCTGGCTCTACCGGGTTTACTTTTGCAAAGAAAATGATTTTCTTTTTCTTTCTTTCTTTCTTTCTTTCTTTCTTTCTTTCTTTCTTTCTTTCTTTCTTTCTTTCTTTCCCTTTCCCCTTCCCCTCCCTCTTCTTCCCCTCCCTCTTCTTCCCCTTCCTCTTCTCCCCCTTCCCCTTGCTTCCTTCTCCCTCCCTCTCTCCCTTTCTTCCTTTCTTTTGGCTTCTCAAGATAGGGTTTCTCTGTGCAACTGCCCTAGCTAGCTGTCCTGGGCTTCAATTTGTAGATCAGGCTGGCCTTGAACTCATAGAGATCCTCCTACCTCTGCCTTCCAAGTGCTGGAATCAAAGATGTGCGACAACACACCCCACTAAAATGGTTCTCTTACCCCACTCACAGCATCTGTGCTTAGTTAGTAGTGTACCTAGTGGAAATGAGCATTTTGTCTTAATAGCCCTTTACTCGTTACATGCACATTAGATAAACATGACCAGCTCATAAGAGCCTAAGAAATTGGATCTCTCTCTCTCTCTCTCTCTCTCTCTCTCTCTCTCTCTCTCTCTGTGTGTGTGTGTGTGTGTGTGTGTGTGTGTGTGTGTGTGTACATGTGGAGGTCAGAGGACAACTTTACAGAGTCAGTTCTCTCCTTCCACTTTACATGGGTTCCAGGCATCAAATTCAGGTCATCAGGCATGTCAGTAAGCACGTTTACCCACTGAGCCATCTCGGGGTAGTTTTACTGACAGATAGTAACTCATGGTGTGTACATAGGACACTATTTCATTTTTATGATTTAAAATTTTGATATTAGGTGACCTGGGGATGTTGCTCAATGGTAGTTCTTATCTGGCATGCATGAGGTCAGGATTTAGTTTCCTGTACCATACCAAGGGGGGAAAAATCAATGTGTATCTACTTACATTTAACTTAAGTAAAAACTACATTGAATTTTCAGTTCTGCCATGCTTCAAGGCCTTGGTAGCTTTATGAAGTTAGTGGCTACCCTGCTGAAAAATACAGTTATACAATATACCCTCTGTCACAGGAAGTTCTGTTGGATCTAGATGATTGGCTCGTTTACATGCTACTTACAGTGGAATTAAGCTGTAGGAAGAGAAAGTTACATTGGATTGTTACATGTACTTGTACTAGTATTGGTGTCTTCTGACTGAGGTGCTTGAGGGGTCACAGTGAAAACCAAGGACCATTGTGTGATGGAGAGCAAAAGAGTTGGCATATTAGATGATACTTTGATGGGACTGAAGTGCCCAGTTTAGCATAGCGAAGGTTTTAGGGAATAATAAAACACTTGAAATATGTAGAAGAGGGTAAAGCAGGTGGCAGATGTGACTCATTATAAGGAAGAACTCAACAGAGCCTACCCTAACAATCAAAAGTTTGCTTTGAAGTTAGGTGGTGGTGGTGTATGCTTTTAATCCCAGCACTCAGGAGGCAGAGGCAGGCAGAGTTCTGAGTTCTGTTCCAAACTGGTCTACAGAGTGAGTTCCAGGATAGCCAGGGCTACACAGAGAAACCTGTCTCAAAAAAGAAAAAAAAATTGTTTTGAAAAGTGATGCTTTCTGTCACTAGGTATACTAAAGCAGAGGATGGCTGACTATTTCACTGTAAGGGACGATACAGAGGGATTTGTTATCATATTTGAATATATACTAGTTCTAAGAGGAACATTCCAAATCCAAGATTGTGTGATTTTAAAATAGCATTAAAGATTGCATAATGCTTATGGAGTATGTATGTTTCAGGGGCCAGGCAAAGAAGCAAACATTTTAACATTAACTGCCAATGTTACCTACTTTTACATATGGATGAAAAGGCACCTAAAAAACATAGCCTTCTCCTTTGGGAAGTAACGTTGAAACAGTTTACTTTTACAGACCAACTAAAACCGACATGTGTAGAGGACAACAATGTACATTTGAATAACACCTGGTACTTAGATGACACACTTTGTCTTTGCTTGCTGTTATGTAAGCTACTTCTTTGATTATAGTGCAGTTTTAAATCTAGTTTCTTTTAGACTTTATATCCTCAGTGTGTGTGTTGAGTCTACCTCATTTAATCATTCTGGATGAGAAGTAAAAGGTGAAAAATTTATTTGTTTGTTGATACTTGAGAAGAAATGCAAGATAAATCATATTAACTCTTATAAACTAATAAAATGGGATAGTACTTCTTTTATTGAGACACCCCCCACCCCTCACCCCCACCCCCCAACCCCCACGCGTGCGACACTTCCCCACCCCCTTCATCTTTTGGCACTGGGAATCAAATTCAAGGCTTTCACATACTAGGTAAGTACTCTACCACTGAGCTACATCCTCAGCCCTTGAGATGAATCTTTATAATGAGTTTGGGGAAAGTTTTACCAGAGTTTAAATCCGTCTAATTTACACCTACACTGGTCCTCCTCATTTCTCCAATGTTTATTTGTATCCCATGAAACTATTTCCATGCCACCCCACCCCCAGCAGTCCTTCCATAGCCACCGCTTTTGCTGTATTGTCATTGTTAGGTTTCCAGCACTGTTATCGGTTCCTTGAGATAACCAGTTGTAAAGAGGAAAGGTTCCTTGGGGATGGTTATGGAGGTCTCAGTCTGACTGGTTGGCCCTGTTGCTTTGGGTTTGTGTTAAGGTAGCACATCATGGCCAAATAGAACCCTCAGTTCATGGCCAGGTAGTGAGAGATGGAGAGGAGACCAGGGTACCAATGACCTGAAGACTTCTCACTGATCACCACTTCTGAGGCTTCTACCACTTCCCACTGTTGCCTAGCTGGGACCAAGATTTGGGGGGAAATTGCAGACTCAAACTATGACATTCTGCTCCTGGCTCCTTGAGGCCCATGTCCACCTCACAAAATAAAATACATGGGCTGCAGAGATGGCTCAGAGGTTAAGAGCACTGACTGCTCTTCCAGAGGTCCTGAGTTCAATTTCCAGCAACCACATGGTGGTTCACAACCATCTGTAATGAGATCCGGTGCCCTCCTGTGGCCTACAGGCATACATGCCATACGCATAATAAATAAATAAATAAGTAAGTAAGTAAGTAAGTAAAAATAAATAAATACCAAAAAAAAAAGATTTAAAAAAAAATGCCAGGCGGTGGTGGCGCACGCCTTTAATCCCAGCACTCGGGAGGAAGAGGCAGGCAGATCTCTGTGAGTTCAAGGCCAGCCTGGTCTACAAAGCGAGTTCTAGGAAAGGCACAAAGCTACACAGAGAAACCCTGTCTTGAAACCCCCCCCAAAATAATAATAAAAAATAATAAAATAAAATACATTTTAGTCCTCCAAGAGTTCCCGGTCTTCATTGTTCTGGTGATGCTCAGTAGTCCAAAGTCTCTGAGACTGAAGGCAGAATTAGCTGTGATTCCCTGTAAGAAACCAAAAATGCATATCCCATTCTTCTAAAATAGAGTGGTGGGACAAGCAATGGCATACATTTACATCCCAAGAGGGAGTAATTGGAGAATAGAAAGATGGGATCAGACAAACCCAAGGCAACGCCCCAGCAGGGCAAACATAAAATCCTTTCTGTATCCGGTATTCAGGATGTTCGCTAACAGACGTGAACACTCAGGGTTTGGGTGACCCCACCTGCAGGTTTTTGTTTTAACACTCGTTCAGCCTCTTACAGATGTGTACACTGCCTGTCGTTTTCTTTGGCAGGTGTTCCATGTTCCTAGTAATTCTGACTTTCTGGAATCTTCCTGCAGCCTACACTTCACTCCCTCAGCTTCATTATTTTTGCGTAGTTCAGGACTCCTTACAGGGGCCCCCAACTCTGCCATAGGTTGTCTGGCTTTTCCTTTGTATTCTTAGGGGATATCTCTACCGTTACATAATTTTAATTAAAAAAAGATTTATTTATTTAATGTCTGTGAGTGTTTTGTGTGCATATATGTATGGGCACCATAGTGTGCCTGTGCTTATGTAATCGAGAAGAGGATTTCAAATCTTCTGTTACAAAAGCTACAGGCATTGTAAGATGCCACTGGGTGCTGGGAACCATACCTCCATCCTCTGCAGGAGCAGTAAATGCTAGTAACTACTGAGCCATCCCTCCAGGCCCATAACTGGGCCTTCTCAATGCCTGGAAAACTATCATAAGGATAACGCCAAGGTCTACCTCCATGTACAGTGGAACCAACTGATGTCCATCCCTGGGTGGTCTTGCCACAGGTCCAAAAAAATAGGGCAAATCAAACATGGATTGAAGTCTTCAAAACTGTGAACCAGAATATACCTGAACATAAATTACCTTAGGTACTTATTGTGACGAGAGAAAACTGACTAATAGAAAGTGGTGTTACATTGTAGGGCCGCTGACTACAGCTATACCTGAAACAGTGCAATGCAGTCCCGGGAGCTTGTTCATGGGAAGAATCTGGAAAAGGTAGAAGAAGCAAGCTAGGAAAAGCTTAAGATGCTGAAAGCACAGTTTAGCAGGTGATTCTGGTAGAGACTGGGAGGACTAGAATACAGATTAGAATGCAGACAGTAAATACTGTGCAGATGAGGTTCCCATGGAAACGATCCTGGTGGCAATTGGACTAAGTGTCACCTCACCCTGTTAACCTTTTGGGAAACAGTAGGACTACATTTTATCCATGCCCGAGACTGGGAGCCTGAGCTTAAATCAACAGACCAGTTTATCTTGTAGAGGAAATTTCAGAGCAAAAACAGTGTTCAGGCTGTGGCATGAATATTACCAGCTAAATGCTTTTAGCCAAATTTATAGCGAGAAGTAGGAGTAAAAAGAACAGAGCAGAATGATTGGCGAAGCTTGTAGTTTGGCCAGAAAAATACCTACAAAAAGTATACCTAAAAAAGAAATACTGATGAGCTGTTAAAAAAAAGATGAGTGCCATTAAAAATAAGCCAAATGCTTTGCATCAGAACAATATGCATCTCAGGACCTTACTCCTTACAATAGAAATTTTATTTCAAAAACTGTCCGTGCAGGGCTGGAGCAAAAAAAGAAAATATATTAATGCCCATGGATCTAGGAAGGTAGCTCAGTTGGCAAGGTGCCTGTCTTACAAGCACAAGGGACTGAGCCCAATCCCCAGAGCCCAAGTTTAAAATATAAAAATAAAAAATAAAAAAAGCCAAGCATGGTGATATATACTTGTAATCCCACAGGATGGATCCCTGTGACCAGTGGCCAACCGACCTAGCCCACTTGGTGACTTCCAGGCCAGTGATGGATCAAGAGTGACACTGTCTCAGAAAAAAAAAAGGTGGACATTGTCTAAAGAAGAACACCCAAGGTGGTCCTCTGGTCTCCTTTTTTAAGTTGGCAGAACAGACTTACTCACCTTTCAGAATAAAATATATTATCAACTTTAGTAAACATAGCAACATAGCCCTAAGAACAGGCTGTCCTCAAACTCACAGAGATCAGCCTGCCTCTGCCTCCTGAGTGCTGGCATTAAAGGCATATCCCACCATGCCCAGCCTCTTGTGTAATATTTTTGTGGGTTTTTTTCCCCTTAAATTTGATTTACCCTCTGTCCCTTTCTACATCCCAAATTGGAAGGAAAAATGTATCCATTCTTAATATAGCCCTTAGTTTTTCTGACTTTTTAAAATTTGGCTTATAATTTAAATTCTGTTAAAACCCTAATAAGTTCTGATTTGGATCTGCTACATATTTGGACTCATAATAGCCATTTTTATAGTTAATTAATTAGGGTCCCGGTACCCTAAGGTTGCAAGCAGATTGAGTATGGGTGGCTCCAAAGCTGCTCACTATTTCAGGTAGACTAACGGTGATTGGACGTGTAGCCTCTAATTAGGCCATACATGCAAAGCAAAACAGCACATTACCTTTTTGGCACATCTAAAGATAAATCAGTTATATTTGAAAGAAATATTCCTTCACAGTGGTGGTTATAGATGACATAGATTGCCAAAAATAAGAAAATCATTTAATGCAGCTTGGTTTAGCATCTGATGTGGGTACTGATAATTGAACTAGGGTTCTTTGGAAGAGCAGCTGGTGCTCTTAACTGCTCTCCATCTCTTCAGCCCCTTTTGCATTGTCAGAAACATTTTTTATTTGCCCCCCCTTTTTTATTTTTAATCTTCACAGTTATAGGGTTGTGACCTATAGTTTAAGAAGCTAGGCTCAGGCTGGAGAGATGGTCAGCCATTAAAAGCTAGGCTCCCAACCAAAAATATAAGAAGCTAGGCTCTAGAAGGACCCACAGGAAGGGTTGTGTTGTGTGCACCCCTAAATTCTTGAAACAGTGGTAACTCCTTATTGCCGTTTTTCTTCTGAGCTTCTTGAAAACTGCTTCATTCTTGCTTTGCTTTGAATGGTCTCTAAAAAACCTCATGTTACCTCCTGCTTTTAACCTGCCTTGAGGTTCTAATTCTTTTCTTTTTTCTTTAAAATGGATCAGTTTTCCAGAATTTGTTTTAAAGTTGATTATTCCTGGATTGCTTACTTTCTGGGGAGCTTCAGATCATCTGTGTAGTCATCCATCGAAGCGCTTTGATCTTCCTTTTCTTTTTAGAGTAGCCTTGACTGAGGCCAGCTTAGTTTTCCTTTGTCTCTGGTGTGGGGAGGGCTTCAGGCCACCCCCAGGAGCTCTGTGATTGACAGGGTTGCAATAGGTGATGATGTCGGTGGTGGAGGTGAAAAATGGGAGGGAGAAAGAGATGCTGCTGCGTTCATCAGATTCTTCTTGCCTTTCCGTTTCCTGCGCTCTGTCACGTCTTGCCCCAAGGCACTCCCTCTTCCCTGTTGAACAGTGCCTGCTTGCTGCCTGCCTGTTCAAGTGTTTTCTTCCTTACACAGCTTTACTGTGGTAAATCCCATGCAGTATAATTTATCCATTTAAATCGTGTCATTCAAGGGTTTTGCTGTGTTTACAGAGATGTCCATCCGCTGCTGTGGTCACATTAACATTTTCATTATCTAGAAAGGCACCTGTCTCACATTCCTAGTTTTCCAACATCCTCAACTTTTAGCAACTACTAATCTATTTTTAATGTATGGATTTACCGATTTTGGATATTTTATTTAAAATTCATACAATATAAAGCAATTTATAACTGACCTCTTCCATAATTTTTTTCAGGTTCATCTGCATTTTATGAATTAATACTTCATCCTGTTTTGTGATTAAGTGATGTTCCATTGCACAGATACACCACATTTTACACAATTCATCCTTTGATGAACATTTGGATTGTTTCTGTCTTCTTTTTGACTGACTATTCTAAATAGTGCTGTGAGCATTTGTGTGTATGTTTATAGGTAGTTACAAGTTTTCATTTCTTTTGGAAATATACCTAGGAGTGGAATTACTCATCATTTGGTAACTTCATGTTTAGCCACTCTAAACTGGCTGTACCATTTTTTTTATTCCCATTAGATGTACACAAGGATTCTAATTTCTCACATCCTTATAATACTTATTATCATCTGACTTTTTTTTTGAAGGAGTCACGATCTTACTGTGTTGTCCAGGCTGGCCTCAAATTCCTGAGACTACAAACTGACTTTGGCTTCTTATGTTACTTTTAGTCATCTTAGTGAGTAACAAATGGTGTTTCATGGTGGTTAAAATTTGTATTTTTCTGATGACTAATGATGGTTGGCACATTTTCATGTATTAGGGATCAATTGTGTATCTTTGGAGAAATGTCTAGTTAGATTTTTGCACATTTTAAAATCAGGTCTTTTTTTTCTAACTTTTTTTAGAATTAAGTTTTTTAAAATTATGTTGTATAGAAGATGCAGGTGCTGGGAATCAAATGGGGGCCCTCTGCGATAGTAGTATTTGCTCTTAACCGTGGAGCTGTCTTCCCAGTCCCCGAGCAATCTTGAAAACTTTCTGGGTTGTATTTTTGGTAGATCAGAGACTGATCCCAGGGCCTTGAGGCATGCTAGACAAGTTCCCTGCTACTGAGTGCAGTCCCCAGCTCTAGCTGACTGTAGAGTCCTAAGTCACTAGACTTCCTCTAGGGTCTCATGTCATCCTGCTGGCATGCTCAAGTTCACTGTGCAGGGGCAGATGACCTTGAACTTGTTATCCTTCTGCCTCCACCTCCCACGTGCCACCACACCTAGCCAAGACTTCTCAGGTGAATGATTCATAGTGTCAAGCCTTTGGAAACACTATTGCTTTTCAGTTTGGATGCTTTTGTTGTAATATCTAAGAATCCATTGTCAGATCTAAAATTTTGAATACTTAGCCAACATTTTCTTTTTAAACATTTTCTTTTTTTAGATTTATTTTATGTGTTTGAGTATTTTACCTGCATATATGTGCACCATGTGCATGCCTGCTGCATCAGATTCTCATGGAACCCAACCATGTGAGTGCTAGGAATAGAACTGGTTTTCTGCAGGAACAGCCAGTGATCTGAACCACTGAGCCATCTCTCTAGCCCCTCATCATCTTTTCTTCGATGAAGGTTTTCATGTGGCTCTTATATTTAGGTGTGAGTTTTTGTTTTGTTTTGGTTTTGGTTTTTTGAGACAGGGTTTCTCTGTGTAACTTTGGCTGTCCTGGAACTCACTTTGTAGACCAAGTTGGCCTCTAACTCATTGAGATCTGCCTGCCTCTGCCTCTCAAGTGCTAGGATTAAAGGCATGTCCCACCACCACCCAGCAGATATTTAGTTTTTTTTTTTTTTAATCTGCCTTTTTTATCTATGGCACAGGGAAGGGTTAAAACCTTTTGCCTGTGGCTCTCTGGTTGTCTCAGCATCATTTATTTAAGTCCTCTTTTATCATTGGATGGTCTTGGAACCCTTGGCCTAACGACTTGTAAGACTTTCCTTGAGCCAGTGCTGTGATCTTCCAAAGCCTGGACATGTGTTGAAGGGGCAGAGGAGGGGATAGAGTGTGTGTGTGTGTATGTGTGTGTGTGTGTGTGTGTGTGTGTGTGTGTGTGTGTGTGTGTGTGTTGGGGGGGCAGGAATGCAGTTTGATTCAACAGGACTCTGTAGCCAGTGTTGGTTCAAACTTCGGGAGTCAGTCTAACCTTGAGTCGTTTATTTTAGATCTATTTAAGCACTGCATAATTTGGTAAAAATTATTCTGGTGATAATGAACTCAATCCAGCATGCACAAGAAAGCATACATGAATCTCCTTGAGGAACAAAGTAAGCTAAATACAAGTCAGACATGGCTACATCAAAACTCTTTGTAAAGTCCATAAAGATAGGTTCATAGTCCATAAAGATTGACTGAGAAAAACAAGCTTACAGTAAAGGTCTGGAGGAGGGTCAGGTGCTAGAAGAGTCTCTGGCCACAAAGATAGCGCAAAGGTCACCAGAGTAGAGAAGGCACATCGGCTTCAGGCTTCTGGGTGGATAACAGGTATAACATTCCTTCCCTTGAAGGATTCCAGGTCCCCTTGGTGCTTCTCTGTGAGCACAAGGCCTCTGTGCCTCCCACAGTACTTAGCACTGTACTTCCTTTTGGGGGAATGACTTTGTATTCTCTTTCTGGGAGAGTGATGCTATAGGTCATTTTGGTTTTGTTTCTGCCCTTTCTTGATCTCAGGTTTAGGGTTTTATTGTATTGTCTTTTTTGAACAGCTGTATGACCATCATTAGTTTTCCAAAATTGAAAGTTCCACAATTGATGAATAAATGACATTAGTTTGGATAAATAGTTAAGCTACTCATGTTGCTTTAACTGAAGTCTCATTTTTTTAAAGTAGCTATTTATAGACTGGGTAGTGGTGGTGCATGCCTTTAATCCCAGCATAATTTCTAACTCAGGACTCTCCTGAACCTCAGCTTGTCTTGACTGCTGAATGCTCCTGCTTGTGTGACCATAGCTCTCGATTACTCCTGATTCCTTTCCAGGCTTTCTCATATCATCAAGTGACTGTCCCCTCACCTGTTACCCCACTTCGAGTCCGGTCCAGTCATTGAGTCGGCTCAGTATACGTTACTGAATGTAACTGAAACCTCCTCGTTTCTCCACCCTGACTGCTGTCATTAGAGCCAAGTGACCGCTGCCTGCATCGTGGCGGCGGCGGCGACTTCTGGTCTTACCCGTTTCAGTCTGTACTCTGCAGTGCAGCCAGAGTGATTCTGAAATACATCTGATGTCACATCTGCTTCAAATAGCTGTCTCATTCATTTCAGAGAATGGAATCATCAAGACAGATAAAGTATTTGAAGTGATGCTGGCTACAGACCGCTCCCACTATGCAAAATCAAACCCTTACATGGATTCTCCACAGTCAATAGGTAAGCTTGATATTTCTCAGAAGTTGCATTTTCTTCAGTGACTCTGTAATTTTATGAGTAGGAAAAGAGCGGTATACCGATATGCCTTAGAACCCCAGTAATTGAAATTTTCTCACTCAATTTTATAATCCCAACCTACCCTTTGTAACAAAATGCATCTTCTTATATGTCTTTAAAAATATATTTTGTGAATCAGGAAGTTTGGGGATTTTTTAAGGAAAAACAAAACTTTATAGAAAATTAAGAGTTTTAGCTGAATGCTAAGTTTGAGGATCCTTCTTTTGAATTTGCATATTGGCATTGATTTTTCAAATCAGCATTTAAAGGGAATAAGTAAGTCATTATTGGCTTTTCTGTTTTACTGGCCCTGATGCTTTGGCTTTCCTTTGTCTTTAGAAAGTTCCATATTTAACTCCTTGTCCTGAAGCAGGTTTTGCTGAGCTGCTGAGCCTTGGCAGTGGGCGCCTTTGAGGCTTAGAAGTGCCTCAGGGTTCTGTGGGCCAGCTGCCATGTCTTCTTTTGAAGCACTGTGACAGTCAGCAAGAAGATCCTGGGGAGCTTCTGAACCCCAAGGCACCTGCTACCACCGCTCAGTGAAGACTGCTTCCGAGGCAGAAGCAGGTAAATAAGTCTTGAGATTCTAACACCGGAAGGAAGAAAGACAGGGGCTGAAAACTAGCACCAGACAGTGATTGAGCACTGGACGGCAACAGAGGAGCACACTGAAGTGCTCACTCGTCTCTAGCTGGTCGTCTGACTTTTTAAAGTGTTGTCCGAAGTGTGAGACTAATTTTGTTAAGATTTTGCATGCTTACTCTACTGAAGCAAGTTTTTCTTTTCATAAATCTGAAGAAATAAGTGAAAAATAATCTATCAATTCTCAGTGTATTGAAATCCTTCCTGGTGCAAGCCTGTAATCCCAGCTACTTGGGAGACTAAGGCAGGATGAGGCTGAGCTCAGGGCCTGCCTGGGCTCCTTTGGAGATCCTTTCAAAAAGAGAGGAAGAAAGCAGCAGAAGACCCAAGCTGGCACATGCTTGTAAACTGAGCCCCTGGGAGGTGAAGGCAGGAGGATCAGGTGTCCAGGGCTGGTCGGACTAACCTCGGCTAGGTGAGACCTTGTCTCAAACAATGGTGGTGCTGGGGGTATCTCTCCTTTGTTAGCCAGCCATGCAGAAGGCATCTTTAGAAGTAGAGGAGTTGGTTTACTAGATGGGCACATTACCCTTTGATGTGATTGTATTTTATAACTTCACCTTATGTCAATTTTCTAACAAATTTTGCTTTAAGATCATAAAAACTGAAAAAGATTGTGAAAAACAATGTGTGGCTGTTACAAAAGGAGCTACGTGCATTAAATGGTGTGTTCTCGTAGCTGAGTGTGTAAATATTCTCTTCTTGTTTTGTAGGGTTCCAAGCTACAATTAGCGCTCCTCACATGGTGAGTGAACTTTTTTTACTTGATCATACGCAGGTCATGTTTTACTGGAGTGATAAACTTACTATTTTTTTCTTTTTTGAGACAGTTTCTCATTATGTAGATCAGGCTGGCTTCAAACTCACAGAAGAGTAACTACCTCTGCTTCTATCTCCCAAGTGCTGGGATTAAAGATGTGCACGATTATGCCTGGCCAAACATCTTATTTCATACTGGGTATTTAGAGGAACTCTTCTTGTTAGAAGCTGCCATTATTAAAGGTTTCAGGGTCTGTTGTTAGCACCTGTGACAGAAAAGTTGAACATGGCAAAGTTTAGTAAAGGAGAGAGTATTTCCATAATTCAGAGGCTTGCCCTGTGTGATTCTTCCTGGGATGATGTGAACACCGTGTCTGTTCTCTGCAGTTAGGCACCAGCAGCAGACCAAAAAACAGTTCCAACCAGAGAGCTTATTGGGGTTCCTTAGAGACTCAGAGGGGCTCAGTGACTCAAAGGCCACTGCGTCACTGCAAGAGCCACCCAGCATGGGTCATAATGCTCAGAGGCCACATGTAGGAGCCCTGCATGGTCTTCAGGCAGTTCTGTGGGAATCTTCACCTGGAATTGTTCACAGACCATACAGCTTTGAGCAGAGGCAAGCGGTCCATTATTTTTCTGAGCTCCCAGAGCTTTCAGAGCCTTCCTCTCCCCTCCAGTGGGAGTGTTCCTGACTCAGAGGAAGTAGCTGCAGCAGCATGCTGTGGGAGTCTCCAGCTTTCACAGTTGATTTGGAAAGTCTTTAGGGAAAAGTGATGGACAGCAGGTGTTAAGATACGTGACTTTAGAAAGACCTGTTTAAGATCTGGTGTTTTTGATCTATTGGAAATTTTCTTGAGTTTTTAAATATCATTTTCTTGAATTGGTACTATATTGGATTTTGGTAAAAAAAAAAAATAGTAGCTCTCTGATTCTTTTTAAGTATTTGGGTAGAAAAAGCTCATGTGTAAGCTTACTCCTAAATAAATTCTGTTAATACATATGTATTTATAATGTACTGAAAATACTAGAAGAAAAAAATACTTACAAAAATTGAATATAAAACATAACAAAAATATAGAAGCCAAATAAACAGAAAATCATGATATATCTTTTTACAAAATGTTTTTATTATTTCGTTCTCTTTGGTGTATAGAAGGGCATGTGTGTGGGGGAACAAGGACAAGTTTTATAGATCTTATCTCCTCCACTGTATAGGTCTTGGGGATTGAATTCAGGTTGCCAGGCTTGGGCAGTAAGCACCTTTACCTGCTGAGCCATCTTGCCTGCCCTCAATAAGTCTTATAATTCAAAAACAGAACTTTTAGAGTTGGCTATGGTAGTATATACCCTTGGGTGGTTGGGGCAGGAGGATTGTGAGTTTGATGCCAGCCTTAGCTACATAGTGACAAGGTATCTTAGTGTTTCTATTGCTGTGAACACCATGACCATAGCAACTCTTATAAGGAAAACATTTAATTGGGGTGGCTCCCTTACAGTTTCAGAGGTTCAGTCCATTATCACCATGGTGGGGAGCATGGCAGCTGGAAGTATGACAGCGTGCAGGCAGACAAGGTGCTGAGAATTCTTTTTTTTTTCCCCTGGTTTTTTCGAGGCAGGGTTTCTCTGTGTAGTTTTGGTGCCTGTCCTGGATCTCATTCTGTAGACCTGGCTGCCCTCAAACTCACAGAGCTCCTCCTGGCTCTGCCTCCCGAGTGCTGGGATTAAAGGCGTGTACCACCACTGCCCAGCAGTGCTAAGAATTCTTACATCTTGATAAGTAGGCAATAGGAAGCGGTCTATCTCAGTTGGCATGGCTTGAGCATATATGAGACCTCAAAGCCTGCCTCCACAGTGACATGCTTCCTCCAACAAGACCATACCTTTTAGTAGTGCCACTGCCTTTGAGGGCTGTTTTCTTTCAAACCACCACACAAGGTCATCCTGAGCTCTGTAGTATGACTAACTCAAAAGGGGGGGTGGGTTGTAGAGAAAAATGTTAGAAGCTAACTAAAGGGAGAAAAACTGAGAAATATTTACAATATGTATGACAAAACAGGAAAATTTTCAATAAATGTGCATAACAAATACATTTTTATGTGCATTCTTGAAATTAACTAGTAAAAGACCAGTAAGTCCCACAGAAAAGTAGATAAAGAACAAGACTGATAGTTTATTGAGAAAGAAATGCAGTATTATTGACTAATAAATAAAGAAAAAGTTATCATCGTCATGGAAATTTAGTATATTTCAAATTAATGTTAGTAAAGGGCCATTTTTCATCTGTCAGGTCACTAGAGATCAAAATCTTATTAATATTTCACATTGGAAAGAGGAAGTTGGTAGTCATAGTCGTGTGTGTGTGTGTGTGTGTGTTTGTGTGTGTGTGTGTGTGTGTGTGTGTGTTGTGACAGTAAAATTGCGTTTGGAAGGCTGTATATATATATATTTGTCTTAGTTATTTTTTTAAAAAAATATTTTTATTTTATGTGTATGTGTAAGTGCCTGCGTGTGTGTATGTATGTGTGCCATGTGTATACCTGGTGCCCATTGAGGTCAGAACTGGACTCTGGGGTGGTTGTGAACCACCATGTGGGGTACTTGGAACTGAACCCAGGTCTCCTGTAAGAGCAGTAAGTGTTCACCCTCTGAGTCATCTCTTTAGCTCCTTAGTTACTGTTCTATTGTCAGGCTGTTTATAAAAGAAAGCATTTAATTTGGGTCTCATGGTTCCAGAGGGTTAGAGTCTGTGATTCCTAGTGGGGAGCTTGGCCACAGACATAGGGATGGTACTGGAGCAGTAACTGAGAGCTTACATCTGAGCCACAAGAATGGGGATGAGGAGGAGAGACTTGATGGGTTAACTGGGAATGGCCTGGGCTTCTGACACACCTGCTCCAGCAAGGCCACACCTCCTAATCCTTCCCAGACAGCTCCACCAGCTGGAAGCCATTATCATTCAAACCACCACAGTACTATAAACATAATATGATTTTATCCATTTAATTTTACTCTTAAGAATTTAACATACAGATAATTTTTTTTTCTTTTTCTTTTTTCTTGAGACAGGGTTTCTCTGTGTAACAATCCTGGCTGTCCTTGAACTTGCCTTGTAGACCAGACTGGCCTCGAACTCACAGAGATCTTCCCTGCCTCTGCCTCCTAAATCCTGGGATTAAAGGCATTTGACACTCCTGAGGAGCCAGATAATTCTTTATAAGATTTTTTTTGGCAAAGCCTGTGGATAGTTCGCTGTATAGTCCTGGGCATGACCCGGGAACATACGTGCTACCTGCTGTCCTTGCTTTCACTATAGTAGCCATATTGCTGGCTACCTTTAGTTTCACTTTCTCAGTCATGGATAAAATAGCTATTACAAAGGGAAAACTTCCCTCTGAAGACTCCTCTGAGTGAGCCAGAGGAAGTGTTATTAAAAGTATATAGTGGGCCGGGCGGTGGTGGCGCACGCCTTTAATCCCAGCACTCGGGAGGCAGAGCCAGGCGGATCTCTGTGAGTTCGAGGCCAGCCTGGTCTCCAAAGCGAGTTCCAGGAAAGGCGCAAAGCTACACAGAGAAACCCTGTCTCGAAAAACCAAAAAAAAAAAAAAAGTATATAGTGGACCTGATTCAGTCCCTAAACCTTTGATGTTTCAAGTGTGACTATGAATTCAGGCTTCTTAAGAACAGACTGTTGCCCCTCCAGCGTACCCTGTGACTAGCCTGAAAGAGTCACAGTAGTTCATGAAATTTAGTGTTACATATTTGCATAACTGTTCTGGAGAGAATGATTTTAGCCACAAGAGTCTAGGAGAAATGCAAATCAATAGATGATATCAGGAGTTAATGGGAACAGTCTAGAGACGGGATGAAGCAGAATCAGAGAAGCCCACAGTTCTCTCATAGCTGTGCCAGTACCCTAAGAAGTTGAGAGGAGGGGTTGGGGATTTAGCTCAGTGGTAGAGCGCTTGCCTAGCAAGCGCAAGGCCCTGGGTTCGGTCCTCAGTTCCGGTTAAAAAAAAGAAGTTGAGAGGCGAACATAAGAACAAGGGATAAACAGTGCCAACCATTAAGAGTAAGTTTCTAAGATAAGTTGCTGATCTTAGATATTTGGAAAAACCTGGTATATCCCCAGAGGAGATGGACTGGTACAGAGTGTAGAACGAATTGATCCAGCTTCGGCTGGTGAGTTAGTTGATTGTGGGAGCCCCGACCTTACCAGATGTAAATATTAACCACTGGAGATGAAACTGTCTCTCACCCCACATAACGCTGTACCACAAATGCTGCCAACTGGGCACACTGTTCTACCTGTAGGTGTACCTAGCTAGAAAACTTCCTTTGTTGCTTGCAATGCTGCTTATGCTTCTAACATTAGAGCTATGGATCAGATGGGTAATGGTTACCAGTAGAAAAGTCAGGATGGAAGGGGGAAGAAGCAAAGAAACAAACTGGTAATCATTGTAACCATTTTTAGAAACGTAAAGGAACAAATCTGATTGTAAAACTTCATGCAAACCATTGAAATTGTATAAATAAAAATGGCCCAGGCTATCCGGGGCCACTTGTTTGAAACATGTGGTCACAGTTTCTTCATTGCGTCAACTTCACACATCCGTCCCACGTCATTGGACCCTTCTGGAAGTAGGCTTCCAGCAACAGGGTCTTCCTATGTAGCCCTGGCTGGCCTGGCCTGGAACTTCCTATGTAGACCAGGTTGGCTTCTGCCTCCTGAGTGCTAGGAATAAGGCATGCAGCACCACACCCAGCACTTTATACAACTCTTAGGAAGAGTGTTATTATCTGACATCTATGTTTGATAACATTATTACATTTTTTGTTACAGAAGATTGCAGCTAATTTAAATCTCTTCAATATTGATATTTGTTATAATGCATTCATATCTGAATGTAGTCTAAGGTATAAAAAAGAACACCTGTTTACTATACCTCTTTATTGAATTTTCCTTTAAAATGAAATAAGCGAAACAATATTTGCTTGTTCATACACAGTGAATATTTTTCCAGAAAAATTACAAGAAACTGGCAACATTGATTGCCTTCAGGGAATGAAACTGGACGCTTGGGAAGGGGTTGAGGGCTTTTCACTGAAAATCTCCTTTTTCAGTTTTTTGACTTTGACTTTAATTTATATAGTAGTTATCTAAAATTACAGGAAAACTATAAATGTAGGAGGTCTAATGCACTAGAACTACCTTAGGTCATCACTGTGGTGTTAGACTATTCCGTTGTCTGCGTAGGTGATGGTAGCAGTAACTTGGGTAGAAAGTCGCCAGCTCTTCATATGAAGTGATGTATGGACTTCAAGAAGAAATGAGTGTTTGGTTCATTTTCTTTTGGCAGCATGCATACGCACTAGAACTTCTCTTTGACCAGCTGCATGAAGGTGCTAAAGCCCTTGATGTCGGGTCTGGAAGCGGAATCCTCACCGCGTGTTTTGCACGGATGGTAAGAACATTCATCTCCCGTGTGAGCCTAAGAGACATGTAGTATGTGATTTAGCTATGGTTTCTTCTTACTGGTAGTTTTAAGTTTGTTTGTTTTTGTTCTGTTAATATGATAATTTTAGCCAGGTGGTGGTGGCACACAGCTTTAGTCCTAGCACCCAGGAAGCAGAGACAGGCAGATCTCTGAATTCAGGCCAGCCTGGACTACAGAGTGAGTTCCAGGACTACACAGAGAAACCTGTCTCAAAAAAACAAACAAAAAGATGATAATTTTAATATGTATCATTTAGGATTATAGTTGCAAGTGACAGAACATTTAAACCCAAAACGGTAGAACGCAAAGAGAATTTATTTAGCTTGTCTAATGGAAAAGCCTACAGGCTTCCCTGGCTTGTTATGCAGCTGGATTTAGAAAGCCAAGCTTTATTTTATTTATTTTGACTTTTTGAGGGACAGGTCTTTGTATAGTTCTGGCTGTCCTGGAACTCACTAAGTAGACCAGGCTTGTCCAGTGCTTCTGCCTCCCTAGTGCTGGGATTAAAGGCCACCATGCCCGGCTAGGGTAGGTTTTATTACTGATTTGCTGTGGGATGGTCTTTCTGTATGCTGTGAATATGTGTTGCTCCATTGGTTGATAAATAATAAGCTACTTTGGCCCATGGCAAGGCAGCTTAGAGGCAGGTGGGAAATCCAAGCAGATACAGGGAGGAGAAAGGCAGGATCGGAGGAGATGCCCAGGGAAGCAAGACATAATGCAACACAGGTAAAGCCACAAAACATGTGGCAATACATTGATTAATAGAAATGGGTTAATTTAAGATGTAAGAGCTAGGCCGGGCGGTGGTGGTGCACGCCTTTAATCCCAGCACTCGGGAAGCAGAGCCAGGTGGATCTCTGTGAGTTCGAGGCCAGCCTGGTCTACAGAGCGAGATCCAGGAAAGGCACAAAGCTACACAGAGAAACCCTGTCTCGAAAAACCAAAACAAAAAAACAAACAAATAAACAAAAAAAGATGTAAGAGCTAGCTAGTAAGAAGCCTGAGCCATAGACCAAACAATTAGTAATTAATATATAAGCCTCTGATCCCGGGCGGGACCGAGAAACTTCCCCTACACTGATTGGTTTCTCTCTGGGTGTTGATTGTCTTGACTTCTTTCTGCACGTCAGCTTCATGATTACACAGGCTCTCTGTGATCCCAACATGGCAGCCCGTGACTCAAACTGCATTCTGCTGGAAATAGTATTTCATTAGAAAGCTGTTCTCTAGGTTTGCTGGTTACTGGTTTTAAAGGAATATTCACTTTAAAAATATCATCGGGTCTTGACAAGATGGCTCACTGGGTAAAGGCACTTGCTGCCAGTCCTGTGGTAGGAGAGAACAGCCTCCCACAAGTTTTCCTGGGACCTCTCCACATGTGCCATGGCACATGCCCCTACACACAAAATAAGCAAGGAAATGAAAAAAAATAGGTTTCTGAGTTATCTTTGAAAAATGATTTACCTGTGCGTATTCAGTGTTCTGTGTGCTTATCATGTGTTCTTTCCTTTCTCATATCCTCTGTGTGGTATAGGCCCCCATTTCTTCTTATTTTGTAGTTGAGAAACCTGACTTAGAGAATGAAGGGTTTGCATGCCTAATGTCAGGCAACTGTGAGTGCCGAAGTTCAGGAGGACCCAGGAGTTTGTTCAGGCCTGTATTCTGTTAACGCTTTTGTACTCAGTATTGATACCAACTATGAGTGGCGAAGTTCAGGTAGAACCCAGGAGTTTGTTCAGGCCTGTATTCTGTTAACGTTTTTGTACTCAGTATTGATACCAACTGTGAGTGGGGAAGTTCAGGTAGGACCTAGGAGTTTGTTCAGGCCTGTATTCTGTTAACGTTTTTGTACTCAGTATTGATACTTCAGCCCTTTTTATGTATTTATGCATTTCCTTTTTTTGAGACAGGGTCTCACTGTGTAGCCCTGGCTGCCCTGGAAATTGCTATATAGACCAGGCTGGCTTCTAATTCAGAGACTGACTTGCCTCTGCCTCCTGAGTGCTGGGATAAAAGGCATATACCACCACACTTGGCTTCTGTATTTATGTATTTTTCATATTTTTCACTAATAGCGGTAGAGTTGGATATAAAAAATTCCACCTCACCTTTTTTTTTTTTTTTTTAATAAGACCTCATAATACAACCCAGGATTGCTTCAAATTCACTGTGTAGTCAGACTGGTCATTTCCTGTCTCAGCCCCCCAAATTATGGGATGATAGGTGACTATCATAGTGCCTGGCTTCTAAAATTTTTTTATATAATATCTGATTTTTTAAAATTTAATTTATTTTATCTTTTGAAGACAAAGTCTAGCTGTGTCGCCTTCTCTGGCCTCAGACACATAGAGATCTGTAAAACTTAAATCTTAAACTCATGTACCACCATGCCTGGATCAATATTTGAGTAGTTTTTAAATTATCCTTTTACTAGAGTTCATACAAAGTAATTATTGTTAGTTAAATCCTACCTCAAAGTTCTGGGAAAAAAATATTGGTTTTGTTTGTTTGTTTGTTTGTTTTTTCAAGACAGGGTTTCACTGTGGAGTCCTGATTGGCTTGGAACTCACTATGTAGACCAGGCTGGCCTCGAATTCACAGAAATCCGCTTGCCTTTGCTTTCCAATTGCTGGGATTAAAGATGTGTGCCACCACCACCTGGCAAAAATCTATAGGTTTTTTTAGACAGATCTCATCATATAATTGTGGCTGGAACTCACTGTGTAGAATAGGCTGGCCTTGAACTCACTGATCCACCTGCCACTGCTGCTCAAGTGTAAGGACTAAAGGCATTTGCCATCTACCACACCTGAGTAAGTTCTGGATTTAAAAATTAGAAATCTAGGCTGGGTTAATCTCAGCACATCTCTGAGTTTGAGGCCAGCCTGCTACAGAGTGAGTTCCAGGACAGCCAGGGATGCACAGAAATTAGAAGTCTAAAAAGGATACAATTTTCTTAGTATTGTAAAGTTTTGTAACTTATTGTAACTTTATAATTGCTTAAATAAAATTATTCAAAAAGTTGAAAAAGCTGAATATAGTAATTATGAAAAACTGAGAGTTTAGATTAATGACTTAAACTGTTTATTTTATTTCTCATTGCAGAATATGGTTTTAATTAAGGAAACATTTTAAAGGCACTCCAGAAAAGCAAATTTAGCCCTGCAAGCTCTTGAACTACTTTTTGTTTTCCAGGTTGGACAAAATGGAAAAGTCATAGGAATTGATCACATTAAAGAACTAGTAGATGACTCAATAAATAATGTGAAAAAGGACGACCCAATGCTTCTGACCTCGGGGCGAGTCCGGCTGGTTGGTGAGTAGGAGAAAACTGAGTGTTTCTTTTTAAGTGGGTTTTCATTTGTAGAAGTATGCAAGCTGAGCAATTCGTACAGCTAGAGTTGTACCCTTCACCTTCATTGAAATACAGAGTATAAAAAACAGCTGATTTTTGTCCATTTTAACGAACACACAGCATTGCATTGCTTATGATCGCAACTCCTGCTCATTGTTGGGGTGAATTTGTTTTCATATTTGCCCATTTGGATTTCCCTCTTGTGAGGTAACTGTTCAGACATCCCGTTGTGTGTATTTATCTTTGATGTAGGTGTTCTAGAGGTTAGTCTTTTGTTACTTTCAGACATTTTCCCCCCTTGGTGGTATGCATTTTCATTTTATTGTTACCTTACTCTTTTTTGTGCTGCTCTTGATCAAACCTTCCCACATGTTAGGTAGGTGCTGTACCACTGAGCTATATCCCAGCCCTTGTGCTAAATAGAAATTCTTAATTTTAGTGTAGTTAGGCTAACCATTCTTCCCCCAGTGCCTTCTATGTCTTAAGGATTTATGAAGTCATGCAAATCTCTTCTCCCACTCCATTTCCAGCTTCCTGTGAGAATTCTTCACAAAGTTTGGTTGGACAGGTTTTCAAAGTGTAACTTCTTTTTCAGTGGGTGATGGAAGAATGGGATATGCTGAAGAAGCCCCATACGACGCTATTCATGTAGGAGCTGCAGCCCCAGTTGTGCCTCAGGCAGTGAGTTGGGATTTTATTTTTTTGTATTTGTGTGTTTTAGTCCTAAAACTTAAAATATTTATGTATCAATGTAGCGATGAGTTTCAGATGAAGTTCAGAATATACTTAGATTTTCATACATTCTTGTTAATACTAAATGTTGATAGTCCATTAGATAGGAAAGAAAATGTCTATGTGAGAGAATTTTGCAAGTAGTCAAGGAGGCATATGATGATGGAACTTGAACTGGGTGTGAGAGTCATTGGAGCCTCCAGCTCAGAACTCAGGCTGTCTTCATACAGTCTTAGTTCAGTGTGGATTTGTACAAGTTATGATTGTTTGGCTTGGGGACAGGAGGAGTCTACATATTAAGAGCTCAGTCCTTATTTAGATTTGAAGTATAAAAGTGATGCTAAGAAGATGTAGAAGACGCTTTGGGAGCAAGCCTAGGGGTGGAGGAAGATGTCTCCTATTTTTCATTAGAACTGTTAGAACTCAGGAAAATAAGTCAAGGGCAACTCAATGATCAAGTGTTCCTTAAAAAAAAATAAAATGGAAAAAAATAAGATCTGGTGACCAAATTTTAACTGAAGGCAACCTTTTCTAGGGCAGTACTATCCTATCTAAAGTCAGGTTTCTTTCTTGCTGGTTTTGAATAACATAAAGTCACGTTTCTTTCTTGCTGGTTTTGAATAACATAAAGTCAGGTTTCTTTCTTGCTGGTTTTGAATAACATAAGGTTATATTATTCAAAGGGTAGCATATGATTTAACCATTTTCAGACCGGAAGGGTAGTCTGGTTCTGTGTTCATTGGATTGTCCTCATCATAATACCAAAGGAGCCCAGCCCTACCTTCCCACTCTCCTGGTGCCAGGAGTCCTAAATGCAGTCATGGCATTTGGATTCCCTTACCATTGTCTCAGTGATGCCCTAGATTCCACGGTAATAGGATAGCAGTTCCTTGTTAATTTTCTGTACTTTTCCCTTCTCTGTCTGCCCTTCTACAAAGATCTGGAACACACTACACTGCCATTTAGGAGTCTCTGTTGAAGTTAGTTCTGCCCAAACATATTGAGCTCTTAGTTGTACCAGGTGTCTCGGTCAGATGCTATGAGGACAGAGATAAGTACAGCATAGTCTGTCATCAGATAACTTGTAGCTTAGTAGAGGAGGCTGAGAGATAAATGGGTAAGTGGGAGTTGGTTACTACGTTCAACCAAGAGGGACTGGAAAATATTTCTTTTTGGATGGGGGGAGGTCCATAAAATTGAAAGAGCAGCATTTAAGTTTGCTGAACTGAGTACTATGCTGAGTCCATGCAGTGGAGGGATGCACAGGGCCTCCGTTAGTAATACTAGTAACCTAGAGATGACTCAAATGTGGGTGGGTGTGCAGAGTGTTTTATATGCAAGTACTGTGCCACTTTTGTAAGGGACTTGAGCCACTGTGGGTTTTGTTATGCCGGAGGGATCCTGGAAGCAAGCCCTAAGGACACTAAGAAGTGACCACACTCCTCAGTGTGTTTCTGCTTCTGCCCGTGGACATGGAGCATTGTTTAGAATACTGTTGAGTGACTGTGGCTGCTTCACTTCTGTAATTTGGTGTGTATGTGGGGGTTTCTTTTTTCTTCTAGCTAATAGACCAGTTAAAGCCTGGTGGAAGATTGATATTGCCAGTCGGTCCTGCAGGAGGAAACCAAATGTTGGAGCAGTATGATAAACTCCACGACGGCAGTGTCAAAATGAAGCCTCTGATGGGGGTGATATATGTGCCTTTAACAGATAAAGAAAAGCAGTGGTCCAGGTGGAAGTGATTTTCTCTTCTGCTCTTTCTTCTTCCACACATTCAAGGTGAAAGGGTGTGGACTTTAAGACATTAGACTGCAGGGGCTGACTTTGGTGGCTTCCTTCATGCTACTCCATTAAAGCATCAGAAACTCATCACATGAAATGTGTGACAAGTGTTGCATGGTCTGTTTTTCTTTTGGTTTGACTCGTACCTTTAGAAAAGGGAGGGTGAAAAGCTGAGTCATGGTGGCGCATGCCTTTAATCCTAGCACTCAGGAGGCAGAGGCAGGCGATCTCTGTGAGTTTGAGGCTAACCTGGTCTTCAGAGTGGTTCCAGGACAGCCAAGGCTACCAGAGAAACCCTGTCTCAAAAAACAACAACAAAAAACAACAAAAGGCGGAAGGCGGGGAGACACTATTTTCCTGCATATTTATAAGTCATGCTTATAGTTGCTATAATAGGTATAGAAATAAATGCTTTGATCTGGAAACGAGGCCATCATTTTTGCCTTGTTCACTCTTAATACTACTCTGACAAGGAGAAAGAAAAATTTGGAAAGGGGGAAGATGTCTGTCCCTGTTTTTAGAAAATGTCATAGTCCAGGAGAGGGCGGTCTGGCTTTTGGGTTGATTTCTTTGGGTCAGATCCTAGATGTGTGCCATGGTTTTAGAGCTGCTGTAAGAAGTAAATGTGTCAGCATGCTATAGATCAGGCCAGACCATTTGAGTTCTTCTGGCTAAGTCTGGGGAGGAGAGGGATTCCAGAGGCTGTCCAGTGAGCTCCCACGTCTACAGCCTGCCTGGAGGACCTGCCGCACAGCACTGTTCTCACACTGCATTGCATGGCCCCTTAGAAAGAAAGCAACTGCCTGCTTCTGCTCAGCATCGCAGTATCACCTGAATGTTTCCTTTGAAGCTAACATTTCTTCTCCTCCCCATGGAGAGAAGGGAGGACAGCATGTCGGAGCACTGTGGCTAGATGCTTGAAGCTGGTGCCCAAATAAAGATGGTCTGACAGTGTCTTTGCCTTAGACTCCTTTCTAGTTGACAACCTTCTTATTTCAAGAGGGTTTTGTTTTGTTTTTTTAAATAAGTGGCAATTGTAAGTACAACAGAACTCTTTAATTTTGCTTTCTGTAAAGAGGACAGGCACCTTTTAATGATTTTTAAAAATTTCTGTGTGTGTGTGTGTGTGTGTGTGTGTGTGTCACAGCATGGGTGTGGAGCTCCAAGAACAACTTGGAGAAGTCAGTTCTCTCCTTCTATGTGGGACCCAGGCATTGAGCTCAGATTCTTTTTTTTTTTTTTTTTTAAGATTTATTGATTTATTATATATACAGTGTTCTGCCTGCATGTATGTCTGCACACTAGAAGAGGGCACCAGATCTCATTATAGATGGTTGTGAGCCACCATGTGGTTGCTGGGAATTGAACTCAGGACCTCTGAAAGAGCAGCCAGTGTTCTTAACCTCTGAACTATCTCTCCAGCCCTGAGTCCAGATTCTTAGGCCGTGTATGCACTAAGTGAGCCATCTCACTGACCCTTGAGTGAGTATTTAATTGCAAAAGTTATAATCTAATTCAATTTACTTAAAACAGTATTGGGTTTGTGGCTATCCATGAATATGTTAGACTAATTGGGCCACACCCTTAAAAACAAAAACAAAACAAACAAACTTTCAACCTCCCACACCTATTTAACAGTATCCCGCTTTTCTTCTCCACACTGGGATTTGTCTGGCTTGAGGTGGTGCACTGCTTTGTGCATGCTGTCATTAGTCTCTGTGAGTTCCTATGTGTAACTCAGCTGCCCTGTTGTATCAGCAGAACAGTTTCTTTGTAGCCATCCACTGCCTTACAGTCTTTCCAGACCATTTCTGCAATGATCCCTGAGTTTTGGGGTGGGGGTGTCATATCCCATTTAGGCCTGAGTATTCCACAGTCACTCATTCTCTGCATGTTGATTAGTTGCGGGTCTCTGTGTTAATTGTCATCTACTGCAAAAGGAGCTTCTTTGATGGATGAGGTTTGAAAGCTACACTAACCTATGGGTGTAATGAGATGTCATTAGGCATCTATTTAATACTGTGTTATATTAGCAGAGTAACAGTAGTAGATTCTCCCCTAGGCCCTATGATGTGTCTGACCACAGGTTCCTGGCCTGATGAAGGTACCAGGTCTGGGTTCCCTCTTGTGCAGGGGTCTTCAGTTGAATCAGAAAAGGCTTGGTCACTCCCGTGACGTTCCTGCCACTGTTGGAATGTGGGCATGCCAGGCGGTCATTATTGTCAAGACAGACAATTCCTTCTCTCCTTCAAGTTCTGTAGACAACGTTTTGCAGTGCTGTGAAAGCCAGCCAGTAGGGATGGATCTTCCAATTAATACCAGCTTGAGTTCCCATGGTCTGCAGCTCAAGTGTGCAATGCCTTCAGGAACAGGGTCTTCCTGACAGCTTCTGGAAAGTAACCAAGAGCAATGGCCCCAGCCCTCAGCAAGGAACCCTTCCCCCACTTCTTCATAAAAAGAGTCCCTTCCTTCCAATTATACAAGCTTTAGAATCCCTGTCCCCGAAACAAAACCAAAAACCCTGCATCTTCCTGGTTCAGATTATTGTGTATTTACAACATTAGAAAGTCTATTAAACTGTTTAAACATATGTGGATTTGAGTTATTTCCTGGTAGTACATCTAATTTGTTCTTTTTTTTTTTTTAATTTTTATTGCTTTTGTGTTTGAGTGTTTTGCTTACATGTATGTATGTACAACACATGTGTGTCTGGTGCCAAGAGGCTAGAAGAGGTCATCAGATCCTCTGGAACTGGAGTTACAAATGCTTGTGAGTGGCCATGTGTGGGCGCTGAGAACTGAACCTGGGTCCTCTGCAAGAATAGCAAATGCGGGCTGGAGAGATGGCTCAGTGGTTCAAAGCACTGCCTGCTCTTCCAGAGGTCCTGAGTTCAGTTCCCAGCAACCACATGGTGGCTCACAACCACTTGCAATTAGATCTGGTGCCCTCTTCTGGCCTGCAAGGACACATGCAGGCAGAACATTGTATACATAATAAATAAATAAACCTTAAAAAAAAAAAAGAATAGCAGATGCTCTTAATCACTGAGCCATCTCTCTGCTTCTCATTCATTCTTAAATTACAATATCTATGATTCAGTATTACTAACATGGAACTTTAAAACTTTTTGTTTGTTTGTTTTTTGAGACAGGGTTTCTCTGTGTAGTTTTGGAGCCTATCCTGGAACTCACTCTGTAGACTAGGCTGGCCTCAAACTCACAGAGATCCACCTGGCTCTGCCTCCGGAGTGCTGGGATTAAAGGCGTGCGCCACCACCGCCCGGCCTGGCCAAAACTCTTAAAGGAGCCGAATCCCTTTTTTGTTGTTTAGCTTTCTCAGGCTCTACATGGAAGCATGGCCCACATTGGAATGCCAAAATGTTGTTGGGATTTTCTTCTACTCTTTTGGGGGGCTCGCCACCTAGCTCCCAAATAAATTCACACACGGAGTCTTATTCTTAATTATGAATGCCAGGCCTTAGCTTGGCTTAGTTTCTAGTTAGCTTTTCATAAATTACCCTGTCTACCTTTGGCCTCTGGGTTTTTCCCATTCTCTTACTTCTGTAAATCTTACTCTTACTCTGTGACTTGCTGTGTAGCTGGGTGGCTAGTCCCTGGAGTCTTTCTCCTTCTCTGGCTCCTAGATCTTCACTCCTACATCTCTTCCCTTTTTCCTCCCAGATTTCTCCTATATATCCTCTCTGCCCACCTTTCTCTCTCTCTCCTGCGTCACTATTGGCCGGTCAGTTCTTTATTAGACCAGTCAGGTGGTTTACACAGGCACAGTAACACAGCTTCACAGAGTTCAACAACTGCAGCATAAACAAAAGTAACACACCTTCCAGTAATGTTCTACAACACTTCTGCCCATCACCAGTTACTGTCTCCCTGTTTGCTGCTCACACTTTCTACACATAAGTATGTCATACTTTCCTCTGAATCACTTGTGAATTAATTGCAAAATCATACTGAGTGTTTAGTGATGTTTTTGTCACTTAAGTTACCTTCAGATGAGACTTTCGGGCTATCTGATGCTTTTCTTTATTTTTTCACACTTAATGATTTCATTGGGGTAGACTGAAATGGGCCGTTTCCTTTAGACTGCATTTTTATTCCTCCCTCCTCTCACTGGCAGTTGCCGGTCCAGTGCTGCATGTGACTGAGCGAATGATTTCTTTGGAGCTGATAAGGCTGCCTTAATGAAATCAGCTAACAAGTAGAGGATTCCTACAGACAGCTTTTTTCCAGAGGGTTCGGGCTGCAGTTGACCTGGTCTGCCAGGGCTAACAGACTCTTCACCCAGTTTTGTGAATAGAACTATTAAAAAAAGAATTTGAACTCTAAATGTGTAAACTGTCATCTTAGAAGAAATAAGTAGATCAGCAAGATGATCCTTGGCAGAAGTCATAATTTTTCTGAATTTTTTGCCTCCAAGGAAGAAGTTTTACCTTTAGGTTTAAAATCACTTTGGGCTTTGTGGTTTCCTGCTGTGCTGTGGAGTAGCATGGAAGATGCTTGGGGTGGCTGATGTCCAGTTTTGCTTTGGCTTAGAGTTATATGTGCTTTCGTTTCTCTTATTGTATTGCTTGGAATCTGCATATTTTACTGACTTCAGCGTTGTGTCTAAATGGTTTGAGTGCCAGTTCACAGCATGTAACTCCTAACTGCATTTTTCTCTTTTCTCCCCAGGGATGAACTGTAAAAGCAACATGAGCTTGACCAGTCTATAACATTGCAGTGGATTGCTCATCTCGGTCCTTAAAGCATTTGAAAACCAACAGCATCACAGCTTGTTTTGGACTTCGTTACACTCTTATTTTCAGCATGAAAATGTGTGGTTTTGTAGGACTTCCTAATTCAGAGAGGCGCAGAGCCAAGGTTGCAGAGAGGGCAGCAAAGTATAACTTTGTGTGTTGTTTTAACACGCCCACATTTTACTTCAAAAATATTAAAAGAAAGTTCTCCACATGGAGAGCTAAGTTTGTGAATTAGTTTTGAGGAGTGGCTTTGCTTTTCTTGAACACTTAATTCTGTTCCAATATTAATTTATCAGATTTCTTTTGTGCATCAGATAACACCACCATTCACAAGTTTAGGTTTCTTGGTAGCCAATGTCTGTTAGATGCTACTAAGAAAATAGAGATGAGCTTTCTTTTTAAAGCTTTTGATGTGGTGTCATAGGATAGCATGTTGTAGATACAATCAGCTGCTGTTACCTTAAAACTAGGTGTTTGTAAATACTGAAACTTAAGACGGCGACAGCGAAGACGGCAGGTGGAGTCCCGTAAACTTTACTCAGCTGTTCAGATTGGACATCTCCGATGTAATTTTCCTCCCTCTCAAAGTGATAGGAGGTTGTAGCTCAGTATCGTTTTCTGTTTCTAGTCTGCCGCTGATTCTGTATCTGCGCCTAACCCTGTGTGAACTGTGCTAGCCTCTGCACAGTTTCCGCAGCGCTGCTTTGCCAAATAAACTTAAAAGCAAAAGAAGCGTTGGTGGCGTTTGAATCTACAAGAACAGAGGTCTGCCAGGTCCAGATGCTGCCCACAGCCATGAGGGAAACTGGCTCTTCTGCTGCTGCGTTTTTGTTGTGAATCCTAGGAGGTAAATATGCAGAGCATTAGTCCCCAGTACATGGCTGCATTTCTTCAGGACAGAGACTGTGCATTCATTGTTTCTCACTGCCTTCCCAGCCCAGGGCTTGCTGTATAGTAGCTCTGTATTAAATGCCCAGTGAGTGAGTGGCTGAATTTAGTATTGGGGAAGAATGTGATTGAGAATAAACATACCAAAACCTATGTTTCGTCTGTAAATAGACTCATTAATAACTGTAAAGTGTGTGTCTGTGAAGGCAAAGGCACTTTGAGGATCTTATTTAAATATGGTTTTATATTTTCTAAGAAGACTTTAGTTTTTATGAAGATTCTAGAACTTGACGGAAGATTACAGCTTCTGATGGGTGGGACTAGCATCCCCAGCAGAACCTTCCTCCCAGGTGAAAGGCACATGATTCTTAGTGTGTGAGAAATCCTTCCCTACTCTTCAAGTCTTATATCACTAATTTAGAAGTTGTGCAGACATCATCTCACAAGTGTCTTCTTGGCTAAGGTCTCAGTCACAGGAAACTAGCAGTCTGTGGTCCTGCAGACTGGAAAATCTTAACCAGCTTCGGATTGCTGCTGGTTGTTGCTTTGGAATCAGTGAACTCTGGTGTCCAGGATGCATGGTCATTTGAAGTATGTGTAAGATCAAATGTTCTTTCAGACTTGAAAGCAAATGAATTCTTAAACGTACCCACTAGTCTGGATCCTTGATAGGGTGACTACACCTTATTACATGTAGATCTCTACACTAGGTTTTGGAATAGAAAAAGGCATTTCCACCCCAGTAGTTTTCAGATTAGTTGAGGAGATAGTTAATAAATAAGCATCATAAATTACTACCCAATTTGTATAGAAAATGCTCTGCCCAAATGTTGTTCTTGTGCTTTACACTTTTAGGAGATGAAATTTTAGGATACCAGATAAACAGCCAATTTTAATAGAGCATCATTAAGTGGGTAGAGATGAAAATAATAATTTTAATGAAGTCTGAGCCTTTAAAAATAATTGAATTTATGTATTTGTATAGGAGAGATAAGAAATGTCTGATATTTAGTATATATAATTTCTGAAGCATTTTATTTTTCCTTAATAGAAATTATGCCTGTATGTAACATAAAGGGCAGTGAAGACATTTCAGGAAGTTCTAGGCTAGTATGATCTTGTGAAATAAATTTTCCTATAGATTTGATCTTACGAAAAGCCAAACCTGGCTATCAAACTTTGGTGGCAATAAGCTTATGTCAGGGTTCAGTTTCTATTAAGGGTTGCTGCTCTTTCTCAGCCAGGAACCGTACAAAACTACATCTGGGGAAAATCGTTCATCACCACTTTCCATGTGAATACTTACACCTCATTCCCCTACTAACTGCCATTGTTTTTTGCTTTTTGGTGGGGGGTGGGGAGGCTTGCTGCCAAGCCTGAGGACCTGAGTTTCAACCCCAAGACCCACATGGTAGAAGGAGAAAACTGACCCCTGCAGATTGTTCTCTGACCTTCACACACGTTGTGGCGGAGGTGGGAGGATCACAAGTCTTCCTCAGCTGCACAGCAAGTTGGAGGCCAGCATGGACTCCATGAGGCCTGCCTTTGAAAAAGAGAACAGAAAGTTCCCACAGTGCGTCTCTTTACTAATACACCTTAAAATTCAGTGGGAGTCTAAAAGAGTAAGTTTTTAGTAATAACTTTGTAAACTCTTCAAGGGATTCTTTGTGTGTGTTTACCACCCAGGAAGTGTAATTCCTTGGAGTTTGTAAGGCCTTTTTTTCTGTAGAAGAGGCAGGCTTTCCTAGTTTCTAGTTTAGTGTGCCACTAAAGGAGCTCATGCCAGTGTGGTAACCTAGCCCTAATAAACAGATAGCAAGCCTGGGTCATTATATAAATTGTTCTGGAATTCAACCAGCTAATAACTTATTTTAGGTAAGTGCTAAAATTCTTGCAGCATCTAAGTCATTTCTTACAGCTTACTGTGTTCCTGATGACCTAATAGCTTACTGTGTTCCTGATGACCTAATAGCTTACTGTGTTCCTGATGACCTAATAGCTTACTGTGTTCCTGATGACCTACTAGCGTACTGTGTTCTCTAGTGAAGAGCTCTGACTGGAGTTTGGTTGCATCTCTGGATCTCTCCTGCTCTTTTTCAGAAAGATGGCAGTATTTTGTCCTTCGTGTACTAAAGGCTGTCAGTAAAAGGATCCAAGGAAGCCTGTGACTGTGCATTGTCATATAATAAAATGGAAATGAAGCCTAATAGTCTGTTCATCTTGAATTATTTTAATCTCCTTTTTACAGGAGTTGGTGGCTCCCCATCCCCACCAGCCCCGGGTCTTCATCTTTCTAACTGGTATTGTGCTTGCATCAGTATTCTGGGAAACTCCCTTCTTGCTTGTGGGGAAGAAAACAGAATGATTGATAGATTGATAGTACTCACAGGGTGGTGCTGAACGGGGTTGCTGAACCCTGGGAGCCTCTGGTATCTGTCTCGCTTTCCACTGTTCCAGTACCAACAGGATGCGCATGACACACGTGACAATTGTCAAAAGGCTGGGTGACGGCAGTACGAAGGACAGTTGTGAGCTATGTCTTCCAAAACAAGCTTCCAGAAGCTGGGCTTTCTTTCTCTTTCCTCCATTTTTTTCCCCTTTTCCCCCTGTCACTATTGCTTTAGGCATTTTCCCCATTCTCATTATTTTACAAGGATTTTTACCTAAAAGCTGTGTAGGGATGGAGAGAGCTCGGTTGGTAAGTGCAGCGTGAAGCCACAGCTTTGCTCCACAGCACACCGCGTTACCATCTTGGCTCTCGTGAACAGTTAGGGGCCGGGCAAGAGAGTTGAGGAAAGCAGCCAGGAAATTACGGGTGGTTTTATGGAAAGTCTGACTATGCAGCCTGGCAAAATAAAAGCTGGAGACATCATGGCCTCAGATTGGGCCATTCATCGTGCTGATTTATTCTCTGCACAGACCTCTGTGTGACAGCACATTTAGAGAGAGCAGTCTAGTTTTATCAGTAGAACTATTTAAGAACACCACCCTTTACTTAGAATTTGAGGCTTTTCAGTCATATAAAATGATGACAGTGTAAATGAACACTTTAAGAAGCTTTTTATTTTTTTATTTTTTTTTTTTTTTTTATTTTGGAGACAGGGTTTCTCTATAAAAAGCTCTGGCTGTCCTGGAACTCTTTGTAGACCAGGCTGGCCCAGAACTCAGAGATACCCCCTGCCTCTGCCTAGCTGCTGGGATTACAGGCATGTGCCACCACCACCCAGCTCTTTAAGAAACTTTTATACCCAAGTTTTTCCTAAGCTGTTTCATGTATTTGTGTGGTGATATTGTGTTCCCCAATATATTGCACCCTAATAAACATCTGGGATCAGAGAACAGAACAGCCACTAGATAGACATAGAGGCCAGAAAATGGTGGCACACCTTTTTTTTTTTTTTTTTTTTTTTTGGTTTTTCGAGACAGGGTTTCTCTGTGTAGCTTTGCGCCTTTCCTGGAACTCGCTTTGGAGACCAGGCTGGCCTTGAACTCACAGAGATCCGCCTGCCTCTGCCTCCCGAGTGCTGGGATTAAAGGCGTGCGCCACCACCGCCCGGCGGCACTCACACCTTTAATCCTATCACTTGGGAGGCAGAGATCCATCTGGATCTCTGTGAGTTCAATGTCACACTGGAAACAGCCAGGCATGGTGACACACGCCTTTAATCCCAGGAAGTGATGGCAGGAAGCAGAAAGGTATAAAAGGCGTGAAAACCAGGGACTAGAGCCTGGTTAAGCTTTTAGGCTTTTGAGCAGCAGTTCAGCTGAGATTCATTCTAGATGAGGACTGAGAGGCACCCAGTCTGAGGAAACAGGATCAGCTGAGGAACTGGCGAGGTGAGGAAGCTGTGGCTTGTTCTGCTTCTCTGATCTTCCAGCATTCACCCCAATACCTGGTTCCAGGTTTGTTTTATTAACAAGACTATTGAAGATTCTTCTACATCTGGCACCCAAGGTTCATGGTACGAATTCACAAAAAAGCCGCCTGCCTGTGTCCTTGTGGGCCCCGGCTCAGGCCTGAGCTATACTCGGCTGGTTGTGGTGGCACACTGGTAGGATTTATTGAAGGAGGCAGAGGCAGGAGGATCCCGAGTTCGAGGCCAGCCTAGGAGGCTTGCTAAGGAGAAGCTTTAGACGGGGCTTTTTGCCACAAACAGTGGTGGGACTATGGAGGCAGTGGCTGCTGCTCTGAGTTGCTGGCTCCTCATCATGTTGGTGACTGTGGTGATGCTGCTACCTGGGATGAAGGGTTTACTGCTGCTTGTTCAGAGAAGATTTGCCAGGACCATCGTGTTACAAGAAAGCATCGGCAAAGGTCAGTTTGGAAAAGACAAATGGTGGGGAGAAATTGCTGTGAAGATTTTCTCTTCTAGGGAAGAACATTGGTGGTTCCAAGAGACAGAGATTTATCAGATTTATCAGATTGCTCCAAACCACAGAGGAGGCACCAAAAAAAAAAAAAAAAAAAAAAAAAAAAAAATCTGCAGGAACCATGACCATGCCTAACAGCAACTTTGAAATTTTCAAAAAGATGACAGGACCCCATAATGACGATTCCACATGAACTATGGTAAAGTCATTAAGCTGATAAACACCAGAGAAAGATACATATTTGTTTTCATATTAAAATTTGATTTGTTGTTTTATTTGCTCATACACAGGGTCTCACTGTGTCATTCTGGGTAGCCTGGATCTTCCTGCCTCTGCTTCATGGGTGTTGGATTAATGGAGTACACCACAACACCTGACTTAAAGTTTGTTGAGAAATTCCATAAATTTAGAAATAACTGTAAAAATGTCTTTAAACTGAGTGGTGTAATATGGAATATGATTTGAGAATTAAACAAGGCCGCAACCATGTATGGACCTTGATGTCCCGATGTCACGGGAGGCCACTCTGACTTCAGTTCATAGTCTGAGACACTAGCTTTGGGTCTAACTTTATTTCTTTCCTACTTAGCCGAGGACTCTTAACAATGTTTAGCTACTAAAGCCACTGTAACTCTGCCCCCTTTAGCCACACAGTACTAACTCACATAGGGTAAGAACTAGGAGAATAAAGCCACGAGGCAAGAAGTTTGAAGCACTGGCTTAAAAGGCCAGCTTCATGGGGTCATTTGTGGTATATAGCTAGAGCGGTTCCTTGTTTGGAATTCTCATTGAGGTTAAGAAACAAAACAAAAAACTGTACAAAACTTGGGGTCCAAAAAGCATGATTTGAGTAGTTGTGCTAGGAAGTGGTGTAACCTAAACAGAAATGAAACCTAGTCACCAAGTGTTCGAGGGTGGTCAGTTACAGCCACCCCAAGTCACAGAAGCTCAGGGTCAATGCTCATGTTAAGAGCATCCCTGGGATGATTCTGAAGGAGTACATGAAGGACTCAATCTGTGGTGTTCAGATGAGAAATCCAGTCACAGCCACCAACAGGGTCTGCCCTGGATAGCCAGCTTGAGGGGCCAAGAGAATTAGGAACCTCTGTTTGCAATGAGGGGAAATACGGAAAAGAGCAAAATCAGCAAGGGAAAGGTGTTAGTGTGACAGAGAGTAAGGCGCCAAACAAGTTCTCGGCTGTTACGAGGAAGAGGTGGGAAAAGCTCGTACTGAGGACACCATATTTGGGACATGAATGGCATCAAACATCCAAGTTGCTTATGGAAGGTGGGGAGTCCCTGCTGTCACCTGTCCTGACAGCCAAGTCGACAGTCAGTTTTAAGCTGCTGGGTAGGCCTAAGGAAAAGCTGTGAAAGAGCATGTTTAAGATGTAAACTATGGCCACTGTGCCCCTTTAAATAGTTTCTGAGTCGCAGAGGAAGAATTTGAGTTAGTCGCTGAGAAGTTGGCTCTTCAAGGTGTCACCGAGGCTTTAGATGAGCAATACTAGGTAGGGCTTGACCTTCTTCTCCAGCCCTTCATGTGGCTTGGGGCGACTCCCTTTTCTACAACCCTCTGTTTCCCTCTTTGTGAAAACAGTTGGTATGATTAAATCCAAATAATACAGTAACAATTTGGGCAAATTTAGTAACCTGCAATTTATAATAAAGGAGTTTTTAAAAGCATAAGAATAAAATAGTTTATTAAAGGAATAGTACATACAAGACATCTTTTCTCAAGTACTTCAAAACAATAGCAATACTAGATCGTAGTTAATTTCTTTGTATATAAAAGAAGTGCAGAAAGAAACATGCCTTATTAGTTTCTATCTTACTGGGTATGGCTGTAGGTGACGTCCTCTATAAAAATGAGCCGCACAGCATCAGCGTACAGATAAGTTCACTCACACAGTTCATCTCTCAGGCTACCAGTGTAACATTTACACCATTGCTCAGCTCTAAACATTCAGCAAAAGGCTAGACTTGGAGTCTCAAGAGACAAAAGCAAACACTTGTTTTTCTAGAACTACCCGTTTATTAATGCATTTTGATAGATTATATTCCCTCACCAAAATCAAGCCCCCTGTTAAAGGAACCACCTACTTTACATTCAGTCTAAAACGAATGAGACTACAGTATTTTTTTTCCAATGTTTGCCACTTATAGTAAAGAAAAGAGGAACATCATGATTATAATTGGGCACCACACAATGTAGTCCCCTCAGAATAATCTCTAGAGTGTATAACCCAACATTGAGTGATGAGGGAAAATCTGCCTTTATTACCTACAAATTTAAAAGATGCTAAGCTGGACACTAATTTCCTGTAATGGGGAGTTTGTGCAAAAGTGCTTTCCACCCTGGAAATACATCCTGACATTAGCTGATTGTACATTATAACATTTTTTTTTTGTTTTGGTTTTGAGACAGGGTTTCTCTGTGTAGTTTTGATGCCTGTCCTGGATCTCGCTCTATAGACCAGGCTGGCCTTGAACTCGAGATCCGCCTAGCTCTGCCTCACAGTGCTGGGATTAAAGGCGTGTGTCAACGCCGCCCGTTCATTATAACATTTTAATAACATAAAAGAGGGTGAAGGCAAGGTGTAGCTCAGTGGTAGAGCCCTTGCCTAGCACAAACAGCCTCCTGGATTCCACCGCCAGCCCTGTAAAACATCACAAGGGGAAGCATCTGGCTCATTCCATTGATGGCCTGTGATACTTAAACATGGCGACATCTTTACAAACACCGTACCCAGACATCAATGTTTTGATTGATAATTCGCACTTTTTCATCAGAAAGGCTCATGTTGAAATCCAGTGCATATATAAACCAGTCACTGTGCTCCACACTGTGGAGCAGCATTGAGCAGATGACACATTAATGTCCTCACTCACTTACCCCACGGCTATGCCTCTATTTGCCTTCTAGGTCCTCTGCTGACACTTTGATCTCATTTCATACCCACCTAGAGTTGCCCCTAACCAAAAGATGTTCTTCCAAAGTCAGCCAAACATGGCAGCTACCACCATGGCCTGATGTCAGAAGCATGGGGTGGGGTGGAGAACCCATATTCCTCTCCTGTGGGACTTTGCTGATCTATTCAGAATGCTTATAACATACAGACTTGCTATTCGTATCATCTCACTGAGTGTAATTCACTTAGGATGCCTTTTCAAAGCTATTTGGCAGAGAGAAAATGGAGCTCATGAGAACTCAGTGGAGAAGAGGGCTGGAAGACAAGGGGAAGCTGTGGGGGCCCAGCACTTGGCACCTCTCATGGCATAGTGACTTTCTGTCTCAGCATACTATACACTTCAATCTCATGAATTCCTCTCTACCTTTCAAGACATTTACTTCCCAGGAAAAATGATTTCATAATAAAACAAGGTTTATAACCGCACTGTCTTCTAGCACAATTTAAAGCAACAGGTCTTAAGGATAGAACCCAAGGGACAAATTGTAAGTGAAGCCCATCCTCGCCCGCAGCTGCTTAAAAATCTTCATTACAGATACATCCCATTGATGAGGTAGTCAGATTCCTCAGACGTAATGGGACGGGCTTTCTTCAGTTTCTGCTTCACCAGTCGGAGTCGGCAAGTCACCATGAGAAGTAACAAAGCAGTGATGGCCAGACCCAGTGCCAGGGGTAACACTGCACCTATGCAAGGTTTGGGGGGGGGGTTGGGAGAAGCACTGGTTAGCAGTTGGCAACAGTGGCAGCTACTGGTTACTATATGATGAGCACCCGGCATGCATTATTTTACCCATCTGAACATCTCCAGTTGGTACTGGTACTACTGCTGCTTTTCTGACAAAGGTACAGAGAGGTTGATTCCCCTGTGTAGTTATGTACTGTAGGTCTAGTCTTAAACCCAGCCCACTTAAAAACCAAATTCTCTACCAGGTTGTTGCAAAAGTTGCCTGGCATCAGGAGTAAAAACACCACAATGAGACCACCCTTATCTCCAACTATCCTAGAGACTGAAACCGCGAGAAATGTTCTCATTATAGTCTTGTGACATTTATGGATTCACACATGAGCGTCTTCTGATTAGCTATCGTCTAACTCTTGATTTCTGGTTCTGGTAGGGCTTAAGATATTAATTTCCAGGACTTGAAAGACGGTACCATGGTTAAGACACTTACTGCTCTTCCAGAGTACCCAGCTTCAATTCCTAGCACCCACAAGTCGGCTCACAACCAACTGTAACTCTAGTTCCAGGGGATCTGATGTCCTCTTCTGGCCTCCATAGGCACCAGGCACTCACGTGGTACATAGACATACATACAGGTAAAACACCCACATACAGAAAATTAATTTTTTTTAAATCCAAGGATCCTACTATCTTCTAGTAGACCATATTGAAAAGTGTCATCAAATATGCTGGTGTACTTGGTCAGCCCTAAAAACAAATGCATATGGGCAACACTGAACAGATTCAGCAGGTTGTATTTGTGTGTGTGTGTGTGTGTCTGTCTGTCTGTAACAATAATAAAAAGGGGCCATGTATTTTTGGGGGAGAAGGGAGCACAGGAGAAGTTAGAGAAAAGGGAGGAGGAAGTAATGTTATGTTTTAATTAAAGCTAAAATTGTAAAAATATGCTGGTGTAACTTTGGCCATTGGTTTTTCCTTTGGAGCTGGACCTGGGCAGCAGACCAGAGTAGCTTGTAGTTTTCCAGAGTCTGGAAGCGGCATGGGAGATGTGTCTCCAGTCAAACTCAGCAGACGCTATTCTTAGCCCCTCTACACTGGAGTAGGGGCAGGTCTGGGATGATCGTGAGGCTATTTTTAGCTGCACCTTCCTGCAGCTGGACAAACTAAAGGAGCCAACATCTCCATGTGTAGCTTGGTTCTGAAACATTTTGCTTTGCTTATTTACTCTGTGTTGATTAATATCTTTCAATGTGCCGAACACTGGCCTAAGAGCTAGTAATCAAAGATAAGCCATTGTTTGTTTGTTGCTCACAAAAAATACCCCAAGGATAAGCTAATACTAAATGCCAGCTTTATAGCTGAGTAACTGAATGCTCACAACCACGTGAGCTGGTACTAACATTATAGCCGTTTTACAAACGATGGAAATGGGGGCATCTAATACTGTGTCATATGTCCTGGAGCACCCCCACCCATTCAGGACAGAGCCTGTGGTCTAGTCCTTACAGTGCCCATTTCTCCAAGACGGATGTGAGAACATGTCTGGATAACTTCAACCCGAGAAGATAGGCGTTTACTAGAAAGGCTGCAAAGAAATGTTAATATTGCAACAACAGAATTGTATTTAAAATCTAATGATGGGAAGAAGTATCTGGCTGGTAAGATTTTGGCTAGAGTGATTTGGATCTTATGTGGGAGCTCAGTTTGAGGGAGGGAAGAAGGTAAGTTTGCTACATATGTTTGTTCTTGAATATATGTATATACTGTGGAGCATTTTCTGATTAACATGCCTGTAGGGCTGTAGTTCTCATCCTTCCTAACGCTGCGACTCTTTAATACAATTCTGAATATTCATCTGTGAGCATATCTGCATGCTGGGGATGGATAGAGGAGCAGTCTCACATATTCCCAATGGTCTCAGGTGACCCTTTCATTTAACCTCAAAAGGGTCATGACCCACAGGTTGAGAACTACAGCTGTAGGGGCTCCAGGTGGAATGTCCCCCTAGGCTCTTTGATTATCTGGTCTAGATACCTCGGAGCTGTTAGCATACTGATAGTAGCTGCTACAGTGAAAGTGAGATCAATAGATAGAAAGAAAGAAGGGACAGGGGCAGGCTCCAGAGGGCAAGAGTCAGAGGGCAGAGATGCGGAAAGCCAACAGAAGGGAAAGGCACCACAGGGAGTGGTTCCCATGAACGGGATGCCCCAAAGGGCACGGGGTAGAGCCTGGGGAGTCCACTAGATTAGCAAATGGAAATTTATTTACAGGACTGGGCTATTTTCTTCTTTGTGCACTGAAAGAGACCTGGTTGCTTGCAGCCACAGAGGGTGTGAACCAATGGAGATTAAGAGATGGTGGCAAATGCCACTGGGGAAATGGCTACATCAAGACTCAGGAGCGGTGGCCTTGCAGAGGTAGGAAAGGAAGAGAGCGTGGGGCAAACACACAGGTCTGTTTGAGGGTAGGAAGCTAAGGAAGTTCTTTCCAGACAGCCTTAACTTTAGGCACTTACAACTGGCCCCAGGTGTAGCTGGCCTCACCTTGACATGACCTCAAGATGATTTCACACTAGGGGCTTCTCAAACTCTATGTTAGTATCCGAATACCCAGGACTGTCCTGTGTCTGGAACGTGAGGAAAGGATTTGGAAGTTGCTTTAGTGTCTACGGATATCAAATTTTAGGGTAAGGCCAGTGCTCCCTTATAGAATTGTGAAAGAAAAACCTGAGGAAATGCACAGCCTAGAAACTGGTTCTAGAGCCACCCATCCCACAGCCTGCAGTCTGGAAGCATCCAGAACCCCTGCTTCTCCTTGCATTGAGGTTTTAGTGGCCACTACCGGCTCCTAGTGCCATCCTGATGAAAGATGTTTTCCAAGGGCTAAGTGGCCCGCAAGTGTCAGGACCGAGACAAAGGAAGGCTTTGTTCCCCTCCCACAGGAGCTCAGAGACCCCCTCAACCACTTCAGCTTGGAATACAACAGCCCCAGTTTCGCCTCCGAGTCTGGCTTGATCAAAGATGAAAAGCAGTGTTTAGGATAAAGGCGGGGAGCAAACTTTGGGTGGACATCTCAATCCTGTGGCTCAGGCGGGGAGCAAACTTTGGGTGGACATCTCAATCCTGTGGCTCAGGCCCACCTAGGGTGACAAAACAAAATTCATGAAAATCTCTGTTTCCCAAATCAGGTATGAGGTTGCGAATTCCTGTTTAGGGCTCTGTGTCTCTCCCTGGGTCTGTCTTTGTGAAGTGTGTGGGTGTGTCACACACACACACACACACACACAAACATCTATAATGTAGTATTTGCCAGAATACTGAAACATATTCTTCTCTTTTTAAACTGAGTTGTGTGTATGTGCACTTGTGTGTGTGTGTATGCTCACAGGTGTGTGTGTGTGTGTGTGTGTGTGTGTGTGTGTGTGTGTGTGTGTGTGTATGCTCAGGGCAGAGGTTGATGCTGGGTGTCCTCTTTAGTTGCTCCCCATCTTAGTCTTTGAGACAGGTCTCTCACTGAACCTAGAGCTCGCCTGGCTACACTGGCTGGCTAGTGAGCCCCTGAGATCCTCCTGTCCATCCTCAAAGTGCTGGTGTTACAGACATGTGCCACCACATCTGGGCTTTTCCCTGGGCACTGGGGACCTGAACTCAGGTACTCATGCTTGCACAGCAAATATTTTACACACTGAGTCATCTCCCTATTGCCGCCCCCCCCCCCCCCCCCCCCCCCCGAGACAGAGTCTCACTCCATAGCCCAGGAAACTCACTATGTAGCCCAGGCTGGCCTTGACTTTATGGCAATCTTCCTGTTTCAGCCTCCTGAGTTACAGAGCCACCTCACCCAGCTTGCCTTTTTATTTTTTAGATCATGTAGAGAATGTGGATGTCTGTGTATGTGTGTGTGTGTGTGTGTGTGTGTGTGTGTACATGGGCTTGCCAGTGCATGTACATATGTATGGAGGTCAGAGGTTGACACTGAATATCTTTCACTATCACTCCATCTTATCGTTTGAGACAAGGTCTCTCACTGAACCCAGAGCTCATCTATTGGCTAGAATAGCTGCCCGGTGAGCTCCAGGGACCTACCCATTCCCATTTCTCCAGGGCTGAGGTTACAGATCTATGTGACCATGCCCAGCTCCTAGGTGGTTGCCACAGACCCAAAATTACGTTCATGCTCTTGTATAGCAAGCACTTTACTGGCTATGGCGGTTTGCAAGAAAATGCCTGTTAGGATCCTGCCCTCACTCCCGCACATGCACAGCTCGGGGTCTTACATCTTACATCATCAGGGGGCGCTGGTGACTATGTACGCACAGTGGGGCCACACAGTCTGCACCTTAAAAGCCGGATGCAGACTCTATCTTCTCTCTTTCTCTGCTCTCTTCCTGCTCTGCTCTGCTCCCCTCTTCCCCCACCCCACCATCTTTCTCTCTTACCAGGTCTGGTCCCCTTCCCTCCTTTTCCCTCCTAATAAAGCTCTGAAAACTAACACTGGGTTCTGTGTGACCGTGACCTTTCCACGTGGTAACCAGCACTGCCACTAGTGATGTTTATCATCCTTTCAATGCCCCTCAAAGGAAGTGGCAGTATTAGGAGTTGTGGCCTTGTTGGAGTAGGTGTGGTCTTGTTGGAGGAAGTGTCACTGTGGAGGTGGGCTTTGAGGTCTCAAATATGTTCAAGATACTGCCCAGTATCTAAGTTTACTTCCTATTGCTTACATATCAAGCCAGCACCATGTCTGCCTGCCCATTGCTTTGCTCCCAGCCGTGATGATAATGGACTGAACCTCTGAAACTGTAAGTCGCCATCTCAATTAAATGTTTTCCTTGTAAGAGTTGCTGTGGGGACTGAAGAGATGGCTCAGTGGTTAAGAGCACTGACTGCTCTTGCAGAGGACCTGGGTTCAATTTCCAGCACGCACATAGAAGCTCACAATCGTCTGTAATTCCAGTTCCAGGGGACCCAACACCCATAGCAAAACACCAATGCACATAAAATAAAAATAAATTAATTAAAAAAACCCTACAATTAAGAGTTTCTGTGGTCATGGTGTCTCTTCACGCAACAGGAATCCTAACTAAGACACTAGCTGAGCCGTCTTCCCAGCCCCTTGCCTCTTTGAAACAGGATTTTGCTATGTAGATCATGCTGGTCTCACACTTGTGAGCCACTCTCCTGCCTCTGCCTCCCAAGGCTGTGCCTAAGGGGTTACAGGCATGTCCACCACATAGTACTTGTGTGTGTGTGTGTGTGTGTGTGTGTGTGTGTGTGTGTGCGTGCACACACATTGGTGTTTTTGCCTGCATGTGAGTTTGTATGAGGTGCAGATCCCTTGGAGCTGGAGTTACAGACAATTGTAAACTGCCATGTGGGTGCTGGGAACTGAACTTGGGTCCTCTGGAAGAGCAGTCAGTGCTCTTCACTGCTGAGCCATCTCTCCAGCCCCACCACACAGCATTCACTCTTTGCTGTTTAATCCTTAGTTGACATAGTTTCCTGAATACTTTCAGTTTGGGCAATTTGAAATTATTTTCTCTCCAACTCCTTCTAAACTATCTGTTTGTAACTATCTAAAGTGAAGTCTCTCTCTTTCATACCCATGCTTAAAAATGTATTAAAATGGCTTAATACATTCCAACTCTGTACCATAAAAAAAACTAAGAGGATGAATTATCTATTCTGCTTGTATGAGTAGGAATGATATTCAAGCCATCTTAACAACTAGAATAAGGAGCGTTCCATTAGAACTGAGCCTCTAGGGACATGTGACCATGGGCTCCAGACAGGCTGGCTTCTCTCTCCATGCTGACAGGTGACAGGGAGTCATTCTAACATTCAGAGACAAGCCACATTCAATGGGCCAGCAGACTGCAGTGGATACAGACAGCTGTTGATATCTGCGTTATGCTCAGACATCATTTGTTTAAAAATTATATTTGGTATTATCCAGCCAAGAAAAGGAAATGACCACTGTTGTACAGATACTACAAAGAATAGTCTAGGGGGAAAAGAAAGCTTTGTCCATGTTTAGATCGATAATTTAGGGATTATGTTTTGTTCCCCTAGGTCTTTCTGCTGACTTAGTGAGAGGGATTCAGGGCTAAAACCTTTCTACAGGATCTACACCATCAGTGTGCTCTTTCCTATTAAAAACAACCCAAATGATGAAACTGACCTTCCACATGTCAGTGTCCTACCTGCCTCCTGTACTTCCCATGTTCCTGGAATGTTCCATCATTAAGAGCACACTCTCTTCCTCACTTTTCTACCTCACACGTAACTCCATCTTAACAGCCATAATTTACAACCAAACCATGCAGTATACACGAAACACTGTGGCGTTCACCCTCCACAGTCACCCTGTGAGGTAGGATGAGTTATTGCTGTCACCTCCCATGAAGTCACTAGAATCCAGAGATAAGGACCTGGCTATGGTTGTGGAGTTGAGTGAAAGAGCCGGAATTTGAACTATGGTGTCTGATCTGTCCTGGATCTCACTCTGTACACCAGGCTGGCCTCGAAATCAGAGATCCACCTGCCTCTGCCTCCCGAGTATGGGGACTAAAGGCGTGCGCCACCATGCCTCGCTGAGCCTGTATTCTTATGTGGCTTTTCCCACAGAGTGATCCCTGGAAGGATGTGGGAAAGACAGAGTGAGAGCCAAAGACAGTAGGCTGCTGTCAAGGGCACCATTTGCACGTGACCTTGAAGATGAGAAGACAGTTCCGGTCCCCAGAGCACTGCTTCAACCTGAACTCTCACAGCCCCACCTGACACGCAGCCAGGGCTCGGGTGGTTCTGTGGACCTCACTGCTCTGCAGCGTGTTTCCAAGGCATACACTGACCTGCTTCTGGGGCTGGGTGGTCCCCTCGTGCGTGATCACTCTTGGACTTGAAAATGTAACTTCCCTCTTCTTGGTTCTTTCCTGAGGAATTACTGTCTGTGGGAAGTGAGCAGATAGATGTTAAAGGGACATTAAAGACTTCCGGAAGTAGGCATGGAATTACAAGTTTACTTTTTTTTTTTTTTTTTTTTTTTTTTGGTTTTTCGAGACAGGGTTTCTCTGTGTAGCTTTGCGCCTTTCCTGGAACTCGCTTTGGAGACCAGGCTGGCCTCAAACTCACAGAGATCCGCCTGGCTCTGCCTCCCGAGTGCTGGGATTAAAGGCGTGCGCCACCACCGCCCGGCACAAGTTTACTTTTTAATTTAGGTATATGTCTGTCTGTCTGAGTGTATGACATGTATATGGGTACCCACAGAGGCCACTTGTGAATCCCCTGATGTGGGTGCTGGGGTTCAAACTCATCTTCTCTGGTTAACCACCAAGGAATCTCTCCAGTTCCTTATTTAAGGTTTTTGTTTGTTTGTTTGTTCAGAGAAGAAAGCCAAGAGGTCAGAGCTAAGATCCTCACCCTTCCTGCTTCAGGGATCCTCTTCAGCCAAGAGAGCTCTCCGAAAAGGAGCTACTTCCTGTGTGTTTGTCTTTATAGCCTTTCTGTTCTGCCTTCTCATTGGTTGTAAACCCAAACATGTGACTGCCTCGTCACTGCCTGTATGTACAGACTTCCAGGTCTTCTATGGTTGGGATTGAGATTAAAGGCGTGTGTCTCCAATGCTGGCTGTATCCTTGAACACACAGAGATCTACCTAGCTCTGTCTACCAAGTGCTGGGATTAAAGGCGTGCGCCACCACCGCCATGCTCTTGCTATGGCTCTAATAGCTCTGACCCCTGGGCAACTTTATTTATTAACATACAATTAAAATCACATTTCAGTACAAGTAAATACCACCACAGTTTGTTGTTGTTTTTCAAGACAGGGTTTCTCTATGTTATAGCTCTGACTGTCCTGGAACTAACTCTGTAGACCAGGCTAGACTTGAATTCAAAGAGATCTGCCTGCCTCTACCTCTGCCTCCTAAGTGCTGGGATTAAAGGCCTGTGCCACCATGCCTGGCTCCCTTATTTACTTTTTAAAAGATAAACTTAGAGAAAGGAATGGCAGGGTTTATTTTTGAATAAACATAGGCCGGTTGGGCATGGTGGCTCATGCCTTTAGTCTCAGCACTTGGGAAGCAAAGGAAGATGGATCTCTGTCAGAGACCCTGCAAGCCTCATGGCTCAGAGTGAGATGATCTGCTCAAGGTGAAGAATGACTTGGCACGACATCATGCGAACTTCCAGAATCTGACCTTGTTTATTCTTCTTACACATTTAAACACAGTAAAGCTGGGAAAGGTGTCCACGTGGCACACACGGAACAGAACTCAGGGGGTGGCTAATGCTCCACCACGGAGCTATGTCCTGGCACCCTTTGCTCATTTACAAATGAGGGACCAGTACGCTTGGAAAGGGCTCTCTCCAAATTGGTCTAGAAGTAATTGAAACAACCTTAAGTTGATTATCATGTTTTTTTCCCACCAATGAAGGAAGGATACTAACACCACAGGGGCTAGGGTTGCAGTGAGGTGCTCAGAGCTATGTTAACATGCATCAGGCTCTGCCTGGCTTAAGTCCCTAGAGTCCAAACCTTACTCCCCTAATCACTGCTTATGAATAGTCAAATATTTCCCCATAGGGTAGTGTTCTAAGATCACCATCTCTCCCTGTGCCCAAATGGAGGATATGTAAAGGAATCTGCTGATTGTCTTAAATGACATTTTCCACAGAAGTAAACAAGTCAAGGAAAGAGGGCCTACTCCTCTCAAAATTTCAGGGAAATAATCCTTGATTATCCTTATTTGTGTTAGGTTTAGATGAGGGGTAGGTGGGTCAAGAGGACACTGAGATGGGCTATTGAAGACTAAGGAGTTTCTTAGAGGAGGAGTTACTAATGCCAGGGACAGACAGACAGACAGACAGAGAGACAATAGTAGAGGTTCCAAGGAGACTGCAGTCTCCAATACCAGAGATGGCAAGTCCCTGAAGAGGATCAGGGACTTTGTGGCATAAGAGCCTCTTAGGACTCTTCAAGGCTGGGGGACTTCACAGCCAGGGCTGGAAGCCAGGCTCTCTCCTTGTCAGACGGAAGGCAAGGAGGTGGGTGGGGAGCAGGATGTACATTCTGCCAATGCCTTAACAGTGATACCATCTGAAGGAACGCACTTCCTGGAGGAGGAGTCCTATCTTTACTGACCCAGTAGGGTGATATACTGGAGGAGGACATTCTAACATTACGTTCTTGGGGTTTGTGATAAATGAACCTCCTCACACTGGATATTTTGAGATGGATTCCCAGCACCATCTTGGAAGGACACAAGCTTTTACAGCTGTTCCATAGACCACACTTCCACAGATCCAAACTACCTTTCTGGAACTGTGATCATATAGATTCCGATCAGTTGCCCCGTAACATGAAATGTGAGAATTCTAGACAAGAACATGAGGAAGGAAACCTTTAAAACAAGTCTAATTTAAGGCTTTTGTTTTGTTTTGTTTTTTCGAGACAGGGTTTCTCTGTGTAGCTTTGCACCTTTCCTGGAACTCACTCTGTAGCCCAGGTTAGCCTTGAACTCACAGAGATCCATCTGGCTCTGCCTCCCACCGAAGTGCTGGGATTAAAGGCGTACGCCACCACCGCCTGGCCTTTAAGGCTTTTTTTTTTTTTGTGGCACCTTCTAGGAAGTTGGCCATTCAAGATGAAGCTGAATATCTCCTTTCCAGGCACCAGCTGTCAGAAACTCATTGAAGTGGATGATAAACAAAAGCTTTGTATGTTCTGTGAGAAGCACAAGGTCACAGAAGTAGCTGCTGATGCTCTGGGTGAAAAGTGGAAGGTTATGTGGGAACCACAGACAAGGTTTTCCCATGAAGCAAGATGCCTTGACCCATGACAGAGTCCCCCTGCTGTTGAGTATGGGGCAATCTTGTCATAGATCAATGAGAACTGGGTAGAGGAAATGCAAGTCTGTTCAAGGATGCAGTGTGGATACCATCTCTATGTTTTCAATGTATATTTTTGATTATTATAAAAAGGGGTGAGGGGGAGGATATTCCCAACTGACAGATACTACTGTGCCTCAATAGTTGGTGCCCAAAAGAGCTAGCAGTACCTGAAGGTTTTCAATCTCTCTAAAGATGATGTCCACCAATGTTTCTAGAAAGCCCTTAAACAAAGAAGGTAAGAAGCCCAGGACCAAAGTGAGGGAGACCAGCCTCCTCTTTTTCCCCCAGGGTACTCTTGAGGAGGGATAAGTGAGAAGTATGTAGATAGAAATATAGAGGAGAGAGACAGTTAGAAACACAGGATAGCTCGGGAGGGCCTGGGTCCAAACCCATTAGCACCTTCTGTCTCTTCTAAAGGGCTTTTAAATGAATGCCAATGGGTGGAGCAAAAGACCTCCCTCCAGCACAGCCAAGCACAGACCATCCCAGACACCTGGTGACCATGCGTGTGGTCAAGCCATCCGCTAGTGCAGCCCTGCTGGGTAAAGCAAGCTCAGATCTCACTAGGAAGCTTATGTGGGCTCCCACACCAAAGCACCCAAGAGTCAGCGTCTATTATTCTGCATGTCCTGAAACTCGATATTGCTCTAAAGAAACAATGCACTAAGAAAAGCAAAGAGGAGGCTGCAGAATGTGCTAAACTTATGGCCAAGAGGATGAAGGGAGCCAAAGAAAAACACCCGGAACAGACTGCCAAGAGATGTAGGCTGTCCTCGGTGAGCGCTTCTACTTCTGAGTTCAGTCCAAAACAAGTCTTGAAGAGTAACAAGTAAATGATCAAACTTGACTCTCAAAAGAAATAATGAAGTCCCTAAAACTGATAGAGTAGCTTACAATGAATGAGACCCTCAATTTGACTCCCAGCCATATAGAAATAAATAAGTGAACGAATGCCCTTAAAACAAAGACCTTTTATATAACTATTACCTGAAAGATAAGCTAAGGTTCAAGGTTTTGGTGTATTTAGTAGAGGAAGAACCACACCCGTATGCAGAAAAGGTTTGGGTTTCTGTTCATGTTTCAGCCCAGTTCCTTGAAGGACTTGGCTGATCTGCTACACTACCCACAAATTCCTAAGTTCCCAATAAACAGAGCCCATGTAAACTGGTACACAGCACTGCTTTATACCACTCTGCAGGCCTGGAAACCGGCTTTCCTTCCTCCCAGGTAGACTGGATGCAAGAAGACAGCCTTGTTAATGGTGACTTGGACCACACAGAGAACCGGCCCCACAGCTGCAACCACATTCAACGACAATCCAGCCATTGTGCCAGGAGACGCTGAGCAAACACAGACAGCATCTGTGCTACCAAGCGCCAGGGGCGCAGGACATTCTGAGCACGCATTCACCGTGTAACCAAACATTTATACATGCCCTATACAATCTTAAAAAAGACTGTGTTTGAGGTTGAGGGTGTATTTCAATGGTTCAGTGAGTGTTTTGCATATATAAAGCACTGAGTTTAGTCCTCAGCATGCACAAAAAATGGTGCCTGCATTGAACACATACAGAGACTTATCATTAGTCCCTAAAAAATACAGTATAAGAACTATTTATTTAGTACTTATACTATATAAGGAATTACATGTAATTTGGGGATGGTTCGCAGCATACAGAAGGATGTGTGTATAGGTCACATGCAAATATAATGTAATGTTATTTTTTTTTTTACATTTAGTTATTTTGTATGTATGTGGGCGGGGCATGCATGTATGCCATGGCCCTTGTGTGGAGATCAGGGGATAGATAACCTGCATGATTGGGTTCTCTCCATCCATCAGGTGAATCCTTGGGGCTGGAACTCAGGTCGTTAGGTTCTGCAGTAAGGCCCTGGACTCACTGAGCTGTCTCCATGCCCCACAGTGCTACTTTTATAGATGGTACTTGAGCGTCTTTGAACTTTGGTGCTCACGGGCCCTGGAATGGATCCCTCAGGGATATCAAGACATCAATGGAGGACTGTTTTTACTAGACGTTCCTTTCCATAAACCAACACTTGGTTTCTTTTCAGTGCTGGAGATCAAATTGAGGGACTCTGGATGCTAGACAAGCTTCCATTGACCTACAGCTCCAGAGCTCCTTCGCTGTATTAGGACAAATGTCAGGGTTGCTTTCTGTTTTATTTTGTTTTGGCCAAGTTCTTCATTTCAATTTGTAAATCATTCTATTTTGGAGTACATTTCCTTGATGGTCTTCAAGCATGAAATATAACTCTGTTAGCCATACTAACAACAGAAAACAAAGACTATTCATGGAGAACTCATTTTGAGTCCTTACCTGGCATGACAGGACTGATTTGACTCTCTGGCGCCCTCTGGGTGGAGTGAATCCTCTTCTCTGTGTGGGATACAGTAGCTGGTTGGTTGTGGGGACTGGCTTTCTGGGGCTTCTCAAACCGGGGGTCTCCTTCACTCAGTCCTGTGGTTCCTGGCTGGGCAGAAGTAGCCGCTGTGTATGTCTCCATCTTGCGGTCAAGGCCCACTGTGGAAGAACTCCATTACTTGCTGGGTTTCTTTTCTCTCTCCTCTCTCTCTCTTTGTGTGTAAGTGTGTGTGTGTGCCATACTGCATGTGGCAGCCTGAGGACAACACTGTTGTTCCTTAGGAGCCATCCACCTCTGTTTTTGAGACAGATTCTCTTCTTTGTGGCTTGGAACCCGGAACTTATCAAGCAGGCCAGGCTGTAACCAGCAGGCTCCTGGGATCCTCCTGTCTCTGCTGCCTCTGTCCTGGGATCACTACCACAGACCTCCACATTTACCTTTTTTACACGGATGCTGAAGAACTCTCACCTCCTCTGCCTTGCATTTCTTTTCTGAACTTTAACTGAGACTATTGTATCTGCAGTTGATTTAAAATCATGGCTCCTGGAGACTAATATCCCAATCATGCAGGGAGACATGCAGAGCCCAATAAAATCTATTGCTTATTTTTGAAATGGGCAATGTGTTCTTTCCTCTTTCAGTAGCTTTCCTAACATGGACAAAGACAAAAGACAAATTCAACTGTGTGTGTGTGTGTGTGTGTGTGTGTGTGTGTGTGTGTGTCTGTCTGTCTGTCTGTCTGTCTGTCTGTTTCAGTCTCTCTACTTTGATAGCAATGGGGGTTGAGCCTTGGACCTCATGCACATGAGGCAAACACTAAACCACTGAGCTACTTCTCGGCTCCTCAACTTTATGTTCTGGGACGTTTTTTCCCTCTTCCTTACTCTAGCACTTTATTAGAACATTTTCTACAGCTCTTCTTTCTTATGGTGCACTTTTAACTACACGTGCTTACAAAACTGGTTTATAGTTCTAACTTAGCCACACCCCAGTGTGTCATGAATAGTCCTTAAAAAGTAGAAAAGCAGTGCCAAGCACGGTGGAAGGAAGCACACGCCTATAATCTCTGAACTTGGAAGGCTAGAGGATTGTGAGTGTGAGGTCAGCCTGGGCTACATGGCAAGTCTGTATCACCCAATAAATAAATAAATAAAATAAAAAATAAAATCAATGCAAAATGTTAATGTATTTCAGTTTTTTTTAAAAGTGTGTTACACACTGGGTGGTGGTGGTGCATGCCTTTGATCCCAGCAATCAGGAGGCAGAGGCAGGGGGCAGAACTCTGTGAGTTCAAGGCTAGCCTGGTTTACAAGGCAAGTTCCAGGACAGCTAGGGCTACATAGTGAAACCCTGTCTCAAAACAAAAAAGCCAAAACAGCAACAAAAAGGTGTATTACACCACACGGAGGAGGTCAGAGGACAACTTGTCAGTCAGTTCCCTCCCCACCATGTGGGTCCTGGGGTTAGACTCGGGTCATGAGGCTCCAGCAAGCTCCTTTACTCAGTCAGTCATCTTGCCAGCCATGCTTCAGGCTTTTTTTTTTTTCTTTCTTTTTCTTTTTTCAAGTGTATGTTATGCAATACTTTAAAGATAGTCCAAAGAAAATCTTTGGAAAGTTGAAAAAAATCATATGCAATACCAAAAACCTGTCATCTGCAACTCAGACTATAGCCTCAGTGAGTTCTGAAGCATAGCTTTTCCGTGGAAAGTTATTCCTGGAACCAGCAGTGGAAGGACACCGGGTTCCCGTTTTATCGCAAGAACACAGACAAGCCTCTGCCGCCCCTTCCAGATCCCCGCCCGATAAGGCCAGGCAACTGACTCACAGTTTTGACAGAAGTCTTCGTCAGACCCATCTGGACACTGCCTCACTCCATCACAAGCCAAGGTGATGTCGATGCAGCAGCCGTTCTCACAGAAGAAATGGTATCGCGAGCACACGCTGGAGCATCCTGTTTGCGAACAAGTCTCAGGTTGCAGGGTTGCAGAGAGAGTTAGCATCCCTGTCAGGATGACTGGGGAAAGGGAACTCCAAGCAGGGTAAAGTGACAGGGATGATGAGGAAGACACACAGAGCTGGAGCAGCAGATTAGCGGGTCCCTCCATCACCCACCCGCCCGCGAACTCTCAGGGCTGCCCCAGAGCTCTATGTCTGGAAGTTGTTCTCCAAGCCTTTATTGCTCGGGCTCCTTTGCCTGCTGCTCATTTTGCATCCATTCCCTCATTTATCCATCACAGGCCCCGCGTCAGGTGGGTCACCTGATGCTATCCCAGCCCTTTGTGGACCATGTTTCAGTAGCAACACCATTTTATATAGTCTGTGTCTTGAATTCTTTTTTTTTTTTTTTTTTTTTTTTTTTTAAAGATTTATTTATTTATTATGTATACAGAAGAGGGCGCCAGATCTCATTACAGATGGTTGTGAGCCACCATGTGGTTGCTGGGAATTGAACTCAGGACCTCTGGAAGAGCAGTCGGTGCTCTTAACCTCTGAGCCATCTCTCCAGCCCGAATTCTTTTTTTAAGTAAGACATTTTTTCTTGAGATTACCTTTCTGCTGCTGACTTTTACATGTAGATGACCAGATCGCCAGTGTTGTGGAGGACAATCTGTATGTAGCTACTGGCTGGTGTGGATATACTTTTGTGAAATAATGGCATTTTTTTTCCTCTTGGAGCTTTCAGTCTGCAGTGAAATGCATAGAAGCTACAGATGTGGTTTTGAAAGGCATTTTTCTCTCCTCTTGATTAAGCCAACTTTGCTAAGTAAGAATCAGGCGGGGGCTGGAGAGATGGCTCAGCCATTAAGAGCACTGGCTGATCTTCCAAAGGACCTGGGTTCAATTCCCAGCACCCATATGGCAGCTCACAACAGTCTGTAACTCCAGTTCCAAGGAATCCAACACCCCCACACAGACATATATGCAGATAAAACACCAATGCACATAAAAGTTAAAAATAAATAAATTTAATTAAAAAAGAGGTAACTCTCGAATAATAGATATGAAAGACATCCAGCTAGAATCAGGTCTTAACGGGTCCTATGATTTGATGGTGACTGGATGAACTAAAAGGTTCTTTCGGGAACATGGGTGGCAAATTATGATAGTCCACTAACAGCAAAAGCTAAGCATTGTTGATACGCACAGACGAGATTGAAACTAATTTTGTTGAAAAGCAGTCAACGAAAAGACTAGAAAGTGAGTCTATTTGGGTGCGAGGAGATTAGAAGACAGTTTGATCCCAAAGAAGAAGTAAAGAAAGGACATAATGCAGACAGAGGCCTGCAGAGTCAGCGACCGCCACCAGGGGGAGCAGACGGGACCGAGGAGGCTGTAACCAAGCAACCCTACACATGTGACAGGAAAACCCCCGGAATTGCAGGGCTGTCCTTACTTCTGTGTAGTTTTAGAAACAGAGCTGCATTTATAACTTATATTTTTATGGAAGAGTCGTCTTCAGACTTTTTAAACTGTCTTACTAAACATCTGAAATTCATTCATAAATAATATGCATGTGCTCGTGTTTTGAGATGCGGTACCCGAGAGGGACTGCAGGGCTGAGTGGGCGAAGGTGCCTGTCACCAAGCCTGAACACATGAGGTCAATCCCAGAACCCCACATGCTGGAAAGAGAGAACCAGCGCCCTACAAGTTGTCCTCTGACTGTCACCCATGCCTGTGTGAGTGCAGGCACACAACACACGCTGCATGTACACACATGCACACACAGAGCGTAAGACATCATACACCGTATCCCATAAACTGAAAATTCCCAGAAGATTGAAAATTAATAAAAATAAAAGTTCAAGTCCTGGTCTACAGAGTGAGATCCAGGAAAGGCGCAAAGCTACACAGAGAAACCCTGTCTTGAAAAACTAAAAAAAATAAAAGTTCAAGTGTCTCATTTTCCTGCCCTAAAAATGCCTTCAGCATCAGGTGGGGTTTGTTCCTATTTGCAATCACTGTTCTAGCTCATTCTGAAATGCTCTCAAGCCTGCTATCTGAATATGCGCTCTCCCCCAGCATTTAAAGGTGTTAGAAGTGTCAAGATACTCAAAAACTGAACCAGGTCACAGTGTGTGTTTGTGTGTGTGTGTGTGTGTGTGTGTGTGTGTGTGTGTGTGTGTGTGTGTGTGTGTGTGTGCGCGCGCGCACTAAAGGAGACAGAAACATCGGTCTATGTCCCCACCTCTGTTTTCCACTGTTCATACATGGTATTTCTTCATACATGACGTCATGGTTCTAATTGAACCAGTAAGTGCTCAGATGGGAACAGCACCATGCTGACTGCTTTCTATGATTGTTTTTGTCCATTTGTTTATTCAAGGCAGCGTTTCTCTGTGTAGCCTTGGCTGTCCTGGAACTCACAGAGATCCGCCTGCCTCTGCCTTCTGAGTGCTGGGATTAAAGGCGTGCGCCACCATACCCGGCTTCTGTGAAATTTTTTGAGTGGGGCTTTTCAACTCGCTCATGTACCTTGCATATTTTAGTCTAACTGTACTCATGAGCCACACATTTTTTCTACCTTACATTTTTAAAATGATTTATTATATGAACTACTGATACAGTCATGTCTCCATTCTATCCTACGATATGCTTTCCCTCCTTGCACCCCATATTTTATTTTTAATGGATGGACAATAATAGTATATAGTTATATGCTATAGAACAGTATGTTTTGATATATGTACATATTGCAGAAAGACTAAATCAAGTCAGTTCATAAATCTATCACCTTACCTACTAATTTTTGTGGGAAGAACATTTAAGCTTGGTCTTTTGGCAATTTTGGAATGTACATTACTATCAGGCGTAGTCACCATGTCGTGCAGCAAAGGTCCCTAAAACACACTCCTCTGTTTAACTGGAATTTTGACAAGCATTTCCTACACAAATGACCCCAGCTTTTAGCAAGCACCATCCTGCCCTCTGCTTCCATTGGCTGGACTGTTTAAACTGTAGTCTTTAGTTGCACACTTCAAACACACATACGAGAAAGACCCTCTGTCTTTACACAAAACCCTCCTAGAAAAGCCGGGCACTGTCTTTGACAAGGTCAAAGGGGAAAGGTGGAAGGTCAGCTCATAGGACCCACTAGCCCATGGACTATGCTCTGAGAATGTTCTCTATACCCTAACCGGTGGGGCCAAATTGTCCTACATATAGAGCCCATGTTTGCTAATTATATTTTTAGCAAAAACTTCAAGCACCAAAAATAAGATGAAGAGCTTGTGAAATGTGTCACCAGGATGTAAAATCCCACAGACACCATCCTTCCCTGAACAGCTGGGCTTTGGCTGGCTGTGGGGAACTCAATGGAAGGACTTCCTTCTCACCTCCGGTGGAGTGGATCCTGGGAAGCACGCTCACAGACACGTTGTCGGAGCTTCTCTGGCCCATGGTGTCAGTCACAGTCAGCTGGAAGATGTATGCTCCTTCCTTCAGGTGGGACAGCTCCAGGGTTCCTGGCTGAGGCACCTGTCATACAGACATGTTTAGGGAAGAGAGCTGACCGAGCACAGGCCCAGGAACACACATGAACATGTACACTGCTCCCCCACCCCTCGCCCCACAATAAGCCATCAGCTCCTCCTTTCTCCTTAGAAATGACACATAAATAACCTTGAAACAGAAATAATAATGAATGATAGATGGCACTCAAAGTTAGAAATTACTTCTGAAGAGGGGTGGTGATGACGCACGCCTTTAATCCCAGCACTCAGGAGGCAGAGGCAGGCGGATCTCTGAGTTTGAAACCAGCCTGGTCTACAGAATGAGGACAGCCAGAACTATACAGAGAAGCCTTGTCTGGGAAAAAGAAAAGAAAAGAAAAAAAAGAAATGACTTCTGATGTACAAATTAACCAAGAAGCTGAGGTGTAAGGAAGACAAACAGGAAGGTGGCCCTGCACAAGTTCAGTCACTCACTCAAACACAGGAGAGGGATGCCATGATGGCAGTCACATGGAAAGATGAGCAGGTGGCAGGAGCCCTTGCTGACAGAAGACTCAGTGAGAACCTATTGTATAACCCAGCTGCTAAAACAGTTCATGCAATTAGCTTCATTAACAGGTGTTGAGACAAATGTTCGGATCACAGGAGGGAGCATTGGGTCAGAAGGAGCCATAGCACATGGGGGGAATTCTGTTAGGAGTTTCAGAGTTTATGAAGGATACACACCTAAGAAAATCCAGATCAGGCTAGAAGGTAGATGGTCTGAAAACCAGTACAAAGAGCTTTTATACAGAGTAAAAGGATGCGATCAGCATTTTCCGAAGGGAAGAGCTTGTGCCAATACATAGTGAGGTACAGACTCTTTGGGCTGACTAACAATACGCTAGGCCACTTGTTCTCAACCTGTGGGTCGATACCCCTTTGGATTTCAGATATCCTGCATATCAGTTATTTACATTAAGATTCTTAACACTAGCAAAATTACAGTTATGAAGTAGCAACAAAATAATTTTATGGTTGGGGTCATCACAACATGAGGAACTAAGCCAGGCAGTGATGGCATATGCCTTTAACCCCAGCACTTGGAAGGCAGACTCAGGTGGAATTCTGTGAGTTCAAGGCTAGCCTCATTTACAGAGCAAGTTCCAGGACAGCCAAGGCTATACAGAGAAACCCTGTCTCAAAAAAAAACAAAGGAGGAGGAGAAGAATTATTCTTTGCACGATAACAATTCTATTATTAGCTCACCTCTTTTTTTTTTTAAGATTTTATTTATTTATGTATATGAGTGCTTTATCTTTATCAACTTTATGCCAGAAGCAGGCATAAGATCCCACTAGAGATGGTTATGAGCCACCATGTGGTTGCTGGTGGCTCAGCACCTCTGGAACTCAGGACCTCTGGAAGAGCAAGCAGGCAGTGCTCTTAACCACTGAGCCATCTCTCCAGCCCCTCACCTCTTTATATTCATTTCTGTCATACTTCCTAGCCAGATTTTTAACTGAGGGTAGCTAGGAACTTGTGATATAGTCCAGCCTGGCCTTGAACTTGTGATCTTCCTGCCTCAACCCCTTGAGCACAAGCATGTGACATCACTCTTGGATACTACCCAAATCTTATACTAAGAAAGATAACCTTTTTAAGAATAATCAGAATTATTGAAACATGGTATAAGTCGTTCCCTTTGAGCTGAAGGAGCAGGACCCTGGCAATCTTCAAAGCAAACAATCAAGACTGTTTATTTAAGCACAAAAGGGAGTTTATAGAATAACCATTTTTAGGATAATTGATTTTATAATTTCTCCATTTTATGCAAGCTCTGCCTGTTTACAGGCATTCAGGGACTATGAAGGACATTATAGAATCCACCTCCCAAGACAGGCGGTAGTGGCACACGCCTTTAATCCCAGCACTCGGGAGTCAGAGGCAGGCTGATCTCTGTGAGTTCGAGGCCAGCCTGGTCTACAGAGCAAGTTCCATGACAATCAGAGCTGTTACACAGAGAAACCCTGTTTTGAAAAACAAAACAACAAAAAGAATGACATGAATCACCTTCATGTCCACTGATGGATCACCCTGCTTCAACGTCCACTCATAATGGACGATGGCGTGGTCATCTGTGCTTTCTCGGCCATCCAGAATCACCCCGTCTGTGGGCAGATGCAAAACCACATCCTTCCCGGCCTTGCTAAGTGGAGGCTCATCCTCACCTGTGAAAGACAACAGACCTCAGAGGCATGACTCCCTGATTTCCCAACCCACGAAGAGCAGTTATCTTGTTTGCCAAACAGATTAGTCCATCAAAAAGAATAAATATCAACTAAAATCTACCTTCCCATTAGCTTTCATTATGTTCCCTTTATACACCAAACAATAAACCAGCAATCTATTCTGACGTGAAATTTTAGCAAGTGGAAGTGGAAGTATGGAGGTCCAGCTCTTCACAGTAGCTATAGAAAACTAATAATATATTTAAATTTTTTTAATGATTTATTTTCACTCTATGTGCATTGGTGTTTTGTCTGCATGTGTATGTCTGTGAGGGTGTCAGATCCCCTGGAACTGGAGTTACAGACAGTTGAGCTGCCATATGGGTGATGGGAATTGAACCTGGGTCCTCTGGATGATCAGCTGGTGCTCTTAACTGCTGAGTCATCTCTCCAGCCCCCAATAATATTTTTAAAAAACCTTCAAAAGTTTTATGTGGAGGGGTCAGGAAAGCACTGAAATATCTTGCCTGTCATGAAACAAGATTGCCTCCCCTGAAGGAAAGTCAGGATGTCACTGACTTGTGTTTAAGCGGGCCATAGATGTGATTTCTGAACCCAGGGATACCCTCCCATCCCAACCTGACCTCTGATGACCTCTGAGATAACAATTCCTCCTCAGTTCCAATGCAGGCCAATTATACTGTAAAATGTACTTTGAAACAAACCAGAGCTCATCTACACAGAAACAGTCCCGGGAGCAACAAAGGACAGCAGTTACCAAGAGCAAGAAAAATGTAATTTTGAATTTTCATTATAAAAATGTCATCGACCATGTTAGCACTATGGAAACATTGACTTCTCTTGGAAAGTAAACACAGCAGGTAAGACAGAGGTGAATTAAGACTCACACCAATCAAGCCTGAGTGTTTCAAAGTGGGATGTAATCTAGAGGACGATGTCAGCTGACCTCATTCACAACACACTGCCGTGAATGGAACCTTCCTGGTAAGACCTTCTGAATCTGTGCCAACTGGTGCAAAGGATACAGATTGGCTGAGAAATAAAAATATGACTGCAGGATGAGGAACTGAGGTGGGGCCAGAGAAGGGAAGAGAGGTAAATACAGAGGAACACTGTAGTGCATTTTATTTGTTTTTCTCTCCTAGGCTGCAGAGTCCATCATTTATTTCTTAAATTGCATCATTCCAGAAAAAAAAGAAAGAAAACATATCCACAATTCCAGTATGATTCTCATTCTATCTAATATGTACAGTCCAGTTTTTCCCATAAGATACTGATGATCAAACACAATCATATTTACGTAATTATAACTTAGGGTGAGCTCTTTGTACCACGAAGCATGCTGGGTGCTCTACAGGCGCCACCTCACTTGGCACCCACTGTCAGTCTGAAGTGGGCATCATGAGTGGCAGACATGGGCTCAGAGAAGCTGAGTCAGGCGACTGACATCACACGCAAGTGGTGAACCTACATCCGATCCTTCTAAATCACAGGCTGCTTCCACTGTATTTCTTGTTATCTTAATAATTTATAGAGTTGGATCCATTAATGTATTGCTCTATTCCACCCGTTAATATTTATTCAGACATTTTGGCAATGTCAATGAAACTACATAGACTCCACGACTTCCATTTTGACTTCTTCTTTTGGGTTTCTAGGGATGAAAGTCAGAGCCTGTGTACACTGGGCATGTGTCCTACCACAGAGCCACACTTCCTGCACCCATTTCTCTCTCTCTCTCTCTCTCTCTCTCTCTCTCTCTCTCTCTCTCTCGTTTTTTTTTTTTTCCGAGACAGGGTTTCTTTGTGTAGTTTTAGTCCCTTCCTGGAACTCAGTCTGTAGACCAGGCTGGCTCCAAACTTACAGAGATCTACCTGGCTGTGCCTCCTGAATGCTGGGATTAAAGGCGTGAGCCACCACTGCCTGACCCATTTTTATTTCTTAACCCTTAAAATTGGACATTTATTTTTCATCAACTTTATCACTATAAACAATGCCACAATAAACATATTTTTGCTCATACTGTTTCTCTAGCACAGATCATTCTCCTTAAAAAGAAAAATTCCAGAAGAGTGGTTCTCAACCTGTAGGTCACAACCCCTTCAACAAACCTCTATCTCAAAAATATTTGCCTTACGATTCATAACAGTAGCAAAATTAAAAGTTTTGAAGTAGCAACAAAATAATTTTATGGTGGGGGGGCGTCACCACAGCATAAGGAACTGTATTAAAGGGTCACAGCCTTAGGAAGGTTGAGAACCACTGATCTAGAAGAATGGATATTTTAAATCTCCAATAAATTATTTCCTAGTTGGTTTCCAAGAGATTGGTACTAATTTACACTGTCAATGACCTTGAGTATATAGTTTCCCACATGCCTGCCAAGTTTAAAAAATGTATTTTTGTTTTTTTGCAATTTAGTAAGTGTAAGCTGACATTTACATTTGATCCCCCCCCTCCTTTTTAGGTGGTACTGGGAATTGAAACTAGGCCCTCTCCTATGCTAGCTAAGTGCACTGCTGAAAAGCTATATGCCAGCCTCTAACTGTCATTAACTTTGGACACTTCCCATGTTTATCAACTCTATTTCCTCTCCAGGGAATTGTCTACTTGAATCCTTGGTTCATTTACTTTTGTTAAACCAACCCTCAGCTCTATTAATATTTTAAGATATTTCCTAGACTCTTGTTCATAATTCCTTATTTACTGACATGAAGTTTTTGTGAATTTGAATAAAATCTATCTTTCCTTTATGATCTACTTAACTGATCTGAAGACATCTTCCTTCCAGATAGGTAACAGTGAATTTAGCTTTCAGTTTTCCTATCTAGGGAGTAGACTGTGGCTTAATTTGAGAATACATGTGTATATAGGGCCAGATCAGTAAATAAGGGCACTCGACGACAAGTTTAATGACTTGAATTTGACCTCCAAGACTTACACAGTGTAAGGAGAGAACCAATTTCCTGCAAATTTGTTTCTGTCTTCCACATATATGCTATGGCAGGCATGACCATAAACACGCCTGGTAAATAAATGATGTGAAAATAAATAAATGTACATCTGGGATTTGTATGTGGTCAGAGTCGTAAGTCTCAATTTTCTCCAACATTGCCAACAAATAATCTTAGTACTATTTATGAACTGTAAGTGTTTACTCCTAAGGCAAAAGAGAGAGGATGAAAATGTGAGCCAGATCCTTGGAGATGAGTCAGCTGCCTGCGGAGGGATCAGCCCTGAACAGGAAGGTCAGTCCTTGCTTTGTATTTGAAGACAGGCAGCCGAGGGAGGTCTGTTTGGAAGACAGAAGAATTCCACCTTACGGCTTTGGTTTTTCTAACATGGAAAAGGGTTGCCTTTCCAAGCTCTACCCAGAGAGTCTGGGTTTCAGGCTAGTCAATCCAAACAGCACAAAGGTTCTGGTCCCCGAATGCTGGAAGATTATATTTTCAACTCCTTCAAGATCCCAAGGACTTCATCCTCCACACCACAGCCCTCTTTTTTAGATCTTTCCAGTCAGTCACATCAACCAACCAAGTAAATAACTATACCACAGACACCTGTACCACCTTGATAACTCACAAGAAACATCTATGCTTGGTCATTATGACAATCTAAGCTAGAACACAAGCAAAGCACAAAGCAAGTCCCAAGATAATTATCTTGGGATGAGAGAAGCCTGGACTCAAACCCCGGGACTCAGGAGTTCAAGCATTCTCCTTTCATCAGATGTTCTAGCAGGTAGGTTCTGTCTCATCAAGATATCTCCCCCTCATTCCTATATTCTCCCACCATCCCTGACGGCTACCTCATTATCCCAGCTGTGGGTGACAGACCTTCAGGGACTGCTAGAGAAAGCACTGAGCTACTCGGTGGCTCAGGTCAGCAAACTACTCGCTGAGAGGACCTCAAGCAACTTGCTTTCCAGGTCAGCCTTCCACACAACAGGATTTGACCTTTGAGCTGTTCTGAGGACAGAGTGACTTCATGTGTGTAAAGAGCTCAAAATAGATTTTAACATCAAACTCAATGAGCATGGCCAATATACTGGCTAATGGGCAATGCTATAAATCTATTCTAGCCTATCCCATCCAGCCCTCCCCCATGTCTTCTTGAGCCTTTTAACTCACCCCAAATGGACCAGTCACAACTCCCTACAAGGAACCTTGCTAAATCACTTTGACTCATTTAGCCTCTAACTCCACATGCTCACAAGAGTCACAAGAAATGGGGGGAAGAAATAATAATAACCCAGAAAGGAAAACTGAAGTAGTCTTAGACACATAAAGAACTCAAAAGGTTCTGTAAAACACCCTTTGCCCTCCGTGCAGGGGCCCACAAACGCAGCCTGTGGGCATAGGCTGCACCTTCAGCACCCCATGTTGCTGAAGACCTGAAGAAGTCTGGGCACGTCAGTGCTCCCCAGAGAGGAGGCCATGCCAGTGGTCATGGCAAGCTCCCTCTAGAGAAGGGAAGGACAAAGGGAGAGGAGAAAAACCACTGTTGTTTCTGGCCTTACTCTTAACTCTGCTGACTTTTCTTTCCCCAGCTTTACAGAAAGCTCCCGTGGCAATGCCAGTTTCTTCCAGATGAGCACAAAGAACCCGGGGCAGGGATTTTATTTCTCTGCTACTTTTTTCCTTCATTGTCTTGGCTCCTCTGGAGCACCTGCATTTAAAACCACAGGATCGACAAGCTGTTTAGGTCTTTTAAAGAGACACACTTTTTAACACAGTATCCACTGTGTATCCAGTGCTGAACCCAGTAGGCCCCAAGACAGAGTTCCTAACCCCTCAGCACACGGCTAGCCCTGTTTAAACTCAGGTCAAAACCAAAAGGGTCATGAATGTGGAAACATTTCTAGGGAAGGGGTGGGAGAGAAGAGTGGAGGCAGGGTGACAAGTTTTCCTTCATATTTTCCGTCTGAAGGAAGTACGTACAGGCAGAGAGCCAAACCAGGAAGCAGTAGGCAGGTGCTAGGGACAATTTGGCATCTAATCAAATCTTGTCCTTGCTATTTCCTGCCGTAAAACACTCTTTATAAAACACACGAGACGAAATAAAACTAATCATTATTGGAGAAAGGAGGCTCTGAGATATCCTCTTAAATAGAATTTCCGCTAGTCCTCTCTAATCAGCCCTGCAGAGGCAGCCCACCACACCTGTCTCTCTGCCCCATCTACTGGACTTTCTCAGCACCCATCCCTAAGTCTGAGAAATGTGACCCACTTTTCCGATTATCCGCAGCTACAGTCCTTTGGAAGCAGAGGACATTGCATGCTTGGTAGCAAATGCCCGGACGGCGGGACACTCGCAGCGCTTACCCGGCCCGGGCGAGGCCCCGGCGGTGTCCCCGGCGCGGCTGAGAGTGTAAGTACGGTAGCCCCGGAGCGGCGCGAACTTGCAGACGCTGCGGCCCCGCGCCGTGCAGTTGAACAAGTAGCAGCGGGGCGCGGGCATGGGAGCGGGCGCGCTGGGCCCCCGGGGCAGCTGCACCACCGCCACGGTGCAGCGCGGCTCGGAGCAGCAGGCCGCCACGCACTGCCGCCAGCCCCGCACGGTCCCGGGTGCGCGCAGGAAGCTGGCTCCGGCCGCGATGGAGTCTTGGGTGCGGATGATGGTATCGGGCACGGCCCGGTAGACCGCCGTACCGCCCGCGCCCGGGCAATCCTCCCGCGGGCCGCCGAGCAGCTCCGGTTCTAGCTCCTCGCGCGGCCGTGCCCGCTGCAGCTGCCGGCGGAAGTCCTGGAGCAGCCGATCGACCCCCGACGGCGGGGCGCCGGGCTCTCCGGGCCGGCCGCTCGGCAGCCAGAGGCAGAGCAGCAGCAGCCCGAGCAGCGCGCGGTGCCGGGAGCCCGGGCCCGGTCCTCCCGGGGCGGCCATGGCACGAGCGCGGCCTCAGAGCACGGCAGCCCCGGGGCCTGGCTGCTGCACGGAGGCGGCGGGCGTGCGGGCTTCGAGAGGCATCGTGCGCCGAGCCGGGCAGGGCCTGGCACCGCCCGGGCCCCACCTGGCTGCGGGCTTTGGGCGCCTCTAGCTTCGCTCCCGCCGCGGAAGCGCACCGGGGCAACGAGCGGCCTCTGCGTGGATCAGCACCGGCGTGCGGACAGCGGCTGCGGCGGGGGCGGGGCGGAGCCTGGGGGCGGGCCCGGGGGCGGGACTTCCGCGGGCCGGCGATTTCACCAGCGGTGCGGAAGAGAAGGAGGAGACTCCCTGTACTGCCGGGCTGCTCCGTGGAGTGATCTCACCCTGTGGATGTTGGGCCTAGCAGGCCTCATTAACCAACCAGACTCGTGGAAGGCCGTAGCTCGCAGGATAAGGCTCTCGGGGATGGAGGGGCGAGTCAGTCCACCAGTCTGAAGTCAGGGGCTACTCCAGCGAGCTACAGGCACAGCCAGGGAATCACAGACAACTTTGCCAGCCTTTTACACCCAACTTCTTTGCATTGTGCTTTATTAAAGAGATTTGGACTATGGTAGGTGATAAAGGAAACCAAACGTTTACCTTCAAATTCTAAATTTGACTTTCAGTTTCGTTTAGAGAGCTTAAACATCGGAAAGTTAGCAATGGAAAGCTGAACGTGTAAGTGAGGAGACAAAGGCCAAGGGGCATGAAAAAAATACCCTTTTTTGTAAGGGTGAGGGTTAAGCGGATTGAGATCGGCACATCAGTTTGCTGGGAGTTGAAATGGATGGCACTGGACTTAGTCTGGACTGATAGAACACAATACTGTTTGAACACAAATAGATGCCGTTTAAGATCAAGGTAACATCGTATCCATTTCGCAAATCAATGACAGTCCTCACAGGGTATCCTCACAGGGTAGAAGGCGCTTCCTAGGGTTTCCTAATCCCACTCAGAAGACCATACCATTATATTCTAAGTCACCATCTCAATAGTAGAGTGCCTGTATATATACAAGATCTGGAATTAAATTCCTAGCAACAAACACACATACACACACACACCCCTCCATCCCCATATACTATCCCACTGAGGATTAGGTTTCAATATGTGAATTTTAGTCTATACTTTAAGTCTATAGTAACCCATGTTCAATATTTCACAGACATTAAGTCAGTGCCCATGAAGTGTTTAGAAGGGTACCTGACACATGTAGAAATTCCTCATTGTTACTAATTTTGGACTCACCCTTTTGTGTTTTTAAATGTTTTTATTCTTTGAGAAGCACATACAATATATTTTTATCATATTCTATCCCTCCCCCCAACTCCACCCAGATCCTCCCTAAGCTTCCTACCCACCCAACTTCTTGTTTCTCTCTTTTTTTTTTTTTTTTGGTTTTTCGAGACAGGGTTTCTCTGTGTAGCTTTGCGCCTTTCCTGGAACTCACTTGGTAGTCCAGGCTGGCCTCGAACTCACAGAGATCCGCCTGGCTCTGCCTCCCGAGTGCTGGGATTAAAGGCGTGCGCCACCACCGCCCGGCTCTTGTTTCTCTCTTAAGAAATAAAACAAAAACAAAGACAAGATAAACCCCAGAAACATGCACTCTAATCTGTGTTAGCTAGTTACTCCCAGGCCAGCTCTGGAGTCACTTCCTGTCTGCAACTCTTGCAAGGGGCAGGGAGTCACTACCTATGGTTGCTAAGCTACAGTGGCCCTGTTGTGACACTTCCCTCCACTAGGGTTATAAATATTTGTGATCATTTACAGGGGTTGGTTACAAATTATTATTGGTTAAGGTAAGAAAAACTACTGCTAGTCTTAGATGCTTCATGCTGATGTGCTGATGCAAATTTAGAGTTATTTTTGTTATGGTATATGTATATTTCATTTCTGTTTTTGTTTAAAGTATCATAGCATATTCTAGGCTACTGAAGGAAACCAAAAGAAGGACTTTGATACAAGTTTTCATTTTATCTGAAAGTGAGAGAGAAGGCAGGAGACTGAAATCATGAAGAGAAGAGAAGACAAGAGAAAAGAAGAGAAGAAAGGAATTTGTCTGAAGTAAAACTGTCAGGCTGAATCAGAGGAGCAGAAATAGGAAAAGCCTGACCTGAGGATATATAGAAAGTTGTAGAAGGCTAGAGCGGATGTGAACTATATTTGCTTTGGTTTCTCATACCTGTGAATACTGAATTTGGAAAGAAACCATAAAATATGTTGGAAATTTGACCATATTAGGTTAATTCTGTTTTGTTTTCTTCATTTTTTTTTTTTGTTTTTTGTTTTTTTGAGACAGGGTTTCTTTGTAGCTTTGGAGCCTGTCCTGGACTAGCTCTGTAGACCAGGCTGGCCTCGAACTCACAGAGATCCACCTGCCTCTGCCTCCCAAGTGCTGGGATTACCAGTGTGCGCCGCCGCCGCCGCCGCCGCCGCCGCCACCGCCGCCACCCCGCCACCACCACCCGACTGTTTTTTTCATTTTTAAAAATAGCTGGTGAGCCGGGCGGTGGTGGCGCACGCCTTTAATCCCAGCACTCGGGAGGCAGAGCCAGGCGGATCTCTGTGAGTTCGAGGCCAGCCTGGGCTACCAAGTGAGTTCCAGGAAAGGCGCAAAGCTACACAGAGAAACCCTGTCTCGAAAAACAAAAAAAAAAAAAAAAAAAAAAAAAAAACAAAAAAAAAAAAAATAGCTGGTGAATCTTCACTGCAAAATGTTTATGTTAAAAATGGAGTCATGCTCTTTAAAGGATGGAGGAGAACTGAGGTCTCATGTCAGACTTATTTAAAGATATAATGTATAATTAAAAATACAGGTTAATAATTAATCATCATGTTACAGCCCTCTGAGTTATAGGGTTCTATATGACTGGCCTTCTATTAAATAGCAGGACTTAAGCCTTTAGCTAGTCAGGATTTCACAGAAAAGTTCAAACCTGTTTTCATCTATGGTCTGTAAATGAAAACTGCAGTGTAACTGCTCCTGTAATGTCTGAGGATATACATGTGTCTATGGATAGGGAAAAATGCTTATAAGACAAAAGCAAAACAAATGCAGAACTCTGGCCTGCAAAAAGCAACACTTCTAAAGAAGCCATTTTCAGATAAATACGGCTCTAACTTTATATGTGGTATCAGGAATGGCTGCCATCGGACCTCGAACAGCAGCACTGGCATGGGACTGTTGTATGATGATAGGAATGTAAGGTTAGATTTGTTACAACATACTGTACATGTGATTCAACTTGGTTTAGAATGTACTCTATATGGTGATGATAATTTAAGGTTATAAAGGTCTGTTCAGATGAACAAGAGCTAACTTAGAGATTTACACCTAAACACCTATGTCTTTGTCAAATGTTCAACACCAAGCTTCTAGAGAATTTAGATAAGTGGAAACATATGTTTGATAAATAATGTATTTGATAATATATATTCTTTTTTTTAAAGATTTATTTTATTTATTATGTAAACAGTGTTCTTTCTCCAAGTTTGCCATATGCCAGAATGGGGCATCAGATCTCATTATAGATGGTTGTGAGCCATCATGTGGTTGTTGAGAATTGAACTCAGGACCTCTGGAAGAGCAGACAGTGTTCTTAACCTCTGAGCCATCTCTCCAGCCCATATATATATATTCTATAATGGAGTTTCTGCTCCCCCAAGAGGGTCCTTTTCCCAGGGTTGGGCATTTGGGCAGGTGACCCTATGACTTATCAAGGGCAGTGCTGGCCTCCAGGCTCCCCCAGTCCCTGATCCCAGGCCACACCCCAACTCCCAGGCCACACCCCAGCTCACAGGCCACATTCCAACTCACAGGCCACACCCCAGCTCACAGGCCACACCCCAACTCCCAGGCCACACCCCAGCTCACAGGACACACCCCAACTCACAGGACACACCCCAACTCACAGGCCACACCCCAGCTCACAGGACACACCCCAACTCACAGGACACACCCCAACTCACAGGCCACACCCCAGCTCACAGGCCACACCCCAACTCCCAGGCCACACCCCAGCTCACAGGACACACCCCAACTCACAGGACACACCCCAACTCACAGGCCCCCATTCTTCTGTTCCCATTTGGCCCTGGGGATCTTCCCCCAGTCGCTTTTCCTTGCACTCTCAGGAGATAGCCTTGGTTTGGTACAAACTTGTTCCATTTTCACCCACAAAATGGCTATTTTGGTTCCTTTACTGAGCCCATTATCTATGATTAAAAAGTTTTATTTTGATACTAGAAGAGCTTCAACTCAAAAATCATTATTTTTAAGGCCAAACCTGACAGAAATGTAATGTAATGTCCTAGTCTTAGGAAAGCTGATAACTTATCATATACTGTTAAGGAACACAAGTTAATAGTCAGTCATCTTATAAATGATCAAGTTCTTTAATTGTAGTCATGCTAAGTACTAATATAATAAATTACAGGGATAAGCCTTACTTAGTCTCCTGTATATGTTTTCAAAGCAAAGCTTAAAGCAAGTGACTAGAAACAAAGTTTGTCTATTCAGACGTAACTAATAGATAGACAGTCCTCAAATGCTTCAGAAATCTGCAGAATATGGCATTTACAATGCTTAATGAAAAGCTTATTATGTCAGACAGAGACACCCAGTCAGCACCTAGCAATGACTCCCAAGGTCTCCAAAGAAGAACACAACAACTCCACCTGCATTGTTGATAACCCTGACCACTGGACAAAATGCCCCACAGCAATACCTGCTGCCGGGACCTGGTCCAGACTGGACAACTAGGACACTGGAGAATTGGTTGCCCCCCTTTGCCTAGACAAAGTAAGATCAATCTTTCATATGTTCCTCTTCCATAGGAAAAACTCTCACCTTATGGGCCTGACAGCCTAAGAGACTGATGCTGTCCTGATACCTCTGCCTTCCAGTGCTGTGGAGACCACGGGAGCCTGGGATGGCTAACTGGGTAGTGGACTAGTCTCTGTCATTTTTAATAGATTCAGAAGCTGCTTGGTCTGCACTTCTGTTTACTCAGGTATGATTTGTCATCCTCAGATCTCTGGCAGTATTGATGGTTAGGCTACCTATAACTTTGCCAGCTTGGCAGCATCTGACAACCAGATTTTTCCATAAGGCTATAGTCAGCTTGTTAGCTCATTTTATATGTGAAAATCAAGTCTTGGTTTCAAGTATGATTTGAAATGACTGTTCTTGATAATAGTTGCTTATGACTCTGATAAATGATTAGATGGCTAAGAAAATGTCCTAAGATATGAAAATTTAAATAAGTCATGAAGGTTTGAGTAAATGATTTATGGGTCTGAGAAAGTAATTTAAGATTCAAAGTTTATGTAAGGTCTTAAGATATGAGAGCCAATGTGAATTCTGAGGGTCTGAGATATATAAAGGTCTGAAGCTATGAAAGTTTAAGATATGAAAGCTTAAGTAAGTTCTGAGGGACTCAGAAAATGATTCAAGATGTAAATACAAGCTGCACAGGTATAAATAGATGATTTAAGATATGGAAAATGCTTCAGATTTCTTTCTCGTTCTATGATATTGTTATATTAAGATTCCAAAAGTTCAGAGTTGAACATTAATAGAGTTCTGGTAAGCTAATAGAGCAATTACTACTTACTGTTTAGGTCACAAGCTCAAGATTTTAGATTGCTTTTGGTTGTCCTCTAACTATAAACTTAAAGGTGCTTCTCATCAGGCCAAAGCCATCTCTGTCCAATCTACACCTAGCTCTCTGGACAGAAGGAAAACATACATGCTTTAAACCCAAATCTTTAGTTTTTGCTAGGACTCAAAGGTATGAGTCTATTCCTGCTGTTTTACAGATACCCTTTACCTACTTTTTATACAATATGGATTTCAGTAAGATTGGTAATACTAATATGTCTAAAACATTTATGTCATTGTGTAAAATAAGAGTTCATATAAACTTCAGATGACTGAAAAAGTCATAAATCTTGGATCCACTTTACACAGGTCAAAAATACTCCAGGTAAGTACAGCCTAAGTTTTCCCCTCCTACCTGTCAATTCCTGAGGATGGCATTTTTCTCTCTCCTGGTCTTGGGACTCTTCCCCTTCCCAACTACTAAGACTATGGGCCTAAAAGTTCCAAATAAGTTCATACATTTTAACTTCTGTTTGTAGTTAAACTAATCTCAACAGGTTTTCACTTGGCTGGCAGACACATCTAAGCATCAGTTGCTGACTACAACCTGCTCCAAACAACTAAGAGCTCTGGACTTGCTGAAAGCTGATGTGGACTAGTCCAGGCAATGTAATTGCTCCCCATCTCTACAGCTGGATCAGATAACCACTGCTTCTGATAAATGCCCAATTATCCAGCCTTTGACTAGCCTTTCAGCCTTCCTGGGCTGACAACAACACCCCAATGTCAGCTCAAAGCCGTTCCAGAAGAGAATATGTCATCCTTTGCTCCCTGCCCCATCATAGGTTGAAATTCTGAGTCAAAAGGAAACTCCCTGGCATAGGGGACAAAATGGCTAACTATAATGCCCATTGACATACCAAAGAAATGAGCCTAGAGTTGTCAATTGATGGACTCATTAACTAAAATTGTTCTGCAGTATGATAAGACATTTGGCCTTTTTTATGCAGAACCAAAGAGGTATTATATTGCCTTAAGAAATTATTATTTTTTTTTTTTAATTTATTTATTATGTACACAGAAGAGGGCACCAGATCTTATTACAGATGGTTGTGAGCCACCATGTGGTTGCTGGGAATTGAACTCAGGACCTCTGGAAGAGCAGTCAGTGCTCTTAACCTCTGAGCCGTCTCTCCAGCCCCAAAATTATTATTTCTAAATAAATCATTCATAATCTGGCTGTACTCAAAGATCAGAACTACAGGGCTTTGTGAATGGCAATAGATGTAGATGTCGCTGTCGTAGAAAAATCTATTACACATTTAGAGGAATCGCTTTCTTCTCTAGCTGAAACAATTTTCCAAAATACAAGGGACCTTGACCTCTTGTTCCTTCAACAAGGGGGCCTTAGGAGAGCAATGCTGTTTTTATGTTAACCATTTTGGAGTTGTTAAGAACTCCATGACCCTACTTAGAAAGAAGTTGCTAGCCAGACAACAAGATTGACAACAAAATAAAGGATGGCATGAATCCCTATTTAACTGGTCACCATGGTTAACTACCCTCCTGTCAGCCTTAGTTGGGCTCTTAGTCCTTTTACTGTTGGCTCTGACCTGTGGACCATATATAATTAATGCCTTAGTCAGGTTTATCAAAAATATATCTCCATGGCCTAACTGGTGGTTTTAAAGCAACAATACAAGCCTGTAAACTTAGAATAAGCATCTCCAGGATTTAAGATGATGCACTATTCAAGGGGGGAATGAGAAGGCCAGGCAAATACCATGACAGGCTCCTAATAACTCAGTTAAGAACTAGGCCTCAGTTCCTGCATGTGCTAGGCCTGGGCCAAACCCATTCCCCTCCCCACAGGTAATAACCAAATAAGGACAAAACCTGGGACTTGTCCAGACTTAATCAAGAATGGAAAAGCTTTATATAGCCTTAGCCCACCCCTGCTAGCCCTAACCAATTAGAGACATACTAATATGATTGCTACTTGCATATGCCAATCCTAGATACAATGATCACAAAATGCTTTTAGAATTCCTTCAACTGTGTATAAAAGGAACCTTCAAGCTTCTCTTAGGGTCACCATTTTGCTACTTTGTCAGATGGTTAGACCCCAACATGTTGGTAATAAACATTGTTGCTGATTGCATCATGAGTGGTGGTCTTTTACAGTATTTCTTGCAGACCCTAACAATGGCTCAGCAGTTAAAGGAATATTATTTTTGTAGAGGACCTGAGTTCAATTCCTAGCATCCATGTTGGGTGGCTCACAACTGCCTATTGGTCCCTGGAGTCATATTCTGTGTCAGAGTGAGATGCAGGACCATCAAGGTTGTAACCACATTGGCTGGAGAAAATATGTTTTAAGGAGAGACACTTGTGTCATCAGACCATTGAAACAATGGACCCTAAGGGACTGGGTTTTATCAGGAATCTTGTTGTGGCGGGTGTTCCCTTCACATGGTCCATGTAAGAAACAGGGTCACTCTAGGATGATGTTTAGCCTTTGAGGCCTCAGGGGAGTCAGCCTCTGATGAAATGACTGACTGTAGTTTTGCAAAAGGCTTTTTTATTGTTACACAATTTACACCTTAGCAAGTCAATTTCTGAATACCAAAACCTCTTATCTGAAGCTCCCCAAAGAGACAAATGCCAAAGCAATTCCCAGTCATAGGACATCTCAATTTTCTGAGCCCTTCTACAACAAAATTTTGCACCTTTTAGGAAGCACCCAGATAAGATTTACATACTTTAGGCAGAGGTAGCAGATCAAAGCCCAGGTGCTAGCACTCCAGACTCCAACCAGCTTTGCTCGGGAACTCCCGATATGTCTCAGGTTGGTTGAAGGGTAAGGTGTATAAAAGGCAAGGTGAGCTAGGGTTAGGGTAGGTTAGGGGTAGGGTGGGTAAGGGATAAAGTAGGTAAGAAGAAAATAGATAAGGGACAAGGTAGGTATCCTGACTAGTTTTATGTCAGCTTGACACAAGCTAGAGTCGTGTGAAAGGAGGGAACCTCAATTGAGAAAATGCTTCCATAAGACCCAGCTATAGGGTATTTTCTTAATTAATGATATGGGGGAGGGCTCAGCCTATTGTGGGTGGTGCTATCCCTGGGCTGGTAGTCCTAGGTTCTACAAGAAAGCAGGCTGATCTAGCAAGCCATGGAGATAAGACAGTAAGCAGTACTCTGTGGTGGTATTGCGTTCCTCGAAATATTGTGCACGCTAATAAACTTATCTGGGGTCAGAGAACAGAACAGCCACAATATTAAACATAGAGGATAGGCAGTGGTAGCATATGCCTTTAAACCTAGCATTCCAGAGGCAGAGATCTACCTGTATCTCTGTGTGTTCAAGGATACAGGCAAGCATGGTGACTCACGCCTTTAATCCCAGAAAGTGAGCCTTTAATCCCAGGGAGCGATGGCAGAAAGCAGAAAGGTATATAAGACGTGAAGACCAGAAACTAGAAGCTTTTAGCTGGTTAAGCTTTTAGGCTTTTGAGCAACAGTTCAGCTAAGATTCATTCTGGATGAGGATTCAGAGGCTTCCAATCTGAGGAAACAGGATCAGCTGAGGAACTGGCAAGGTGAGGTAGCTGTGGCTTGTTCTGCTTCTCTGATCTTCCAGCATTCACCCCAATACCTGGCCCAGGTTTGATTTTATTAATAAGACCTGTTAAGATTCCTGCTACAGTACTCTCTTCCACGGTCTCTGCGTCAGCTCTTTCCTTCCTCCAAGTTTGAGTTCCTGTCCTGACTTCTTCAGTGATGGACGACGACGATGTGGAAGTGTAAGCTGAATAAACACTCTCTTCCTCCAAGTTGCTTTTGGTCATGTTGCTATATCCCAGCAATAGTAATCCTAACGAGGACAGTGGGCAAGAGATACAGTGGGTAAAGGGCAAGGGTGTGGCCTTGTGCCTGTCAGGGAAGTAGCTTGTTTCCTAGGAAGAGAGTTCACACAGTTCTGACAAGTTTTCAGACCATCTGGCAAGGCAGAAGGTCAGTGATGGATGGGACCTCACATGGAACATGGCCACTTAGTTATGTAGACTTCTTGCCTTCTATTTAAAGCTAAACCTCATGTACGGACCCAGAAGGTGATCTTGGGGCTTGGGGGTGTCTTAGGGTTTCTATTGCTGTGAAGAGGCATCATGACCCCAGCAACTCTTATAAATGAAACATTTCATTGGGGTGGCTTGCTTACAGAGGTTCAGTCCATTATCATCATTGCAGGGATCATGATGACCTGCAGGAGGATATGGTGCTAGAGAAGTAGCCGAAGTCCTAGATCAAGCAGGCAGCAGGAAGTCAACTGTCACTGGGTGGTATCCTGAGCATAGGAGACCTCAAAGCCCACCCTCACAGTGACACACTTCCTCCAACAAGGTCATACCCACTCCAACAAAGCCACACCTCCTAATAGTGCTACTCCCTATGAGATTATGGGGGCCAATTACATTCAAACTACCACAGGGGGATGTAGACACATTTTCCTTTGGGCCTTCAGCTCACAAATAATCACACAATGACTTTTTATTAATTATGAAAACTCGGCCTCTAGCCTAGGCTTGTCCCACTAGCTCTTATAACTTAAATTAACCCATTTCTGTCAATCTACTTTTTGCCTCGTGGCTTTATTACCTTATCTCCGACTGCCCATCCCATTTGCTCTGTGTCTCCTTGCATATCCTCCTTCTTCTTCCCAGCATCCTCTCTGCCTGGAAATCCTACCTAGCTATTGGCCATTCAGCTTTTTATTAAACCAATCAGAATGACACATCTTCACAGTGTACAAAAAGGTTATTCCCCAACAGGGGGACCTCATTATTTATCTTTTTTTTTAATTTAATTAGTGCAGTGGAGGTAAGTACAGAGCTTAGATTCTTACGATTGCCAGACTCCAAGCTTTGACCCTCAAAAATCTGGCACTCAGATGAGGCATATGACTGCGTCAGACAGATGGACAAATGGACTTCTCTCAGCAGTTAGATTGTACCACATCAAACAGTGGTGATCATCTGTGCTGAGGCCTGGGGACAGTTGGGAATTCTTTACTTGTTGGTTCCTGGATGTGCACACGGGGTAGTCAGATGACAGGTCCATAGGCGGTGACTGAAGGGCTCTAGCAGGTCCGAGCATGGCAGCTGGGGGGTTTGGCCTTTACCCTTCTCTTACTTGCTAGAACGTTAGATTACATTCGTAAGGCCAGCCCCCAAGGTCCATTCCCTTATTTGGCCACTAACTCATTCAAGAGACAAAACACCAAGGCCCACCAATCAAAATTCATTATTTGGCTAACATGTCCAATCAGGATTTACCAACTCACCCTTGCACAGATCGCCCCCCTTTCCCCTTAAAATCCACTCCCACCGAACATCTGCTCTTGCTCTTGCTTTTATCGATTGCTGCCAAGCTCGCAGCTGCTGCCTCTGCTCCCCGCCCCACCCCCCCCGGACTTTGCCCCTCCGGTAATAAATCTCCTTTGTGTTAAGAATTCGGTGTCTGGGTATGTCCTGTACTGATTCTGGGGGGCCGACCTCCCCTACACTGGTGTTGTGACTCAGATAATGACTCGATAGGTCTGCAGGACTCACCCCACCAACCCAGTTCTCTCACATTCAGGACCTTCTGGCGCCTGCTCTCCCCACCCAACAGAGGATAACTGGCACGTTTCCCCCATACTCCCTACACCCCAACGCTCCTGATTAGCACATCCCATTCAGTTCAGTGTGGTTGGACTGGACTTTTGTAACTATACTGCTGGAATCTAGGGTCCGTGGTTTTTTTTTTTTTTTTTTTTTTTTTTTTGCCTGCTGAAAATCCTGTCAACGGGTCCCTGGATCTCTCTTTGGACACTTGTGCTCCTCCTCTCTGTGACGGTGATTGGATGATGACCCCTCCCTCCCTGAGGCCCCCTTTACGGTCATTCGAAACCAGGGGATGCCCTCAGTCCTCAGCCCTGGCTCACTGGCCTCCACTAGCGATAGAAAGTGCTCCTCCACCTAGACAACTCATACCCAATATTATTGTTGCTCTTTACACCCAAAATTGGTCCTGGCGCCTGAAGGTGCCGCCACTGGTCTGCTCTCTGCTCCAAGCCCTCTGGGTCCCTCTTACCCTCGCTGAACTTTCTACACTCTCTTGTCTTTCCTCTTCTTCACGTCTTATTTAAACCTCCGTGCACTGCAGGAACACTAACAGCCCAGCACTCTGTGCCCAACCCCAACTCTGCCTGTCACCCCAGCTGCAAAAACACACACCTCTGCTATGCCTGCGCCCTGGTGCTGCTGTGAATCACAGCGGCAAAATCCTGAATTGCATTCCTCTGCCAGCACAGCCCCGGCCCAGCCTCACAGCCCTTGCTACCTGGTAGCCTGCCCAAGTCTGCGGCTCCACAGCGCCACAGGCCAAGCTCCCTCAGTCACTGCTGGCAAGTCTCAGTGGCCAAGTGCCTCCGGCCTCGCCAGCAGCCTTTAAGTCTGCTCTGAAACCTGATGGCCTCTTCAGATCCCCTCCCTCAGCTTGTTCTCTCCCCCGCCATCGTAGCCACCACTGGGTACTGTGGTCAGCCGCTGTGCCCCACCCTGCTGTGCTGAAGCCCCACCCCCTCCCCAGGACAGTTGGGAATTTTTTACCTATTGGTTTCTGGATGCCCACACTGGGTAGTCAGATGACAGGTCCATAGCCAGTCCCCACCAACAACTTCAGCTGGCTTTCTTCTATGGGGCTAGCTGAGAATGTGCAAAGAGCAAAAGAGTAGAAAAAATAATGAACATCATTTTGGCGCCCAACGTGAGACTAGAGCAAAAGAAAATCCAACAACATTTGATGAAATACCTGGATGAAGCAACTTGAAGGAGAACAGATTTATTTTCGGCTCATGGCTTAAAGGATTATCAATCTGATGGGGAAGGCATGGTGGCAGGAGTGGCTTATGGCTGTAGGAGCTTGCTCCTATCTGGGTAGATGAGAAGACATAGAAAGGACAAAACTCAGGGCCCAGCTAGGAAGTGGAATGAGACATAAACCTCAAAGCCCAGTCCCCAGCAACCCACTTCCTCCAGCTAGACCCAACTCCTAGAGGGACCATGACCTTTCCAAATAATGCTCCCAGCTGAGGACCACAGTTCAAACACATGAATGTGTTTGGGACTTTTACATCCTAATCATAACACAGTCCAAAGAGAGACAACATGATACACACACACACACACACACACACACACACACACACCATTACATATCTTGGTTTGGGTTTTTGGTTTTGATCTAAAACAGTGGTTTTCAATCTTTGGATGTTGAATGACCCTTTCACAGGGGTCACTTAAGGCCATCTGCATATTAGATATTTACATTATAGTTCATAACAGCAGCAAAATTATAGTTATAAAGTAGCAACAAAATGATTTTATGGTTGGGGTCACCATAACATGAGGAGTTAGTTGTATTAAAGGCTTGCAACATTAGGAAGGTTAAGAACTACTTCAGATTCTAAAAGGTCTCCAACCTCCCCAGTGTTCATTTGTCAGATGCTCATTCAATGCCACAACCTGACTGTCATGGCTCATTCCAAACCTGGACATCTGTGTTGGACAGCTGTGCTGGACAGCTGTGCTGAGATCCACCATGGGATGATTGGGAAGCTTGCTCTTTTCTTTTTTAAAAGATTTATTTGTTTATTTATTTATTTATTTATTTATTTATTTATTTATTTATTATGTAGTGTTCTACCTACATGCCAGAAGAGGGAACCAGATCGAATTATAGATGTTCATGAGCCACCTTGTGGTTTCTGGGAATTGAACTCAGGACCTCTGGAATACCATTGTTGTGGTTCATAGGCATCAGCTAGGTAAGATTATTGATTACTTCTGTCCTTTAGCAGACTGCATAGCACCTTCTGGTACTATAACTGCTAGTCCTCAGGGATGAGGCTTTCCAATCAGATCCAGGTTGAATCTTCTGAGTCCTGTCTGAAGTACATGCAGTCTTCAGCAACAGGGACTGACCTTCAACATCTGAGAGGCAACTCAGGGCAACACCAATAACCTATATTGTTTTGGGAGTCTCTTGGATGTCCCTGATCAACAGCTCAAAAAGAGATTTCTTTCATACTCATGCCTGGTGCTGGGTATTTATTATTAAATGGTCATGTCTTTTAGGGGGACCATTGTCAGCCTAAGTGGCATAACCGTATTACACACACACACACACACACACACACACACACACACACACACACACACATTTAGGTAAATATAAAGTGTTTCCTTAAGACTTTCCAAACAATCTCAGTGTTATTTTTCCTATTCCTTCCCTCTCCCCTTCCATATTAAAGACCCCTACCCATTTTTCCCATCTCTCCTTCATGTTACTTGTATCCTGCTGTTTCCCTCTTTAGGGCTTCCCTCATCCCCATGGCCCTCCTTTACTTTCCTGATTTCTGTAGTTAATCCAGGTTACATATTCATGTCTAAAAATTTGGAGTTAGAAACCACAAATGAGGGACCTGGGTTATAGCATTCAATATGACTTATCTATATTGAGGCAGTATCTCTCTATGTAACCCTGACTATCCGAGAACTCACTATGTAGATCAGGCTGGCCTTAAACTTAGGGATCTGCTTGCCTTTGCCTCCCAAGTGCTGGGATTAAAAGTGTATGCCATCATGCCTGCAAATATACTATTTTCTAGATCTATTCATTTGCCTGAAAATTTTATGGTTTCATTTTTCTTTACCACTGAAAAGTATGTCATCGTGTATATGTACCATTTTTTCATTATCCATTCAGGGTCAGAAGGCAGAGATCTCATTTATCCACATATAGGAAGCAGAGAAAAGAAAGTGAGGAAGTAGGTGTCTTAGTTAGGGTTTCTATTGCTGTGAAGAGACACCAAGACCACTGCAGCTCTTAAAAGGGAAACATTTAATTGAGGTGGTGACTTACAGTTTCAGAGGTTCAGTCCATTATCATCATGGCAGGAAGACATGGTGCTGGCTACGTCTTGATCAGAATGCAACAGGAAGTGGACTGTCTCACTGGGCGTGGCTTGAACATTTATAAATCCTTAAAGCCTGCCTCTACAGTGACACACAACAAGAACATACAACAAACACACCATACCAGCAAAGCCACACCTCCTAATAGTGCCACTACCTTTGGGGGCCATTCTCTTTCAAACCATCGCATAAGGTGAGGTTATAAACCCCCAAAGTTTATTCCCAGTGACGTACTGACATACTTCTTTCAACAAGGCTCCACTTCCTAAAGGTTCCTTAACCTCCTCAAACAACTCCACCAACCAGAGACCAAGTGTTCAATCATATAACCCTATGGAGCTTATTTCTTATTCAAACCACCACAACATTTACCATTACACTCGTTCACATTTGCCCTCTTTCCCCTTCACTGGTTCCCTTCCTTTTATTTTTTCTTTGAGATAGGGGCTGACTCTACAGCTCAGATTGGACTGGAACATACTATATAGCCCAGGCTGACCTCTTAACTCACAAACTCCCTTCTCAGCCTCCCAAATTCAAGAATTACAAATGTGTGGCACCATGCCTGCAGGGTGGCTACCCACCAACCCCACAATTCCCCAGAGTTGTCCTGAGTGTGAGCAGCAGGAAATATTAGATAGAAGGATTTAGCGTGTGAGGATAAACAGAAAATACAGAATAGCCTGGAGAGAGCCTGGAGAGAGCCTGGAACCTATTTCAATGGGCCCCAATTGTCTCTGCCCCAGGGTATTTATAGAAATGCCAAGGGGTGGAGCAAAAGACCTCCCCCCAGCATAGCCAAATGCAGACCATCTCAGACACCTGCACTCAGGCCTGTGGTCCAATCATCCTCTCTAGGCAGACGTGCTGGGTAAAGTCACGAGGAACCGAAAACAGGCTCCCAGAGGTCCCCCTCTTAATATATAGAAAATAACTCATTATTAGGAACTCACAGCAATCTCCATAGCTGTTATACCTCCCAGTATGGGAGTAGAGGATGATAAAGATGGCATTTCTTTTTTGGATTGGGTCCAAGGTGACTACAGCAGTCTTTAGCTTCATCCAGCCCTTTCTAAACCAAAAACTTAATGAAATTGCAAACTTAAAGAATCCGTTATTTCACCATTGCCAGTAACAGGTTAACATAAATATTGTTATACATAGTTACAATTTCCTCAGTCTTACCACTTTAACTCTTAATAGAACCATTTGAATTTTCTTGGTAACAGAACATAGGAAAAACTTCTGATGTTTTCATGTCAAACTTAAATATTTCCTTAACTTCAAACCAGGGTGAATTATATCAATAGATAAACATAATTTCTGCAAACATACATTCAACCTTAATTCACTCATAACTCCTCCTTTTCTTTATAATTTTTTAAAACAAAATCTCGAACCTAGTTAGAAAAACCCAAACTTACACAATTCCTACAAACCCATATTGAAAAGCAATATTCTCAACCTAACCATTAATACTTTGAAAACTTTTAGCAAAACATCCAAAAGCAGTTTCTTAAGAAAACTCTTTATATTTTAAATAATCTTTTAGTATACCCATTTGCATTTCTTACTAACAAAACATAACATTAATGCACTCAAATAATAAGAAAATATTTTTTAAATTAAATAGACTAAGGAATATTACTTCTCCATTTTCTTTATAATTTTTGAAACAAAATCTCAAGCCTAGTTAGAAAACTCAAACTTTTCCATTTAAACAGTTCCATTTGTAACACAAAAGTAGTTCCATAAGTAATTCCATTTTTACATAAACAGTACCATAAAACAATTCATGAATCACCACAGTTAATAAAGCATATATGCATACACAAAACTGCATCTTAAGTCTAGATAGAAACAATAAATTTCTTCATTTAAACAGTTCCATTTTCAACACAAATAATTCCAGAAAACAGTTCCTAAGTCATCACCATAAGTAAATTCAAAATTGTCCTATTGCAATGAAATCACTATTGTTCATTTCATTTCTTAAGTCCCAAAATTCAAATAAAAAATTCTGGCACCAGCCTTCCAAATGTGAAGAAATCCATAACCAAAATCTTTTTGTAGTTTTACCTCATTTTTTTAAGTTCAAAAAGTTCAAAAAAGTAAATTCTGGTATCAGACTTCCATTTCCAAATATGAAGAAGTGTTTTACAACCAAAACTTTTTGTAGTTAACAATTTTAGTTCAAACAAGTGACTCTGCAACTTTCATTCTCAAGTCAGAGACCTTTTTTAGTTATAGTAATATTTTAAACTGCACTGTTTTTGCTGTTAGCTCAGGTTTTTCTGTGTTGTGTTGATTTTCCATGGATCTCAGCTGCGGATGCCTTGTGCTGGTTCTGGCGTCCACCATTCTTAGCTGCTTCTGGAGCTTTTTAAACTACTCAGACTGCCTGCTTTGCAGTCTGCTAGGACACTAACTTCTGTATCTCAGGTTTTTTTTCACCATATATAATAAGCATAGACTCACAATCAACATTTACACTTTTTCACAAACTCACATATAACATGTGCTTAAGCATAAATTCACACTCAATATTTATACTTTTTTACAAACTCATATGTAGCATATTTATTTATATTTCTTAAGGAAACTATAAGAGTACTTCAGCAAATATATTTTTACTTACTTCTTATATTCATCTTTTACAACTAGCATCTTTATTTATTTCTTATATTCTTATTTAAACTTACATTTACAACTAGCATTTTTACTTCTTACAAGCTTATTACTACATGTCTTAGAACTACCTTAGATACTTCTTGCAAACTTATATTCTTAAAGAAATTCTATAGATCTATTTTACAAACTTACATAGGGCTATAATTAGCATATATCTAACTTAATACCTAAAGATTTCTTAACACTTAGAAGAGATTTAACATTTTCTAACAAGACAGAATAATTTTCTACTTCTTAATTTTAATTATCATCACTATCTCTGTTAGAAAGATTCTCTTAACTAGACAGGAAGTGCGCACATCATTTCTAAAGTTCAGAGCTTATATAGACAGCTTTGATATTCTAAAAGTTCTTGATAGATTGAAACAAGAGTGTAATTCTTTAATGGCTCTCTCTTAACTCTGGGACTTAGTCATTTCTGTTGCTATGCATTTCAGATCCTTTATAACAATTCTATTAAGAGCTATGTCAGTTACATCAAACCCAAAAGAAAGAAAAGAGAAGAGAAGAAAACCTTGTAAGAAATAATTCTGTTTCTGAATTGTGTAGTTAGTCATTCCATAACAGTCAATTTCCAAACAGGAGAAGATAGAAGTCTATACTGCAGTGAGGTTCCAGACCTGCAGCTTTCAGCAGGTCTGAAAACATTGCTAAAACTTAGTTACAATTGTCTCAAACTTCTCAGCAGTCTAGAAGCGTCTTTATTCTACTATCCCCAGACTGCAAGATGGAACCTTAATATCAGGAAAATTGATTTAGCTGCTTTTCACATTCATAGTTTTATTAGCCCAATATTTCTCAGCAAGATCCAAGAACATAGATGTTCTGTCATGAAACATATCCTTCATTAGCTTACTGAGGAAGAGCATTTTCATGGTTTAGTATTTTCACTTGATTAGCTGTAACCCCTGATGTTATTAATAGCAGCTGTGATATTTAGCATTGATTTCTTATAAAGAACTTTCAGGTGAAGCAACTCTATTTTTTAAGATGGCTAGATTTTCTGAAGTTTGTTTCCATATATAAAGCAGTCATTTCTTTTTGAATGCCTGTTTCCTTGTCTCCTTAATTAGATTTGCAAAGGAATCATTCATTGCAGGCTGTTTGTTCAAGAGGTAAAGAACTTTTTAAATATTCCATATGTTTCTTCTAAAACCATTCAGTGTATGGACTGCTTTCCCTTGCTCTCTTAAGGATTCTAAAATGGCTTGCTGACAAACATTTTCTAGTTAGAGGCTGTCACTTTACCCAAATTCAATTTTTTTTAAAGATTTATTTATGGGCTGGAGAGATGACTCAGAGGTTAAGAGCACTGCTTGTTCTTCCAAAGGTCCTGAGTTCATTTCCCAGCAACCACATGGTGGGTGGCTCACAACCATCTGTAATGAGATCTGGCGCCCTCTTCTGGCCTGTGGGATACATGCAAACAGAACACTGTATACATAATAAATAAATAAATAAATCTTTTAAAAAAAAAAGATTTATTTATTATGTATGCAGTGCTGTGCCTGCATGCATGCCTACATGCCAGAAGAGGGCACCCAATCTCATTATAGATGTTGTGAGCAACCATGTGGTTGCTGGGAATTGAATTGCAGGACCCCTTTCCAGCCCTCAAATGTTTCTGTTGTAGAAGAACTTTCAGTTTGCTTTACAAAAAACTTCACTTCAGGATGAGGGTGAAATTCCCGTTGAACTACCGTAAAGCTCTTAGCAAAAAAAAGCTTGCACAGCTATGGGCAAGTAAGGGAAAATAAGGTATTTTCCTCAAAGGAGCTGGTAAAGCCAAAAAGCAGCATAGCTCTGAGTTCTGTATTCTTAAAATTTTTCCTTAGAATTAATATTCAACAAACTCTGAGATGATTTTCTTTCTTCTTATTCTTTTAAAAGCTGTTTTTTAGGTTTACTAGGAACATCTTTTCGAGGTGAAAAGTTTTTTCATCCAGTGGCCATCTTTAGTGACAAAACTACCTTTCCCAGAATGCATTTCTCTTATATCAGTCCCTTGTTACAAGCTAGCTTTTGGACTTCATTTCCCATAGTTCTCTTTGGGTCTGGGCTTACTTTCAAAGTTTTTGTCCTAGGGGTTTGAACCAAGCTTTCTGCGTTTTCAACCAAGGGAGATCAGGTGATTTCTGCTCTCTTTTACCGGGCTTGCATTCAAAGTTTACACCTGAGAGGTTTGAACCAAGCATTTTAGGTTTTCAATTACGGACATTGGGAGATTTCTGTTCTCCCAGAGCTGGCCTCAACAGGTGTCTCTCCTTTTTGGACACCTGCCCCGGATCAGAACTGTACCTGCCTCGTTAGCACGCTTCTGAGAATTGTTGGCTCCCAGAGCTGGCAGTAAACGTGCCACTGACATGTTGGAAAGCTGAGGTGGGCGGAGCCAGCAGCCACAGCACTGTTTCAGTCTTAGAAATGCTGCAGTTTAAAGCAATAGGTTCACAATAAGTCAGATTCAGATACAATAGTTTACAATGTGTGTAAAATATACATAGGCTTGACAGAGAGAGAAAAAGGAATATACGCAGTTATATAGACAGATAGTTTTTAAAAATAAAGTCTTTAAAGAGACAGTAAAGGTAGTATAAAAAAGCCACGTAAAGATGGATATTACACAGAGAATCTGAATTGTGTTGTCTCTGATATTCTTAACTGCAGAAAGACATTTGATTATAAAAGCTGTTGAGTTAAACCAATATGTATATTTTAAAGATACCTTGACTTCAAAATTTGGATCTAAGGATTGTTGTTTTGGAAAGGAGGCTCTGCTTTTGTTTCCACAGAAAGCAAGAGGCTATGGATTTGTTCCAGATTAAGATACATCAGATTTGACCAGCCAAGACCCCCTGAAAGGTCTCTGATGATACCATGGCCCAGATGATCCAACATCCAGAACGATTTCAAGGCAACTGGCTCAGACAATACAGCCTCACGGACTACTCCATAATCCTAAAATTTTCTTTGTGTCCCCATAAGATACAGTGCTCCCATCCAGCAGGAAATAGTAAGAGAAGCTACACCCAAATTCCCAAATATACCAAGCTGGCTTTGGAGATGGAATTGGCTCACTCCTTCTCTAAACCCAAGCATATTCCTAAAATAAAAGGTTTAAAGATTCTTATGTCCCATATCAGAAGAACCCTCTGGTGTGGGACAGAGAAAAACAAATATTTTTATTTAAACGAGGTTTATTATAAATACAGTCTCTTTCTAAAGAAGAAAGGGGGATATGATATAGATATGATAGGATGAAAGGGTAGATTAATGAACTTACTTTTACAGAACAACTTGTTTAGAAATGTTTTACATTGCTATGGATTTTAGTTTATTGATACAAATTTAGAGTTGATTTTGTTATACTGTATATATATTTCTACTCTTGTTTGAGGTATTATGTTTATGTATCTCATTTAGACTGTGATGGATAATTAAGAAATACAGATTAACAATTTGTCTTCTATGATAGTCAAACTTATAGTTATGTTAAGTTTTCTGGGTGTACATAGATATAATTCAATTAGGTAGGTAATCTTCAAATAATTCAAAGACCTACAGAATATGGCATTTAAAATATTTAAAAAAAAATTAGACTTTCTGGACAATGAGACATGTCTGCTCCTGGCAGCACCAATTTACTTCAGAGAGGAGGATGGGCATTGAAGACACTCCATGTGGAGTTTATCTTCACCTTGGCAAAAATAGCCATTTGGGCAAGAAACTGTTCTTGCCTGGACTGGTTGATCAACTGGACATGCAGGACCCATAGGACCACTGAACTTTGCTTGGCAAAATGGTCCTTCAGGTTCCTGCTTCACAGAGGAAACTGCCAGACAGTCTACAGGACACAGAGAAAAGTGACTGAGAGACTCTAGGCCTGTGGGCTGAAGACAGATGCCCCAACTTTACAAAAGAACTTTGGATGACTGTCCAGGCTGACATCTGTCTCTGTCTACTCTCGTAAGACTCCCAAAAACTGCTTGCATCCTTCTCCTATTTCTCAGGTAATATTATATCCTTCTGAGGTCTTTGATGTAGTTGAAGACTAGATAGTTACAATTTTCCTTAGTTATGATAAAAGATAAGTTAGATATGAATCCTTAGACTCACAAATATAGGGTAGATAGGATATCTTCTTTAATTTTTTCCAAATACAAATAGACTAGATATTATAGACTAGATATTATAACTGTAATTCTTGCTTGACAATTGTTTTGTTATCTGTAATTTTACTATGTGAAAGTTAAAACCTTCTTTTTGAAAAAAAGAAAAGGAGAAGTGCTGTGGGATGTTCTGTATGTTAAATGTGTTGCTCTGATTGGTTAATAAATAAAACACTGATTGGCCAGTAGCCAGGCAGGAAGTATAGGAGGGACAAGGAGAGAAGAGAATTCTGGGAAGTGGAAGGCTGAGTCAGAGAGACACTGCCAGCTGCTGTCATGAAAAGCGAGATGTAAGGTACCGGTAAGCCATGAGCCACGTGGCAATGTATAGACTAATAGAAATGGGTTAATTTAAGATATAAGAACTAGATAACAAGAAGCCTGCTGCAGCCATACAGTTTATAAGTAATATAAGTCTCTGTGTGTTTACTTGATTGGGTTTGAGCAGCTGTAGGACTGGTGGGTGAGAGAGATTTGTCCTGACTGTGGGCCAGGCAGGACTGGAGAAAACTCCAGCTACACCCATGAAAGTTGAAACTCCAAAGGTTGAAAACCACTGTTTTAGATCAAAACCAAAAACCCAAACCAAAATATGTAATGGTGTGTGTGTGTGTGTGTGTGTGTGTGTGTGTGTGTGTGTGTATCATGTTGTCTCTCTTTGGACTGTGTTATGATTAGGATGCAAAAGTCCCAAACACATTCATGTGTTTGAACTGTGGTCCTCAGCTGGGAGCATTATTTGGAAAGGTCATGGTCCCTCTAGGAGTTGGGTCTAGCTGGAGGAAGTGGGTTGCTGGGGACTGGGCTTTGAGGTTTATGTCTCATTCCACTTCCTAGCTGGGCCCTGAGTTTTGTCCTTTCTATGTCTTCTCATCTACCCAGATAGGAGCAAGCTCCTACAGCCACAAGCCACTCCTGCCACCATGCCTTCCCCATCAGATTGATAATCCTTTAAGCCATGAGCCGAAAATAAATCTGTTCTCCTTCAAGTTGCTTCATCCAGGTATTTCATCAAATGTTGTTGGATTTTCTTTTGCTCTAGTCTCACGTTGGGCACCAAAATGATGTTCATTATTTTTTCTACTCTTTTGCTCTTTGGTCTTTTGGGGGTCCTGCTGCAAGCCACAAAAAACATATGAAGTAGGATTTCAGCTGATTATGACAAGCTAATACCTGCAAGAAGCCAAGGGCCGTCCAGAGGTCAAGCTGAGGCTCAAGGAATCTTGGTGATATTGGCTTTTGATTATTAGCCATTTGCTACTATGAATTTTTAAGGTGCTATTGTAGTTTTTCCATCATTTATTGGGCACCATTTCTCCTCTACTAATGGAATATTTAGATAACCTTCTATGATGACAGCCATGTGTTGGGCCCCATAAGGCTCAGGTGTGAGGCCCAGTGTAACTTCCTGAGCCTAGCTCGAGTTTGGCGACCTGTCCTGGGACATGACTTCCGTATGCGAGTGACTCAGCACTACCCAACCTAGTATTGCCTCTGCCTAGTAATTGCTGAGATGGCATCATCTCATTGGCCAGCTATCCTCACCCCTTCTCCCCCCATCCTCCAACCTATATAAGTTCACTCCTCATGCAATAAAGTGAGTTCCTGCTTTGAGAATACTCCCGGCCCAGTGTGTTTCTCTCTGATGGACATGGGGAGGTCTGGGCTGTCCGACTCATCATCCCACTCAGCCCAGGGAGAGACCGGCTGAACTGGTCCTGTCTCTGCCCTACCTGTCTTTGCTCTAGAAAGCAGGAAGTAATTTTAAGAAAAAGACGCCTACATTCCCAAGAAGTGGGGTGGGTAGTTTTTGGTCATTTAATGAGTTTTGGATATTGTCCTTATTTATGATGGTTGGTTACAAGTTGTTAATTGTTAATGGTCAGGAAAAAAAGCTGAACAAGATTCAGAGTTTTTCTTTAAAAAAGAAAAAAGAGAATATATATATATATATATATATATATATACATATATATATATACCATATATATATATGGTAGATCATTGAATCTATTGTGAGAAAAAAGATAAAGAAATAATAGGATAAATGGGTAGATCACTGAATCTACACTGAAGAAAAAGGGGAAGATATAAAAATGACAAAAGGTAGACTACTGAATGTATTATGAAAAGAAAAAAGAGAGAATATGGATATGATAAGATGAAAAGGGAGATTATGGAATCTACTTTTAAAAAGGAACTACTTGTTTTAAATAGGATAAGTAATGAAACTTTTTGTCTGAGTTTATCAAATGTTACTGGACTGGACATGGTTAATATATAATGGAGTTTTTTGTCTGAACCTGTCAAATGTTAGTGGACTAGACATTGTTAATGTAATTTTTGACTGGATATATTGTATATACTTATTGGATAGTTTTTCTTGTATTAGTTATAAGCTTTTTAAATTTTAGACAAAAAAGGGGAAATGTGGTGGTATTGTGCTCCCCAAAATATTGTACATGCTAATAAACTTATCTGGGGTCAGAGAACAGGACAACCACAATATTAAACACAGAGGATAGGCAGTGGTAGCTCACACCTTTAATCCTAGCATTCCAGAAGCAGAAATCCCTCTGGATCTCTGTGAGTTCAAGACCACATTGGAAACAGCCAGGCATGGTGACACACACCTTTAATCCCAAGAAGTGAGCCTTTAATCCCAAGGAGAGATGGCAGAAGGCAGAAAGATATATAAGGTGTGAAGACCAGAAACTAGAAGCATTTGGCTGGTTAAGCTTTCAGGCTACAAGCAGCAGTTCAGCTGAGATTCATTCTGGATGAGGACTCAGAGGAAGCGTCTGAGGAAACAGGACCAGCTGAGGAATTGGCAAGGTGAGGTAGCTGTGGCTTGTTCTGTTTCTCTGATCTTCCAGCCTTTATCCCAATAACTGGTCTCAGGCTTGATTTTATTAATAAGAACTTTGAAGATTCCTGCTACAAGAAAATACATGCCTGGAGCTCCTAACATGAATGTTTCTTGGCTGATGGCATGTGACTTGGCTGCCTGGTATGCAATATTTATTTTAAGATGTGTTACATTTGTTTATGCCTGGGGACATTTGTTTAATGATGCAAAGATGTGTTACATTCGTTTTACTCTTTGAATCTGTGTTACTTTGCCTGTCTAAAATATCTGATTGGTCTAATAAAGAGCTGAACAGTCAATAGTGAGGCAGGAGAAAGGATAGACAGGGCTGGCAGGCAGAGAGAACAAATAGGAGGAGAAATCTGGGAAGAAAAGTTCAATCAATGAGCAAAAGAGGAGAGGAGGATGCAAGGGGCCACACACCCAACTACACAGCAAACTACGGAGTAAGAAGTAAAAAAGGTACACAGAAATAGAGAAAGGTAAAAGTGCAAAGGCAAAATGTAGGGGATAATTTAAGGTAAGAAAAGATGGCTAGAAATAAGCCAAGCTACGGCCGGGCATTCATAAGTGAGAACAAGTTTCCGTGTGATTTATTTGGGAGCTGGTTGGAGGGCTCCGAAAAGAGGCAAAGAGTTAAAAAAAACAAACAAACAACTACATTTTGGTGTACCAATGTGAGGCCATATATCCATAGGGCCTGAGTGGGGGTGAGGTGGGGAGACATGGCTTCTTTAAGAAATAATGTCTTACAGCAGAGCACTTCAGTCTTTTTCATGCTAAATAGAAACAAACAAACAAACACAAAACTAAATAAAAAATGCCTGCCACAGTGCAGGGCACTGGCATTCCTGAGTTGGGGGGTTGAATGCAGTTTGTGGTCAAGCACACCTCTGACCAGGCTGTGAGCTTTAGATTTTGCTCTCACAAACCTAGAAGTGGTCGGAGCCAGCCGAGAGAGCCATGTGGAGGACCCAGATATTCTAGACCTGTAGGTTGAAGATGGATGCCTCAACATTGAAGAGGAACTTTGGGTGACTGTCTAGGCAGCCAGATGTCTCTGTCATTTCCAGAGTTTTAGAAGTTGCTTGCAATGCATTTCCTGTTTACTCGGGTAATATTATATCCTTCTGGGGTCTTTGATGGAGTTAAAGACTAAATAATTAAAGTTTCAGTTTTCCTTAGTTATGATAGAAATTAAATTAGGTATAAAACTTTGGAGTCATTAAGATGGGATGGATGGTGGACTGTTTTCTCTAAATTTCCTAAATACAAATGGACTGAATATTATACATGTAATTCTTACTTGATAACTTTTTGTTGTATGTAGTTTTACTATGTTAATATTAAAACCTTTCATTTTATTTATACAAAAAGAGGGAAATGCTGCGAAATATTCATTTTAAGATGTGTTACATTTGTTTATGCTAGGGAACATTTGTTTAATGATGCAAAGATGTGTTGCATTCTTTTATGTTGCATTTGTTTAACTCTTTGAAGCTGTGTTACTTTGCCTGTCTAAAACACCTGATTGGTCTAATAAAGAGCTGAATGTCCAATAGCTCGGCAGGAGAGGGAAATAGGCGAGGCTGGCAGGTAGAGACTTAAATGAGAGAGAAAAGAAGAGGGAGGAGGAGGGTGAGGGAGAAGGAAAGAGGACACTAGGGGCCAGGCATCCAGCCACCCAGCAAACCAGCCAGTAACAGAATAAGAAGTATATAGAACAGAGAAAGATAAAAGTCCAGGGGCAAAAGGTAGAGGGGATCATTTACATTAAGAAAAGCTGGTTAGAAATAAGCCAATGTAATGTCACGCATTCAAAAGTAAGAATAAGTTTGCATGTGATTTATTTGGGAGCTGGCCCCCCAAAGAGCCAAAGAGTAAAAACAACAACAGCTACCAACAGAAAAGGTGTTTGCTGTCATTCTAGAGGTGGCATGAGACCTCAAACTCTCTGTCTGAGATTGAGTGGCAGGCACTGTGCTTGGAAGGCAGTAATTTGAGTGTCTCTAGGTGGCCACCTGGAGCCTCACCCTGTCCTGTGTGCTAGATATTGCAGCAGCATGTGTTAGGAGGGACCTGCAAGGTCTCTAAGAACTTGACACTCCCGAGCATTGTGATGTGCCATGTGTAGTTCAGCCGTGTCCAGGTTTGCACCCACAGTTCTCACTGGTGACTCCAGTGGACCTGTTCTCGACCAAGAGTTTCAGGGGAAGTCAGACTCCTAAAGACCTGAGTAAGAGCAAAGTCTAAGGAACCCAGAATGTAAGAGCTTGCAGGAAGAGGGAAGGTTAGGAAAGTCACAGCTGAGCAACCTGAAACACAAAAGGGGAAGTCATCTCCAAAGAACAGCAGAGATGTTAGCCCTCCACTCCTGATTCCCATCCTGTGTTCTGCACCTCCACTGCAGGCTGCTGGCAAGAATGACCTCAGCCAGACCAGAAGCTATTTTTGTAGGAGCTCCACAAGCATCCCTCTGTGACCCCTTAAAGTCCTACTCTAAAGTCTGTGGAGTCCTTTGGGAGGGCAGGTGTATTGAGACAAGAGAGAGGGGCACTGGGAGCTCAGGCAGCCTATGGTGGAAGACAAGATCTCTGTCTGCCTGTGCATGGGTTTGGTTTTTACTTAGAGAAATGTCAGAATAATCCTTCTGCTGGGCCTTGCAATGGGTAAGAGCCACCTGAGTGAACTGCAAGTCAGATTGCTTTTGGTGGGTCCAAACCTCAGGAATATGTTTAGTAGAGGTATCACGGGCAGTGAGACAGCCCTTTCTTTGCAGATGACTACATGGATACGGGTCACGTGGATAGCATGGACAAAATACATATAAACGCTTATCCTCACACCCACCATGACCAGTAGCCAGAGAGCCTAACAGAAGGCAAATGGTTTAGCTTTGGGGACCAAGCATGAGCTATGAAGATGAGGCCCAGGTTCTGTAATCTCTGTGAGGGCCACACCCACATACCACAGGAGGCTGTCTTATTACACCATATAATCACCTCCAGCATTGGGACCTGGCAGTAAGGCAGCAGGATGTGAAGATGGATGAGGTCTGATCTCTGGAAGAGAGGTGTCTGGTACTCACTGATCCTGTTTGCTGACACCCAGGAGAAGGCCTTCACTTAGAGCCTCAGGGAGTTACTAAAGGGTTTAAGTGGGCTTAAAGCTGGTGACTTAAATGACTCTTTGTAGGGATTAAAACACCAGGTTCTCAAATTAACCAGAAGAAGTGAGCATCCCAGTGGTGGATGATGGAATTTTATTTTGTGATGTTGTTATTTTGTTGTTGTTGTTGTTTAATCCTTTTCTGGTTGCATGGTTAAGAGCATGAAAGTACCATAAACTAACTGTGTTTTGTTATGATAAGCTAAGGTCCCAACAGCCTGGACATAGGACACATGTGACCACTTTCTGTCCTTTACAAATGTACCTAAAGGATGGCATCGAAGGTTGGAGTGCTATTGATTGTTTCATCTCCTAATGTCAATCATCTGGTGACATTCTATGGCTTGTATAGGTCAAGTTTGTCTAAGGTCAAAAATGAAAGTAATTAATTTGTTACATTTGTTTACATCCAGTGAATTAAAGGAATTAGGACTAAATTTATATGTACTTCTTTATGTAGAAGCCAATTTGTCTTAACTCCTTAGGGGGGAACCTTATCACGGGAGCATATACATATTTACATCACATATATCACAACATGTGTAAAAGTACATAACAACTACATCAAATCATAGGTGTGGCTAGCAGCTGGACCTGAAGAGCAAATGGCACATAAGCAATTACTTAGAACAACTACAGAAACTCTAAATAGAAACTCAATGGCATATAGATTGTGGGATTTCCCTGACCCCACTGAGGAATTTGGCCCACCACTCGCAGTAGACCTTGACTGAGGAGGGGTAGTGCACCACTGGCCCGTCACCCAGCCTCCTGGTACCCGGAGACCCGGAGAGGTAGTGGGGAGCTGTGTCAAGCAGGAACTTGTTTATTAAGCATTGGCACACCCTTTGTGAAGAACCAAACCATAAGCCTGCTTTCCTTCTACCAATCACAACAGAGATCACGTATCCATGAGCCTCTCCCGGGCGTAGCTCAGCCTGACAATCATGAGGAGGCCATGCACCTATGTCATCTCTCCTGATCCCAAGAGCCAATCATAATTTTTGGTAAACAAGTTAGGTCCCCGCCCAGCTCACTTCTTCTCAGCGCCATCTTTGGCTTTTGCAGCCCGGCATGTGCTCGGCATACCCACAATAGATGACTGTGTTCATCAGAGTGCTTCCATAGTGGACATTCAAATCTCCATCACAGAGATCTCACCCTAAGCACCATGGAGACACAGCTTTAACTCTTCTCCGAGTTCCCTTCAGGGAGTTCCCAAGCCAGTGTGTGTTGAGAGAGCACTGGGTAGGGGATGTCTCAGACTCAGTAGGTCACTCTGGCTGCTCTCCACAGCAGCCTCAAGCATTCACTTGGGGTATATTAATAGTACCAGCCAGTGGTTAGGTTACTGCATGAATGACTGGATGAAGTCTACAACTGAGAAGCTCACCAAAGCCAGGAGGTGGTGGCCATGCCTTTAATCCCAGCACTCTGGAGGCAGAGGCAGGTGGATCTCTGTGGGTTTGAGGCCAGCCTGGTCTACAGAGTGAGTTCCAGGACAGCCAGAGGATACACAAAGAAACTCTGTCTCAAAGAGAGAGAGAGAGAGAGAGAGAGAGAGAGAGAGAGAGAGAGAGAGAGAGAGAGAGAGAGAGAGAGACTCACCAAACAGGAAACTCTTGAAGTGAAAAGACGTTCCAGGGTAGAGAGACTGTTGAGTCATACAGTGTTTGCCCTACATACATAAAGGTCCAAGTTTGAGCCTAGGATCCAAGTTTTAGAGGGAGGGGTGGTAGAGCATGCTGGTCATCTCAGACGTACTGAGGTAAAGACAAGTGGATTCTGGGGATTCAGTGGTCAGCCAGCCTAACCAGCCTATTTGCTAATCCCCAAGTCAGTGAACCCCTCTGTCTCAAACAAAAGGTGGAAAACAGGTAGAGAAGCACAGCCTTGCTAGTTCTCTGGCATCCCCTGCACAGGCATGAGCATAGAGTATGTGGGCACTATGACCATGAGCACACACCCCTGCCCTTCACCATACATACAGGAAAATAAACAGAAGTCAATTCCCGCCTGTTAGTGCTGACGTTTTCTATAAAAACTGATTTCTGCAGTTGTTGTTTGTTTTATTTTTTTGAGACAGTCTCTCCCCATGTAACTCTGCCTGGTCTTTAACTCAACAGAGACCTGCTGCCTGCATGTGCCTCCCAAGGGCTGGGATGAAAGGCAGGTGCCATCATGAGCAGCTAAGAAGTTGCTTTCATTTTGAAAACTCCAGCCGTGTAAACAAGAGGACTTGCATTTTATTTTCCAGAACAAACACAAAAACCCCAGAAGAGATGGTTTGTGCCTGTGATCCTGGACACAGGAAGATCCCTAGGCCAGTGTAGCCAAATCCCTAAGTTTACAAGTTCAGAGAGAGATCCTTCCTCAAAAAGCTAGGACACCGCATGTTGACTTCAGGTTTCCTTGTGCAAGACCAGGAGGGTCATAGAATTGACTAGAAAAGCAGTCAGGAGAGCCAACAACCCTGATTTCAGAGGGGACCAAACTTGCTAGGTTGTTTTTTTTTTTTTTTTGGTTTTTCGAGACAGGGTTTCTCTGTGTAGCTTTGCGCCTTTTCCTGGAACTCACTTGGTAGCCCAGGCTGGCCTTGAACTCACAGCGATCCCCCTGGCTCTGCCTCCCGAGTGCTGGGATTAAAGGCGTGCGCCACCACTGCCCGGCTAGGTTTTTTTAAAAGACACTAAAAAAAAAAACAACAAAAAAAAACAAGGCCGGGCGGTGGTGGCGCAGGCCTTTAATCCCAGCACTCGGGAGGCAGAGGCCGGCGGATCTCTGTGAGTTCGAGGCCAGCCTGGGCTACCAAGTGAGTTCCAGGACAGGCGCAAAGCTATACAGAGAAACCCTGTCTCGAAAAACCAAAAAAAAAAAAAAAAACAAAACAACAAAAAACAAAACAACAACAATAACAACAAAAAACCTAGAGAGGTGTGGTGGCTATTTATTGTCCACTTGACTATATCTGGAAAGACCTACGATCCAGAAATGGAGGGCACACCTGTGAAAGATGTTTTGCCTGATTTCCTGTGGATGAATCTACTTCTAGTCAGGACCTTTGAAGCAGGAAGATACATGCCTTTAGTGCAGATCTTGAGGCAAGAAGATACACCTTTCATCTGGAACATACCTTATGTCTGAAGTTTATAGAAGAACATAGAAGAGGGAAGCTTTAGCACTTTGCCTGCTTGCCCTCACCTTGCCAGCACATCCATTCCTTCACTGGCATAAGAGCCTACCTCTTCAGGATTCCAGCACATCCTGAAGGTCAGCTGAGACATCCAGCCTTGTGAACTGAGCAACTACTGTTTGCAGGACTTTCTGTTCGCAGCCAGCAGTTGTTGGATTAGCTGGACTGGAGCCTGTAAGTCATTCCAATAAATCTCCGTGTATATATATATATTCATTCTCTAAGTTCTGTTACTCTGGAGAATCCTGACTAATATAAGGTCTCTGAAGGTGGAGGTGCAGTTAGGGAAAGGGAGGAGGTGGGAGCAGGGAGGGGGCAGGAGGATGGATTGTCACAGCCTGAGAGGAGTGGAAAGAATCCCTAGGCCATAGGCAGGAGGCATGCAGGGCAGGGAGGGAAGTGGGAGGACGAGGGGATCCCCACAAATGCAGCACAGTTTGGCCAGGGTTACTTCCGTTTCTGATTACGGCTCCATGTGGTCACTTTCTTTGACTTCTGCCCAGGTTTGCCACAGAGTGTCCCCCAGGACATGGCTGCTTTGTGTGCTCCTTGAAGAATCTGGGCCGTGTGGACTCTGAAGCCTGGAGCCCCTGCTGCTCGGTCCCCCACGCCAGCACACACACCCCCTCCCCAGCCAAGTTTCAACAGCTTTCTATGGGCGGAGTCTTTCCTGTCATTTCAGACAAGTCAAGTCTGGCTCCTGGCTGCCTGAGTCTAGTGAAGAAACCACGGAGCTCGCAGCAGCCACCAAGCTCATTTACTGTCGCCTGGCCCTGCTTCTCTCTGAGCTGTCTGTCTGTCTGTGTGCAGGGCTAGATGGTGAGTTCCGGGGATCTGATGGGGACGGCAGGGTGGAGGGTTTAAGTGGGTGGAAGGGCACCCAGTTTGTCTGTGTTCAGGGCTAGCTGGTGAGTTTCTGGGATAAGATGTCCATGTCGGGGCTAGAGGGGGATGGGGATGTGGGGAAAGAGAGGGAGGAGCGGGGAGGGAGACACACAGTTATCTGTGTTTGGGGCTAGCCAGTGACTAGGAAGGGGATCACCAGGGCCCAGGATGGATTCCCTGCAGTGGGTAGGATGAGACTTGGCCTTGGAGGGCCAAGCTGTCCTGGCTGCCTGGTCAGCCTGGTTATTTCCCTTGGAGATGATGGAGCTATTGGTCTGATGAGACCAGCAGTGGATAACTCCTATAGTCTTGGGGAGATGGGAGGCTTTTAGCATGGCCATTATTTGGCCTGAGTTAGATGTGGATCCTCCCTTTGCTGTAAGGAGCCCATGCTCTCTCCAAATAGCAGCATGGGACAGGAGGATATGAAAAGCATATTTGGAATCTGTGTAAACATTTAGAGATTGTCCCTGTGCCAATTGGAAGGCACCGGTGAGAGCTATCAGCTCAGCCTGTTGGTTAGTAGTGTGGGTAGGTAATGCCTGTGCTTCTACCAATCCAGTATCTGATACCATGGCATAGCCGGCTTTACCTCTCATTATAGATGGTTGTGAGCTCCCATGTGGTTGCTGGGGATTGAACTCAGGACCTTTCAAAGAGCAGCCAGTGCTTTTATCCTCTGAGCCATCTCTCCAGCCCTTCATTAGACTTTTTAACTGCAAGTATGGGGGTGTTAAAAGGCAAAGAGGTTGGACGGAGCAGCTTTTTCCTGAGAAGGTGAGAAATGATAGGCTTAAGTCCTCTTAGGCTCTGGAGTGAGAGAGGGTACTGAGCTTGGGTGATATATCTGGTAGGGTCTTGTAACTGGATAGTAATAGGCAGATGGTACCTAGTGATGGAAGGGTTTTGGGTGTCCCAGACTTTGGGGTCCACCTGAGAGACTGGCGAGGGAAAGAAACTGTTAGAGTTAGTAGGCTGGCAAGTTTGGGGTAAGGTGAATGTGGGGACAAATGAAATAGATGCTCCTACCTTAGCTAGATAATCCCTTCCCATTAGAGGCACACAGCAGGTTGGCACCACTAAGAATGTGTGTGTAAGAGGGATGCCCCTGAAAATACAATTAAGTGGTGGGGTCTGATGAGGTAGGTAAGGCTGTCCCACTACCCCAACAATAGGGAGACAAGAAGGAGAGGTAGGACCCCAAAACTCCCTCAGGACTGAGTAAGTGGCTCTGGTGTCCAAAAGGAAGGAAATGGGGTGTCCAGATATTATTATGACTACCCTGGGTTCCCTGTGTGAGATGGGAGTGACCAGGCTGGGAACTGGGCAGCCTCAGTCATTGCTGAAGGCCAAGCCTAGGAAGTCAGCTGGAAGGTGGTCCTGATTTGATGTCCCCATGCCACAAGGTGCATGAGGGCATTCAACTGACCAGTGGCCCTCCTGGTGGCATTTCGGACAAGGCCCTGTTGGTACCCCCCTGTGGGGCAGTGGTGGAAGCCTAAGCCCAATGGTCTTTTCTCCCGCACTTAAAGCAGGGACCTGGCAGCTTTCGGGGAGCTGGTCTGATAGTGTGTGCCAGCATCTGGCAGTTCCGTTTTTGGGCTTTTTCATTTCTCCCATGGTACACCTTAAATGCCATCACTAACACTTGTGCCTGTGGAGTCAGGAGGGCCTCTCTCCAAGCGTTTAAGTTTGGCCCTAATGTTGGGGAAGCTCTGTGAGACAAAGTGGGACATAAGGAGCTGCCTGCCCTCTGGACTTTCAGGATCTAAGCTAGTATATTGAAGAAGAGCCTTAGTGAACCGTTCTAAGAAATGAGATGGATTTTAGTCCTTATCTTGAATTACATTTTTTAGCTTTTTATAGTTTACTGGTTTTAGGGCAGCCTTATGGAGGCCTGCCAGGAGGCAGGTAATAAACCTATCCCTAACTATAGACCCACCCTGGGTGTTATAATCCCAATGTGGGTCCTGATCAGGAACTGCCTTAGGCCCTGGAGGATGTGCAGGGTTAGCTTGGTGAAGCTCATCTGTATGTGTTCTTGCCTGCTCTCAAACCCACCTGTGCTCCTCAGGCAGTAGATTATTAGCAAGTATCATCTATACACCATGAAAGGTGAGACTACAAGATTGGGTAATTTGTTGGAATTGTTTAATAAAGGAAGCAGTAGGTATCAGAGTCCAGTTTCTTTTCTATCTGAGAGAGTTCTGCAAGAGAGAATGGGACATGGACCTTAACCAGTCCATCCACCCTGGCCACCTCTTGCAAAGGGAGAATGGTTGGTGGGTTTGAATGACTGGGGTCAGACCTTTTAGCAGTCTGGGAGTGGGTAGTTGGAGGTGTGAGGGTTGGAGCCAGGGTCGGACCTTTGGAAATGCCCGGTGCTGGAGAAGAGGAGGAAGCCAGAGGAAGAGCTGAAGGAACAGGCGCCCTGGGAGCAGGAGTGGGAGGGGGAGGTCAGATAGGTTGAGGTCCGTTTGCAGGGTCCAGAGTCAGAGGTTCTGGAGTCAGAGATTCATCCAGTTCAGGCATAGCCTAAGAGCACATGGGCAGGAGAGAAGGAATTGAGAAGAGAAGGTTTAGAGCTTAGAAAAAAGCCTGAATATAAGGCAACTCCTTCCATTTGCCTGTTCGCTGGTGGTAGTTAGATAATTCCCATAAAATATCAGCGACTAAGGAACTGCTCGGTGGCCATTTTTTTGTTATTTTCTAAGACATATTTGGAAGGAACTCAAAAGAGGGCTTTTCTTGCCTGGTATTGGGGTTGTTAGGTAGTCTGTTGGAGGGAGTGCTGTGGGGTTTCCCTGACCCCACTGAGGAATTTGGCCTACCGCCCACAGCCGACCTTGACTGCTGGCCCGTCACCCAGCCTCCTGGTACCCGGAGACAATCAGAGGTAGTGGGGAGCTGTGTCAAGCAGGAACTTGTTTATTAAGCATTGGCACACCCTTTGTGAAGAACCAAACCATAAGCCTGCTTTCCTTCTACCAATCACAACAGAGATCATGTATCCATGAGCCTCTCCCGGGCGTAGCTCAGCCTGACAATCATGAGGAGGCCATGCACCTATGTCATCTCTCCTGATCCCAAGAGCCAATCATAATTTTTGGTAAACAAGTTAGGTCCCCGCCCAGCTCACTTCTTCTCAGCACCATCTTTGGCTTTTGCAGCCCGACATGTGCTCGGCATACCCACAGAGTGTCATCAGCCCACATGAAACTAGATATGTATAGTTATACACTGAATTACATTGGTTTTGTTTTTTTTTAGGTAAAAGTTAATAGTATGACTCCTTGTGGCTTTTCCAGCCATCATATATATGTGTGTGTGTGTGTGTGTGTGTGTATGTGTGTGTGTATATTTTTTTTTTGCAGAAAATATCTTCTACTTTTATTTAACTGAGATGTAACAGGACAGTACTTAATCTTTTAAATTGTTGTTGAAAGACTCTCAATATTCTTTCAAAAGAAAATTTTGAGTATATGTATCACACTGGCTTGAAACAATACACGTTAGCCTGTATCATTCTAACAAATCCTTAAATTAAGGACATGATCCACCATACCTATTCCTCAGACACCAACATGGCCCAAGGTGGCAGCCCAGACCCCAGATATCTGCATACTAACATATCCATTGACATCCACAGAGATGCCAGCTTAGCAGGGCCATGAACTCAGACATGGCTCTTGTCAGCATCCTGGGCCTGGATGTCATGATGACCTCAGGTGTCAAGCAGGCCACCTACCTCGGCCCATTCATTACCACTTCACCTCTTCAGATCTGCCTCTTTCCACAATACATGAACTGTTCTGCATCTCTCTCTCTCTCTACCATTTCCCCACCATATATTCACTCACCATTATGGCATAGGACCACCTGGAGTCACATGGTGCCAGGCTGGCCTATGGTTGTCTTCTACAGACCCAGGCCAAGCAGCATCTGGCGGGCCTGTAGGTGTCCTCTACCCGCCTGGGTCTGGTGGTACCAGTGTTGAGTTTTGACACCATTTACTGCATTTGTTGAGGGGATCATGAAACCTTTACTCTTTGTTCTTTTCATTTGGTATGCCACATTTACTGACTTGGGTGTTATTGAATACTTCTTGCCCATCGATGTCCAAGTGAGTTCCAGGGAGTTCCAGGGGGAAAAGGACCAGTGTCCTCTCTGAGTTGTTTTTCGACTTCATTAATTTTCTTCTAGTGTGTCTATGCTTTTTATTTTTGAAGATTCTTGTCTTATTTTTCTTGTTTTCTGTCTTCTGATTTCCAGAGGTTATTTTGCTCGGCATTTATTTTTAGGGTGTAAATTAAAATTTTTGACTGGAAGAGTTACTTACTTTTCATGTAAGCATTTATGATTTTACATTTTTCCTTAGCCATCCTTTCACTTGTGTATGGTAGACTCTTCACCAGAAAGTTATTTTTAATGTCTGTCTGTAATAAATAACATTATACACAATAAAATTAAATCTTTAGACCTTGTGATTGAACTCAGTAGAAAAGTGCATAGAGTTTTGTTTTTTAATTTGTATTACTTTACATGTATGGTGTTTTGTCTAAGTGTATGTATGTGTGCACCAGGTACATGCTAGTTGCCCATGGAGGTCAAAGGAGGGTGTCAGAGACCCTGGAACTGGAGTTACAGGTGATTGTGAGCACAACGTGGGTGTTTGTTATTGAACGTGTGTCCTCTGGAAGAGCATCCAGTGCCCTTCATCACTGAGCCATCTCTCCAGCCTACCCATAGTTTGTTTATTGTTTACATAATCAATCTCAGTATATCATGATTACTTAGGTCATCCGGGAGAATCTTACCAGGGTCAGCTCACAGCACTTTTTGTTTTCAAATTCTATAAGACCTAAGAGATGAATGCACAGCCTCTGATGCCCATTCACCTTTGAGATTTAGGAATGAACTCCTTGCTGATTTGAAAATTATATCAATGTAGCTATTCCCATGAGTGAGATATCTGATTTTTAGTGTCTAACTTAGTACATGATATAGAGAAATGTCTGAAATGTATTTTCTGAGCATGTGGAAAGAGCATGTCTAGAGGTGATGTTGCTCCATCAGGACTGGACATCCTGTGTGCCTGTCTGCTCTATGCAAAAAAAAATAATAATAATAAAATAAATTACCTGTGACAAATGGACAAATAGGCAGTCAGGAGTGCACTGAAATGGATGAGATGAAGTTACCTTTCCTCTTTTGATTCAGGAGAAGAAAGCCTGTCAATCATTGTATGAAACTGGACTCCTTTCTAGGATCTGTCATTTGAAAACTTTCAGAACATATCACATGCTTCTGTGAGTTGCGCTGTTTAACAATACTCCTAGGCCTCTGTTTGAGACATTCACATTGTAACAAGGAAGAAAGTGGGAAGAGAAAAGGCCTTGTCCTTTCCAGTAGCCCATCAGTTCAATCAACACTCTTCAGTCATGGCTCATGCTCCCAGAACTGAGTTCTCAGTTTCTGCATGGGGACACTACTGCCCACCACTGGGGAATTCTGCTTGCATTATAGTCTTTAGGTACATGTTGCACAAGTGTCTTTTTCACGTTCACCTTCATCTGAATGGTATACTATTTCACGGTTGCTTCTCTATCAGAAACTTCAGTCTGTTGAGCTGGGATTATGATCTTTCCATCTTTCTCTACAGCCTAGTGTTCATATGTTTCCTGAATCTCCCCGTGTCAAACCATTAGTTTCAAACACATTTGTCTCTGGGCTGTAGTGTCTATGTTTTCTTTAACTTTACCTTTTCCACATTTGTAACGACTGCATAAACACGACTTTCAGATTTCGAAAACGCTCTCTGAGTTTCCACCAATGTGTCTCTGTGGTCACATTATTGTCACCCTAACCTGGAAGGCTCCTGTCACTTTGCTCCTTTGCTCATTGACACATAGGAAGGGGTGAGTTCTCATGACATATTTGGTGAACTTAAACCAGAATATCAGGCTCCAAAGAATGTTCAACCTGAAAGCTTTCCACCATTGCAGACATTTTCTGTTCATCTATTTATTGGAAGCCTGGGTTACCAGAACTGTTCCATGACACATGCTAAGATGTTCTGCCCAGTTGCTATAGGATTAAAGTTTCCATTGTGTTTTTAAAATCTGCTGTTTGTTTTTTCTCAAGTTAAAATATTTCCTTGTTTCCTATCATTTTTTTATTTAACACATATCTATATAGAAGCATGCTGTTCAACACTGAAATATTGGAGGGTTTCCCCACATATCTTCCTGTTATTGATTTCACGTTTCCCACTGTTATCGTCAGATAGTATGGTTTTAATGATGTCTACCCTTTATAATTTTTTGAAAATTTATTGATGGCTCAAAAATGACCCTTCTTGCTGGGCATGGTGGTGCATACCTTTAAACCTAGCATTTGGGAGGCAGAGACAAGTGGATCTCTATGAGTTCAAGGCAACAACCTATTACATCTTGATGCTCTTGTGAGTGAATGCAAGCCCACAGAAAAAAACATCAATATCACAATTTCATGCCATCCTTAGTCTTACAGTAAATGGCAGAAATTCCCAAGTTGTCCTAAGAAGCATTTTTTCTTGCTTTGAAGACGACATAGTCACTGTCCAGGAAGAGTTTACAGAGGCAGCCTCTAAGGATCATGGGGGATCAAATTATAGATGAGAAAGTAAAGGAGCAGCCTGTGGAAACACCTAGGGACGAAAATGTGATGTGAATTCAAGTGGCCTCCTGCATATCCAGTTACATCATCCTACTCTACTTCATAGATCACATTCTCAGTGGGATTTTTAAAATGTTTATTTTTTCTTTTTATATTTATTTCAGGCCTTTCTGCCAATTTGAATTGGTATAACTTCCAATGGGAATGAAATTGTGAAGGGTACTGAGAAAGAGACCACTGAATAAATATCAACTATTGTGCAAGGCCAGCCAAATACTTCTGTAGTTTTGGCTTCGCTGCTCTTTTTAAAGTGCAGCCCAGTTGCAGCAGAAGACCCCAGCATTTTGGAGATGCCAGTACCTTGGGATGACCACTAAGAACATTAGCAGCCATGGAGTGGAGCCAGCTGGGGCCTAGAAGACGAGCTGTGTGTACTGCAGAGGGCAGAGTCGGAGAAGTGACCCAAGCCCTTTGGAGGACTCCAGAAGATAGTGAGTGCGTCCCAAATATAGGGCGGTTCGAATTTTGTAATTACCCAAGATGTTAGAGATGCCAGAGTTCTGGTACCTGTCGAGGAGAGCTCCTAACCATGAGTGGAGCCACCCAAGAGAAAGAAATGAGTTTCAGTCAACAAAGCTGAACAGAATTGGGGTCCTAAAGAGCGTTCTGACATCAGACAAAGAGATGCAGAGTTTGGAGTTTGCCCAGATGGTTTTAGTCTTGCTTTGGTGCAATATTTCCTCACTATGCTCCCTTCCCTATGTTTTGAAATGGTAATGTATATCCTATGCCATTCTATGTTGGATGTATGTGACTTTACATAGTTAAGAGATTATATGAATCTCAGAGGAGACTATGAACTTTGGACTTTTAAACATTGTTGAGACTCATAGACTATGGGAACTTTTGAAATTGGACTATACGCTTTTTGCATTATGATATTGCTAAAGGTTTATGGAGGCTAGAGAGTGGAATGTGGGAGTTTGAGTGTATTTGGCCCTCATAAGCTCATAGAGAGTGGCATTATTAGGAGGTATAGTGTTGTTGGAGGAAGTGTGGTCTTGCTGGAGGAGTCTGAATGACACATGCCTTTAATCCAGACCTTGAGGCTGGAGGGCACACCTTTAATCTGGGCCACACCTTCTGTTGGAGGTGTGTCACTGTGGGGGCGGGCTTTGAGGTCTTTTTCTCAAGCTTCCCTCGGTGTGACAGTCAGTCTACTTCCTGTTGCCTGCAACATGCACACTCGGCTATTCCTCAAGTACCGTGCCTGCCTGGATGCTGCCATACTCCCCTCCATGATAGACTAAACCTCTAAACTGCAAGCCTCCACAGTTAAATGTTTTCTTTTATAAGAGTTGCTGTGGTCATGCTCTCTCTCTCTCTCTCTCTCTCTTTGGTTTATTGAGACAGGGTTTCTCTGTGTAGCTTTGTGCCTTTCCTGGAACTCACTCTGTAGACCAGGCTGGCCTCGAACTCACAGAGATACTCCTGTCTCTGCCTCCCAAGTGCTGGGATCAAAGGCGTGTGCCACCACCGCCTGGCTTTTTTTTTTTTTTTTTTTTGGTCCTGGTGTCTCTTCACAGCAATAGTAAACCCTAACTAAGACAAGTATAAACTTTAATAGCATTCTTTAACTAAATTAAAAATTATTAATCAGGATGGCTGTTCTAACTGCGCAGACAAGAACGAAGATTCTGTCAGAATGCTTATGGACTTTGGGTCTGATTAATTTGACTGTGTGTTTTGTTTTGCAAGTTTTTTTTTTTTTCTAAGACATAGATTCTCTGTAGTACTGGCTGTCACGGAATTAGCTCTATAGACAAGGCTGACCTCAAAACTCAGAGATCTGCCTGCCTCTACCTCCCAGTCCTGTGATTAGAGGCACTGTAATGGGATCTTCAAAAGGCTGTTCCATTTTTTTAAACTAGACCAGCTGCTTCTGGATGGTGGGGACATGGGAAGACCCCTGGATCCCATGATTGTGTGCCCAATGTTGCACTTCTCTGGCTGTGAAGTGAGTTCCTTGGCCAGAAGCAATTCTGTGTGGAAAAGCATGATGGTGGATAAGGCATTCTGTAAGCCCATAGATGGTCTTTTTGCCAGAAGCATTACATACTGGAAAGGCAAATTCATATCCAGAATCAGCATCAACCCCACTAAAGACAAAATGTTGCCTGTTTCACGGAGGCAGTGGTCTAATGAAATCAACTTACCATTAGGTTGCTGGCTGGTCACCCAGGGGTATGGTGCCATATCTGGGGCTCGGTTTTGGTCTGTGCTGTTGGCAGATCTGGCACTCAACAGCATCTGTAGCCAGGTCTGCTCAAGTAAGGACACCACATCTGTCACTGCAGTTGAAATTGGAGTCACTAGTCCACTGAGTTTTCTGTAGTCAACTGTCATTCTCCACAATCCATCTGTCTTTTGCACTTGCCAGATAGAGTTAAAGGCAGATGTGATGGGAACCTGTGCCTCTGCATCTTCCAAGTTCTTGATGGTGGCACTAATTTCTACAATTCCTCCAGGGATGCGATACTGTTTTTGATTCACTATTTCCCTAGGCAGAAGCAATTCAAAAGGTTTCCAACCATAATAATCTTCACCCCCCAGGTCAGGGCACCAATGTGAGAATTCAGTCAACTTCTAAGTACATCTATCCCAATTATACTTTCTGGCATGGAGAAACAAGCATAGGATGAGTTCGTGGACCACAGGACTGACTGTAAGTCGGACTTCTGACAAAACTCCATTAATCATCTGACCTCCATAATCCCCCACTTTAACTGAGGACCACAATGTTTCTTGGGATCTCCCAGAATCAGCGTCAATTCAGAACCAGTATCCAATTGTGTTAGTTAGGATTTCTATTGCTGTGAAGAGACACCATGACCATAGCAACTCTTAGAAAGGAAAACATTTAATTGGGGTGGCTCACTTATAGTTCACTTACAATCTGTTAGTATCATGGTGGGAAGCAAGGCAGCACGCAAGCAGACATGGTTCTGGAGCTGAGAGTCCTATGTCTTGATCAGCAGGCAGCAGGAAGTGAACCGAAACTTTGGATGTGGCTTGAGCACATATGTGACCTCAAAATTGGAAATACTACTCTCTCAGAGTTTAATGGGCCATTCTTGTGGGTCTTTGGAAAATAAGAATGCTGACATTAATGTAGATAGTAGATGACCAGCTCCAGATGTTTCTAGGGGGAGCAAAAGCTTTACTAAGAATAGGATGGAAGCTATTAGTGTGATATTTTGACTATGAATCATTGTTTGCTGATCAGGCCAGGGCTGAGGAATCATCTGTGATTAATAAGAGATTATTAATAATAAGGAGGAGAAACCTTCTGTTTTTCGCTGGGACAAGAGGAAAGTGTTTCCCCAGAGTTGGCACATAGAAATCCGAATCAGTGGAGCCAGGTGCCATCTTGACCTTAGCAGCTGAACTTGGCAATGTGTAAGCTTAATCTGTGTATTACTGGATTTGAAGGCATGAAAGATACAAGATTGACAGCCTGGTCTACATAGGAAGTTCTAGTCCACACAGGGCTACATTGTGAGACCCTGTCTCAAAACAAATGAAAACAAAAACAAAAAGAAAAAAGAAATGCCAAATAAACAAACAAACAAACAAACCGAACCACAGTACATGAGAGGGACCATTTCTCCAAATCGGTAAGGATATTTGTTTTGTAGTAGCCATCTTAACATATACTAAGTGCCTATCTCATGGTTATCTTGAGTTACATTTTCTAGTGCTAATTATTGTTGAATATTTTCATATGCTTATTGTTCATTTGCATATCATCTTAAGGTAAATATTGTTCCAAGTCCTTTTCTTATGTTTTAGTTGTATCATTTGCTTTATATTGTTAACTTGAGGTCTCAGGAGATAAAGACATTGCTTAATGGCAAAAGAATATGTTCAACAGCAATTTATCAGCCATAAGTACCCATTTATTTAATATCAGAGCTCCCAAATGAGGCAAATGTTCATAACTGAAGTGAGAAATCCACAGCAACATGTAATTTGAGGAGATTTTACTTCCTTGCTTTCATTATTTTTTATTTAGTTTGTTTTTAGAGACTGTTCAAGGATGACTCCCTAGTGCTGAGATTAAAGGTGTGTGCCTCCATGCCTGGCTCAGTTCCTCACTTTCAATAATGGAAAATACAGCCAGATATCAGTAAGGAAACAGGGCTTGACCTCTACTGTAGACCATTCAGACCCCAAACAATGCACCAAACAATGCAAATATATATTATTTCCTACGTGTACATAGAATATTTCCCAGGATAGACCTTGCTAAAGTATGCAATGCTTAAATAAAATTCACCCTAATACAATATAAATTATTTTCTTCAATGAAAAGGGACTACACCAGAAATTAGTAAACAGAAAGAAAATAGAGAAAGCCACAAGAATATTGAAATTAAACATCACCGTTAAAAAAAAAAACCTATCATTTCTGTTACTCAGCAGCTTTATTGGAATTGCATTGGTTTGTATCAAAATGACAAGCCCATCCAAGAACCTATAGGTATATCATAAACTATGAATGGTCCAGCCTATATTGTTTGCTCCCAGGGTCTGTGGAAGAGTCTAACACCAGCTGAGGATTCTAATCTAAGGGATATTCAATGAATCTAAGCACACTGGGTTCGTTAGTCCATTCACTTTATTCTTCTAAGTCCATCCTATCTACACAGTTTCTTTTCTGTTCTCATACTTAGCTCCTCTCGGTCCCTCCTGCTCTCAGTCCCTTCTGCTGTTCTCTCATCTCTACCTAGTTCTTTCCATCTCTGTCCTCATCTTTGTTCTTCTCAATCAATTCTCCCTGTGCTCTCAGAGAACCAGTATATATACACATGCAGTAATTCTTTGGTAAAGCAATGGGAGGCTTGAAGTTTACAGGGTGGCAGAGAGAGGTGATAAGGATCCACACATAAAGCAATAATTGTTGGCTTCCAATTATAACCCAAAAGGGGAGTGACTAAAGGGGAGATCTCTGGTAGGGTCAACTAAAGGCTAAGATCAATTAGGGAATTTGTGTGCTCAAACTATAATATAGAAATGGCTAGGTGGAAGGTTAGGGGTCAGTAAGTCACAAGAAAGTAAACTGTCTTTGGTAAGTCTTTTCCACTCCTCCTGGCTGCAGCTGCTCAGAGTAATTGCTGAGGAGAAAATCTAGGAATAGTACCTGACTGAGGAGGAATTAAAACTTAGTTTGCACAAGAAAGAAACTTGGCACCTATCCCTGCCTGGCCTTGACAGCAATCTCCTTGGGTCAATGGGAAGTAACTACCTTAACTCAGTAACTAGCAAGTGGCTAAAACATCATTCCAGGAACGTGAGTAGTAAATCTCTTAAATTAGGGTCTTATATAAATAACTCAGGGTGAAGGTAAGGAGTTGAGGATTTAATTGCTAGTGGTTCTTTTCTCTATCTATGGGTGAGATGAGCTAATGTTTATCTATGCGTAGTTTTGTCCTTGGAAAAAGGTATCTTTGCTGAAATACTTTTGTCTGGAGAATGGCCCTGGCCAGATGTGTGTTAATGAAAAATAAACACAGATGGGAACAGTTATCCAATTACCTCAAATGTATAGGAAAATAGTGCCTAAGATTGAGATGCAATCATGAGATTACATGTACACACAACATGGAGATGCACAGTAAATGGGGAGAATCAAAGCTGTTATTGCACAAGAAGTTTACCACAAGAGACAGCCAGTTCACTCAAAAGGCAGTAATTCCATAACGTCTTGCGTGATGGTTTCTTCTATCAGAACCCTTAGTTCTGATAGCTTGACCTTCTGAACTCTAGTTGTCACTGCTGATACTCCATGGATTTTTGCTACCAGCAGCTCTCAGTATAGGAACTGGTACTCCCTGGCACTGGTGAGAAGGGGTTATGGCTCAGAGGAAGAGCATTTGAGTAGCACTCATGGGGATCTGGAAGGAGAGAAAAGGAAAGCCCTTTCTTTCTCAATCTGTAGATTAAGAAATGACATCCTATGAGTTTAGAATTAACATTTGTAAGTAGTTTTTATTATATATATAAATATAAATATATATATTAAAGGTTTATTTATTTATTATGTATATAGTGTTCTGTTTGTATGTATGTCTGCAGGCCAGAAGAGGGCACCAGATCTCATTATAGATGGTTGTGAGTCACCATGTGATTGCTAAGAATTGAACTCAAGAACTCTGAAAGAGCAGTCAGTGCTATTAACCTCTGAGCCATCTCTCCAGCCCTATTTTTTTAAAATATATTTTATTATTTAAAACCATATTGATCGATTGATTGTTTTTTGAGTCACATTTTCTCTGTGCAGCACTGGCTATTCTGGAACTCACTCTGTAGATCAGGCTGACCTCCAACTAAGAGATCCATCTACTTCTGCTTCCTGAGTGCTGGAATTAAAGATGTGCACCATCCTCCCTTGGCTGAAAACCATTTTCAACTGTACATATATTTTGATCCCATCCTTCCCCTCCCCCAAGTTTGTCCAGATCCTCTCCTTCTTGCCCGCCCAAAATTAAGTTCTTTCTCAAAAACAAACCAAAATACCAATACAAGTACAAATGCCAAAAACTTAGAAAATAAAATACAACATCACCCAAAAGGAAAAAACAGAAACAAAACAAACTAAAGAAACATCCAACCATAACTAAATAAAAGTACACACACACAAAGGGTGACATTTATTATTTGTTGGTCAACTACTCTTGATCATGTGATATGTCCTGGAGTACTGAATGTATCCAGTGTCATTTCCATTGGAGAAAACAGATATTCCCTCTCCTAGAAGGTATAAATGATGGTTCCATTGTTAACCTTTATCCTAATAGCTAGTTATACATTCATTCATTCATACATTTATTCATTCATTTTAAGAAACTGTAATAAGATAGAGCAAAAACTATCACATTGAAGTAAGACAATAGAGACAAACAGAAGGAAAAGAGCCCAAGAAAGGGCCCAAGAGTCAGACAAACTTGTTCACATGGTCAGGAATTCCATAAAACCACTAAACCAGGAATCATGATACAAACACAGGGGACCTGGTGCAGACCTGTGCAGACCTGTGCATGCTGCTTCAGTCCTGTGAGTTCCTGTGAGCTTTGCTCATGCTGATGTAGAGAGCCTAGTTTTCTTATTGTCCTCCATCCTCTCTGGCTCTTACAGTTTTAGACTCTCTCTGCCTCTTCTTTCCACAGGGTTCCCTGAGCTCTGAGGAGGGATTTGTTGGAGATATCCAATTTAGTGCTGAATGGTGCAAGGTCTCTCATTCTCTGCATAATGTCTGGCTGTGGGTCTCTATATTTAAATAAGGCATTTTAAGCACAGTCTTTTTTTCCATTGAGATTGTCATGCCTGCATACATGTATTTTCATCATATTTATGACCAACACTTTCTCCTTACTCCTTCCAGATCTATTCTCACCACCTCCCAACTTCGTGTCTTTAAAAAAAAATATTTTATGAACTGGAGATATGGCTCAGTGGTTAAGAGCACTGTCTGCTCTTCCAGAGGACCTAGGTTCAATTCTCAGCACCTACATAATGGCTCACAACTATCTGTAACTCCAGTTCTAGGGATCAGATGCCTCTTCTGGCTTCTGCCAGCAATGCATGTACTTGGTGGACATGGCTATGTGCAGGAAAACACCCATAAATAGATGATAAAAGTAAACACTAGAGATGAATACTATAACAATAAACCTTCAAAGAAAGAAAAACGTAGTACTGTAGACACTGAATAAGGCATCTTCACGATAGTTCCTGAGGTTTGGTGGCAGGGAATATGATATGAATGTCCCATTTGTGGAATCTTGGTTGTCAATCTGAGACATAAATCAACTTTACCTTCCAATTGGAGGCAGAGGGTTCAGCTAGAAGTTATTCTTCTGACAGAGGGTAAGACACCAAAATTTTGCTGGGGGTCTGTAAATCTGTCTCGTCACCAGAGAAGGTGATGGTGGCTTTCAGTTTACGCAAAAGGTCTTGACCCAATCAATTCTGTTGTTGAACACCTTTGAGCTAGCTGCAGCAACTGGGACCTACTTGCACTTTTAATTGTTTGTGTAACTCTTATACTTTCTTTTCTAGTATCTGGGCCCAACTGGGTGACAAACGGAATCATTTTAGCAGTTGTCTTTATAAATTACATATTGAAAATGGTTGAAAGTCTCCTTGGTCATGCTGGACAGAACAGAAAATTCATTCTGTACAGGCTGTGTTGTCTGGCAGAGATTCCCTACCCCACGTGGGGTGGTTTTCCATTTTTGTTTTCTTCAGAGAATGATGGGTTTTAGTTTTCAGTCATATGGACCATTTGTTGACAAGAAGACATAAATCATGAAAGAGAAAGAAGTGGAACTTTCTCTTCTCCTTCGAGTTCATCTCAGGGGACTTTCCTTCTTCCCCAGGGCTGCTTACATCAGACACGAAGTGGAGGGAATGCTCACCTGGGAACTATTTCCCCTTCCCTATGTGCATTAACTTAGATGGCAGAGGGTCCTGAATGAGAAGCCTGGCCCCTCCTCACCTCCACACAGAGACCAACCCTGACCATGAGCAGGAGTCAAGCAATGAGCCAAGCAAGTGCTCCCACTCAGGGAGGACGGAGAGGGTCCTTGTTTCTTTTGTTTTGCTTGTTTTTGTCTCTGGGTGACTTGGCAGAACCAAAATGACTCCGGTCCTCAACAGGAAGGACACAGGTCTTAAGCCAGGGGGTTCTCACACCAGAGAAAGCCACTGGTATTACAGAGAACCAGACTGACAGAAACAGAGACAGTCAGACAGACAGACACACAGACAGACACACAGACACACACACACACACACACACACACACACACACACACACACACACACACTCAGAGTGAAGACAACCAGTGCTGACCACCACACACTCACACACCTGAACAGATGGGCAATCGAGTGAGGTCTCACAGATTACAGACACTGGATCAGTGGCCTTGTCAGACCTCTCCTGTGTGTCCAAACAAAAGGTGCCTTACCCAGACTCACCTCCAGATGTGATAGATCAGGTGCCTTTCTAATTTGTTTCCTTTTGGGGTGGAGACATCAGACTCCTCTGAAGCATTAGGCAGAGACTGATCAAAGGGAGTCCCGGGGACCAGGAACTCAGGTTGCACACCCCCTAGGAGAGTGGTTCTTGACCTTCCTACATGCTTCCTTTAATACAGTTCTCATATTGTGGTGATCGATCCTCAACTATAAATTTATTGTTGTTGCTACTTCATAACTGTAATTTTGCTACTATTTTGAATCGTAATATAAATATCTGATATTCAGGATATCTGATGTTGTGACTCCTTTGAAAGGGCCCTTGAACCCAAAGGGGTTGTGACCACAGGCTGAGGACCACTGCCCTAGGAGCTCCTTGACCACCACATTCCTCCCTGTTCCAAGGGACTCTGAGATCTCTGGTGTCTTCAGGTCTTGCTCAGGGATCTCAGTGGGACTTGCAGAAATGTTGTGGGGTACTCACCAGAGAAGACTGCTCAAACATGGATTTAAGTCAATAGAAAGTCTTTATTAGCTGGTCAGCAACTCCACTGGGTGTTTGGAATCCCAGTGTAGCACCCAGCCTTGCTCAGATAGAGCTTTTAAGCACAGAAACAATGTCTGGGTCGATATCAGTTAACAAGAACAGTTAGCCAGAAGTGGAAGTACAGAAGCTAAAGAGTCAGGTGAGTACATTCAGAGACTTTCCCTTAACTGTGGACTGGGATGGATCAGACCTTTGTTTTAGTTTTGGCAGGTGGTGCTGTCTATGTGCTGAGTTTTACAGCCTCAATGGCAATTCTATGATGGAGTCAGTTGTGCTAAGGTCTGGGGCCTGTTACAGTTACCAGTGACTTACACTTAGTTCTCGATTTCCATTTCCTGTGATTAGTTGTTACAGGTTTCCTTTAGTGATACCTGAGGTATATGAATATTGCCATTGTACCTGATGCCACAAAATTTTACAAATTAATTTGGGTGAAATAGTTGATTTTAAAGTTCTAATACTTTAATGGCACACCATTAGAGCTAAAAATGTAAGGATCAGTCAGGTGTGGTGGCACACACCTTTAGGCCTAATACTGAGGAGGTAGAGGTAGGTGGATCTCTGAGTTCCAGGCCAGCCTGGTCTACATAGTGAGTCCCTGCTTCTATAAAATTGCTTTCAACAGTGAACTATACATTTTAACTCTCCATACTTAGAGTCCTTATTTTATCTTTTGTTATCACTGTGTGTGTGTGTCACGTGTGTATGTGTAAGTGCTAGTGCACTTGTGCAAAAGTGCCCATGTGGAGTCAGAGGAAACTTGGATGAGTTCATTCTCCTCCATCACAGGTTCTGGATGTGCAGAAGCAGCTTCTCTGTGCACAGTGGAGAGCAGCCCTGACCCAGATCCTGCATCAGGAGGATGTGGACTCAGTAGCACCAGCTTTCCAGGACCTTCTGGCTTTTACTGCCAGATTGTCACTGCAGGGGCAGCCAGCCTGTGGGACTGAGCAGCTTCCGGGTTGTCTGTCTCCAGTGTGTATGTGGGCATTGCTGGACTACCTAGTGCATGTCACAGAAACTAACCTATAATAGCAATAATATTACAAAATATCACCTTTTCTGTTATGAAATAATCCATTTCTATCATATAAAGTCACAAATAAATAATAGATACATAATCTCTTTTGTTCTAGAGAAGGCTGCCTAGTACAGGGGTGATATAATAATTCTCTATTACAAAATTAATAGTCTTCACAGAATTTAACTCCCAGTTGAATACCGTTAGGCAGCTGGAGCCTTCCAAGTATGTCTCACACTGACTTCTATATAAGTTATATACACAGGAGTAAAAATTTCACATTCCCACTAAGGAGATCTGATTATCCTGTTTCCTATGCTAGGGATGGGCACATAACCACCTTCTTTTCCAGATCTCTAGTTCAAGTAGTTCCATGTTAAGGGCAAATCCCACCAAGGAGCACCAAGGAAACAGGACAAGGTGATAAGAAAGACTCAAGTGACGAGCACAGAGCAAAAGATCATGAAATACTGTGTTGGCAGCATCATGATTCATCTGGTTGAGGCCGATGAGAGGGAGAGTGGCTGAACCAGATGAATTCTCACCACATTCTCTGGAGCATCTTCACCCTACAGCAAGGGAACAGGTCTATTGAAGGGTCTGAGGACAGCCTGGGTCAGTTCCCCTGGGTGCCCAGTACCAGTCATCTCCACCCCACAGCCACCCTCACTGAGGATCATCCAGTTCCCTCCTCCATCACTCCTGGGCTCTGCATCCCTGGAGTCTCTACTGTCTTCCTCCCTTCTTCCCCGTGTCCCATAGTCAGCCCCAGGCCCTGCTGCAGACCTGAAGTTCAGAATAAAGTGGTGATGATGGGCTCTGCTTTCTGACTCAAGGCCTGATGGGAGGGGCTGGAGGAGTAGGGAGGAACACTATCCAAAATGGCCTTTGCATCTGGTCATTCAGGACTTTAGTGGGATTCCAGAGTTCTTTTCCCCTTCATTTTGAAACTCTCAAAATCTGAGAGTGACATCAGAACTGTGAGTGTAACTCTCCCTGCCCCACCTTGTCCACCTGGGCAGCCCAGATGGGAGCAGGAGACTCCAGCAGCAGCTCAGTCCCACCTGCCTCTAGTGTGGACACTGCTCCAGGGGTTCTGGAGGCTGCTGCTGCTGCTTGATTTATTTCTATTTTATGTGTATGAGTGTGAGCCTGCACATCTGTAAGTGCACTGTGGGAATGCCTGGGGTCTGTGCAGAAGAATGGACAGGTTGCCCTACCAGTTGCACATGAACTACCATGTTATTCTTTGGTGTTCCTGCTGTCTCCACATCTGCATCATGGGACCCTCCTGATTAGGAACCTGCTGTGTTCCCTCCTCATTTCCCTCTGGTCTGTGACATGATTCCTGTCCTGTCAAGGCTGAGCATGCATGAACTGTCACTAGCAGGTGACATGAACTCCGCATCTCCTGCCTCCTTTCTCAATAAGATGCTATAGATGAGAGACAAGAGCAGGACTCCAGGAATTCCCTCTTGCTTCCTCACTCCTTCTATCTGTCCCTTACCCCACTCCCAACACTGCCCTCAGTACCTTCATTATCAAGGATTCTCCTCAGAAACCACAGAAGAGTGGAGTAGGGGAGGATTATCAGAGGGACAGAGGTGTTTGGATTGACGGCCAAGGATGAAGCCCGTTTCGTATCTGGAGCAGCATTTGGCGAGGCTGAAGTGGAAACACAGGTTGAGTCTTGACCAGATACGAAATCTGAGGAAATCTCACCTTAGCTTCTGGGTGCTCAGGTGATTCAGTAACACACAGAGTTCCACTCCTGTTGCTATGCAATGAATGTTTAAGTGGATTCCCAGTAGGAAGGGAGAGAAGGCATGTCCCCTGACCCCAAAGACTCCTGCAGCTATGGTAGGGGAAGCAGGGCAATGATAGGACCTCATCTTCCCTCTAGTAGGAGAGGAGGTGTGAAGATTACCTGTGAGGATGGAGGCAGGGAAGAAGAAAGATCAGGTGAGATGAAAAGCAGCAGAGAGTCTAGAATGAGGAAAAGGACAGGAAATAAAAGGATGCTCAGACTGTGACAGCCTGTGAGAACCACAGTGAGAGAACAAGGTAAACACAATTAATGAGACAGGAGAGGGTGAGAAACGAAATGAATGATGGGAAAAACGGCCATCAACTCAAGAACTTATGATTACATTATTACACACACACACACACACACACACACACACACACTCATTTGCAGAGAGCCTCTTCCCCTTCTTCCCAGTTACCTGTAGGCTCCAACTTTTCTTCCCAGTGTGACTTGATCTCCTCAAGCCAGGACCTGCAGTCCCCCCGTGAGGTCATTTTTAAGAAGTTGGTTACATCCCTGTTTTTCTCCCACATCTCTTTCATCCATCTGGATCCAGGTTCAACTTCAGTCCACTTTCCAGTGATTGAGTCAACGTGAAACATTTTGTGTCCATTGAGGTCAAAGTCCCAGGATCCATTGAACTCTCCATCTACTTCATGCCAACAACACATCCTGGCCTGCAGAGTGAGGGGCTCTGTGCCCATAGGAAAGAGATCAGCTTCTGATGTTTATGAATCCTGCCTGATTATACACCTCCCTTCCCATCCCCTGACCTTTATCTACCCTCCACATTTTGGCCTTCCTACTGAACCTCGTAGGTGGGACTATCAATGATGCATTTTTTTTCCTCCATGAAAACAATGAAAGTCTCTAACCAATCCAAATTCTGTTCTTTCTTTCAGGGGGCCATCTGATTGTTCTTTTATTTAATTTGTAGCTGTGGGCATTGAATCTAGGGCCTCATGCATGCCAGGCAAGCACTCTACTACTGAGCTACATCTTGAGCACTATGGGGCCATTTGAAACTTACGTCTGATTGTTTTGTGCCCTTGCTTCATGTGCATCACTTGCTGTTTAAACAGGTCAACTCCATCTTTCAGAATGTCAACCTGTTTTTCACAGATCTTTGTGGCATTCAGTCTGTTCCCCAGAACACCATTGGCATGACAGTTGTTGTTACTGTCATAGGAAAGAAAAGTCTCTTTGTTCAGTTGGCCTTGGACTTGGTGCCTCCATGGTCCAGACCTTGACTTGCCAACAGTGAAGCTGTAGCAAAGAGAAGCAGCATCTGTGAAGGAAACATGCCATGAGGTTAGGGTTGAGGAGCAGGGGCTCAGAGACAGTCTTTGCTATGAGAACAAGAGACACCTGTGGAAGGGTGGCCTTAAAGAAACAAAGAAAGGAAGAGAGAAGGGAAGGAAGGAAGAAAGTAAAGACTTGAACATCTCTGCTGGTTCACGCTGTCAATTTGCTACATCCTAGAGTCACCTAAGAAGGGAGTGTCTATTGAGGGACTGTTTTGACTGTTGATGAGGTAGGAATTCCCAGTCACTAACGGGCATTTGTATTCCCTGGGGAGATGGTCTCATAGCTAGATTAGAAATCTAGCCGTGTAGAAGCTAGTGATCCAGACAGCAAGCAGCATCCTCCATGGCTCCTGCTATGACTCTCTGGCTTGGAATCAAGTTCCTTGGTCATAGATAATGCTGTGTGGAATAGCAAGTCGGCCTGCCTCTGCATACCTGCCCTGACTTCCCTCGGTGACAGACTGGCTTAGAAGTAGAAGTCAAATAAATCAGTTTCTCCCTTACGTTGCTGCTGTAGAGTGTTTTATCACAGCAACATATTGACACTAGAACAAACTTTGGCAGATCCCTGGACATACTGCAGTGCTCCAGGGATGGCTTCCTGGAACTAGCCAGAGGATAGTCCACCCTATAGGACAAAGAAAATCTAGGCTGGTTAAATGTGGTAGTAGAAGAGTGGTGATCAAAACTCTCAGAGAAGTGCATGTGCCAGAGTGGATGTAACAGCAAACATTTCCAGGGGGAGTGTCCAGAGTCCATGCTGCTGTGGGATGTTGGAGCACCTCTGTTGAGAAGCAGTGTGAGCATGACCAGGGAGAAGACACCAGCATTGCTGGAAGCTCAGGGATGATGGTGGCTCAAGGCTGGGGTGGTGTTAGGTAACTGTATTTCTAACTTGGAATCCCTGCAGCATGGCACAGAAAATCCCATCAGGTGGAGTGGTCAGGAGGCAGTAACATCAAGGACAGTGGTCCATTGATGAGGAAGGGGGACCCACCTTGAAGCCTAACTGCCTAAGAGAGTCAGGTCTAACAGAACACAAAAATCCTAAATAGATGGTTAGCCAACCCAGATGTGGCTGAATTTTAATAATTAAAGACAGAGCAGATGATCAAGAAGCTGAGAGCTGCTGTCCATGAAAACCCCAGGCTCCTGTGTGCATTGTCTAAACTGAACCATTGGGGCTAGAGAGGTGGTGCAGTGGTTAAGGACACTTGTTCCTCTTATAGAGGATCCAGGTTTGATTCTCACCAACAACACATGGTATCTCACCACTACCTGTAACTCCAGTTCCAGGAGATCCAATGCACTCTTTTGACTTCTGAGGATACCAGACACATATGTGGTATATATATAACTGGAATATATATATATATATATATATATATATATCCAGTCAAAATAAATCTAAAAAACCAGTTAAAACTGAATCACCCCAAAGAGAGCACCAGATTGCCTACATAGGAGGACCAATCATGTCCCAACTAAAGCAACCATTCAGTTCAGCAGATAGTGTAGTCACTGTTTGTGTGTCTCTTCATTACTGTCCTGTCACTCATGGATGAACCTCGAGATGCTCCTGTGAATGTCCAATGTGGTGGTTTGAATGAGCCTGTCCTCTATAGAGTAGGGTGTCTGAATACTTGGTCCTAAGTTGGTGGCAGCTGTTTGGATAGGTTTAGGAGGTAAGGCCTGGCTGAAGGAAGTATGTCACTGGGGGTGTGGCTTTAAAACCCATTCCCATTTCTTCATCTGTGGACCTTGCTTGAGATTTAAGATGTGGCCTCTCAGCTGGGCATGGTATCACAGGGCTCTCATCCCAGCACTTGAGAGGCAGAGGAAAGTGAAACTTTATGAATTTGTGTTCCGTCTGTTTTACATAGTGAGTTCTAGGACAGCAGGAACTATAGAGTTAGACCTTGTCTCAAATAGTCAAACTAAACTAAAAATATGTGGGCTCTAAGCTTACTGTTCCAGCCACCATGCACGTCCACTGCCATGCTTCTCTGCGGTGAGGTGATGGACACTTATCCCTCTGAAACTATAAGCTTCCTCAAACCCTTCCTTCTGTATGTTACTGTGGCCTTGGTGTTTTATCATAGTGACAGAAAAGTAACTAATACCACTACTATATAAACATTGAAGTTGTCACAGGACCAAGTGTCTTTGTTACACCTGCTCATCTCTGTTCTTTTATTTTGAAAGAAGCCAGAAATAATACATTCCTGAAGAGTATGACTGAATCTGCCTCTAGGGCCCTATTTCCCAGGACAATGTGTTAGCCTGAGGGGTCAGTTGTAGGAAATGGCCCTGGGTGGAGTTCATGGCAATGTCTAATAGGAACATAGCCTTTCTTAGGCAGAAGTCAGCCTGATCCACCTGGAGCACGAAAATACACTCCATTGCTTTGTGGCTTCTGGCATGGTACTGGGCCCTGGGAGAAAGCACCCTCTAATCCTGGGCTATCAGAAGTCCCATCAGACCTCAGGCAGACATCATGAGTTGAACTCTTTTGCACTAGGTTATTAGATGAACAGATCACAGTCAGATGAGATGTCCAGAAGTGAGACATCGCTGCAGGGACATGACAAGTCACTTGTGTGTTGAGAGCTGCCTCGCAGGGAGAGACGAGGACTCTTGTCTGACAGAACATCTCCTGTTCCCCAGAAATTTATGAAATATTTCCTCATCTAGAGAAAGTAACTGAGGTTAGTTCTCAAGTAAGCTGCCACCTCTCCCTCAGCAAGCTCCTCAGGTTTCAAGGAGTGTCCTCTATGGCCATGGGATCCAAGGAATCCACTGGACAGCAGTGGAGAGATCAAGATGCCATAAAGCCAGGACCTCCTCCTGTCATTTCCAGCTGACCCAGAAGTCATAGGCAGCACAGAACCCACTGCTGACCGGGAAACACGCAGCTTTGGCTGTACTTTTGAAGACATGGGATATATCCTAATCCCCTAATGGAGAGAGGACAAATCTGCTGTCCCATTCATCAGCTTATTACTTCTGCATCTGTTACACTGACTGCATGTGGGAGCCCATTCTCGGGTTCCTCATGGCTTTACCCAGCAGGTCCACATAGAGGATGATTAGGACCACGGGCCTGAGTGCAGGTGTCTGAGATGGTCTGCACTTGGCTGTGCTGGGGGAGGAGGTCTTTTGCTCCACCCCTTGGCGTCTCTATAAAAACCCTGGGGCAGAGACAGTCGGGGGCCGTTGGAAAAGGTTCCAGGCCCTCTTGAGGCTATCCTTTATTTTCTATCTGTTTATCTCCACAATAAATCCTTCTATCTAATATTTCCTGCTGCTTGCACTCAAGAAAACTCTGGGGAGCTGTGGGGTTGGTGGGTAAATGCCCCACAGAATGACGCCATGAACAGGGACTAGAGAAAATAGAAAAAAAAAAAGGGACTAAAGACAAATGAACAGGGACTAAAGACAAATGAACAGAGACTAAAGACAAAGTAATAGGGACTAAAGTTAAAGGAAAATAATAGTTTTATTACAGAGTTTTTGGCAAAAGTGGTTCAGCTCTGCCAGTGGAAAGGCATGCTGGGGTTTTATACTCGAGAGAAAAGGAAAGAGGACTGGAAGGATGTCTGATGCTGCAGCGAAATTCTCTTCTGTCAAAGTTTTCTATCTTCTATCCCTTTCTCAATTTCTATCTGAAAAAATATAAGGTATAGGGTAGTAATATAGTTTAGGAAAAACTTAGAAGTGTAAGATTGTGTAGGAAAAAATAAGTAAGGCAACCAGACAGAAAAACTCTTCAATTTTCTAACTTTGGGGGCTATGAATGCAAACTAGGGGAAAAAAAATCTTTCTTTGGGCTTTACGGGTAGTGAAAAAGCTCTTCTCTGAGCTTATGGGGAAGAAAAAGTTTCCTATGGAAGCTTTTGACCTGGGGACAGCTGAAATGCTAAGTCCAAGTGGCAGGAGAAAGTGTTTCTCCTTGAGGCAAAAATGGGGGTGTAAAAAGCCAAAAAGTTTAAAGTGCAGGAGTTTTGGGAAAAGTTTTGGGAAAAGTTGATCTTTCTCTCTTGGGAAAAAAATCTTTCTCTTAAACCATAAAGCTTTTCTTGGAAAATTTGGGGGGGGGGGGGCGGAATCTCTCTCAAAAGCTTTAATCTTTCTCAAAAGCCCTCTTAAAAACTTAAAAACTAAAGCCTTTAACTTTCTCTCTCAGAAGAACAAATTAGAATCACCTGAAGATATTAGTATGGGGACCACCTGTGATTAGTTCTAAGGGAAAACAACAAACCTCTTAAGACAGCAAAACCTAAGTTCTGTCTTTCAAGCTTTAAAAATCCTCCCTGCAATGCAGGAGGCAGGGACAAGTTCCTAAAAATCTCCCTTCTAAGCTCTGTCTCTTCAAGCTAGTAAAAGACAGTGGGTCAGAGTACCCTGAGGGAAACGCTTGGGAGAGTGTGGGTAAAGAGCTACAGAGAGCCCAAAAGGGCAGGAAACTTTACCTGAGAAAAGCAAAAAAGCTAAGCTTTTCAGTTACAGCAGAGCTGAGGCAGGAAGGTGCAGGAGCCAGGGGAAGATTGCTAATGAACAAACAAAACTAAAGCCAGTGGGAACAGCACAGTTGTCCACTTTCCTACAAGTCCTGGGTTGATAGGTCCACAACTGCAAAAAGAAATCTGAGAAAAGCTTTCCTATTAGAGTAAGGACCTTTCTGGGAAAACAGTAAAGCTGAACTGTGTTTGAAGCAGTTGTGCTGCTGAGTCAGAACGCTGTCTGGGGAAACAGCCCAGCCAGGGCAGGACAGAACTATCCAGGAGTAAAGCTTTCTTTTCTGTCAGAAAAAGCATCTCTTTGAGAAAAGCTTTGTTTCAACTGACTCCCTGAGATGAGGGAGTGTAGCCCTGAGGGGTGATTGCCTCTGGCATAAGCTCTGTCCTTGAGCACCCAGACAAGCAAATACAACCCACTGGGGGACTGGGCCAGGTGAAGGTCTGATGAAACAAAACACCTGTCCTAATAGGAGTTTAGAAATGGCAAAAACCTCCCTTCTTAGATTTTCAGTCTGTACGCAAACCACACAGACCCCGAAAACAAACGGACAAAAAGCCCCTACCTTCAGTAGCAGGGAAAGCCACCACTGTAGTGTTGGAAACTATTTCTGGGATAGAGGGGATAAACTGAGACCAAACTGGATACTGTCTGGGAAAAAGACTCTGAAGAAATAGAGAAGGGACCTAATCCTCCCCAGAAAATGTATGACCTGAAAAAGCTGCTAGAATTTGAGGCAGATTGGGGGGGGGGGCCCTACCTCCAAAGGCACCTAGCAGAGGAACAGAGCTGCAGACAGATACCTGAAGCTCTGCATCTGGGGCAGAAGGAACAAGCAAAATGAGAAATAAAATCAGTGGCAGAAAATCTCTGAAGGAGCTATGGAAAAGCTGTTGTACATGATCTTGTTTTTCACTGACTGGCTAAGGCAAACACAAGCCCCAAGGAAAGTTGCTATCAGAAATGTCTACCTCAATGTGCGATAACAAGGCAGGTGCAGTTCTGATTTGGGGGCCAGTGTCAAATGAAGGAGTGACACCTGTTGAAGCCAGCTGAGGAGAGACCAGAAACCTCCCAATGTCTCATAATTGAAAATGTAAAATGCTTGTTCAAACCTCCCATTGCAAAAGCAAAAAACTTTGTTCAAACCTCCCGGGCAAGAATTTGTAAGCAGGTCTGGTAGAAGAGAACCAGTTGACTCTCAGACCCAAATAGAACTATGGGAAATGACTGATATAAGGGAAATGATATAAGGGACTGATATAAAGGACTGATATTATTATGGACTGATATAAGGGAAATGCATTCTGGGAAAGGTAGTTTTTCCGCTAAAGATGGCGACATTGCCCTGAAACACTTTTGTCAGCTCGAAAATACATTCATGGTAAACTTAAAATACAGCTTTTAAAAGAATAAGGAGGAAAATCGTCTAAGAGTTTAAGTGTCAGTTCCAATGAAAAATTGAAAGGATACGGAACTAGGTGCTGCTTCGCGGTTTGGGGCTCCGTTGGTAAAATGCCTTATTTACCCTAATAGCTGTGCAAAGTTCTTACGGTAGTTGGATTACAAAAAGCTACCTTTAAGAGCAAAGAAGCCACTTTAAAATCCTTAAGAAAGCAAGAGAAAGTAGTTTATACACTGAATGTTGTCTTAGATATGAAGAAACATGTTGAAATTAAAAAAAGTTCTTTGCCTTTTGAACAAACTGCCTGCAATGAGTAATTCCTTTGCAAATCTAATAAGGAGACAAGGAAACAGGCATTCAAAAAAATGACTGCTTTATAGATGGGAAACAAACTTCAGAAAATCTAGCTGTCTTACAAAAGAGCTGTTTCACCTGAAAGTTCCTTATAAGAAATCAATGCTAAATATCACAGCTGCTAATAACATCAGGAGTTAAAGCTAATGAAGTAAAAATACTAAATCCCGAAAGTGCTTTTTCTCAAAGTAAGCTAATGAAGGATACCTTTCATGAAAGAACATCTATGTTCTTGACTCCTTTGAATAGTAACAGTTTTGGTAAAAATATTGGAACTAACAACCATCAAGTCAAAATGTTTCAACAAATTCAAGACGCTATTCACAAAAGAAAGCTGCCATGCTTTGTGGGCCATATTAGAGCTCACTCCAATCTTCCTGGTGCTTTAGCTGAGGGTAATGCAATGGCTGAGCATTATCCCAAGTGGAAATGGCTCAACAGTCACATGCTCTTCATCAAAATAGCAAAAGTTTAAGATGGAAAGATCCCTGTTAGGGATTATGGAAGGGTCCTGATCCTGTGTTAATATGGGGTCGAGGACATGCTTGTGTTTTTTCCACAAGAGAATGAAGCTCAGTGGTTACTGGAGCGTTTGGTAAGGAGCCTGGAACTGAGGAAAAGTCAGCTCCAATGACATTCCTATAAAGGAACCAGAATGAAAGTGGCTCAATTAGTGTTTCTGAGGTTTTGTCACTGGTTAATGCAAACAGTGCGGCTTTTGGCTTTACTAGCTCCTTTAGAAAAATACTTTATATCACCTAATAGCTGTACAGTTTTGGCGAAGAGCTTTACAGCAGCTAAATATGGTAATTTCACCCTCAGCGTGAAGTCAAGTTTTTAGGTAGAATGAACCAAAAGTACTGCTGTAATAGAAACGTTTGTCTGAATTGAAGCACTTAGGGGAACTACTATGAATTTGGGTGAAGGGACAGCCTCTAGTTAAAAACCGTTTACCGCTGACAGTGCATCTCTGCTGGTCCGGAATGGCTGAGAGAACTGGCAACTTTGGAGTGTGGCTTCATCCTGGGAAGGTTACAGTCCCTTAGCAACAACTATCACAATTCTATAACAACACTCACTAAATCCCAGTGTTTTATAGCAAAGCTGACTATAAACTCTAAACTTTAGAAATGATGTACGTTATTTCCTGTCTAGTTAAGAGAATCTTTCTAATAGAGATAGTGATAATAATTAAGAGTAAGAAATAGAAAAAGATGAAAACAAGATATGTGAGTTTGTAAAAATTCTCTTGTTAGATCTGTGTTAAGAAATCTTTAGGTGTTTGCTAAGTTAAATATATGCTAATGGTAGCCCTATAGATCTATTTTACAAACTTATATAGAGTTCCTTTAAGTATATAAGCTTGCAAGAAATATCTAAGGTAGTCTTAAGACATGTAGTAATAAGCTTATAAGGAGTAATAATACTAGTTGTAAATGTAAGTTTAAATAAGAAATAAGATAAGAAGTATATAAGAAGTAATAAATATATTTGCTAAAGTAGTTCTATAGTTTCCTTAAAGAGTATAAATAAGTAGATGTTAATGTTATATGTGGATCTATTCTTAATGTATATGGTGAAAGAACCCGAGACACAGAAGGTTAGTGTCCCAGTAGACTGCAAAGTAGTCAGTCTGAATGGTTTCAAAAGCTCCAGAAACCGCTAAGAAGCTAAGAATGGCGGATGCCAGAACCAGCACAACAAGGCATCCACAGCTGAGATCCGTGGAAAATCGACGCAACACAGAAAAACCTGAGCTAACATCAAAAACGGTGCGGTTTAGAATACTACTGTACCTAAAAAGGTCTCTGGCTTGAGAATAAAGGTTCAGAGATTCTTGTTTGAACAAAAATTGTTAACTGCAAAAAGTTTTGGTTGAAAAACATCTCTTCATATTTGGAAGTGAAAGCCTGATACCAGAATTTATTTCTTGTTTGAACTTTTTGAACTTAAAATGAGATAAAATTACAAAAAGATTTTGGTTATGGATTTCTCATATTTGGAAGGCTAGTACCAGAATTTATCATTTGAATTTTAAGACTTAAGAAATGAAATAAACAGTAGAGATTTCATTGCAATGGGACAATTTTGAGTTTATTCATAGTAATGACCTAGGAACTGTTTGCTGGAATTGGGTTAAAAATGGAACTGTTTAAATGAAGAACTTTATTTCTACGTAGAATCAAGATGCAGTTTTGTGTGTGCATATATGCTTTATTAACTGGTGATTCATGAATTGTTTTGTGGAACTGTTTATGTGAAATGGAATTACTTATGGAACTGGTTTTGCGTTACAAGTGGAACTGTTTAAACAGAAGTTTGGGTTTTATAACTAGGCTTGAGATTTTGCTTAAAAATTTTAAAAGGGAGAGTTAATATTCCTTAGTCTATTTAATTTAAAAAATATTTTCTTTGAGTGGATTAATGTCATGTTTTGTTAGTAAGAAATGCAAATGGGGTATACTAAGAGACTACTTTTAAAGTGTGTAAAAAGTTTTATTAAGAAACTGCTTTTGGATGTTTTGCTAAAAGTTTTCCAAGAGTTAATGGTTAGATTGAAAATATTGCTTTTCAATATGGGTTTGTAGAAATTGTATAAGTTTGGGTTCCTCTAACTAGGTTTGAGATTTTGTTTAAAAAATTACAAAGAAAAGGAGTTATGAGATTGAATTATGTTTGCAGAAACCTATTGATATTAATGCATCCTGGTTTTGTGGAGTTAAGGGAATATTTAAGTTTGATGTGAATACATCGAAGTTTTTCCTATGTTCTGTTAGCAAGAAAATCCAAATGATTGAGTTAAAGTTGTAAGATGGAAAAATTGTTAACTATATATAGCACCATATATGCTAATTCAAATGGTTCTGTTCAGAGTTTGCTTTGAGTTGTAAGACTGAGAGAATTGTGACTATGTATAGCAATATTTATGTTAACCTGTTAATGGTAATGATGAAGCTAAGGGATTCTTTTAAGTTTGTAGTCGCCTTAAGAGTTTTTGGTTTAGAAAGGGCTTGAGGCAGCTAAGACTGCTGTAGTCACCTTGGACCTAATTCAAAAGAGAAATGCCATCTTTATCATCCTCTACTCCCATACTGGGAGGTGTAACAGCTATGGAGATTGCTGTAAGCCATTAATAATTAGTTATTTTTTATATATTAAGAAAGGGGGACCTGTGGGAGTCCGTTCTTGGGTTCCTGTGGCTTTACCCAGCAGGTCCACATAGAGGATGATTAGACCACGGACCTGAGTGCAGGTGTCTGAGATGGTCTGCACTTGGCTGTGCTGGGGGAGGAGGTCTTTTGCTCCACCCCTTGGCGTCTCTATAAAAACCCTGGGGCAGAGACAGTCGGGGCCCATTGGAATAGGTTCCAGGCCCTCTTGAGGCTATCCTTTATTTTCTGTTTATCTCCGCGATATTCTCCGCAATAAATCCTTCTATCTAATATTTCCTGCTGCTCACACTCAAGAAAACTCTGGGGAGCTGTGGGGTTGGTGGGTAAATGCCACACAACTGCAGAACTGAGTATTTGATGCAGGACAGATAGAGTGACGCTTGACAAGTTGAAAATATTTAGTGCCTGCCATTTACAGGGGAAAAAAAAAACCCTCCCCTAACTGAACATCAGTATCTGATGCCATCACCCTAGGAGGTAGACTCTATGGGCTTGGGAGCAAGGACAGACGATTCCATAGGTTTCCACCTCAGGACCATTTTCTGAGTCCTCCACAGTGGGCAAGGTGTATCAGCCGCAGATTGCCACATGGTTGAAGAGGGCTTAAATGCACTTTATGAATTGTAACAGGGAAAGGCTAGAAAAGAGAGATGGAGTGAGTAGGAGGGGGTGATGAGACACATGGGGATTGGAGCTGAGCTTGGTGGGACAGATCTGTGATCCCAGAGCTTGGGAGACCGAGGGACAGAAGGAATTACTGCAGATTCTATAGTGTGTGAAATCCTGTCCTAAAACAAAACAGAAGAGAGACAGACACAGAGAGACACACAGACAGAGAGAGAGAGACAGAGAGAACAGAAGAACTAATGCCTGTGGTTGTGGCTGCCTTTTCCCTGGAAGCCTCTGTTGTGATCTTCTGGAGAATACCATGGGAAGTTTGGAAAGAAAATTCAAGGACAAAGAGGTCCCAGGATGGTGGAGGGCTTGTGAGGAATCCCCAGGAAGGCAATCTTCAGAGTACACATGCCTTAGGTCCAGGGGAGCTGTCTGAGACCTCCTCCTGGAGGGTCCTCACTGGTGACTCGGTTTAGGCTTCAGCTGATCCCAGTGGTGCTGAGGGCGTCACTAGCTACCCCCTCTGCTCCCCTGCCCTCCTCATTCACGCAGCCCCTTCCCGGCCCTCCCGCGGTGACTTTCCCCCCAACTTTGTCAATGCACTGAAGAGAATGGGGAGGGAAGGATGTGGTGAGGATCAGGGTGTCTGGACTTAAGTCCTGGTGATAGGGAAGAGAAGCCAGGAGCTTCCAGTGAGGAGATTGTGATCTTCCTGACTCAGTGGTCCAGTGCCCTCCTCCCGCTCCCCCAGTTAAATTCCAGAAACTCACCAGCGGGCAGCGTGTACCCCAGACAGCTCAGTAGAACCAAAAGGCTCAGATTCTGGAAAAGATTGCACCTGGGGGCTCCAGTCTTTGTCATGCTTCCTTCCTGAATCCTGGCTACCAATGGGTGTGACTGGGGCTGTGAAGAGAATCAGTCCTCAGTACAGCCTGCAGAGGACCCTGTGCAGAGATTAACAAAGTTCCAGGCACCTGGGCTGTGAATTCAGACCTTTCCGTGCTCCAGCCATGCCCATTTCTAGTTCCCATCTTTTCCTGCATCTCACCTGGACTCTCTCTCAGGCCATGGAGCTCTGCTCCTCTCCTCCTACACACTGTGATTTCTGTCAAGCTCAGAGGCACGCAGCCTACGGGCTTCGGCTCTGGTCGCTGGGTGGCTTCTTTCCCCTTTGCTCGCTGGCTCCCTGGCCCGCTGGGGTTGTTCCCCTACTCGCCAGCTCCCTCCCTTGCCCACTGCCGCCCCACTTGCATCGATGCCGCCCAGCTTGCCTAGCTGGCTCCGCTCCCCCTGATCGCCACGATGCTGCCTTGCTCGCCCCTCTAGAGGGCCTCGCTGTCTCCTCCTTGCTCATCAGGCAGGCTGCTGGAGAGTTGCCGCTTGGGCAGCCTGGAGGCGGTAAAGTTCCGCGTCGCTCCATCCAGCTGTGCTGCTCTCTCCCCTTCTACTGCCCCACATGGCCACGCTCTGGCCCTCCTGGCTACGCACCTACCAGCTCAGCCGGGCTTGTCCCTCTGTCACCCCTCACTCACCCAGCTCCCCTCGCTGGGCTTCGCCGCTCCCCTCAGCCGCGCTCCCCTGGGCGTCCCGCTGCTATCCCTATTCCGCTGCCACCTGCTCCCCTTGCTCGGCTCTAGCTCCCCTTGCCCCTCCTCGCTGGCCCGCTGCAGCCCCGCTGCCTCCCTCTCCCCGCTGGCTCTCCCGGCAGCTGTTTTCGGCAGCATTCTGTCCTGCTCCGCGGTGCTGGCCCCGCGGCCGTCCGGCCGGCCGTCTATCTCACCTGGTGTCTGTTCTTCTCCTTGGAGCTCTACTGAGCTCAGTCAGCTTCGCTTGGCCTCTTAAAAACCCGCTGAGTGACTCATCCTTGGTTCCTAATGACTCATAGCACCGCCGCCTTCCTTGCCTCATACTTCCCAGGCAGGGCGTCTTGGGCACGATTGGCTGCCACCGAGCAAGGCTCAACCTCTATTGGTGGAAGTATTAAGGCGACTCCACCTAGTTAAAAAGGGAGGTTTATTTTGGGGTAACTTACAAGTGAAGGGATAGGCTACAGAGTCCGGAAAAGGCGAAGTGCAGTCCAGCGTGTTCTCTGGAGAACTCTGCTCCAGGATCCAGGAACCAAGAGAGCTGGCACATCCTGATCTCAGGTCCTAAGCGCTCCTGTCTCCTCACCGCCTGGCCTCAGCCGCTGCCCTCGCACAACTTGCTCGTCCCGCTGCCCCCTTGCTGTCCCTTGGCTCCTGGGGTTCCACTGTGCTCAGGCCCGCTCAGCTCAGCTGCGATTGCCCACCCCGATCAGCCGCTATCCCCACCCGGCTACAGCCCCGCTTGTACCGCTCCCCTCCTCGCACAGCTCTCCTCGCTCGCTCCGTGGCGGTCCTGCTCAGCCACGCTCCGCTCCGCTCGGCTGCGCTCGTCTGGCTGCCACCCTAGTCCCGCTGCTACCGGGAGCGCACCGCTCCCCTCAATCGCACAGCTGCACTAGGCCGTGCTTATCTTGCAGCTATCCCTGTCCGGTTGCCACCCTGCCGCCACGCTCCCCTCTTGCTCGTACGGCTCCCCTTGCTGGCTGGCCAGATTCGCTCCCTCAGCTGCGCTCTGTCCGACTCGACTGCGCTCGCTTCGCTCTCGCCCCGGCTGCAGCCTCGCACAACTCGCTCGCTCAGTTGCCTCCCTCTGTCCCCTGGCTCTCCCCGTGGCCGCTGGGTTTGGCAGCGCTCAGTCCTGCTTGGCCGCCCTGGTCCCGCTGCCGGCTATCTTGCGGGGTGACTGTTCCTCTGGGTCGCCTTTAGTCACGCCGGGTCGCGATCCGACCCACTTGGTCGAGCTCCACTCCGGGGACCTATGCTGGTCCCTCTGCTATCCCCTTCTCCCAGCAAAGCAGCTGCTGCAGCGCTCTCCTTGCTCGCAAGGTTGCCCATGCTAGTCCTGCTTCCATGCCTGTCCTGCGGCCATCCCACTGCCGCCCTGCTTGCCCTGCTCCCCGCCACCCCCCCCCCCCCCCCCCGCTTGCCCTGCTCTCCTAACACCCCCAGGTCCCCTTCCTCAGCCACATTTTGCCCTGCTAGACCAGGCTTGTCTCACTGCCACCCCAGTCCCGCTGACCCCCCGCCCCCATCGCTTTGCTCCCCTTTCTGGCACCATTCCCCTCACGGGAACAGGGGCGCCACCCCCCCTCCCCCAGCCTCACGCTTCCCTGCCCAGCCTCACTCCATGAACCACTTCACCATGCTCCACCCTGTGTGGGAGGCCAGCTCCCCACCTTTTAAAGGGTTCCTATAAGGAGGAGAAAGGGATAAGAGACTTTTAGATAGAAAGATAGCAGAGAGGAGAAAGACAGAAACACAGGATAGCTTCCGGAGGACCTGGATCAAGACCCAAAGGTCCCTCCACCTCTTCAAAAGGGCTTTTTATAACAACGCCAATTGGCAGGGCAAAAGACCTCCCCCTTGCTAGAGCAAAGCACACCACACAGCCAAGTGCAGACCCTTCCAAATACCTGGTAACCATGCCTGTGCTCAAATCATCCCCTTATGCAGCCCTGCTGGGTAAAGCAAGTTCAGATTCTGATGCATGAGCAGTAAATGGTCTTGCCATGAGTCATCTCTTTATTTGTATCTTTTTTATCTTTGCCTTGGGATTTTTTATCTTTGCCTGTGAGATGGAATCTCCTTCCCTCTACACATTGAGTGGACCTACCATGTTCTTCTTTCGTGGTCCTGCTGTCCCCACATCTGCATCACGGAACCCTCCAGATTAGGAACCTGCTGTGTTCCCTCCTCATTTCCCACTGGTCTGTGACATGATTCCTGTCCTGTCAAGGCTGAGCATGCACAAGCGGTTGCTAGCAGGTGACATGAACTCCAGATCTCCTGCCTCCTTTGTCAACTAGATGCTATAGATGATGGGCAGAGGTGGAAGCAAGGGCACAGGGAGACAAGTGGGATTAGGACTCAATTTGTGAAATCCGCAAAGAATCAATAAAAGTTTTTTTAAAAGTTGAGAGAAAGGAGAGGCCTGAGGGGCAGCAGTGGCTGCTAAGGCTGTGGTGGGCGGGTGCCATTGCCAGGAGCCTCCAGAAGCCTTGCCTTGCTCCTTGCTCAGAGCCCTGTGCCCTTGACCCTTTGCCAAGCGGGGGCGAGTGGCCAGGGCTGGGCAGGGCCAGAGCTCCCAGGGGCCAGAAGCTGCGGCCTGCAGCTGCCCTCTGGACCTGACAGGGCGTGGGCTACATGCTCCACAACTGGGGAGGTGGCCGCAGAGGTGGGGAAGGCGGAGGCTGGAAGGAGGCAGAATTGTCAAAATTGAGAAAGGCCCAAGTAGTGAAGCATGGGCCCTGGGACTTGTGGCATGCCGCCAGGGACAAGAAGGTGTTCACCAAGAAGCAGGACCAGTGGGTGGAGCAGGTGAAGGAGAACCAAGTGCGGACCTGGTGGAGAAGGCTAAGGAAATTTTACAAAAGAATCAAATGTACAAGAGGTTAGCTGTCCTGTTACTGTCTGTGGAAATGTGCATGGCTAATTCCATGACCTTATGGAACTCTTCAGAATTGTGGAAAATCATCAGATACAAACTATCTATTATTCATGGGAAGCTACCTAGACAGAGGTTATTATTCTGTGGAGACTGTGACTCTTCTTGTAGCATTAAAGGTGCGCTATCCAGAGTGCATTACAATATTGCGAGGAAATCATGAAAGCCGAGAGATCGCCCAAGTGTATGGCTTTTACGATGAATGTCTACAAAAATATGGAAATGCCAACATCTGGAATTAAGATCTCTTTGACTATCTTCCACTGACAACTTTAGTAGATGGACAGATATTCTGCCTCCATGGTGGCCTCTCTCCATCCATAGATGCACTGGGTCATATAAGAGCCCTGGATCTTTTACAAGAAGTTCCACAAGAGGGCCCAATGTGTGATCTCTTATGGTCAGATCCAGATGACCATGGCAGATGGGGTATTTCACCACATGGTGCTGGCTACACCCTTGGACAAGATATTTCTGAAACATTTAACCATGCCGACTGTCTCACACTGGTGTCTCATGCTCACCAGCTTGTAATGAAAGGTTATAATTGGTGCCATGATAGGAATGTGGTTACCATTTTTAGTGCACCCAATTACTGCAACCGCTGTGGAAACCAGGCTGCTACCATGGAATTAGATGACATTTTAAAATATTATTTTCTTCAGTTTGACCCAGCACCTCATCATGGAGAGCCTCATGTGACCCGGCCTACCCCAGACTACTTCCTATAACTTCCTCCCCAGGACCTTTCTTTGTATGTGCAAGTACACCTGGCTTTTTAAAATATATATTGTATATTTAAAAACAGCAGTTATCTATGTGTTTCTGTAACAAGAATATTTTAACGCATTTAATGGAAGCATTGCCATTTTAAAACTTGATACAAATACCTAAAAAACAGTTTTTTAAAACGTCATTAAACCTTGAAAAACAAAACAATCAATCAAACAAACAAAAATCTCAGAGAAATGCATGTACCAGAGTGGAAATATTAGCAAACATTTCTGGGGGAAGTGTGCAGAGTTCATGTGGCTCTGTGGGATTCTAGGACACCAACACTGAGAAGCACAGTGAGCATGACCAGGGAGAAGGGCACCAGCACTGCAGGAAGCTCAGGGATGATGATGGCTCAAGGCTGGGGTTGGTGTGAGGAAACTATTTCTAACTTGGAATCCCAGCAGCATGGTACAGAAAGTCCCATCAGGTGGACTGGTCAGGAGGCAGTAACTTCAAGGGCAGTGGTTCATTGATGAGCAAGGGAGACCCACCTTGAAGCCTAACTGCTTAAGGGGTTCATGGCTAATAGAACACAGAAATCCTAAATAGAGATAGATGGTTAGCCAACCCAGATGTGGCTGGATTTTAACAATTAAAGACAGAACAGATGATCAAGAAGCTGAGAGCTGCTGTCCATGAAAACCCCAGGCTCCTGTGCCCAGTGTTTAAACTGGACCATTGGGGCTAGAGAGGTGGTGCAGTGGTTAAGGACACTTGTTGTTCTTACAGAGGATCCAGGTTTGATTCTTAGCAACCACACATGGTGGCTCACCATTGCCTGTGACTCTAGTTCCAGGGGACCAAATGTCTTCTTTTGACCTCTGAGGGCACCAGGCATATATGTGGTACACATGCATGTATGCAGTCAAAACACTCATATACAGAAATATAAAAAAAACAAATAAAACTGAGCCACCTCAAAGACAGACGAAGTTTGTATTCCTAGGAGGACCGATCAAATCCCAACAAGAAGGACCATTCAGTACAGCAGCAAGTGCAATCATTCTTTTTGTATTGTTTAATTTCTGTTGTATCACTCAGACATGGACCCCTGGATGTTACTGTGAATGTCTAGTGTGGTGATTTGAATGAGCCTGTCCTCTATAGAGTAGGATGTTTGAATACTTGGTCCCCAGTTGGTGGCAGCTGTTTAGATACCATTAGGAGGTATGGCCTGGCTGAAGGAAGTATGTCAGTGGGTCTGTGCCTTTACAACCCATTCCCATTTCTTCATCTCTGGACCTTGCCTGAGGTTTAAGCTGTGGGCTCTCACTTGGTCATTCTATCCCAGGGCTCTCATCCCAGCACTTGAGAGCCAGAGGAAGGCAAATCTCTATGAGTTTTTTTCCCAGCCTGTTCTACATAGTGAGTTCTAGGACAGCCAGAACTATATAGTGCAACCTTGTCTGAAAAACCCAAACCAAACCATACCAGACCAAAGCAAACTAAAAATACGTGGGCTCTGAGGTTGCTGCTCCAGTCTCCATGTATGCCTGCTGCCATGCTTCTCTGTGAGATGAGGGACTCTTGTCCCGATGAAACTATAAACTTCCTCAAACCCTTCCTTCTGCATGTCAGTGTGGCCTTGGTGTTTTATCACAGTAACAGAAAAGTAACTAATACCACTACTGTATAAATACTGAAGTGTTCACAGGAGTGAGTGTCTCTGTTACACCTGCTCATCTCTGCACCTGTAGCTAAAAGCAGACAGAGATAATACATCCATGAAGAGCATGGCTGGACGTGCCTCTAGTGCCCTGTGACCCAGGACAATCTTCCAGCCTGAGGGGTCAGTTCTAGAAAATGGCCTGAGGGAGTTCATGGCAGTTTCTAACAGGAGAACCTTGCTTGGGCAGGAGCCAGGCTGACAATCTGCAGCAGGGAAAATGCACTCCATTTCATTGTGGCTCCTGCATGGTACTGGGCCCTGAGAGAAAGCAGTCTGTGGTTCTGGTCTATCACAAGGCCCATCAGGCCTCAGGCAGACATCATGAGGTGAGCTCTTTCACACTAGGTGATTAGGTGGACAGGTCACAGTCAGACAAGATGTCCAGAAGTGAGACATCGCTGCAGGGACATGACAAGTCACTTGTGTGTTGAGAGCTGCCTAGCAGGGAGAGACAAGGACTCTTGTCTGACAGAACATCTCCTGGTCCCCAGATGGTTGTGGAGATCTTATCTCATCTGGAGGAAGTGACTGGGGTTAGATCTCAAGTAAGCTGCCACCTCTCCTTCAGCAAGCTCCTCAGGCTTCAAGGAGTATCCTCTATGGCCATGGGATCCAAGGAATCTACTGGAAGCAAGTGAGAGATCAAGATGCCCTAAAGCCAGGACCTCCTCCTGTCATTTCCAGCTGATCCAGAAGTCACAGGCAGCATAGAACCCACTGCTGACTGGGAAACAGGCAGCTTTGGCTGTACTTTTGAAGTCACCTTGTGGGGATGGGCACCAAGACTGGTACATGGGATATACCCTAATGGACAGAGGGCAAATATGCTGTCCCATTCATCAGCTTGTTGCGTTCTGCATCTGTTGTGGTGAACGCAGAACTGAGTATTTGATGCAGGACAGATGCAGTGAGATTTGCCAGATGGAGAATATTCAGTGCCTGTCATTTGCAGAAAAATCAAACACCCTCCTTCCTAAATGAACACCAGTATCTGATGCCATCTTCCCAGGAGGTAGACTCTATGGGCTTGGAAGCAACGGCAGAAGCTCTCAAGGCCCCAATCCATGACCATCGCCAGAGTCCTCCATAGTGGACAAGATATGCTAGCCCATGATTAGCTGAGGCGTCTTTCAGGCATGAGCACAGATTGCCACCTGGTGGAAGAGAAGGTAAAATTAAGGATGGAAAATTGGTAAGAGCTGAGCAGGCTGGTTGGTGGATGATGGGGATTGGAGCTGAGCTTGGTGGGACAAATCTGTGATCCTGGTTCTTGAAAGACCGAGGGAGAGAAGGAATTACTGCAGATTCTATCGTGTATGAAATCCTGCCTTAAAACAAAACAACAGAAAGACGGGGGGGGGGGGGGGGGGAGGATGAACATGTGTGGTTGTGGCTGCCTTCTCCCTAGATGCTTCTGTTGTGATCTTCTGGAGAATACCATGGGAAGGTGGGAAAGAAAGTTCAAGGACAAAGAGGTCCCGGGATGGTGGAGGGCTTGTAAGGAATCCCCGGGAAGGTAGTCCTCAGAGCACAGCATGCCTTAGGTCCAGGGGAGCTGTCTGAGACCTCCTCCTGGAGGGTCCGCACTGCTGACTGGGTTTAGGCTTCAGCTGATCCCAGTGGTGCTGAGGGAGTTACTAGCTACCCCCTCTGCTCCCCTGCCCTCCTCATTCACGCAGCTCCTTCCGGGCCCTCCCGTGGTGACTTTCCCTCTAACTTTCTCAATCCACTGAAGAGAATCGGGGAGGGATGCTGTGAGGACCAGGGCGTCTGGACTTAAGTCCTTGTGATAGTGAAGAGAAGCCCAGGAGCTTCCTGTGAGGAGACTGTGACCTTCCTGACTCAGTAGTCCAGTGTTCCCCTCCCCCAATTAAATCCCTGAACTCATCGGCAGGCAGCGTGGACCCCAGGCGGTTCAGTAGAACTAAAAGGCTCAGATTCTGGGAAAGATGCCTGGTGGCTGCAGCCTCTGTCATGGTTCCTTCCTGAGACCTGGCTACCCACAGGTGTGACTGGAGCTGTGGAGAGAATCGGGGAGTCCTCAGTACAGCCTCGCAGAGGACCCTGTGCAGAGATTCGCTAAGTCCTGGGCACCTGGGTTGTGAATTCAGTCCTCCTCGTGCTCCAGCCTTGCGGGTTCCTAGTTCCCATCTTTTCCTCTATCTCTTCCAGGGTCCTTCATGGCCCCGCGGCTCTGATCCTCCCTCCCTGCGGACCGTGGTCCCCATCGCGCTGGGGTACTTGTGGAGGGTACGATGTGAACTGAGAGGTGAGGGCACTGGGGTACCACATCCCCGCTGTCTGTGCACCCCATTCACTGGCAGCTGCCCCTCAGGGTCCCTCTGTAACAGAATCAGGAACCATAGAGACAGAATCAAGTCGATGTCTTCAGCAGGTGTCTTGGCAGACTGCAGCAAATATCAGCATACTCTAAAAAGGGCCATGTATGGCCGGGCGGTGGTGGCGCACGCCTTTAATCCCAGCACTCGGGAGGCAGAGCCAGGCGGATCTCTGTGAGTTCGAGGCCAGCCTGGGCTACCAAGTGAGTTCCAGGAAAGGCGCAAAGCTACACAGAGAAACCCTGTCTTGAAAAAAAAAAGAAAAAAGGGCCATGTTAATGCTCTCTACTCAGGGAGGACTGGACCCTCAGGAGAGGACAGACATACAGGACCATGGTGTCACCCAGGAATAGCATTAGCATTACTTCTGGGTTCCTGCCCTTCAGAGGCTGGTCAATCAGAAAGAAAAGACGCTCAAAGTCCTTCTTTTTTTTTTTTTTTTTTTCCTTTTCCTTTTCGTGGTCTAGGAGTAGTCACTAGCAGGCTCCCCAGGGCATCCTATTCCAGGCTGCTTGCCCTATTTGTCACAACTGACTTTTCATGAGCTCCACGGAGTGGGGAAATGGCTCCCCCATTGCCGGAGCCCTAGGGCTGGCCGAAACCAGTGCTGAGGTTTGTCCCCTCCCTCCTCTTATCACTGACCTCGTCTTGGGGAAAAATTAAAACTGGCCAAACTTCTAGTACAAAAAGAAAAATATATATTGCAACTAGGGCATAAAGACCTTTTGGTTAGGCCTTTGAACTTTTTTTTTTTTTTTTTTCCATTTTGAGACTGGGTTTCTCTGTGTACCCCTGGCTGTCCTGGAACTCACTCTGTAGACCAGGCTGGCCTTGAACTCAGGGATTAGCCTGCCTCTGCTTTCCAAGTTCTGGGATTAAAGGTGTGCACCACCACTACCCGGCTTAAGCTCCGGGTTTTTACAATTCCTAAAAGACAAAGAATAAATTTAGACTCTTACAGGGTCTTAGGGGCATAAATGTGACTCTGGAAACAGTGGGGGCTCTCCAGCCAGGGCTCCCTGCTCCTACTAGAATTCCTCAAGGAGATTACATTATTATACTTGACTCAAAAGACTGCTTTTTCTCTTCCTTTACATCCCCATAAGGAACATTTTTTTTCTGTGTTCCTACTTTAAACAATCAACAACCAATAACCTGATAACTATGGAAAATTCTGCCATAGAGGTTATAAAATAGCCCCTTATAGGTCACTATTATGTACATAAGCACTTAAGCCTGTGCTGATTAAGTTTCCTGAGATATTGATCATTCGTTATATGGATCACATTCTCCTGTCCTGCTCAGAAATCAGTACTTAAGCAAGTGCTTAACTTTCATGGTGAATAAACTTAAAAGAGCAAAATTTAAACATAGTTCCAGATTAAATATAAAAACAATCACCTTGTAATTATTTAGAATATGTTATTACTTCACAAAAAAATTGGCCATCGTCCTCTCAGCTTAAAGCTTAGAACTTAGGTACATATATGTTGTTTGTTTTTTAGTTTTCTGCTCACCCTTGATCTGACATAAATGATCAGACTCTGGCAAGGGAGGAGTCAGAGGAGGCTCATCCTCTGTTGAAGACATAGTTTACACATTTGCATCCCAAGTCTCTAGTGCATGATTAGTGGGTGGTTCTCACATCAGCTTGACATTTGGCTGTCAGTATCTAAGGCCCTATTTGCTGTCAGGTGTACAGAGACCGGTGCTCAGAGTGCGCTGCAGGCATGCACAGCGCCTCTCCCTAACTAGTCAACTGCAGAGCACAGCCCCAGATGTGACATGGGACGGGGCTAGGAAAACACCTGAATGGAAAAAAAAAAAATAGGAAAGGAAAGGACAGGACTGTTCCTAGGGATGGTGGAAGAGAAAGTTTACTGTTTTAAAAAGGAGAGCATAGGTAGAAGCAGGGACATCTGGGAGAGTCCAGAGTGGACATGACCAGACTGAGATGGGCCATTTGGGAGGTTGTGGGGTGGGAGAGAGAGAAGGGAGGGGAACCAAGTGCAGCAGTCAGGAGGCCAAAGGTCCAAAAAGGGGAGGGTAACCAAAATGTCTGACTGTACAGGGAAGAGGGAAGAACCTCTGGGGGAAGGGCAGCCCAGCTGCTGGACTGGAGAGTTCAGGGTAGGGGGTGAGGTATACAGGTCAAACCCTGTAACACGTAGGGACTGAGGGATGCTGGGAGAACCTGGAAGCCAGGTCCACTTTGGTGTGCTCAATAGGCATCTCAGCCATTTGTCCTGGGGTTGAAACTTAAAAATAGCATTATGTCACATGTAAAACTTGACTTTGTCAAATACCACTTTATACATTTCCTTTTTTTTTTTTTTTTTTTTCAAGACAGGATATCTCTGTGTAGCCCTGGCTGTCCTTGATATGTAGACCAGGCTGGCAACAAACTCAGAGATCTGCCTGCTTCTGCCTCCCACGTGCTATACACCTGCTTTCTAGGACTCCCATTACAACTAAAACCTGGTAGCCAGGTTATTGTGGAACAGCACCATCAAATACTTATTAAACGAAAACTTTAAAAAAAACGGGAACATACACACCCACCTAAACCCCCACATACAGTGCTATAGTTAGCCATGCTAACTCTAATCTCTTCACTTTAAAGGATAATTCTTCTCCTGCTGCCCCAAATCATTTTGCCCTAAAGGAGACACAACGTAAAGTATATGTTAAATGGAAAGATCTAGAAACTAATCAATAGTTCTAACACCAGGGTGAGGTTGTGATTGTGTCTTTCCAGAAAATGAATGAAGTCCCAGATGGCTCCCACTGTGATGCATCCAACCAGGACAGCATCCCAGAGACCACTGGACACATGAACTGTCTGAGATAGACGACAAACCCATCAAAAGGAGAAGTCCCAAGAGGAAGAGGAAGCCAATAAATTGGGGAGACATCAAGACTTTAACTTATCAAGCCCAGACTTTGGGGGAAACAAGGACACAATACTACTGATCCAAAAAAGGTGCTGCTATGTTTACTGACTATATAACATGCTAAGTCTCAGCTTGTCCGTGCAGAATCCAAATGCCTTTTGTCAGGGAGGAGAAAAAGGCACACCTGTAATAGTAGACAGTACGATGTTGTTTTGACACGCTAATCCTTTTTAAAAAGCTTTTTTTAATTGCCACTCCCAGGAGTAATTCCTGGAATACAAAAAGAGGTCTCAAAGATGGCCTGTATGATTAGTAGAACTCCTAATATTACAAGAACAATATTAGCGCCATGAATCAAGAGATGGGTGAATTGAGGAGCACAGTTTTACTAAATGGAGTTACCATAGATTATCTGTTGTTCAAGCCTAATCTTGATTGTCAACAATTTCCTGGCATGTGTTGCGTTAATCTGTCTTATTTTTCTCACATTATTGGTAGTCTAATTATTGATCTGCACGAATAGACAAAATCTCTCAGGTGACCTTTGAGTGGCTCTCATGGTTAAGATGGCTTTCTCTTCTCCTTGGTCCTCTGTTAGCTGTTCTTATGATGCTCTTAAACTTGTCTATATAAGTTAAACTAGCCATGCAGGCAATGCAGTCAGCAAGACTGAGCCGGGCAGTGGTGGCACACACCTTTAATCCCAGCACTCGGGAGCCAGGCAGGCAGATTTCTGTGAGTTCGAGGCCAGCCTGGGCTACAGAGTGATCTCTAGGAAAGGTGCAAAGCTACACAGAGAAACCCTGTCTCAAAAAACCAAAACCAAACAAACAAATAAACAAACAAACAAAAGGCAAGACTGGAGCTCCGAGCTTTATGCCTATCAGGCATCTCCTTGGTCCTGAGGCTTCACCCCCACCCCACTCTCCACCCTGGACCCTTGACAGGAAAATGCATGTACCTTTGGGGAGGAGGTAAATGGTTCTGGAATTCTCCTTTAATAATCCCTCTTAACTTTGAGCCTTATTCTTCTCTCTCAGGTCCCATGTCTCAGTGAACTTTCCTCAAATATTGTAATTGTACAGAAATATAAGAATATTTCTCTGTGGCCTGTAATTCTGCAAATGAGCTACATCTCAGTCACGATCATATCATTCCTCTTGATTTACGTGACTTTCTTGGGTTTTACTTTAGGCATTTGCCACTGGATTTTATTTTAGGTACGTCCCACCAGGAAGGGACCTTCGAGCTTAATCTTGAAACTGGTCTCTCCTCTCACCTTGGGCTCCTAGCAACTGCCAAATGGTGGTAGAGACGACTGGGTCTTCTTAACTGTGTGTTCCCTTTATTTGCAAAGCATGCGTACTGCTTAACATTTCAGTTTACTACAGGTGACAGACAAGGCGCCTTCAGGGTACGCTTTCTGCTTTTGTCTCTTGCAACTCCCATATTGCCCACCAAACAAGCCCTGTCCCTCCACCTAACTTCTCCGTCATTCATTTCAGATTGAAATACCTTCACAGTTTGGTAGAAGACTATAAAACCACATTTTCACAACCAAAATAGAATGAGCTGGGTGTGGGGATGTCTAGTCGTAGCTGTTCAGGAGGCTGAGATGGGAGGAGGCATGTTTGAGTCCAGAGTTCATGCTGAGCCTCAGCCTGAGCAACAAAATGTCCTCTCTCAAAATAAAACATAACGTGTGTGTGTGTGCGCGTGCGTGCGTGCGTGCGTGTGTGTGTGTGTGTGTGTGTGTGTGTGTGTGTGTGTGTGTGTGTTATGCACATGCGTTTGTGGTTTTTAGGCCCAAAAAACCAGAGGAACAATTTAAATGAGACCATAGCATTAAGAAGTAACAATGAGATTGAAGAAGTCTGGAGGTGGCCCACACCTCCAGATTGGATTGAAAGCTGAGTTGTCTATTGCTGAGAGTAAGTGGTTCTATTCCATAGGGAATGGAAACCACTGATGGCTTACCAGTTGTCCACGAACTCATCTGTGTTCCCATGCCGACAGCCTCTGCTGTGACTGATTAGATAGAAACAGCGGGCACCATTCATGACGGAAAATCCACCTTTTGATGCCCCTTGACTGCTCCTTAAGTTTCGCTTGATTAAGGTAGAATTAAGATAAGCAGATACTGCATTTCCAAGACTCCCCTGTGATCGGGGTCCTGGCAAGTGACTCGGTTTCTTCATATGTACAAAACTTCTTTGGAAAAGCTGCCCGGAGCGTCTGTGCCAGCTGCCGGAAAACTGAAAAAAGTGATGGCAGATGTGTGGTTCGTAAGCCCTGCACCCTGGTACGCATGCGTGAAGAGTGTAACTATGGATCTTGCCACAGCTGCTGTGTGATCTGTGGAGATCCCACGGTCTCTGATGCACCATTCAGGAGAAGGAGAGAGTTGCTCAAAGCAGATCTGTTCTATGAATGTAGAATAAACAAACAAAGAAACAAACAAACAAAAAAACACCAAAAACCCAAACAACCAAACAATCAAACAAACAAACAAAAAAAACCAAACAGCTTCAAGAAGAGGTGGGTGGCTCCTCCCTCCCCCATCAAGTTGCTGCAGCCACCAGAAAAGATGCAGACTGCTCCAGCAGAAAGGGAAAGAAGGATCCCAGAGTGTCACCTGGAACATCTGCTAGTGTTCTGGCCCCTTGCTATTCCTTTTTTCCTTCACCCAGGAGGGTGGGGATGAAAAAGGGTTCTTCATAAGAGCATCCAGGCAGACTATGGAAGAAATATTACTAGGTTAATTAATAATTTTTGGTTGTTGTTGTTTTTGTCTTTTGTTGTTTTAAGTTGGAGAAGGAAGATTCTGTTCCTTATCTTGATTCTTTCCTCAGTAAAAGCTTCCAAACACAAATTGCATCCTCTCAGCCCTCTGTCTGAGGCCTTGACCACAAAGCCTGCCCCCAGTGAAAAGAATGGTTTCTCAGTGGCTCTGGTGACTGTCATCCTTGATGACCTTCAGTGTGGCAGGGAGCCACATGATGAGAGAGTTTGCTCTTGTGACAGTTCCCAGATAGCCCTGGCTGCATGTTATTTACCTTCTGAGAAATTATAAACTTTCTGTAGCTATTGTTCTAATAAAATTGGTGTATGTTTCCTGGGTTTTTTTGAGAGAGAGAGAGAGAGAGAGAGAGAGAGAGAGAGAGAGAGAGAGAAAGAAAGAAAGAAAGAAAGAAAATTATAGAAGGGAGCTGGCATGGATTGCCATTCTGCTGATTAAGGATGGTGGTCCAGATCATGAAATCTCCATCGTTTCTTCCTCCTTCAATAGCTTACCAACACCCCTCTCTAGAAGTCCTTCAGGCATTAGTCCTTCACAGCCCAGCATCTCACCACCCAAAGAGTTGAACTAACAATGTAGTAGATCTTCAGCTGGAAAAGTCAGGGTATTAAGGGTGGGGCTATGAAGACGTGCTGCAAGGTTGGCTTTCAAGGCAAATAAGAACACTGACAGGGGCTGGAAAATTACCTGTGGCAAAGTGGTATCTCCGATCCAGGAGTCTATCTCACATATGCTCCTCAGTGGATGATAGCGTGATGTCAGGGGCTGAAGGGATTCTGTTGTCTTTTTTGTTGCCAGGGCTGGTCAGGGTTTTAAATCACCCTGCTAAGTGGCTATTGTACTGGGCAATGCTCTGGTTCTGGAGAGAAATGGGAAGACAGAGGCATTTGAACAGGCTGAAGTTTGGGGGATTGGTATCATTTGCTGTAGAGAATTCTGTAAAGGTTGTTGCTCAGTAAAATAGCAGAGCCAGCATGCAAAGCGAAGGTCACACTGAGAATAAGTCTGTTCAGACACACCACTCCTTGGAATGAGCTGATTACTTCATGTGGCTTTGTAGCCACCGGCACAGGAACAGACTGGAGCTACACATGGCTGGCCAGAGTCACTACCCTGCCGGCTAAGGAGTTAGCCAGAGTTAGCAAGAGTTAGCTGCTTTCACACATTCTCCCTTGCAGACTGCTGGCTCTGGCTTCTTCTCTCCCCATGTGTTTTGGGCTTTCACTGGACCCCCTCCTCAGGCTGCTGACACACTAGGTAGCTTGCCTTACTTCACTAACACCTGAATTATCATTGTCAGCAGATTTGATGAGTCAATTGAGATTTCTTAAAGGGGGGAGTTAGTTAAAAAAAAAAGACAGAGTTTTTTTTTTAACCCCATTAAAACATGGGAAACACTCTTATAATGAAGGGAGTTTGGTCTCTGTTTGATAATACACTAGACAGTTTGAAAATGGAACCATTAAATGAGAGGATAATTAACTTAGATGGGATTTATGTAATGTCAATTACAAATATTATTTTTTGATCATTTGTTTTATTAAAAAAGTTGGTTAATATGAGTACCAAGATAAAAGTTTCAGAAAAACTTGTTAAAAACAAGTCATAGAGATACTCAGACCCAGAAGAACTTAAAGGAGAACTAATTTCAGCATTGCATTATAAGGTTAGAGAGGAAAAGCCTAAAGTTTTCAAACAGCCAACCTTAATTTATCTAGTAACCTTACAGGAACTGCCAAATGATAGATATCCCCAAGACTGTGTAAGAGCTGAATGGACTCCCATGCAAATGCTAGATTTGAGGAGATTCAAAGAAGCAATAGTCTCATATGGCTTCATTCATTCACCTTTTGTGAAGCTGATGTTAAGCTCATAGTCAACTTGTAATAGAATTATCCCTTAGAAGTGGAGAGATTTGTTTGCAGCTGTCTTGGAGCCTGGTCCTCAGTTACAGTGGAAGACCTGGTGAAAGGATGAGGCTAAGACTATTGAACAACGAAGTAGGGCTAGAGGTATTGAAATCTCCCAAAACCAACTTCTTGGAGAGGGAGATTATGCTAATGTAGAAATGCTGCAAGCCACAATGATATATTATAGAGATTCAGCTGTATATAATAAAGTTATGCCTAGAAAAGTTAAGGAATCTTTCTAGAGGGAAGCCATTCACCAGGGAATATTTGTTGGTGTTATTTTGCTTTTAATATTCAGCTGCTTCTTGCTATGAATTTCTTGTGCTCATAATTTCCCCCAAGAATAGTGTATATGGACATATACACTCAAAGTACTTGGATAAGGTCATGTAGACAAGGCTTTCTGCCTTCAGGGTTCCTGCTCCCTTTTTAGCATTTGAATTGGGTATCTGCCTTTCCCAAATATCTCCTTTTGTTACATCCAAAAATAGGGCCAGCTCCAGACAAAAGGATCCAAGGACAAGTGATGAACAGGATAGCTGGCCAGACCACCTGAAGCCCCTGAACTAAGGTAAAACATCCTTTTGGAGACAGCCTGACTCCTAGGTCAAACAGCTGGCTCCTAGGTGCATAGCTTTGGTTTTTGTGCAAATCAAGCTCAGATCTCCCCCTCCTCTTACAGCCCTAGAGCAACTTCTTAGAACAAAAGTTTTTTTGCATAACCAGGTGCAGAGAAGTCTGGGGCAAAATTCCTTGTCTGGGTCTGGGTAGAGTCACATGGTGGAAGAGGAGGGAACAAGGCAGAGTTTCTGTAGATGAGAAGGCAGACTGGCTTGGATTGAGGAATAATGAGTAAGGAAAAGTTTTGTAGACCGTAGGTGGATTTGAATCAGGCCAAGAGAGGAGAAGAGGAAAAAAAGATAGAAGATGAAGGAACAGAGGATAGAGATAAGATAAAAAACAAAAGAGCTTAGTTAGGGCTATGAGAGGACAGGAAAAGAGGGGACAGAGAGGAGCCAAGCATGAGGGCAGAAAAGAAGCTGTGTAGAGAGAGAACTGACTCAGAAGAATAAAGTGTATGGACTAAGAATTTTGTGTACTTAGATCCATTTAATATTGTCAAAGATTAGATTATCAGCTGATTGTAGATTCTTCCCAGACCCTGGGAGCAGGCTATTGAGGGGCTGGACCTCACATAGTCCTTGATATAGAAGGCAATCTTTATATGATGTCCATACTCTGGCTTTATTCTCTGCAGTAGCCTTGAGTGCTTGGGACAGAATTGAAGAAGTAGGAAAGAAATTAGAGTCATTTACAAAAGTTATACAGGGCCCAAAAGAAACCTTCACTGATTTCTTAGAAAGATTGACTTCAGCAGAAAATAGAATGATATCAAATTCAGAAGCTAGACAAATAATAATTGAATCTCTGGCTTTTGAAAATGCTAATGAACAATGAAAAAAGGTAATTAGGCTGTTAAAGGCGAGATCAGCATCCTTGGGGGAATGGATCTAAGATACAATCAATATTGAATCTCATAATTATGATGATGCTTGGATAGGAGAGCTGTTTTGCAGAGGTTTGAAGAAAAATCAAAATGTCAAATGTTTCAATTGCTGTAAACAAGGTCACCAAAAAAGGGACTGTAAACAGGAAACAATGTTTTTTCAAGGAATAATCCCAAAAGAATGCCCCTTCCTTCTGGATTTTGCAGAAGGTGTGGCAAAGACAGACATTGGACTAACAAGCTAGATCAACAAAGGACAAACAAGATAATCCTTTGCCTTTGCCATCAGGAAATTCCCTGAGAGACCTCTCATAGGCTCCCAATATCAAGTTTGGTTCAGTCATTTCCTGTCATCATGGAGGAAACTCCTTCCCAGAGCAATTAAAAAATCTAAAGCCGGGCGGTGGTGGCGCACGCCTTTAATCCCAGCACTCGGGAGGCAGAGCCAGGCGGATCTCTGTGAGTTCGAGGCCAGCCTGGGCTACCAAGTGAGTTCCAGGAAAGGCGCAAAGCTACACAGAGAAACCCTGTCTCGAAAAAACCAAAAAAAAAAAAAAATCTAATGCCTATTGTAAAAAACTATACTGTTCTGCATGATAAACCACCTATAGAAGGAAGAACAAAAAATTTGGGAGAAACCATAAAGAGAATATTTTAGCAAACATCTATAAATGAACAAAGACCAAATTAAAAATACAAATAAATGAGGTTGTCATTGAAGGTCTTATAGACACAGGTGTGGATGTAATAATAATTGCTTGAGAATCTTGGCATCCATATTGTTCAGTTTTTAGGGATCGGGACATTATCACAGATAAAACAGAGCATGAGATGGGTCAAATGTACAGGGCCAGAAGGATGGAGAGGAAAATTAAAGTCATATGTGGCTAATATAGCCATACATTTATGGGGATGTGATTTGTTACAGCAATGCAATACCCAGATTAACATTCCTCCAATTTCAGAAACAAACCATAAACTAACATATGTTTCTGGGAAGCATACTAAAAGGTATTATAAAGAATAGTCACCAACCATTCAGTTTGTACAAGAACAGGGTACAACAGTTGCTGATCTTTCAAAGGCACCAACAGTCCTACCTTTAAAATAGTTATCAGACAAGCCTGTATGGGTTCAGCAATGGCCTTTAACATCAGAGAAACTGCAGTTAAATGCTCAGCATTTTGAAGAATCAACCAGCCTTTGGGATTCTCCTGTATTTGTTATTATAAAGAAATCTGGAAAATGGAGAATGGTAACAGATCTAAGAGCTGTTAACAAGGTGATTCAGCCAATGGGCTATCTACAATCTGGAATTTCTTTGCCTTCTCTGTTACCTAAAGGATGGCCTCTTATAGTTATCAATTTAACTATCAATTTAAAAGATTGTTTCTTCACTATACCTTTATAAGAAAAAGAGAAAGAAAAATTTGCCTTCACAGTGCCTATCTATAATAATCTTCAACCTGTTAAGAGATAGCAATGGAAGGTTCTCACACAGGGAATGTTAAGTAGCCCCACCCTGTGCCAATATTTTGTATGACAGCCACTGGAAATGATACACATGCAATTTCCTCAATCTATAGTTTACCATTACATGGATAACATCTTACTGGCTGATTCAAATGTAGATACTTTAGAAGTAATGTTTGAAAAAATAAAATTTTGCCTTGTTGGGGATTACAAATTACTCCAAAAAATACAAAGAGGAGATTCTATTAATTATTTAGGATATAAAATAGGTCTACTAAAATTAGTCTCTAAAAGGTGCAAATTAGGAGAGATTGATTACAGACTCTTAATAACATTCAAATATTGATAGGAGACATTTCAAATCTATGGCCCACTATTGGGAGAGAAAATAATGAACTGAGTAATTTGTTTCAAACCATAAATGATGACAAGGACTTAAATTGTCCAAGAGAATTATCAGCTGAAACTGAGAGAGGTTTGTCTTTGGTGGAAAAGAAATTACAAGACATACATGTGGATACTATGGATTCAGAGCTTAACTGCATTCTGTTATATTACCCTCTATGCATTCCCCTCCAGGAATTTTAATGCAGAGGGAAGATAATATATCTGAATGCATATTTCTACCATATCAATAGAATAAGAAATTAAAGACATATGTGGAAAAGATTTCTGATTTGGTTTTGAAAGAAAAATTAAGACTTTGTCAATTGCAGGAATAGACCCAGCAGACCCATTGTAGTACCTTTGACTAATGATGAAATTGACCAATTATGGGCAGAAAGTGAACCTTGGTAAAGAGCTTGCAGTAATTTTTTGGGAGAGATTAACAAGAAATAGCCCAAAAGCAAATGAATTCAATTTATAAAGTGAACTAACTAGATTCTTTCTCATATTGTATGGAGAACATCAATTTCTGGATCCCTACATTTTATACTGCTGCAGATAAATCAGGAAAGACAGGTTATAAATCAGGAAATTTAAGTAAAGTGGTTCAAAGCCCTTATGAATCTGTCCAAAAGTCATAATTATATGCTATTCTGATGGTATTAATGGATTTTACAGAACCTCTTAACATAGTTACTGACTCTAAGTATGCAGAAAGAGCTGTTTTATACATTGAAACTGCTGAATTTATTCCTGATGAGACAGAATTAACTTTATTATTTATTCAGTTACAAGAAATAATCAGGAATAGGAATCATCCCTTATACACAACACACATCTGGTCCCATATGAGTCTGCCAGACATTCTAGCACAAGGTAATGATGAAATAGATCAACTATTGATAGGAAGTGTGCTGGAGGCCTCAGAGTTTCATAAAAACACCATTTCAATAGCAAGGGTTTACAAAAGGAGTTTTCCATCACTTGGCAACAAACCAAGGAATTATAAGGAAATGTCTTACTTGTTCTTTACACATCCAAACTCCACTCCACTACCTGCAGGAACTAACCCAAAGTGTACTCAAAGGAATGAAATCTGGCAAATGGCTGTGTTCCATTTTGTAAAATTTGGAAAATTAAAATGTAACAAGAGCCTCAATGGCATATATATATATATATATATATATATATATATATATATATATATATACACACACACACACACACACACATATATATGTATCTATATATATTTATTTATTTATTTATTTATTTATTTATTTTTGGTTTTTCGAGACAGGGTTTCTCTGTGTAGCTTTGCGCCTTTCCTGGAACTCACTTGGTAGCCCAGGCTGGCCTCGAACTCACAGAGATCCGCCTGGCTCTGCCTCCCCAGTGCTGGGATTAAAGGCGTGCGCCACCACCGCCCGGCTGTATATATATTTATTAAGGGGTTCTATGGGGGAAAACAGACTCACTGATACATGATAAGGTAAATTCAGTTGCAGAGTCCTTGGAAAGCTGTGGACCAATCATACCTTCATGTCAACTGATTTGGTCTTTACCACCCAAGAGACCATGACCCTCTTTCTCCTCTCAATTAAGTGGTCATGTAGGCAGATAAGAAGCACCTCCTCTATCAGGCCAGACAGGCCAAGGTCATAGGCAGAGTGAATTCCCACTGCACTAAAATATGTACACCACACTATTGATAACTATTCAGGATTTCAATGTGCAACTGATTTTAGTCCTGAAAAGGCTGATTTTGTAACCACACATTTGCTAGAAGTTATGGCCATCATGGGAATACCTGTACAAATCAAAACTGATAATGCTCCAGCATATGTTTCTAGTAAAATGAAACAGTTTTTTGCTTATTACAATATAAAGCATATTACAGGTATATCAAAAAATCCTACAGAGCAGACAATCATAGAAAGATCAAATCGAACTCTAAAGGACATGCTAAATAAACAGAAAGGGGTAATAAAGACTCCCAGAAACAGATTACATAATGTTTTATTGATTTTTAATTTTCTAAGTGCTAATGAGAAAGGAACAACAATTGCAGAGAGACATTGGATAACAGAAAAAAAAAACTACGGAATTAAATCAGTCTGTATACTCTAAAGATGTGCTGACCTCAGAATGGAAAGCAGGATATGTGTTATGTTGGGAAAGAGGTTTTGCTTTAATTTCCATGGGAGAAGAAAAGCTATGGATACCATCAAAATTGATAAAGGTTCAATTTGAACAAGAGAGAACTCTTAGTTAGAAGAGGTGATAGTTCATCAACCAGCATGACCATTCAATTTAAACTAACTTATATGACTAACAAATGATTTTCATTTGATCAGATATGATTTGCCAAAAGGGAACTTCCCCAAAGTTAGAGTTGGGGAAGAGCTTTCTTTTTGTTTTTCAGGAGAAGAAAGGCATCCAGCTAAGGAATCTGAAGACCAGTGGACAAATGAGACATCTGAAGAAAAAGGACAAATCATCCAGAGAAAATATCCCAAGAAAAGGAATAAATTGGCCTATTAGTATATGACTTCTCCAACAGTATAACATTTCATAAATCTTCCTAAATGTTTGTTTCTGCTTTTATTTACAGACACATAATGCAAATGGTCTTCTTGTAGTCCCAGTTTGACTAAAAATTAAAACTGGGTTTGGAGTTAGAGTGTGTCTCTCTGCTTCTCTAAACCCAAGCATTCTTGTTAAATGAAAATGCAAAATCTCTGTTTCATATCAGAAGAACCACCTGATATGGGACAGAAGAAAAACCAAACTTAAGGTACTATTCTATTGATACTAATCTCATGATCTTTTGCTTTTATTTTGACTATGTAATACTTTCCTTAAGGTATGAATTTCATAGCAAAGTTTATAAGATATATATATATATATCTTAAATATATATATTAAAAGTATATATATATACTTTTGTCATGATATTAATGGTCATTACAGAGCACTAACTAATTCTAGAAAAAGGCTTAATCTAGCTTCCTGTACATAATTTCAGGTTTGAGTCTCTATCAGTTTTCTGCCATGAACCATGACCTAACTGTGACCTTTGAATTCTCCAAAAGGATGATGGTGCTTACAACTATTTCACATAGACTATGATAATGCCACTAAGCTGACAAACACCACCGAAAGATTGACTTTGGACTACAAAGTGCTCAGAACAACTTGAGGAGACTAGCTGAGATGATTCATCCTCATAGACTACTCTTGCCAGAACTTGAGACAAGCCCTGCATTTTCCTATTATGCAGAGACTGGACAACAAATGATATAGCTACCTCTCCCAGGACTTGACAATTAACTCATTTTTTTTTTCAGGAATTCCTAAAGATGTCCTAACTCCCAGACAGCAGGAAGTAATTTTAAGACACAATGCCCATATTCCCAAGAGGTGGGGTGTATTGTTTTTGGTCTTTCAATGGGTTACGGATAATTGTCATTGTTTAGGGTGGTTGGTTACAAGTTGTTATTGATAATGGTCATGTAGAAAGCTAAACAAAGGAGATTAGATTCAGGGTTCTTGTTTTGAAAAGAAAAAAGGGGATACAGATATGATAGGATAAAAGGGTAGATTATTGAATCTACTCTGAAAAAACAAGATATAGAAATGATAGAATGAAGGGTAGATTATGGAATCTACTCTGAGAAGAAAAAAGGGAGGATATAGATGTGATAAGATAAAAAGGTAGATCATTAAATATACTTTTAAAAAGCAATTACTAGTTTTAAATATTTTACATTGGATTGTATTTTTGTATATTGTATAATCAAAAATGATGTATATTGATACAAAGTTGAGGTTATTTTTCTTAGAAGATACTGGGCATACATTTCTACTCTTGTTCAAGGAGTTGTACCTATACAACTCATTTAACAATGTAATGCAAATTTCTAGTACTTGAAAGTTATTATTATGAACTAATTAGAATATAAAGAAATGCAAGTTAGTAGTTAGTCACCTATTACAATCGAACACATAATCATGTTAGGTGTTTTCACGATCAAACAGAGATATATTTTAGATAGACAGGTTGTCTTCAAATACTTCATAGATCTACAGAATATGGCATTTAGGATGTTTTAATAAAATAAGTCCTTTTTTTATGACAACTAGACATGTCTGCTCCTATCAGCACCAATCTACTTCAGAAAATATGATAGGCATTGAAGAAACTCCATATGGAGTTTACTTTCTTGGTGGCAAAATTTAGCCACTGGGTAAGAAAGTACTCTTTCCTTGACTGCTGACAGTATGCTATCCAAATGGAGAAGCAGAACACAAAAGAAAGGACTGCTGAACTTTGCCAAGACAAGGTAGGACAGTATGGTGATGTTTTATTTGTACTGAAATGTGATTTTATTTATATGTTAATGAATAAAGTTGCCTGGGGGTCAGAGATAATAGTAAGCCATAGTGGAGCTGGGCGTTCATGGTGCACGCTTTTAATCCCAGCACTTGGTAGGCAGAGCTAGGCAGATCTCTGTGTGGTCAAGGATACAGCCAGCATTGGAGACACAAGCCTTTATTCTCAATACCAACCATAGAAGACCTGGAGGTCTGTACAGACAGGCAGTGACGAGGCGGTCATGTGGTTGGGTTTACAACCAATGAGAAGGCAGAACAGAAAGTCTATATAAAGACAAAAACACAGGAAGTAGGTCTCTCTTGGCTGAAGAGGATCGCTGAAGCAGGAAGGGTAAGACTCTTAGCTCTGACCTCTTGGGCTTTTATCTTTACATTGACTCTGTGTTTCTTATTTAATAAGACGGTTACTTCTACAGGACAGCCTGTCAGAAAATCTTGCTTCACAGTCTGTCAGATATGATAGGCCTGTAGGCCAAAGATGGATGCCCCAACATTGCAGAGGAAAGTTGGGTGACTGTCCAGACAGCCAGCTATTTCTGTAATTTCTCACATTTCTCATATTTCTCACTTGCCTGCACTTCCTGCTTACTCAATAAATATTATTTCCTCCTCAGGTCTCTGATGGAGTTGAAGACTAGATAGTTATATAGTTTTTCTAGTTACAGATTCAGAAAAGAAACACACTAAGAGTGTAAAGTGCATTGGGCCAAGAGACATAAAAAAATAGTTTTGGTAATGCAAGTTAAATAGAAAGTGAATTAGGTACAACACTTTGGACTGACCAAAATAGGATAAATAATGTAGTATTTTCTCTGAATTTGTCAATTGTTAATGAACTAGACATTATTGATGTAATTCTTGACTATATATATTATATATAGCAATTATACTTATTGTATATAGTTTTTCTTATATTAGTTATAATCTTTTTTATTTTAGACAAAAAAGGGAAAATGTGGTGATTTTTTGTGTATGCTCTAACAAATAAAGGTGGTCTGAAGATCAGAAGGCAGAGCAAGTCACAGGGTTAGCCATAGAGGTCAAGTAGTGGTGGTATACACACCTTTAATCCTAGCACTCAGGAGGCAGAGGCAGATGGATCTCTGTGAGTTCAAGCCATCCTGAGCTTCATGGAATTAATTCAGTCTAAAAGAGAAATAGCCCCATGTGGTGATTGCTCACACCTTTAATCCCAGCACTTGGGATCTCATGCATTTCATACATTTGCTCCCAGTACTTGGGCAGCAGACACACCTTTAATCCCAGCACTAGAGAGGTTGAGACAGGAAGTGATATGGCTGGGCAGAGAAAGGAATATAAGGCAGAAGGAGACAGGATTGCAGAGGCATTCAGTCTGAGGATTCATGGAGAGGCATTCAGTCTGAAAAGCAATCAGTGAGAGGAGCATTCAGTGTGAGAATTCCTGGAGGCAGGATTTCCCCCTTTTGACTGAAGAGTTAGAAAGGTGAGAAATGGCTGTGGCTACTTTGTCTTTCTGATCTTTCAGCATTTACCCTGATATTGTCTGCTTTCAGGTTTTCATTATAAGACCAATTAGGATTCATGCAATAGCTAATAGATTCTGGATCTTTATTTCTGTGCCATCTTTGACTGTCCTGGTGATAGGACCCCTTAGATGCATACAATGTCACCAGGGGCATTTATCTCACAAGTACTTTTATCAAATGTTAAGAGATAAAATATATCATATAGTATCTGTTCCTGGGACTGAAAATCTACTGAACACACAGGGAAAAGAAGGCATCATAGAACATGTGGTAAATTCAACATGGAGCCTGGGAGTTCAGGAAAGGCCTCCTGGAGTAATTCTACAACTTGGCCTGGGAAGGGGTGCTGTCACATATGAGCACAGTGCTCACCGAGTTCCCACTGGGTTCCTTCACACAACAACATTGGGCATCAGATCTCAGATTCTCCCATGTTAAACCACACCCCCAACTCATTCTCAAGAAGAGATCTCTGTCTGTGACCTGTGTGAAGCCCGATCTCTCTCCCCTTCCTCAGGCAGTTGTTCCCACCACACTTATGGACCCTGGTCTCCCAGACTTTCCCTAACAGCAGCAGAAGACACAATGTCCCAGAGCTGTTCTGTTCAGCAGACTGTACAAACGAGCAGGAAGTCCTAGTGAGGATGCACATATACACTCTCCTGTGTGGGTGTGAGCCTGAATCTAAAATAAATAATAATTTAAAAGAAACTTTTAACAAGTTTGCAATATAATTACACTAAAAATGCAAAAGAGATGTAAAAAAAAATCTTCTCTCCCTTCTCCGAACCCAAAACTTCTGCTCTGAGGTGGACTGCTGCAGGTTTGGGGACCTCCTTTCCTGCCCCCTTCAACCAGCTTCCTCTTCCCTTCTCTTCTCTGTCTGTTCTCTTCCTCTCTCACAGTCCCCCCCCCACACTTTCTCCTTCCTGCCACTCCTAAGGCCTGGATTTTTCCTTGAATGGCTGGGATCCTTTCTCACTCAGTACACCTCACTGGAAGATTTGCTGGACGTGAACATGAGCCCTCCGGAGCAGAGAACAGTCTTTGTGGTTGTGAACTAAAGTCACAAACTCAGCACTTTGGTGGATCAGAAAGAATAAACATCAGTTACCTGTAAGAAAAATCCACTTAGAAATTTGAAGAAAGAAAACTGTTTTGCTAAAGCAGGAAAAGGGAATTTTTTGAAGGTGATTTAAAGAAAGCATTCTTGATATAATAAATTCCAAATACATGCCAATAAATAATAATAAAACAATAAAAATAATGATAGAAGTCTTAGAAATATTTACACACAGAGCTTCAGATTTTAGTAAGGAAACCATGTTTATAACCTCCTACAAGTGTGTCACCATAGTATTGATTAGACAAGGTCTCTAAGAGGCTTGGGACTCACCAAGTAGGCTAGACAGGCTCGCCACTGACCCCAGGGTTCCCCTGCCTCTGCCTTCTTAGTACTGACAATAAAAGCACACAGCACCATGCCTGGCTCTATTACAGGAGTTCTAGGAATCAAACCCGAGTCCTCACGGTTGTGAAGCAGGCCCTCTACCACTCAGCTGTCTCCCCATGCTTTGGACACACAGGACTTTTAGTAGTCAGCAAACAGCCAGAATTTTCTGGAGATAATGTCCATGTGCTCCAGAAATGGCTTGCAGGAACCTGGCCAGAGGCTGGTCCATACTTCATGAAATTGAAAATCCAGATCTTCTAAAGCTGGTAGTGAAGGACATGTGTAAAAAGGCTCAGAGAAATACATGGGTCAAAGAGGATGTGATATGAACTATGTCCACTCTGTTCCATGAAGAAGTCTGGATGACTCTTGTTTGCCACACATGGAAAGGATGCCCAGGGATGAAAACTACAAAAGGCTAGGATTTGTGGTGGTCTGACTAAGAATGGCCACCATAGCCTCATATATTTGAATGCTAGGTCATCAGCAAGTGGCACTCTCTGAGAGGGATTAGGAAGGTGGCCCTGTTGGAGTAGGTGTGACCTCATTGGAGGAAGTGTGGGGGTGTGCTTTGAGGTTTTAAAAAGCCATTACAAGCCACAAGTCATTTTTGAGCCATCAAATAAATTAAAAATAAACATTGTAAAAGGTAGACATCATTAAAACAATGCTATCTGACCATAACAGCAGGAAATGTGAAATCAAAACCAGGAAGATAATTGGGAAATACTCAAACATTTCAGTGTTGAACAGCATGCTTCTATATAGCTACGTGTTAAATAAATTATTGATAGGAAAACTAGAAAATATTTTAACATGAGAAAAAACTAGGTTTTCAAAACATAATGGAAACCTTAGCCTATAGCAACTGGTAGAACATCTTAGCAGGTGTCTTGGACCAGTTCTGGTAACCCAGGCTTCCAATAAGTAGATGGGCAGGAAAGTTCTGCAATGGTGGAAAGCATTCAGGTTAAATATTCTTTGGATCCTGACATTCTGGCCAAAACTTCCCTGATACGTCATGAGAACTCACCCCTTCCTATATGTCAACAGGCAGAGGAGCAAAGTGACAGGAGCCTTCCAGGTAAGGGTGACAATAATGTAACCACAGTGATGCATTGGTGGAAACTCAGAGAGCGTTTTCTAAATCTGAAAGTTGTGTTTATGCAGTCGTTACAAATGTGGAAAAGGTAAAGTTAAAGAAAACATAGAGAATATAGTCCAGAGACAAATGTGTTTGAAACTAATGGTTTGACACGGGGAGACTCAGGGAAAAAAAAGTATGAACACGATGCTCTAGAGAAAGATGGAAAGATCATAATCTCAGCTAAACAAACTGAAATTTCTGATAGAGAAGCAACTGTAATATATTATACCACTTGATATAATTATATATTATTATATTAATTTACAATGTATTTATATATTTATTAGTATACATAATATACCATTACATATACTAATATATTACAATTATAATATATTTTACCATTTTAGAGATTCAGGAGAATTATGAACATTCTGCTGTAGGGAAAGAGGGGAAAATCATTTTCTCATCTCATCAAACTGAAATTTCAGATAGAGAAGCGACTGTAAAATATTATACCACTCAGATGAAGGTGAACATGAAAAAAGACAGTTGTGCACATATGCCAAAGACTATCAAACAAGCAGAATTCCCCAGTGGTGGACAGATGCAGTAGTGGTCCCCGTACAGAAACTGAGAAGTCAGTTCTGGGAGCATGAGCCATGATTGATGGGCATTGATTGAAATGTTGGACTACTGGAAAGGATGAGGCCCATTCTCTTCCCACATTCCTTCTCCTTACAAAGTGAATGTCTCAAACAGATATCTAGAAGCATTCCTAGACAGTGTAACTCATAGAAACATGTGATATGTTCTGAAAGTTTTCAAATGAGAGATCCAAAAAGGAGTCAGGTTACATACAATGATTGACAGGCTTTCTTCTCATGACTCAAAAGAGGAAAGATGACTTTATCTGGTCAGTTTTAGTATGCTCCTGTCTGTCTGTCTGCCATCTGTTCAACTGTCACAGGTAAATTTTGTTTTTGTTTTTTTTCCTGAGAGCAGACAGGCGCATAGGTTGGCCAGTTCTGATGGAGCAGCACCCTCTCTAGATCAATGAGCTGCGACATGCTCTTTCCACATGCTCAGAACATACATTTTAGACATTTCTCTATATCGTATGCTGAGTCAGGCACTAAAAATAAGACCTCTCACTCATTGGAATAGCTACATTGATATAATTTTCAAATTAGCAAGGAGTTCAACCTAAATCTCAAAGACAAATGGGCATCAGAGGCTGTGCATTCATCTCTTGGGTCTGCTAGAATTTGAAAACAAAAAGTGCTGTGAGCTGACCCTGGTAAGATTCTCCTGGATGACCTGAGTAATTGTGATATATTGAGATTTGTTGTGTAAACAATAAACAAACTATGGTTAGGCTGGAGAGATGGCTCAGTGGTGAAGGGTGCTGGATATTCTTCTAGAGTTTGTTGTTCAATAACAAACACCCACATGGTACACACAATCATCTGTAACTCTGGTTCCAGGATGTCTGACACCGTCTTTTGACCTCCATGGGCAACTAGCATGTACATGGTGCCCACATACATACACTTAGACAAAACACTCATACACATAAAGTAATAAAACTTTAAAAAAAAACTATGCACTTTTCTCCTGAGCTAAATCACAAGGTCTGAAGTTGTTATTTTCTTGTGTATAGTGTTATTTATTTGAAACAGACATTAAAAATAACTTTCTTGGAAAGATTGTACCATATATAGGTGAAAGGATGGTTAAGGGGAATCGTAAAATCATAAATGCTTACATGAAAAGCAAGTAAGGCTTTCAGTCAGCAATCTTAATTTACACCCGAAAAATAAATGCAGAGCAAAGTAACCTCTGGAAATCAGAAGACAGAAAATAAGAAAGATAACATAAGAATCTGCAAAAATAAAAAGCATAGACACACTAGAAGAAAGTCAATGAAGTAGAAAACAACTCAATGAGGACACTGGTTCCTTTTCCCTGGAGCTCCCTGCCCTCACTCTGACACTGATGGACAAGGAGTATTATTCAGTGATACTCAAGTCAGGCAATGCAGTGCACCAAATGAAGAGAATGAGGGCAAAGGTTTCGTGATCCACCAACAAATGCAGAAAAAGGTGTCAAAGCACAACATATGGCCACTTGGCCTGGATGGGTAGAAGACAACAAGGGCCTGCCTGGTACCACCAGATCCAGGTAGGTAGAGGACACTCAGAGGCCCAACAGATGCTGCTTGGTCTGGGTAGGTAGAAGACAACCACAGGCCTGCCTGGCACCATGTGACTCCAGATGGTCCTGTGCCATAATGGTGAACGAATTTATAGTGGGGGAATGAGAGAGAGAGAGAGAGAGAGAGAGAGAGAGAGAGAGAGAACAGGGGAAAGAGGCAGAACTGAAGAGGCGAAGGGGTAATCAATAGGCCATTATGGGTGGCCTGCTTGACACCTGGGGCCATTGTGACATCTAGGCCCAGACTGCTACCAAGGGTCATGTCTGGGTTGTGAGTCTGTGTGGATGTCTGTGAATCTGTTACCGCTGAAGGCCTGAGCAGATGTTTGGGGCCTGAGCCACCACCTGGGGCCATGTTGGTATCTAAGGTTCATGCCACCACCAATGTCATACAGATCTGAGTGGCCTTTGCTGCCACACGAGGCCATGTTGACATTCGTGTCTAAGCAGCAGCCAAAGGTCATGTCTGGATCTGTGGCCCTACTGCATCCAGGGTCTGTGTTGAAGTACACAGATCCTGTTACCATCAAAGTCCATGTGAATGTCTGGGGTCTGGGCCTACACTTGGGGCTGGTGCCATTTTGGAGTCTGGAGACCACTCTGTTGCCGGTCCCATAAAGATCTGAGTGGTCTGTATTGTGACTTGGGAAAATGGTGATATCCAGGTGCAAGCTGCTGCTGAGGGCCACATCTGAGTTCATGGTCCTATTGCACCTGATGTCTCTGTTGATGTCCATTGCCAGTCTTAAAATAGGAGCCCATGCTAACCATGTGTGTTGAAGTCTGAGGGCCAAAGCTGAGCAGGCCCTGTCTCTCCACAGCCCTGGGAGAGCTGGTCCCGATGACCTGGCACTGGAGAACTGGCCTGACTCTCATAGTAGAAGTGGCCACCACACTTGCAAAAGCTGGCCCCACCCCTCAAAAGGCGGTTGGGAGAGCTGGCTCCACCATTGCCTGAGGGGGGTTGGCTCAGTGGCCCAAACTGACCAATTCAGCTACTACCCAGGCACACACAGAGGACTTTGAGTTGGTCCACCCCAACATCTACCCCATCTATGACCTGACAGAAGGCATGAAGGGACTAGTCCTGATGAACCATGGCCGCAGGATCTCCATGTTGGGGCAACAGCAGGATATCTGACAGGAGTTTAGGTGAGGGTCCAGTACTGATGGTGGACCAGGTCCAGAGGCCTTGAACCTGACCAGCAGCTGATTATTCAATGGACATTTGCAAATAAAGCTGTTTGGAAAAAGGCATTTACTCCCAATGTCACCAAGACAGATGAAGAGGTGAGGGAGAGGCAGGAAAGACAGAGGAGGGAAGTGGGGGTTTGTTTGGTTGGTTTTTGTTTTTTTTTTGTTTTTTTATTTGTTTATTTTTATTTCTTTTCAAATTTTCTTTCAGGGGGACGCTACAAGGGTGGAAGGATGTGAAAGGACTGAGAGATGAGGAGGATTGAAGTACATGATGTGAAATTCCCAAAGAATCAATAAAAAATTATGCTGAAAAATATAAACAAAAAAGCAACACATTTTCTGATAAAATCTGTCAATATACTAGGTATAAGACCGGGTGGCAGTGGTGCATGCCTTTAATCCCAGCACTCGGGAGGCAGAGCCAGGCAGATCTCTGAGTTCGAGGCCAGCCTGGTCTACAGAGCAAGATCCAGGACAGGCACCAAAACTACACAGAGAAACCCTGTCTCAAAAAACCAAACAAACAAAAACTAGATGTAGGAAGACTGTTCTTACATACACACACACAAAGACTTAAACTGCAACACAGCTAACAGCATAGTTAACAGTGAGAAGTTGAACTCAGGAAGGTGCCCACGTTCACAACTTGTACTCAGTATAGCACTAGAAGTCCTAGCTAGAGAAATTGCACAAGAAAAACAAATAAAATGTATCTAGACTGGAAATGCAGAGGTTGAGGAGTCTCTACTTGCATATGACAATAGTATATTTAGAAAACCCTGAAGAGTCTATCAAAGGAAGCTTAAGAGTAATAAACAGAGTAAAAATGTGTAGGGTTAAAAAAAAATCAGGCCGGGCAGTGGTGGCGCACGCCTTTAATCCCAGCACTTGGGAGGCAGAGCCAGGCGGATCTCTGTGAGTTTGAGGCCAGCCTGGGCTACCAAGTGAGTCCCAGGAAAGGTGCAAAGCTACACAGAGAAACCCTGCCTCGAAAAACCAAAAAAAAAAAAAAAAAAAGCAAAAAAAAAAAAATCAGCAAACATAGCCGGGCATGGTTGAGTATGCCTTTAATCTCAGAAGTCGAGGGCAAAGTCAGGTGGATCTCTGGTGTTCCAGGCCAGCCTGGTCTACAACACCAGTTCCTGGACAGACAGGGCTGGTACACAGAGAAACCCTATCTTGGGAAAAAAAGGGGGAGGATCAGTTGTATTCACATACACAAACAACATATGATCTGACAATTAAATTATTAAAACTGCTTCATTGTCTGTAGCATCAGAAAGAATTAAATACTTACAAATAAACTCAGCTAAAGAGCTAAAGTATCTGAGGATGGAAAACTGCAGACAGAAAAAAAAACCAATAAAGACTCAACTAATTGAGGACACACCCTATGTTCACTGATTGGAAGAAATATCGTTACAATGTTCACACTAATCAAAGTGACCTACAGACTCTCTGTGATCTCTTTGAAATCCTGTGTGTTCTCCATAGGAGTCGGGGGTGGGCAAGTTCATACAGAAATATAGAAGCCTCTAAATAGTCAACATACTTCTGAATTTTCAGATTTATGTATTTTCCCATCCTTAAGCCATCATCATCAGCCATGACCTTTCAGCAATGCTGGTGTCTTCTCCCTGGTCATGCTCACTGTGCTTCTCAGTGTTGGTGTCCTAGCATCCCACAGAGCCGCAAGAACTCTGCATACCTCCCCTGGAAATGTTTGCTAATATTTCCACTCTGGTACATGCATTTCTCTGAGATTTTTGTTTGTTTGATTGTTTAGTTTTTTAAGGTTTAATGATGTCTTAAAAAACTTTTTTTTAGGTATTTGTATCAAGTTTTAAAATGGCAATGCTTCCATTAAATGCGTATCACAGTTAAAAATATTCGTGTTACAGAAACACATAGATAACTGCTATTTTTAAATATATAATATATATTTTAAAAAGCCAGGTGTACTTCCACATACAAAGAAAGGTCCTGGGGAGGAAGTTATAGGAAGTAGTCTGGGAATAATAACCTCTGTCTGTGCAGTCACCCATGAATAATAGATAGTTTTTATCTGGTGATTTTCCACCAATTCTGAAGAGTTCCATAAGGCCATGGAATTGGCCATGCACATCTCCACAGACAGTAACAGGACAGCTAACCTCTTGTACATTTGATTCTTTTGTAAAATGTCCTTCGCCTTCTCCACCAGGTCCGCACTTGGTTCTCCTTCAGCTGCTCCACCCTGTGGTCCAGCTCCAGCTCTGTGGTGAACACTTTGCTGTCCCTGGCTGCAGAGTGCCTCATGTCCCACACCCCGCGCTTTCCAACTGCGGCCTTCCCCAACTCTCAGCTGCCTTCCAACCAGGCCTGGCCACTCACCCTGGGGCATGGCACAGGGCTCTGAGGAGGAGCAAGGCGAGGCTCCTGGACGCTCTGGGCAATGGCACCCGCCCACCACAGCCTTAGCAGCCACTGCAGCCCCTCAGGCCTCTCCTTGCTCTCAACTTTTAAAAAAACTTTTATTGATTCTTCGCGGATTTCACAACTTGAGTCCTGATCCCTAGCTTCCACCCTCTGCCCACCAAAACAGAACAAAATTTAAAAGAAAAACCAACCCAAACAACAAAGGAACAACAGCACAACAACAACAACAACAAAAAGAGAGAGAGAGAATAATCTAGTTGGGGAAGTTGTGTGGCCATTGAGCCACACAGTTTATCCTTTAGTCCGTCCATCTTTACTTGTAAGTGTTCATTGCTATGAGTCCTTGGTCTGGTTCAAGGCCTCTGGCTTCTACTCCGCTATGGATAATGGACTCTCTCTGGGCCTCCTCTTGGATGTCCTGTGTCATGGAGATCCTGCGGTTCTGGATCTGTAGGTTCATCCCCTTCACAACTCCCAACAGTTCATAGATTTGGTGGATATTGGCGGGCCAACTCATAACCCTGGTTCTGGCCTGGGTGGTAGCTGAGTTGGGCAGCCTGCCAGCTTTCCCTCATCCTCACTACCCTGGGAAGCTCTCCAGCACTGCCTTGGCTAGCCCACCCAATACAGACTGCAGCAAGACGGGCCCAGTTCTCCTCTCTGAAACTTAGGATCAGCACTGTAGCTGGAGTTTTCTCCAGTTCCGCTCGGGTCCGAGGTCAGGACAAATCTCTCTCACCCACCAGTCCTGCAGCCACTTGGACCCAAGTAAACACACAGAGACTTATATTACTTATAAACTGTATGGCCATGGCAGGCTTCTTGTTATCTAGTTCTTATATCTTAAATTAATCCATTTCTATTCATCTATAAGTTGCCAGGTAGCTCGTGGCTTACTGGTATCTTAACATCTGCTTCTCATGTGATGGCTGGCGGTAGTCTCTCTCACTCAGCCTTCCACTTCCCAGAATTCTCCTTTCTCTTTGTCCTGCCTATACTTCCTGCCTGGCTACTGGCCAATTGGCACTTTATTTATTAACCAATCAGAGCAACACATCCAGAGCATACAGAACATCCCACAGCACACCTCTCTTCTATTACCAGATTTAACCAGCCTAAAATTTCTTTGTCATGTAGTGTGGACTATCACCTGACCAGTTCCAGGAAGCCATCCCTGGAGCACTGCAGTAAGTCCAGGGGATCTGGCATGTTTTGTTCTAGTTTCAATCTGTTGCTGTGATAAAACACTCTACCAAAAGCAACTTAAGGTAGAAAGTAGTTTATTTGACTTCTACTTCTAAGCCATAGTCTGTCACTGAGGGGAAGTCAGGGCAGGTACTCAGAGGCAGGCCTACTTGCTATTCCACACAGCATTATCTATGACCAAGGAACTTATTCACAGCCAGAGAGGCATAGCAGGAACCATGGAGGATGCTGCTTGCTTTCTGGATCGCTAGCTCATTTATAGTTAGATTTCATATACAGCCAGAGACCACCTGCCCAGGGAAGGGTAATGCCCACAGTGGCTGGACATTCCTACATCATTAACAGTCAAAACAGTCCCTCAATAGACACTCCCTTCCTAGGTGACTCTAGGATATATCAAACTGAAAGTTAATGTTAGCCAGAAAAGATGTTCAAGTCTATGATCTGAGATTATAGATCAGTAGAATCTGTCTCCATGAAACTTCTGTTCCATCCTCACCCTGCTCCACTCTGTCCACCAGCCTCACAAACCATCCTGTCTCCACACAGTCTACATGGGCAGCTTCTGGAGACTCTCCAGAATGAACAGATCTAGAAAAGAGTCCTAAACTTTTCCTGCTATAACTGACAGGGCCTACTCCTGCAAGATCATGTGATAACAGGTAAAAGAATTGTCCAGGTGGAGAGCAGGGGTTGGCCACACCTTGACCTGCATCTTTTAGCAATAGAGAATGGCTATGCTTTACTTAGCACAGTGGAAGTTCAGCCAGGGATTTTATGTTATTTCTTTCTTACATTCTTTCTTTCCTTTTTTTTTTAAAGACACTCTTCCAGAAGGACTTTCTTGGTGTCACAGGTAGACTGTCTCTGAGCCCTTGCTCTGCATCAATGGACACAAAATATTGCATTGTGACTCAAACACTGGACAATGAACTGAAGTTGATCCTGGATCCAGATGGATGAAAGAGATGTGGGAGAAAAACAGGGATGTAACTAACTTCTTAAAAATAACCTCATGTGGGGACTGCAGGTCCTGGCTTGAGGAGTACAAGTCACACTGGGAAGAAAAGCTGGAGTCTACAGGTAACCAGGAAGAAGGGGAGGAAACTCTCTGAAGATGTGTGTGTGTGTGTGTGTGTGTGTGTGTGTGTGTGTGTGTGTGTGTGTGTGTGTGTGTGATAATCTAATCACCATGAGTTCTTGGGTTTATAGCCATTTTTTCCATCAATCATTTCGTTTCTCACCCTCTCCTGTCTCATTAATTGTGTTTACATTGTTCTCTCACTGTGGTTCTCACAGGCTGTCACAGGCTGAGCAAACTTCTATTTCCTGTCCTTTTCCTCATTCTAGACTCTCTGCTGCTTTTCATCTCACCGGATCTTTCTTCTTCCCTGACACCGACCTCACAGGTCATCCCCAGGCCTCCTTTCCTGATATAGGGAAGATGATGTCCCATCATTACCCTGCTTCCCCTACCATAGCTGAGCCTTTTGAGGTCAGGGGACATGCCTTCTCTCCCTTCCTACTCAGGACCCACCTAAACAGTTGTGGCTTAGCAACAGGAGTGGAGCTCTGTGTGTTGCTGAATCACCTGAGCACCCAGAAGCTAAAGCGAGATTTCCTCAGATTTGAGGTCTGGTCAAGACTCAACCTGTGTTTCCAATTCAGTCTCACTCCACACATAAACCAGCCTTCATCCATGGCCAGGAAGCCCAACATCTCTGCCCTGCTGATAATCCTCCCCTATTCCATTCTTCTGTGGTTTCTGAGGAGAATTCATGACAATGAAGGTACTGAAGGCAGTGTCGGGCATGGGGTAATGGACAGATGGGTGAGGAAAAAAGAATGAATTCCTGGAGTCCTACCCGTGTCCCTCAACTATAGCATCTTATTGAGAAAGGAGGCAGGAGATCTGGAGTTCATGTCACCTGCTAGCAACCGCTTGTGCATGCTCAGCCTTGACAGGACAGGAACCATGTCACAGACCAGTGGGAAATGAGGAGGGAACACAGCAGGATCCTAGTCAGGAGGGTCCCATGATGCAGATGTGGGGACAGCAGGAGCACAAAAGAATAACATGGTAGTTCCACTCAATGTGTAGAGGGAAGGAGACTCCATCCCACAGGCAAAGATAAAGAAGTTATAAATAAAGAGATGTGTGGGAGCCCGTTTTTGGGTTCCTTGTGGCTTTACCCAGCAGGTCCGCATAGAGGATGATTAGACCATGGGCCTGAATGCACGTGTCTGAGATGGTCTGCACTTGGCTGTGCTGGGGGAGGAAGTCTTTTGTTCCACCCCTTGGCATCTCTATAAAAACCCTGGGGCAGAGACAGTCAAGGCCGTTGGAAAAGGTTCCAGGGCCTCTTGAGGCTATATTTTATTTCCTATCTGTTTATCTCCGCAATATAAATCCTTCTATCTAATATTTCCTGCTGCTCACACTCAAGAAAACTCTGGGGAGCTGTGGGGTTGGTGGGTAAATGCCTCACATAATGGCGCCATGAACAGGGACCAAAGGAAAAAAAAAGAAAAAAGAAAAAAGAAAAAAAAAGGGAGTAAAGAAAAAAAGGGGGGGGACTAAAGACAAAAAAGGGGGGTGTAGCTAGAATTTTCCTGCCTGGCCCACAGTCAGGATAAATCTCTCTAACCCGCCAGTCCTGCAGCAGCCTAGACCCAACCAAGTAAACACAGGGGTTTTATCCTCGAGAGAAAAGGAAAGCAGACTGGAAGGATGTCTGATGCTGCAGTGCAATATTCTCTTCTGTCAATATTTTCTATCTTCTATCCCTTTCTCAATTTCTATCTATGAAAAATAAGTATAAGGTACAGTGTAGTAATATAGTGTAGGAAAAACTTAGAAGTGTAAGATCGTGTAGAAAAAAATAAGTAAAGCAACTAGACAGAAAAACTCTTCAGTTTTCTAACTTGGGGGCTATGAATGCAAACTGGTGGGGGGAATCTTTCTTTGGGCTTTACGGGTAGTAAAAAAGCTCTTCTCTGAGCTTATGGGGAAGAAAGTTTCCTATGGAAGCTTTTGACCTGGGGACAGCTGAAATACTAAGTCCAAGAGACAGGAGAAAGTGATTTCTCCCTGAGGTAAAAAATGTGGGTGTAAGAAGTCAAAAAGTTTAAAGTTCAGAAGTTTTGGGAAAAGTTGGTCTTTCTTTTTGGGGAAAAAAATCTTTCTCTTAAACTAAAAGCTTTTCTTGGAAAATTTGGGGGGAAAATCTCTCTAAAAAGCTTTAGTCTTTCTCAAAAGCTCTCAAACTTAAAAACTAAAGCCTTTCAGAACTCTCTCTCAGAAGGACAAAAATTGGAATCACCTGAAGATATTAGTATGGGGACCACCTGTGATTAGCTCAAAGGGAAAACAACAAACCTCTGAAGACAGCAAAACCTCTCTTAGTTCTCTTTCAAGCTTTAAAAATCCTTCCTGCAATGCAGGAGGCAGGGACAAGTTCTTAAAAACCTCTTCTAAGTTCTGTCTCTTCAAGCCAGTAAAAGACAGTGGGTCAGAGTACCCCGAGGGAAACGCTTGGGAGAGTGTGGGTGAAGAGCTACAGAAAGCCCAAAAGGGCAGGAAACTTTACCTGAGAAAAGCAAAAAAAGCCAAGTTTTTCAGTTATGCCGAGTTGAGGCATCAAGGGTTTTGTTTGAGCGTTTCAGAAAGAAAAGGTGTTCCTAATCATCCTAATGCAAAGGTCCTCTGAAGCAATGCAAACTGTTAGCATTGTATCCTCTCTTCTGACCAAAAACCCAGAGGCGACTGGCCAGTGTCTCTGAGTTAGAGTCCATTTCAGGGATACTAGGGTTCCTGCAGTTGTAAATTTCTTGGAGCAGAGCTGAGGCAGGAAGGGGCAAGACCCAGGGGAAGATTGCTAATGAACAAACAAAGCTGAAGCCTTCCCGGGTTGATAGGTCCACAGCTGCAAAAAGAAATCTGAGAAAAGCTTTCCTATCAGAGTAAGGACCTTTCTGGGAAAACAGTAAAGCTGAACTGTGTCTGAAGCAGCTGTGCTGCTGAGTCAGAACGCTGTCTGGGGAAAGAGCCCAGCCAGGTCAAAATAGAACTATCTAGGTATAAAGCTTTCTTTTCTGTCAGAAAAAGCATCTCTTTGAGAAAAGCTTTGTTTCAACTGACTCCCTGAGATGAGGGAGTGTAGCCCTGAGGGGTAACTGCCTCTGGCATAAGCTCTGCCCTTGAGCACCCAGATAAACACAACCCACTGGGGGACTGGGCCAGGTGAAGGCCTGATGAGGCAAAACATCTGTCCTAATGAGAGCTTAGAGATGGCAAAAACTTCCCCTGTTAGAAAAGCAGAAGCTTGCTTTATGAACACAAACTCCACAGACCCCAAAAACAAACGGACAAAAAGCCCCTACCTTCAGTAGCAGGAAAAGCTGCCACTTTAGTGTCAAAAACTGTTTCTGGGGCAGAGGAGATAAACTGAGACCAAACTGGGAACTGACTCTCTGAAGAAACGGAGAAGGGACAGATTCCTCCCCAGAAAATGCATGACCTGACAAAGCAGCTAGAGTTTGAGGTAGATTTGGGCGGAGGGGGGGGGGGGGGCTACCTCCAAAGGCAGCTAGCAGAGGAACAGAGCAGCCTGAGCTATCTGAACCTCTGCATCTGGGGGGAAAGGAACAAGCAAAATGAGAATAAAATCAGTGGGAGAAAATCTCTCTGAAGGAGCTATGAAGAAGCTCTATTGTAAATGCTTTTGTTTTCCACTGACTGGCTAAGGCTTACACAAGCCCCCAGGAAAGTTGCTATCAGGAATGCCAGCCTCAATGCGCGCTAACGAGGCAGGTGCGGTTCTGACTGGGGGGGGGGGGGGGCAGTGTCAAATAAAGGAGAGACACCTGTTGAAGCCAGCTGAGGAGCGAATAGAAATCTCCCAATCTCCCGTAGTAGAAAACTTAAAACTCTTGGTTTAAATCTCTTGTTGCAAAAGCAAACACTTCCTAAGCAAGTTCAGTAAAATAACTTAGAAGTTGACTCTCAAACCCCAAAAAATCTATGGGAAATGGAGTCCATAAGCTAGCTCTTAACATCGAGCTGATAAAGAGAAATGCATTCTGGGAAATTTAGTTTTTCAGCTAAAGATGGCGATACTGTTCAAAAACTTTTTCAGCTCAGAATGAAGTTTTTTCTCAAAGCAATGCTAGAAAGCTTAATCTTAACCTCTTGAGAATGCAGATCAGACAAAAAGCTACCTATAAGTGCAAAGAAGCCACTTTAAAATCCTTAAGAAAGTAAGAGAAAGCAGTCTATAAACTGAACATTGTTTTAGATGTGAAGAAACTTATGTTGAAATTAAAAAAGTTCTTTGCCTTTTGAACAAACTGCCTGCAATGAGTAATTCCTTTGCAAACCTAATAAGGAGACAAGGAAACAGGCATTCAAAAAGAAATGACTGCTTTATAGATGGGAACAAACTTCAGAAAATCTAGCTGTCTTACAAAAGAGTTGCTTTACTTTAAAGTTCCTTATAAGAAATCAATGCTAAATATCATAGCTGCTAATAATATCAGGAGTTAAAGCTAATGAAGTAAAAATACTAAATCCTGAAAATGCTTTTTCTCAGAGTAAGCTAATGAAGGATATGTTTCATGAAAGAACATCTATGTTCTTGACTCCTTTGAATAGTAACAGTTTTGGTGAAAATATTGGAACTAACAACAATCAAGTCAAAATGTTTCAACAAATTCAAGACACTATTCCACAAAAGAAAGCTGCCATGCTTTGTGGGCCATGTTAGAGCTCACTCCAATCTTCCTGGTCCTTCAGCTGAGGGTAATGCAATGGCTGATAAGTTAACAAAGATAGTAGCATTATCCCAAGTGGAAATGGCTCAACAGTCACATGCTCTTCTTCATCAAAATAGCAAAAGCTTAAGAGAAAGTAATTCAATCTTGCCAAAGAAGCAACTCGTCAAATAGTTAAATGATGTGGGGTATGTCCAAAATATTTTCCTGTCCCTCACTTAGGGGTAAACCCTCGAGATCTTCTTCCTAATCATCTATGGAAAATGGATGTTACTCATATCGGAGAATTTGGCAAATTAAGATATGTACATGTGACCATTGACACTTACTCAGGATTTTTAATGGCTAGTGCACAACCTGGGGAAGCTACAAAACATGTAATTATGCATGCTTGAAGTGCTTTTCATATATGGGTATACCAAAAATTATTAAAACTGATAATGGTTCTGGATATAGTAGTAAGGCATTTCAACAATTTTGTACCCAATGGGAAATCATACATAAAACAGGTATTCCTTATAATCCTCAGGGAAAAGGTATTGTGGAAAGGGCTCATAGCAGTCTTAAAATACAACTACAAAAAATAAAAATAAAAAGGAAGAAATTTACCCTCAATCTCCACATAATGCATTAAATCATGCTCTTTTTGTTCTGAACTTTTTGAATATGGATATCTGTGAGCAGTCTGCTGCAGATAGATTTTGGCACAGTGGCACCCAAGCGACTTTTGCTCAAGTAAAACGGAAAGATCCCTGCTCGGGATTTTGGAAGGGTCCGGATCCTGTGTTAATATGGGGTCTGAGGACATGTTTGTGTTTTTTCACAAGAGGAGAATGAAGCTCCGTGGTTACTGGAGCTTCTGGTAAGGAGCGTGGAACTGAGGAAGGTCAGCTCCAATGACGTTCCTATAAAGGAACCAGAATGAAAGTGGCTGGATCAGTGTTTCTGAGGTTTTGTCACTGGTTAATGCAAACAGTGAGGAAACAGAGTTCGGAGCTGTGCTGTTTTGGCTTTACTAGTTCTTTTAGAAAAAAACTTTATATCACCTAATAGCTGCGCAGTTTTGTGAAGCGCTTTACAGCAGCTAAATATGGTAATTTCACCGTCAGCGTGAAGTGAAGTTTTTCCATAGAGCAAACCAAAAGTACTGCTGTAATAGAAACGTTTGTCTTCAGAAGCACTTAGGGGAGCTATTATGAATTCGGGTGAAGGGACAGCCTCTAGTTAAAAACCGTTTACCACTGACAGTGCATCTCTGCCGGTTCCTGATCGACTGAGAGAACGCGGCAGCTTTGGGGTGCGGCTTCATCCCGAGAATGTTACAGTTCCCTAGCAACGAGTATCACAACTCTATAAGGACAACACTCACTAAATCCCAGTGTTGTATAGCAAAGCTGACTATAAACTCTAAACTTTAGAAATGATGTACGTACTTCCTGTCTAGTTAAGAGAATCTTTCTAATAGAGATAATGATAATTAAGAGTAAGAAGTAAAAAAAGATGAAAATAAGATGTGAGTTTGTAGAAATTCTGTCTTGTTAGATCTGTGTTAAGAAATCTTTAGGTGTTTGCTAAGTTAAATATATGCTAATGGTAGCCCTATATAAGTTTGTAAAATAGATCTATAGAGTTCCTTTAAGAATATAAGCTTGTAAGAAGTATGTAAGGTAGTCTTAAGACATGTAGTAATAAGCTTGTAAGAAGTAAAGATGCTAGTTGTAAATGTAAGTTTAAATAAGATAAGAAGTATATAAGAAGTAATGAGAAATATATTTGCTAAAGTAGTTCTATAGTTTTCTTAAAGAGTATAAATAAGTAGATGTTAATGTTATATGTGAGTTTGTAAAAATGTGTAAATGTTGAGTGTGAGTTTATGCTAAAGCACGTTATATGTGAGTTTGTGTAAGTGTAAATATTGAGTATGAATCTATGCTTAATGTATATGGTAAAAGAATCTGAGACACAGAAGATAGTGTCCCAGTAGACTGCAAAGTGGGCAGTCTGAATGGTTTCAAAAGCTCCAGAAACCACTAAGAAGCTAAGAATGGCAGACGCCAGAACCAGCACAAGGCATCCGCAGCTGAGATCCGTGGAAAATCAAGGCAACACAGAAAAACCTGAGCTAACAGCAAAAATGGTGCAGTTTAAAATATTACTATAACTAAAAAGGTCTCTGGCTTGAGAATAAAAGTTGCAGAGACGCTTGTTTGAACTAAAATTGTTAACTGCAAAAAGTTTTGGTTGTAAAACATCTCTTCATATTTGGAAGTGAAAGCCTGATAACAGAATTTACTTTTTTGAACTTTTTAAAATGAGATAAAACTACGGAAAGATTTTGGTTATGGATTTCTTCATATTTGGAAAGCTAGTACCAGAATTTATCATTTGAATTTTGGGACTTAATGAAATGAACAATAGATTTCATTGCAATGGGACAATTTTGAGTTTACTTATAGTAATGACCTAGGAACTGTTTTCTGGAATTGGGTTAAAAATGGAACTGTTTCAATGAAGAAATTTGTTTCTACCTTGAGTCAAGATGCAGTTTTGTATATGCATATATGCTGGTGATTCATGTATTGTTCTGTGTTAAAAAATGCAATTGTTTTGTGGAACAGTTTAACATAAAAATGGAATTAGTTATGGAACTGGTTTTGTGTTACAAATGGAACTGTTTAAACGGAAAAGTTTGGATTTTCTAATTAGGCTTGAGACTTTCCTTAAAAAACTATAAAGAAAAGGGAGAGTTAATATTCCTTAGTCTATTTAATTAAAAAAAACTTTCTTGTTATTTGAGTGGATTAATGTTACGTTTTGTTAGTAAGAAATGCAAATGGGTATACAAAATTTAAAGTGTAAAGAGTTTTATTATAAAACTGCTTTTGGATGTTTTGCTAAAAGTTTTCAAAGTGTGTTAATGGTTAGACTGAGAATATTGCTTTTCAATATGGGTTTGTAGGAATTGTATAAGTTTGGGTTCCTCTAACTAGGTTTGAGATTTTGTTTAAAACATTATAAAGAAAAGGAGGAGTCATGAGGTTGAATTATGTTTGCAGAAATTATGCTTAACCTATCGATATTAATGCACCCTGGTTTTGTGGAGTTAAGGAAATATTTAAGTTTGATGTGAATACATCGAAATTTTTCCTATGTTCTGTTAGCAAGAAAATTCAAATGATTGAGTTAAAGTTGTAAGACGGAGAAAATTGTAAACTATATATAGCACCATATATGCTAATTCAAATGGTTCTGTTAAGAGTTTGCTTTGTGTTGTAAGATTGGGAGAATTGTGACTACGTATAGCAATATTTGTCAATCTGTTAATGGTAATGATGAAGCTAAGGGATTCTTTTAAGTTTGTAGTTGCCTTAAGAGTTTTTGGTTTAGAAAGGGCTTGAGGCAGCTAAGACTGCTGTAGTCACCTTGGACCTAATTCAAAAGAGAAATGCCATCTTTATCATCCTCTACTCCCATACTGGGAGGTGTAACAGCTATGCAGATTGCTGTAAGCCATTAATAATTAGTTATTTTAAGAAAGGGGGACCGGTGGGAGCCTGTTCTCGGGTTCCTCATGGCTTTACCCAGCAGGTCCGCATAGAGGATGATTAGGACCTGAGTGCAGGTGTCTGAAACGGTCTGCACTTGGCTGTGCTGGGGGAGGAGGTCTTTTGCTCCACTCCTTGACGTCTCTATAAATACCTGGGGAAGCCACAGTCCCTCCCATTGGAAAAGGTTCCAGGCCCTCTTGAGGCTATCCTTTATTTGCTATCTGTTCATCTTCTCGATATTCTCCGCCATATAAATCCTTCTAATATTTCCTGCTGCTCACACTCAAGTAAACTCTGGGGAACTGTGGGGTTGGTGGGTAAAGGCCCCACAGACAGGGATGGAAGCTAACATGAGCGAGCTGAGCTGGCAGAGCTCTGCTAAGAGAGGGGAGTCTCGGGAGCAAGGGGGAGTGCTGGGCAGCCGCTTCGCTGAGGGATGGGGATAGCAGAGCGACTAGCATAGGCGAGCTGAGCAGAACTCGATCAAGCGGTCCCAGCGCGACTGAGAGTGACTGAGCACGACCCCCCCCCCCCCCAAGATAGACGGTAAGGGGGCCAGGGCGGCCAAGCAGGACTGAGCGCTGGCAAACCGAGCGGCTATGGGGAGAGCCAGGGGACAGAGGGAGGAAGCAGGGCGAGCGAGTTGTGCGAGTTTGCAGCCGAGGGAGCAAGGCCAGCGTGGTAGAGCTGGGTGGAGCTCAGCTCCCGGAGGTGATGGGGCCAGCAAGGGGAGCAGTACAAGCAAGGGGAGCGTGGCGGCCGCAGGGTGGCAGCGGGACAGGGATAGCAGCAGGATGAGTGCGGCCTAACGCGGCTGTGCGATTGAGGGGAGCGGTGCGATCCGGGTGGCAGCCAGACAAGCGGAGCGCAGCGTGGCTGTGCGGGGCGGCCGTGGGGCGAGCTAGGAAAGCGGTGCAAGCGGGGCTGCAGCAGGGTGGGGACAGCGGCGAGACGAGCAGGGCAGATCCGGGCTGGCTGCAAGACCGGGTGGAATCAGGACTGGCGCGGGTGAGCGGGGCTGAGTGCTCCGGGAGAGGAGCGGCCGCCAGGCCAGATTGAAGAAAGCAGCTGTGTGAGTTTGAAGGAAGCCGGGCAAGCGCGGCCCAGCCTGACGGAGCACGGTGGAAGGGAGCGGCCCCCGGGCCAGCCAAGGGACATGGGGGGGGGGGGCGGGCAGCGGGGCGAGCAAGTAGCGCGAGCGTCGCAGTTGAGCGAGCGAGGAGGAGCGTGGTTAGCAAAGCAAGCCCGGGGGCAGCGGGCCAGAAGGGGATTCTGAGCCGGGCATCCAGCCCAGAGGCGAACTGACTCAGGGAGGGAGGTGCGATGAGTCACGTTAAAGGGTGGCACTTCAGCGGGTTTCGCCAATCGGCGCGCTGAAGCGAGAGCAAGGCTGGGCGAGGCGACCGGTAGCAGCTTAAGTAGCCGGGCTGGCCCTGGGTGCCCCTGCAGATGCGGCCGAGGGGAGCGGTGGCAGCAAGAAAAGCGCAGCCGAGCGAGCGGAGCTGGGTGAGTGAGGGGAGAGGGGTGGCAGAGGGACAAGCCTGGCTGAGCTGGTGGGTGCCAAGCCCAGAGCCTGAGCATGGCCATGTGGGGCAGCAGAGGGGAGAGCGCTGCCGAGCTGCCTGGAGCAATGCAGAACGGTGCGGCCTCGAGGCGGCAGAACTCCCGCAGCCTGATGAGCCAGGAGCCAGCGAGGCCAGAGGGGCGAGGAGCGGGGCCGCAGCGGTTAGAGAGGGACCAGCTAGGCATGCCAGGCGGAGCGAGGCAAGTGGGGCGACAGTGGGCAACGGGGAGGGAGTTGGCGAGTAGGGGAGCAAGCCCAGCGGGCCGGGGAACCAGCGAGCAAAAGGGAACCACCGGAGACCAGAGCCGAAGCCCCCACCCTTGTACTTTCGTAGTCGCACGCTCCGTGCATCTGAGCTTGACAGAAATCACAGTGTGCAGGGAGGGAGGACCGCTAGGGACTCCAGGAGAGATATAGGAAAAGATGGGAACTAGGAACCCGCAAGGCTGGAGCACAGAAAGGTCTGAATTCACAGCCTAAGTGCCCAGGTTTTGCGAATCCCTGCACAAGGGTCCTCTGCGAGGCTGTACTGAGGACTCTGATTCTCTTCACAGCCCCAGTCACATCTGTCGGTAGCCAGGATTCAGGAGGGAACCATGGCAAAGGCCAGCGCCCCCAGGTGCAATGGTTCCCGAAAGCTGAACCTTTTGGTTCTACTGAACTGTCTGGGGTACACGCTGCCCAATGGTAAGTTCCGGGATTTAATTGGGGGAGGGGGACACTGGACTACTGAGTCAGGAAGGTCACAGTCTCCTCACAGGAAGCTCCTGGGCTTCTCTGCACTGTCACCAGGACTTAAGTCCAGACGCCCTGGTCCTCACCGCATCCCTCCCTGATTCTCTTCAGTGGAATGGCAAAGTTAGGGGGAAAGTCACCGCGGGAGGGCCGGGAAGGGGCTGCATGAATGAGGAGGGCAGGGGAGCAGAGGGGGTAGCTAGTGACACCCTCAGCACCTCTGGGATCAGCTGAAGCCTAAACCGAGTCACCAGTGAGAACGCTCCAGCAGGAGGTCTCAGACAGCTCCCCTGGACCTAAGGCATGCTGTGCTCTGAAGACTGTCTTCCTGGGGATTCCTCACAAGCCCTCCACCATTAGATCACAATAGACACTTCCAGGGACAAGGCAGCCACAAGCATGGACATTCCTACTCCCCCCCCTTTTTTTTTCTTTATATTCTTCTTTCTGTTCTTGTTGATTTGTTTTAAGGCAGGATTTTATACTACAGCACACAATGTAAAATCTGCAACAGTCCCTTCTCTTAATCTTCCAAGCTCTGGGATTACAGATTTGTTGCTGGTTGGTTTTGCCCTTTTGGGGACCCACCACTCAGCTACCAAATAAATCATACCTGGAGGTTCATTCTTAATTATAAATGTCCGGCCTTAGCTTGGCTTCTTTTTTTTTTTTTTTTGCCAGCTTTGCTTCATTTAAATTATCTCCTCTACCTTATGCCTTTGGACTTTTTCCTTTTCTGACTTCTGTGTATCTTACTTTCACTCTTACTCTGTGGCTGGCTGTGTAGCTGGGTGGCTGGCCCTTGGCATTCTCCTCTCCTTGTTCTCTTGCTCTTTTTCTCATTTTGCAACTCTTTTTCTTCTTCCTTCTGCCTAAATTTCTCTTTTTATTCTCTCTTCCTGCCAGCCCCACCTATCCTTTCTCCTTGCCTTGATACTGACCAGTTCTTTATTAGACAATCAAGTGTTTTAGACAGGCACAGTAACACAGCTTCACAGAGTTAAACAAACACAACATAAACAAAAGTAACACACCTTAAAATAATATTCTACAACACAGGTTTGTCTCACCAAGCTCAGCTTCAATTCCCATGTGACTTACCAGCCTGGTCAGCTCCCTTCCCTGCCCACCTATCCTTCCCCACTTTCCCATCCATAAAGTGCATTCAGTGTGACAGACTCAGAATGCAACAAGGTGGTAAATGGGACAGCAGATTTGTCCTCTGTCCATTAGGGGATTAGGATATATCCCATGTACCAGTCTTGGTGCCCATCCCCTCACAGTGTCTTCAAAAGTACAGCCAAAGCTGCCTGTTTCCCAGTCAGCAGTGGGTTCTGGGCTGCCTGTGACTTCTGGGTCAGCTGGAAATGACAGGAGGAGGTCCTGGCTTTAGGGCATCTTGGTCTCTCCACTGCTGTCCAGTGGATTCCTTGGATCCCATGGCCATAGAGGACACTCCTTGAAGCCTGAGGAGCTTGCTGAGGGAGAGGTGGCAGCTTACTTGAGAACTAACCTCAGTCACTACACCCAGATGAGGTAAGATCTCCACAACCATCTGGGGACCAGGAGATGTTCTGTCAGACAAGAGTCCTTGTATCTCCCTGCTAGGCATCCCTCAACACACAGTGACTTGTTACGTCCCTGCAGCGATGTCTCACTTCTGGACATCTTGTCTGACTGTGACCTGTCCACCTAATCACCTAGTGTGAAAGAGCTCACCTCATGATGTCTGCCTGAGGCCTGATGGGGCTTCTCATAGCCCAGGATCACAGGCCACTCTCTCCCAGGCACAGCTCCATGCAGGGGCCACAATGAAATAGAGTACTCTTCTCTGCTGCAGGTGGGTCAGCCTGTCTCCTGCCAAGCAAGGTGATTCTCCTATTAGGAACAGGCTAGTGAACTCCACCCAGGGCCATTTCCTAGAACTGACCCCTCAGGCTGACAGATTGTCCTGTGTCATAGGGCCCTAGACTCAGGTCCAGCCCTGCTCTTCATGAATGTATTTTCTTGCTGCTTTCAACCTACAAAGGCAGAACTGAGCAGGCATAACAGCGACCAATTGGCCTATAAAGACTTCAGTATTTATATAGTAGTGGTATTAGTTACTTTTCTGTCACTATGATAAAACACCAAGACAACAGTAACATACAGAAGGAAAGGTTCAAGGAAGCTTATAGTTTCAGAGGGACAAGAGTCCATCACCTCACAGCAGAGTGTCATGGCAATGGACATGCATGGTGGCTGGAGCAGCAAGCTTAAAGCCCACATATTTTTAGTTTGGTTTGAGTTTTTGAGACAAGGTCTCACTATATAGTTCTGCTGTCCTAGAACTCACTATGTAGAACAGGCTGGAAACAAACTCAGAGTCACCTTCCTCTGCCTCTCAATTGCTGGGATGAGAGCCCTGGGATAACATGCCCAGCTGGAAGCACACATCTTAAACCTCAAGCAAGGTCCAGAGATGAAGAAATGGGAATGGGTTTCAAATCCACACCCCCAAGTGACATACTTCCTTCAGCCAGGCCATACCTCCTAAACCTATCCAAACAGCTGCCACCAACTGGGGACCCAGTGTTCAGACATCCTACTCTATAGAGGACAGGCTCATTCAAACCACCACACTAGACATTCACAGGAGCATCTCGGGGTTCATCCCTGAGTGACAAGACAGTAATGAAGTGATACAAATGAATGACTGCACTTGATGCAGGGCTGGATGGTCCCTCTTGTTGGGACCTGATGGGTCCTCCTAGGAAGGCAATCTGGGTCTGTCTTTGAGGTGGTTCAGTTTTAATTGTTTTTTGTTTTGTTTTGCTTTTTTAGATTTTTTTTCTTTTCTTTCTTTTTTTTTCTTTTACTTTTTTTTTTTTTTTTTTTTTTTACCTGCATGTATGTATGTGCACCACTGTGGGGCGTTTACCCAACCACCCCCACAGTTCCCCAGAGTTTTCTTGAGTGCAAGCAGCAGGAAATATTAGATAGAAGGATTTATTGCGGAGAATATCTCGGAGATAAACAGATAGAAAATAAAGGATAGCCTCAAGAGGGCCTGGAACCTATTCCAACGGGCCCCGACTGTCTCTGCCCCAGGGTTTTTATAGAGACACCAAGGGGTGGAGCAAAAGACCTCCTCCCCCAGCACAGCCAAGTGCAGACCATCTCAGACACCTGCATTCAGGCCTGTGGTCCTAATCATCCTCTATGCGGACCTGCTGGGTAAAGCCATGAGGAACCCGAGAACAGGCTCCCACAGGTCACCCTTTCTTAATATATAAAAAAAAAACCTATTAATGCCTAACAGCAATCTCCATAGCTGTTACACCTCCCAATATGGGAGTAGAGGATGATGAAGATGGCATTTCTCTTTTGAATTAGGTCCAAGGTGACTACAGCAGTCTTAGCTGTCTCAAGCCCTTTCTAAACCAAAAACTCTTAAGGTGACTACAAACTTAAAGAATCCCTTAGCTTCATCATTACCATTAACAGGTTAACATAAATATTGCTATACATAGTCACAATTCTCCCAATCTTACAACACAAAGCAAACTCTTAACAGAACCATTTGAATTAGCATATATGGTGCTATATATAGTTAATTTTCTCCGTCTTACAACATTAACTCAATCATTTGAATTTTCTTGCTAACAGAACATAGGAAAAATTTAGATGTATTCACATCAAACTTAAATATTTCCTTAACTCCACAAAATCAGGGTGCATTAATATCAATAGGGTAAATATAATTTCTGCAAACATAATTCAATCTCATAACTCCTCCTTTTCTTTATAATTTTTTAAACAAAATCTCAAACCTAGTTAGAAAACCCAAACTTTTCCATTTAAACAGTTCCATTTATAACACAATACCAGTTCTGTAAACAGTTCCTAGGTCATTACTATGAATAAACTCAAAATTGTCCCATTGCAATGAAATCTCTACTGTTCATTTCATTTCTTAAGTCCCAAAATTCAAATGATAAATTCTGGTACGAGCCTTCCAAATATGAAGAAATCCATAACCAAAATCTTTTTGTAGTTTTATCTCATTTTAAGTTCAAAAAGTTCAAACAAATAAATTCTAGTATCAGGCTTTCACTTCCAAATATGAAGAGACGTTTTTCAACCAAAACTTTTTGCAGTTAACAATTTTTGTTCAAACAAGTGTCTCTGAACTTATTCTCAAGCCAGAGACCTTTTTAGGTACAGTAGTATTCTAAACCGCACCGTTTTTGATGTTAGCTTAGGTTTTTCTATGTTGCGTCGATTTTCCACAGATCTCAGCTGCGGATGCCTTGTGCTGGTTCTGGCGTCCGCCATTCTTAGCTTCTTAGCGGCTTCTGGAGCTTTTGAAGCCATTCAGACTGCCTACTTTGCAGTCTACTGGGACACTAACCTTCTGTGTCTCAGGTTCTTTCAACCATATACATTAAAAGACTCACACTTAACATTTACACTTTTTCACAAACTCACATATAACATTTTTTGCCTTGCAAAGCATTTAGACTCACATTCAACATTTACACTTTTTTACAAACTCACATAACATCTACTTATTTATACTCCTTAAGGAAACTCTAGCTTATTACTTATATACTTATATTCATTCCATCTTATTTCTTATTTAAACTTACATATACAACTAGCATCTTTACTTCTTACAAGCTTATTACTACATGTCTTAAGACTACCTTAGATATTTCTTGCAAGCTTATATTCTTAAAGGAACTCTATAGATCTATTTTACAAACTTATATAGGGCTACTATTAGCATACATTTAACTTCGCAAACACCTAAAGATTACTTAACACAGAGATCTAACAAGAGAATTTTTTCAAACTCACATATCTTATTTTCATCCTTTTCTACGTCTTACTCTTAATTATTATCACTATCTCTATTAGAAAGATTCTCTTAACTAGACAGGAAGTATATACATCATTTCTAAAGTTTAGAGTTTATAGTCAGCTTTGTTATAAAGCACTGGGATTTAGTGAGTGTTGTTGTTATAGAATTGTGATAGTTGTTGCTAGGGGACTGTAACCTTCCCAGGATGACACCACACTCCAAAGTTGCCGAGTTCTCTCAGCCTTTCTGAACTGGCAGAGATGATGCACTGTCGTCGGTAAACGGTTTTTTAACTAGAGGCTGTCCATTCACCCAAATTCATAGTAGTTCCCCTAAGTGCTTCAATTCAGACAAACGTTTCTATCACAGCAGTACTTTTGGTTTGTTCTAAGGAAAAATTTCACTTCACACTGAGGGTGAAATTACCGTTATTTAGCTGCTGTAAAACTCTTCGCCAAATACTGCGCAGCTATTAGGTGATATGAAGTATTTTTCTAAAGGAGCTAGCAAAGCCACAAGTGGCACAGCTCTGAACTGTATTTAGTATTTTCACCTCTTTAGCTTTAACTCCTGATGTTATTAGCAGCTGTAATATTTAGCATTGATTTCTTATAAGGAACTTTCAGATGAAGCAACTCTTTTGTAAGACAGCTAGATTTTCTGAAGTTTGTTTCCCATCTATAAAGCAGTCATTTCATTTTGAATGCCTGTTTCTTATCCCCTTAATTAGATTTGCAAGGGAATCACTCATTGCAGGCTGTTTGTTCAAGAGGTAAATAATTTTTAATTTCACATAAGTTTCTTCATATCTAAGACAACGTTCAGTGTATAAACTGCTTTCCCTTGTTAAGGATTTTAAAGTGGCTTGTTTGATCTTATAGTTAGCTTTTTGTCTTCCAACTACTGTAAAAACTTTGCACAGCTATTAGGGTAAATAAGGCATTTTACCAACAGAGCCCCAAACCGCGAAGCACCTAGTTCCATAACCTTTCAATTTTTCCAATGGAACTGACACTTAAACTCTTAGACGATTTTCCTCCTTATTCTTTTAAAAGCTGTGTTTTAAATTTGCCATGAACGTATTTTCGAGCTGACAAAAGTTTCAGGGCAATGTCGCCATCTTTAGCGGAAAAACTACCTTTCCCAGAATGCATTTCCCTTATATCAGTCCATAATAGTATCAGTACCTTAAATCAGTCCCTTATATCATTTCCCTTATATCAGTCATTTCCCATAGTTCTTTTTGGGTCTGAGAGTCAACTGGTTCTCTTTTACCAGACTTGCTTACAAATTCTTGCCCGGGAGGTTTGAACAAAGTTTTTTGCTTTTGCAATGGGAGATTTGAACAAGCATTTTACATCTTCAGCTATGGCACATTGGGAGGTTTCTGGTCTCTCCTCAGCTGGCTTTAACAGGTATCCCTCCTTCATTTGACACTGGCCCCGGATCAGAACTGCACCTGCCTCGTTAGCGCGCATTGAGGTGGGCATTTCTGATAGCAACTTTCCTCGGGGCTTGTGTTTGTCTTAGCCAGTCAGTGAAAAACATTTACAACAGTTTTTCCATAGCTCCTTCGGAGAGATTTTCTCCCACTGACTTTATTCTCATTTTGCTTGTTCCTTCACCCCCAGATGCAGAGCTTCAGCTATCTGTGGCTCTGTTCCTCCGCTAGCTGCCTTTGGGGGTAGGGGCTTTTTTCCTCCCCAAATCTGCCTCAAATTCTAGCAGCTTTTTCAGGTCATATATTTTCTGGGGAGGATTATGTCCCTTCTGTTTCCTCGGAGTCTTTTTCCCAGACCGTTCCCAGTTTGGTCTCAGTTTATCCCCTCTACCCCAGAAACAGTTTCCGACACTACAGTGGTGGCTTTCCCTGCTCCTGAAGGTAGGGGCTTTTTGTCCATTTGTTTTCGGGGTCTGCGTGGTTTGTGTACAGACTGAAAATCTAGCAAGGGAGGTTTTTGCCATCTCTAAACTCCCATTAGGACAGGTGTTTTTTCCCTCAGGCCTTCACCTGGCCCAGTCCCCCAGTGGGTTGTATTTGCTTGTCTGGGTGCTCAAGGACAGAGCTTATGCCAGAGGCAATCACCCCTCAGGGCTATACTCCCTCATCTCAGGGAGTCAGTTGAAACAGCTTTTCTCAAGGAGATGCTTTCTCTAAAAGAAAAGAAAGCTTTACTCCTGGATAGTTCTGTTCTGCCCTGGCTGGGCTTTTTCCCCAGACAGCGTTCTGACTCGGCAGCACAACTGCTTCAGACACAGTTCAGCTTTACTGTTTTCCCAGAAAGGTCCTTTCTCTAATAGGAAAGCTTTTCCCAGATTTCTTTTTGCAGCTGTGGACCTATCAACCCGGGACTTGTAGGAAAGCAGACAACTGTGCTGTTCCCACTGGCTTTAGTTTTGTTTGTTCATTAGCAATCTTCCCCTGGGTCCTGCACCTTCCTGCCTCAGCTCTGTGCTCCAGGAAGTTTGCAACTGCAGGAACCCTAGTATCCCTGAAATGCACTCCAACTCAGAGACGCTGGCCAGTCGCCTCTGGGTTTTTGGTCAGAAGTGAGGATACAATGCTAACAGTTTGCATGCTTCAGGGGATCTTTGCATTAGGACAATTAGGAGCACCTTTTCATTCTGAAATGCTCACTCAGAAACAAAACCCTTGTTGCCTCAGCTGGGCATAACTGAAAAGCTTGGCTTTTTTGCTTTTCTCAGGTAAAGTTTCCTGCCCTTTTGGGCTCTCTATAGTTCTTTATCCACACTCTCCCAAGCATTTCCCTCAGGGTACTCTGACCCACTGTCTTTTACTGGCTTGAAGAGACAGAGCTTAGTAGAGGTTTTTAGGAACTTGTCCCTGCCTCCTGCATTGCAGGGAGGATTTTTAAAGCTTGAAAGAGAACTTAGGTTTTGCTGTCTTCAGAGGTTTGTTGTTTTTCCTTAGAGCTAATCACAGGTGGTCCCCATACTAATATCTTCAGGTGATTCTAAAATTTGCCCTTTTGAGAAAGTTCTGAAAGGCTTTAGTTCTTAAGTTTAAGAGCTTTTGAGAAAGATGAAGCCTTTTTAGAGAGTTTTATTCCCCAAAATTTTCCAAGAAAAGCTTTTAGTTTGAGAAAGAATTTTTTTTCCCCAGGAGAAAGACCAACTTTTCCCAAAACTTCCCAACTTTAAACTTTGGCTTTTTACACCCCCATTTTTGCCTTAGGTAGAAATCACTTTCTCCTGCCGCTTGGACTTAGCATTTCAGCTGTCCCCAGGTCAAAAGCTTCCATAGGAAACTTTTTCTTCCCCGTAAGCTCAAAGAAGAGCTTTTTTTACTACCTGTAAAGCCCAAAGAAAGATTTTTTCCCAGTTTGCATTCAGAGCCCCCAAAGTTAGAAAATTGAGTTTTTCTGTCTAGTTGCCTTACTTATTTTTTCCTACACAATCTTACACTTCTAAGTTTTTCCTACACTATATTACTACCCTATACCTTATACTTATTTTTTGCAGATAGAAATTGAGAAAGGGATACAAGATAGAAAATTTTGACAGAAAAGAATTTCGCTGCAGCATCGAACATCCTTCCAGTCTGCTTTCCTTTTCTCTCGAGGATAAAACCCCTGCCTCTCAATAATATATATAAAATATATATATTTTCCATAACACCGGCATGCCTTTCCACTGGCAGGGCTGACTCAGCACTTTCGCCAAAAACTCTGTAATAAAACTATTATTTTCCTTTATCTTTAGTCCCTATTACTTTGTCTTTAGTCCCTGCTCATTTGTCTTTAGTCCCCCCTTTTTTTCAGTCCCCCCTTTTTTTCTTTAGTCCCCTTTTTTTTTCTTTTTTCTTTAGTCCCTGTTCATGGCGCCATTCTGTGGGGCGTTTACCCAACCACCCCCACAGTTCCCCAGAGTTTTCTTGAGTGCAAGCAGCAGGAAATATTAGATAGAAGGATTTATTGCGGAGAATATCGCTGAGATAAACATATAGAAAATAAAGGATAGCCTCGAGAGGGCCTGGAACCTATTCCAACAGGCCCCGACTGTCTCTGCCCCAGGGTTTTTATAGAGACGCCAAGGGGTGGAGCAAAAGACCTCCTCCCCCAGCACAGCCAAGTGCAGACCATCTCAGACACCTGCACTCAGGCCCGTGGTCTAATCATCCTCTATTCGGACATGCTGGGTAAAGCCACGAGGAACCCGAGAACGGGCTCCCACACACCACATATGTACCTGGATCCCTCAGAGGTCAAAAGAGGTTATCCAATCTCCTGGAACTGGAGTTACAGGCAGTGGTGAGTCACCATGTGTGGCTGGTAAAAATGTAACCTGGATCCTCTGTAAGAACAACAAGTGTCCTTAACCACTGCACCACCTCTCTAGCCCCAATGGTCCAGTTTAAACACTGGGCACAGGAGCCTGGGGTTTTCATGGACAGCAGCTCTCAGCTTCTTGATCATCTGTTCTGTCTTTGATTATTAAAATCCAGCCACATCTGGGTTGGCTAACCATCTATCTCTATTTAGGATTTTTGTGTTCTGTTAGCCATGACCCCCTTAAGCAGTTAGGCTTCCAGGTGGGTCGCCCTTCCTCATCAATGGACCACTGCCCTTGATGTTACTGCCTCCTGACCACTCCATCTGACGGGATTTTCTGTACAATGCAGCCGGGATGCCAAGTTAGAAATTCTGTTTCCTAACACCATCCCAGCCTTGAGCCATCATCATCCCTGAGCTTCCAGCAATGCTGATGCCTTCTCCCTGGTCATGCTCACTGTGCTTCTCCACAGGGGTGCTCCAGCATCCCACAGAGCAGGATGGTCTCTGCTCACTCCCCATGGAAATGTTTGCCGATGTATCCACTCTGGCACAGGCAATTCTCAGAGATTTTTGATCACCACTTTTCTATTACCCAATTTAACCTGCCTAGATTAACTTTGTCCCGTCGTGTGGGCATGGTCATCTACTAACCAGTTCCAGGAAGCCATCCCTAGAGCATTGCCTTATATCCCAGGGAACCTGCCAATGGTTTGTTCTAATGTCATTCTATCGCTGTGGTAAAACACTCTACAAAAGCAATGTAAAGGAGACAGTGATTTATTTGACTTCTACTTCTAAGCCATAGTCTGTCACTGAGCAAAGTCAGGGCAGGTACTCAGAGGCAGGCAGATTGCTATTCCACACAGCATTATCTAGGACCAAGGAACTTTTTCACAGTCAGAGAGGAATGGGAGGAGCCATGGAGGATGCTGCTTGCTGTCTGGATCACTAACTCCTGCATAGCTAGGTATCTTATCCATTCAGAGACCACCTGCCCTGGGAATGATAATGCCCTTAGTGACTGGAAATTCCTACCTCATCAACAGTCAAAACAGTCCCTCAATAGACACTTCCTTCTTAGGTGACAATAGACTGCATCAAACTGACAGTGTGAACCAGCAAAGATGTGCAAGTCTTTACTTTCTTCCTTTTTTCTCTCTTCCTTTCTCTTTCTTTTTTTAAAGACACCCTTCCACAGGTGTCTCTTGTTCCAGAAGCAAAGACTGTCTGTGAGCCCTTGCTCCGCATCCTAACCTCACGGCATGTTTTCTTCACAGACGCTGCTTCTCTTTACTACAGCTTCACTGTTGACAAGTCGGGGTCTGGACCGTGGAGGCACCAAGTCCAAGGCCAACTGAACAAAGAGAATTTTATTTACTGTGACAGTACCAACAACTGCCATGCTAATGGTGTTCTGGGGGACAGACTGAAAGCCACAAAGACCTGGGAACCACAGGTTGACACTCTGAAAGATGGAGTTGACCTGTTCAAACAGCAAATGGTTTACATGAAGCAGGAGAACAATACAATCAGAGGTAAGTTTCAAATTGCCCATAGTGCTCGAGATGTAGCTCAGTGGTAGAGTGCTTGCCTGGCATGCATGAGGCCATAGGTTGAATCCCCACAGCTACAAATTAAAGAATAATCAGATGGGCCCCTGAAGGAAAGAACAGGATTTGTGACAGGTTAGGGACATTCATTGTTTTCATGGAGATAAAATGAATTATGGAGGTCCCACCTAAGAGGCTCAGCAGCAAGGCTAAAATGTGCAGGGTAGAGCAAGGTCAGAGGATGGGAAGGGAGGTGGGTAGCCTGGCAGGATTCACCACGGTCAGAGGCTCATCTCTTTCCCATGGGCACAGAGCCCCTCACTCTGCAGGCCATGATGTATTGTGGGCATGAAGTAGATGGAAAGTTCAATGGATCCTGGGACTTTGACCTCAATGGACACAAAATGTTTCACGTTGACTCAATCACTGGAAAGTGGACTGAAGTTGAACCTGGATCCAGATGGATGAAAGAGATGTGGGAGAATAACAGGGATGTAACCAACTTCTTAAAAATGACCTCACAGGGGGACTGCAGGTCCTGGCTTGAGGAGATCAAGTCACACTGGGAAGAAAAGCTGGAGCCTACAGGTAACTGGGAAGAAGGGGAGGGAGCTCTCTGAAGATGTGTGTGTGTGTGTGTGTGTGTGTGTGTGTGTGTGTGTGTGTGTGTGTGTGTGTAACAATCTAATCACCATGAGCTCTTCAGTTGATGGCTGTTTTTCCCATCAATCATTTCGTTTCTCACCCTCTCCTGTCTCATTAATTGTGTTTACCTTGTTCTCTCACTGTGGTTCTCACAGGCTGTCACAGTCTGAGCATCCTTTTATTTCCTGTCCTTTTCCTCATTCTAGACTCTCTGCTGCTTTTCATCTCACCTGATCTTTCTTCTTCCCTGCCTCCATCGTCACAGGTAATCTTCACACCTCCTCTCCTACTAGAGGGAAGATGAGGTCCCATCATTGCCCTGCTTCCCCTACCATAGCTGCAGGAGTCTTTGGGGTCAGGGGACATGCCTTCTCTCCCTTCCTACTGGGAATCCACTTAAACATTCGTTGCATAGCAACAGGAGTGGAGCTCTGTGTGTTACTCAATCACCTGAGCACCCAGAAGCTAAGGTGAGATTTCCTCAGATTTGATGTCTGGTCAAGACTCAACCTGTGTTTCCATTTCAGCCTCGCCAATTGCTACTCCAGATATGAAACGGGCTTCATCCTTGGCCATCAATCCAAACACCTCTGTCCCGCTGATAATCCTCCCCTACACTGTTTTTCTGTGGTTTCTGAGGAGAATCCGTGATAATGAAGGTACTGAGGGCAGTTTTGGGAGTGGGGTAAGGGACAATAGAAGGAGTGAGGAAGCAAGAGGGAATTCCTGGAGTCCTGCTCTTGTCCCTCATCTATAGCATCTTATTGAGAAAGGAGGCAGGAGATGCGGAGTTCACGTCACCTGCTAGTGACAGTTCATGCATGCTCAGCCTTGACAGGACAGGAATCATGTCACAGACCAGTGGGAAATGAGGAGGGAACACAGCAGGTTCCTAGTCAGGAGGGTCCCATAATGCAGATGTGGAGACAGCAGGAACACAAAAGAAGAACATGGTAGTTCATGTGCAACTGGTAGGGCAAACTGTCGCTTCTTCTGCATAGACCCCAGGCATTCACACAATGCACTTACAGATGTGAAGGCTCACACTCATATATATAAAATAGAAACGAATCAAGCACCAGCATCCTCCCAAACCCCTGGACCAATGTCCCACTGGAGGCAGGTGAGACTGAGCTGCTGCCATCTTGGTTTTTGAGATGGACCAAGGTAGGGCAGGGACAGTCACATCCACAGCTGTGATGCCACTCTTATATTTTGAGAGTTTCAGAATGAAGGGGAAAAGAGCTCTGGGACCCCACTAAAGTCCTGGATGACCAGGTCCAAAGGCCATTGTGTTATAGGGCTCCTCCCTCCTCCTCCAGGCCCTTCCATCAGGCCCTGAGTCAGGAAGCAGAGCCAGTCATCACCACTTTATTCTGAACTTCAGGTCTGCAGCAGGGCCTGGGGCTGACTCTGGGACATGGGGAAGAAGGGACGAAGACAGTAGAGACTCCAGGGATGCAGAGTCCAGGAGTGATGGAGGAGGGAACTGGATGACCTCAGTGAAGGGTGACTGTGGGGTGGAGATGACTGGTACTGGGCACACAGGAGAACTGACCCAGGCTGTCCTCAGACCCTTCAATAGACCTGTTCCCTTGCTGCAGGTTGAGATGCTCCAGAGAAGGTCGTGAGAATTCATCTGGTTCAGCCACTCTCCCTGTCACCGGGCCTCAACCAGATGAATCATGATGCTGCCGACACAGTGTGTGTCACGATCCTTCACTCTGTGCTGTCACTTGGGTCTTTGTTATCACCCTGTACTGTTTCCTTGGTGCTCCCTGGTGGGAATTGTCCTTAACATGGAACTACATGAACTAGAGATCTGGAAAAGAACATGGTTATGTGCCGATCCCTAGCATAGGAAAAAGGATAACTAAATCTCCTTAGTGGGAATGTGAAGTTTTTACTCCTATGTGTATAACTTAGCATAGAAGTCAGTGTGAGACACACTCGGAAGGCTCCACCCTGCCTAACGGTGTTCATCTGGGAGTCAAATTCTGTGAAGACTATTAATTTTGTAATAGAGATTTATTATATTACCCCTGTACTAGGCTGCCATTTTTAGAACAAAAGAAAGTGTCTATTATTTATTTGTGACTTTATATGATAGAAATGGACAATTTCATAACAGAAAAGGTGATATTTTGTAATATTATTGCTATTACAGGTTAGTTTCTGTGCCATGCACTAGGTAGTCCAGCATTGCCCACATGCACATTGGAGGCAGAGAACCCGGAAGCTACTCAGTCCCACAGGCTGGCTGCCCCTGCTGTGACAATCTGGCAGTGAAAGCCAGAAGGTCCTGGAAAGCTGGTGCTACTGAGTCCACATCCTTCTGATGCAGGTTCTGGGTCAGGGCTGCTCTCCACTGTGCGCAGAGAAACTGCTTCTGCACATCCAGAACCTGTGATTGAGGAGAATGAACTCACCCAAGTTTCCTCTGACTCCGCATGGGCACTTTTGCAAAAGTGCACTAGCGCGCACACACACACACACACACACCACACACACACACACACACACACACACACACACACACACACACACACCACACACACACACACACACACACACACACACACAGTGATAACAAAATAAATAAAATAAGGACTCTAAGTATGGAGAGTTAAAATGTATAGTTCACTGTTGAAAACAATTTTGTAGAAGCAGGGTCTCACTATGTAGCCCAGGCTGGCCTGAAACTCAGAGATCCACCTACCTCTACCTCCTCAGCATTAGGGTAAAGGTGTGTGCTACCATGCCTGACTGATCCTTTCGTTTTTAGCTCTAATAGTATGTCATTTAAAGTATTAGAACTTTAAAATAGACTATTTCACTCACATTAATTTGTAAACTATACTGACATTAAGTACAATGGCAATATTCAAATACCTGAGGTATCACTAAAGGAAACCTGTAATAACTAATCATTGGAAATGGAAATCGAGAACTAATTGTTTAGTAGAAGTCTCTGGTAACTGTAACAGGCCCCAGGCCCCAGACCTTAGCACAACTGACTCCATCATAGAACTGCCATTGAGGCTGTAAAACTCAGCACATAGACAGCACCACCTGCCAAAACTAAAACAAAGGCCTGATCTATTCAAGCCCAGAGTTAAGGGAAAGTCTCTGAATGTACTCACCTTGCCTTTTGTCTTCTGTAGTTCCACTTCTGGCTAACTGTTATTAACTGACATCGATCCAGACATTGTTTCTGTGCTTAAAAGCTCTACCTGAGAAAGGTTCGGTGCTACACTGGGATCGCAAACACCCAATGTAGTTGTGACCAACTAATAAAGAGGTTTTTTTTTTTTTTTTTTTTTTTTTTTTTTTTGGTTTTTCGAGACAGGGTTTCTCTGTGTAGCTTTGTACCTTTCCTGGAACTCACTTGGTAGCCCAGGCTGGCCTCGAACTCACAGAGATTCGCCTGCCTCTGCCTCCCGAGTGCTGGGATTAAAGGCGTGCGCCACCACCGCCCGGCTTAATAAAGAGTTTTTATTGACTTAAATTCATGTCTGAGCAGTCTTCTCTGGCGAGTTCCTCACAACATTTGTGGAAGTTCCACTGAGATCCCAGAGCAAGACCTGAAGACACCAGAAATTTCAGTCTCTTGGAACAGGGAAGAATGTGGTGGTCAAGAATCTCCTAGGGCAGTGTTTCTCAATCTGTGGGTCACAACCCCTTTGGGGGTTCAAGGGCCCTTTCAAAGGAGTCACACATCAGATATCCTGCATATCAGATATTTATATTACGATTCAAAACAGTAGCAAAATTACAGTTATGAAGTAGCAACAACAATTCTATAGTTGAGGATCACCACAATGTGATAACTGTATTAAAGGAAGCATGTAGGAAGGTTTGAGAACCACTCTCCTAGGGGGTGTGCAACCTGAGTTCCTGGTCCCCGGGACTCCTTTGATCAGTTGCTGCTTAATGCTTCAGAGGAGTCTGATGTCTCCACCCCAAAAGGAAACAAACTAGAAAGTTGTCTAGTCTATCCCATCTGGAGAGGAGGGGGTTAAGGCGCCTTCTCTGGACACACAGGAGAGGTCTGACAAGGCCACTGATCCAGTGTCTGGAATCTGTGAGACCTCACTTGATTCCCCATCTGTTCAAGTGTATGAATGTGTGGTGGTCACTACTGGTTGTCTTCACTGTGTGTGTGTGTCTGTCAGTCTGTGTTTCTGTCAGTTCTGGTTCTCTGTAATACCAGTGACTTTCTCTGATATGAGAATCCCCTGGATTAAGACCTGTCCCCCTCTGTTGAGGACGGAATCATTTTGGTTCTGCCAAGTCTCCCAGAGACAAAAAACAACAGAAACAAGGACCCTCTCAGTCCTCCCTGAGTGGGAGCACTTCCTTGGTTCATTGCTTGACTCCTGCTCATGGTCAGGGTTGGTCTCTGTGTGGAGGTGAGGAGGGGCCAGGCTTCTCATTCAGGGCCCTCTGCCATCTAAGTTAATGCACACAGGGAGGGGGAAATAGTTCCCAGGTGAGCATTCCCTCCACTTCGTGTCTGATGTAAGCAGCCCTGGGGAAGGGGAAAAGTTCCCCTGAGCTGAACCCAAAGGAAAAGAGAAAGTTCCACTTCTTTCTCTTTCATGATTTATGTCTTCTTTTCAACAAATGGTCCATATGATTGAAAACTTAAACCCATCATTCTCTGAAGAAAACAAAAATGGAAAACCACCCCACGTGGGGTAGGGAATCTCTGACAGACAACACAGCCTGTACAGAATGAATTTTCTGTTCTGTCCAGCATGACCAAGGAGACTTTCAGCCATTTTCAATATGTAATTTATAAAGACAACTGCTAAAATGATTCCGTTTGTCACCCAGTTGGGCCCAGATACTAGAAAAGAAAGTATAAGAGTTACACAAACAATTAAAAGTGCAAGTAGGTCCCAGTTGCTGCAGCTAGCTCAAAGGTGTTCAACAACAGAATTGATTGGGTCAAGATCTTTTGCGTAAACTGAAAGCCACCATCACCTTCTCTGGTGACGAGACAGATTTACAGACCCCCAGCAAAATTTTGGTGTCTTACCCTCTGTCAGAAGAATAACTTCTAGCTGAACCCTCTGCCCCCAGTTGAAAGGTAAAGTTGAATTATGTCTCAGATTGACAACCAAGATTCCACAAATGGGACATTCATATCATGTTGCCGGCCACCAAACCTCAGGAACCATCGTGAAGATGCCTTATTCAGTGTCTACAGTACTAACTTTTTCTTTCTTTGAAGATTTATTGTTCTAGTATTCATCTCTAGTATTTTATCATCTATTTATGGGTGTTTTGCCTGCACATAGCCATGTCCATCATGTATACTGGCATCTTCAAAGCACCGGGGTCTTCTGCCGCAACTGGGCTGCACTTTAAAAAGAGCAGCGAAGCCAGAACTACAGGAGCATTTGGCTGGCCTTGCACAATAGTTGATATTTATTCAGTGGTCTCTTCCTCAGTACCCTTCACAATTTCATTACCATTGGAAGTTATACCAACTCCAATTAGCAGAATGGCCTGAAATAAATACAAAAAGAAAAAAATCAAAAAAAGCCCACTGAGAATGTGATCTCTGAAGTAGAGTAGGATGGTATAACTGCATATGCCGGAGGCCACTTGAATTAACACCGCATTTTTGTCCCTAGGTGTTTCCCCAGGCTGCTGCTTTACTTTCTCATCTATAATTTGATCTCCCATGATCCTTAGGGGCTGCCTCTGTGAACTCTCCTGAGAAGCGACTATGGCTCCTTCAAAGTAAAAAAAAAAATATATATATATATGCTTCTTATGACATCTTGGGAATTTCTGCCATTTACTGTAAGACCAAGGATGGCATGAAATTGTGATATTGATGTTTTTTTTCCTGTGGGCTTGCATTCACTCACAAGAGCATCAAGATATAATAGGTTGTTGGCCTTGAACCCATAGAGAACTACCTGTCTCTACCTCAAAAATGCTAGGTTTAAAGGTATGCACCACCATGGCCAGCAAGAAGGGTCATTTCTGAGCCATCACATACATTTTTAAAAAATTATAAAGGGTAGTCGTCATTAAAACAATGCTATTTGTCCATAACAGCAGGAAGTGTGAAATCAACAACCGGAAGACAAGTGGGAAACCCTCAATATTTCAGTGTTGAAGAGCATGCTTCTATATAGCTATGTGGTAAATAAAATATTGATAGGAAACTAGGAAATATTTTAACATGAGAAAAAGCAAACACCAGGCGTTAAAAACACAATGGAAACTTTAATCCTATAGCAACTGGGTAGAAGATCTTAGCAGGTGTCTTGGAAAAGTTCTGGTAACCCAGACTTCCAATAGATAGATGAGCAGGAAATGTCTGCAATGGTGGAAAGCTTTCAGGTTGAACATTCTTTGGAGCCTGATATTCTGGTTAAAGTTCACCTGATACATCACGAGAACTTACCCCTTCCTATGTGTCAACAAGCAGAGGATCAAAGTGACAGGAGCCTTCCAGGTTAGGGTGGCAATAATGTGACCACAGAGACACATTGGTGGAAACTCAGAGAGCGTTTTCTAAATCTGAAAGTCGTGTTTATGCAGTCGTTACAAATGTGGAAAAGGTAAAGTTAGGGAAAACATAGACACTACAGCCCAGAGACAAATGTGTTTGAAACTAATGGTTTGACACGGGGAGATTCAGGAAACATATGAACACTAGGCTGTAGAGAAAGATGGAAAGATCATAATCCCAGCTCAACAGACTGAAGTTTCTGATAGAGAAGCAACCGTGAAATAGTATACCATTCAGATGAAGGTGAACATGAAAAAGACACTTGTGCAACATGTACCTAAAGACTATAATGCAAGCAGAATTCCCCAGTGGTAGACAGTAGTGGTCCCCATGCAGAAACTGAGAACTCAGTTCTGGGAGTATGAGCCATGACTGAAGGGCATTGATTGAAATTTTGGAAAAAGATGGAGGTGGGGGAGGGGAGGATGACCAGGGCAGTAAGTGGCTGGGAGTGCTGGGCCACTGGGTCAAGAATTAGGATAATTAAAGTGAGGGCGGAGGACAGGGTTGAGGGGAAGGTTCCTGGTGGAGAAAATGAGTCTGGGATTGAGAGGTAGGCAGTGGTGGGAAGGGCAGAAGGGCCAGCTGGAGATCGGGGTAACCCAGAATTGGACTTGGAGGGGGAGAGGCGGTTGAGAGGGAGACTGGCGGTGTGGCTGATGCTAAAGGAGGTCTCCGGCAAAGATTCTGAAATACATCTAGTGTTTCAACTCAAGTTGCTGTGGGCTTGACGTGCTGTGGGCGCGACTGACCTTGGGTTAGGTACACAGACACCAACCTGGGGTTGAGTACCTGGGAGGGACCACGAAGTTTAGGAGCCTGGGGATTGGACAACTACAGCAGCTCTCCACCACTCAGATCATAGTCTCCGCCTCCCAGAGGGAGGGACTACCAACATCCTTTAGTGCTCCAAAGGGGAATTTAAAACGCTGGGTCCTCTGCAGAGCAGCACTGTCCTGTCATGGCTTCTCTCCTCGGCTCTTGTTACTAACCTGTTGCTCAGGATATGGCAAAGAACGCAGGCGCCGAGCGCTGTCTTTCCACCAGGGCTCTGCGCTTCTTGGTTCTACTGACCTGTCTGCAGTCCACACTGACCGCCGGTGAGTCGCCTTGGTCTAACTGGAGGGGCGCGGGGAGTGGAGCGTGGGGAGCAGGCTATTGAATCACGGGGTAGCAGTCCTCCTCGGGGGAGGCTCCTGGACCCTCTGAAACCGGGCGCCGGCACTGACCCCCCCCCACCAACCCCCCCTCCCCCCCGCCTCTACCCTGCCTCTGAAGCACGGCCCCGCCTCTACCCTGCCTCTGAAGCACGGCCCCGCCTCTACCATGCCTCTGAAACTCCCCGCCCATACTGTCCCTCGCCCCGCCTCTACACTGTCCTTCGCTCGGCCTCTACACCGTCCCTCACTCGGCCTCTACCCTGCCTCGGAAACACAGCGCTGGCACTGTCCCTGGCCCCGCCTCTACCATGCCGGGGCGCGCGCGGGGGGGGGGGGGGGGGGGGGACGGGGGAGGGGTGAAGAGCGAGAAAGTTACCCAACTGGGACAAATAGGGAGGGCAAGATGCCAGAGGGGAATCAGTGGTGACACAACAGCATTCAGCCACAGGAAACCTAAACCCAGCCAGGAGGCCCGGGGGTGATGGGCACAGTGCCAGACCCTGCCAAGAAGCTCAGACAGCTCCCTTGGACTTGAGGCAGTCTATGCTCTGAAGACTGCCTTCCCAGGGGATTCTTCACAAGCCCTCCACCATTCCTGAACCAATTTGCCCTCGAACTTTCTTTCCCATGGCCCCACCATATTTTTCCAGCAGATCACAATAGTGCTTCCAGGGACAAGGCAGCCCCAACCACCCACTTCTCACTTTCTTCCCTTTTATTCTTGCTGTTGTTTCGTTTTGCGGCAGGATGTCACACCATAGCCCACACTATAGAATTTTCATCAATCTCTTCCCCTCCCTAGGTCTGTCAAGGGCTGGGATTACAGATCTGTACCACCAAGCTCAGCTTCAATTCCCATGAGACTCATCAATCACCAGCCTGCTCAGCCCGCTCCCCTGCCCATATACCTTTCCCACTTTCTCATCCATAAAGTGCCTTCCAGCTCCTTTCCCACTTGATGGCAATCTGTGGATTAGCACCTCAGCTAGTCAGGGCTGACTATAGTGGACTCTGGCACTGGTGAGCCACCGTGTGTGGTTGCAGAGAATCAAACCTGGATCCTCTGCAAGAGGAACAAGTGTCCTTAACCACTGCACCGCCTCTCTAGCCCCAATGGTTCAGTTTAAACACTGGGCACAGGAGCCTGGGGTTTTCATGGACAGCAGCTCTCAGCTTCTTGATCATCTGTTCTGTCTTTAATTATTAAAATCCAGCCACATCTGGGTTGGCTAACCATCTATCTCTATTTAGGATTTTTGTGTTCTGTTAGCCATGACCCCTTTAAGCAGTTAGGCTTCAAGGTGGGTCCCCCTTCCTCATCAATAGACCACTGCCCTTGATGTTACTGCCTCCTGACCACTCCACCTGATGGGATTTTCTGTACCATACTGCTGTGATTCCAAGTTAGAAATACAGTTTCTTCACACCAACCCCAGCCTCGAGCCATCATCATCCCTGAGCTCCCAGCAAAGCTAGTGTCTTCTCCCTGGTCATTCTCACTGTGCTTCTCCACAGGGGTGCTCCAGCATCCCACAGAGCAGCATGGACTCTGGACACTCCCCCTGGAAATGTTTGCTGTTACATCCACTCTGGCAGACACACTTCTCTGAGATTTTTGATCACCACCCTTTTACCAGATTTAACCAGCCTAGATTATCTTTGTCCTGTAGGGTGGACTATCCTCTGACCAGTTCCAGGAAGCCATCCCTGGAGCACTGCAGTATGTCCAGGGGATCTGGCATGTGTTGTTCTGGTTTCATTCTGTTTCTGAGATAAAACACTCTACCAAAAGCAACGTATGTGAGAAATATTGTCTTGCTCAGTGTTCTATAGCTGTGAAGAGATACCATGACCATGGCAACTCTTATAAAAGAAAGCACTTAATTTTGGATTGCTTACACTTTCAGAGATTTGGTCCAATATCCTCATGGTGGGGAGTATGGTGATACACAGGCAGATAAGGTAGCTGAGAGTTCTACATCCAGATCCAAAGGCAGCAAGTAGAGGAAGAATCTGGGCTTGTCATGGGCTTTTTAAAACCTCAAAGCACACCTCCAATGACACACTTCCTCCAATAAGGCCACACCTACTCAAACATGGCCACACTCCTAATCCCTCTAATTTTCTGATGACCAAGCATTCAGATATATGAGCCTATGGGGCCATTCTTATTCAAACACCACAACCCTGGCCTTGTGCAGTTTTCATCCCTGGGCATCTGCCGAGGCCTGTGCCCTTCTTCCTGGGCATCCTTGCCATGCTCGGTAAACAAGAGTCACCCATGCTTCCTCCATAGAATTAAGTGGACATATTTCATATCACCCCCTCTTTGACACATCTCTGAGTCTTTCCATACATTTCACTACCAGTTTTAGAAGTTCTGGATTTTCTCTTTCTTGCAGTATGAACCAGCCTCTGCAAGCTATTCCTGGAGCACATGGGCATTATCTCCAGAAAACCTTGGCTGTTTGCTGACTACTAAAAGTCCTGTGTGTCAAAGCATGAGGAGATAGCTGAGTGGTAGAGGGCCTGCTTCACAGCCGTGAGGACTCGGGTTTGATGCCTAGAACTCCTGTAATAGAGCCAGGCATGGTGCTGTGTGCTTTTATTGTCAGTACTAAGAGGGCAGAGGCAGGGGAACCCTGGGGTCAGTGGCAAGCCTGTCTAGCCTACTTGGTGAGTCCCAAGCCTCTTAGAGACCTTGCTTATCAATAGTACTGTGACACACTTGTAAGAGGTTATAAAAATGTTTTCTTTAGTAAAATCTGAAGGCCTGTGTGTTAATACTTGACACATTATTATTATTATTATTATTAATTGGTGCATATTGGAAGTAATTGTATCAAGGATGCTTTCTTTAAATCACCTTCATATTTCCCTTTTCCTGCTTTAGCAGAACAGTTTCCTTGCATCAAACTTCAAAGTGGATTTTTCCTACAGATAACTGATGCTTATTCTATCTGATCCAGCAAAGTGCTGAGTTTGTGACTTTAGTTCACATCCACAAAGCCTATTCTCTGCTCCGGAGGGTTCATGTTCATGTCCAGCAAATCTTCCAGTGAGGTGTACTGAGTGAGAAAGGATCCCAGCCATTCAAGGAAAAATCCAAGCCTTGGGAGTGGCAGGAAGGGATAAGTGTTGGGGGGGGGGCTGTGAAAGAGGAAGAGAACAGGTGATAGAAGAGGCTGAGAGGGAAAGGGAAGAGGAAGCTGGTCGAAGGGGACAGGAAAGGAGGTCCCCAAACCTGCAGCAGTCCACCTCAGAGCAGAAGTTTTGGGCGTGGGGTCAGAGAGAAAGAGTTTTTTTTTTTAACACCTCTTTTGCATTTTTTAGTGTAATTTTATTGCAAACTTGTTAAAAGCACCTTTAAAAATTATTATTTATTTTAGGTTTCAGGCTCTCATCCACACAGGAGAGTGCATGTGTGCATCCTCACTAGGACTTCCTGCTTGTTTGTGCAGTCTGCTGAACAGAACAGTTCTGGGACATTGTGTCTTCTGCTGCTGTTAGGGAAAGTCTGGGAGACCAGGGGCCATAAGTGTGCTGGAAACAACTGCCTGAGGAAGGGGAGGGAGATCGGGCTTCAAGCAGGTCACAGACAGAGATCTCTTCTTGAGAATGAGTTAGGGCTGTGGTTTAACAGGGGAGAATCTGAGATCTGATGACCAATGTTGTTGTGTGAAGGGACCCAGTGGGAACATGGTTGAGCACTGTGTTCACAGATGACAGTTCCCCTTCCCATGTCAAATAGCAGCATTACTCCAGGAGACCTTTCCTAAATTCCCAGGCTCCATGTTGAATTTACCATGTGATCTATGATGCCTCTTTTTCCCTGTGTGTTCAGTAGATTTTCAGTCCCAGGAATGCAGATGCTACGTGATATATTTTATTCTGATATATTTTGTTCCTCAACACTTGATAAAAGACACTAAAAGAACTTGTGAGATAAATCTTCCTGGTGCCACTGTATGCATCTGAGGGTCCTACCACCCTAGAGATAGTCAAAGATGGCTCAGAAATAAGGATCCAGAAGCTGGTGGACATCTTGACTAGAGGATTCTTTTGTCCTTCAGAGGGATTCTGGGTGTCATCTGAGTGTCACAGAACCATGAATACGACTTTCTGCTTCTTGTTTGGACCTCACCTGCATGTTTCTCTCACAGATACACACTCTCTTAGTTGCAACATCATTGTCAAGGTTCATACCACACCTCAACATCCCTGGTGTGAAGGACAGTGCTCACTGGATGGAGTGTCTTTCCTTCGGTATGATAATGGCAACAAAGCCACACCTTTGGGTGACCTGGGAAAGGCGGCACATGCCTCTCAAGTGTGGACAGATTTTTTGCAAGAGCTGGAATACTTGGGGCAAGAGCTCAGGAAGATGCTGGCTGGCACCAATCTGAGGAAAACCAAGATCCATGGTAAGTGTGGGATGGAGTTCAGAGGCAGAGACAGGTGGCAAGAGAGAGGAAGGGCAGAGCACGTGTGGGAATGAGATGGTGAATGGATCTGTGGGAAAGAGCTGAGCATTGGCCCAACCTGGGAAGCATATGGTACCCAGTGGGTAACAAAGAGCAAGTCATGTGGAAATGATACTGGCTCATAAGCCAGTGGGAAAAGTCTTGACCTTTGAGGAGGTGATGGATCTATCAAAAGAGAAGAATGATGGCTTTGTATGTGGTTTGCAGGTCACCCCACTTTACAGACCATCATGCTTTCTAAGTATGAACAAGATCAAATCGTTGGTTCCTCCTGCCAATTTAACATCAGTAGAAAGTACTCCTTCATCTTGAACACAATGAATATGAGCTGGACACCGAATAGTCTTGAAGCTGGAGGTATCATGAATGAATGGAAGAATGATGAGGAACTAACTAAATATCTGAAGGTCTCCATAGCAAATTTGAGTCACTTGCTCAAGGAACTCTTAAAGCTCCGCAGGGAAAGGACAAGTAGGTATTACCTAGATCAATAGAAGGCAACTCCATCAAATTTGATAGACTGAGTGATTTTTTTGGCAGTGTGCCTGTCTGGAGATCTAATGACGACCACGAGGATCTCTCTTCCTAATCTCACCTTCCAATGTTTCTCATTCCCTAGTAACCAATAACCCATGGCGTGCTAATAGGATCCAAGTCTGTATGAATCACTGTAAACTTCCAGCCTTTTCTGCCTCACTTATAGCTGCCCTTGTACCAACACTAACATCACTTTGAAAGGCCTCATTTTTGTTCTCTGGCAGAAGAAATGAAGACCACCAATTGCCCTAACATTCAGAAAGTTCTACCCACAGTAAATATGTCACATTGTTTGATGGTTTGATAGACATTTGTTTTTTTTTGGTAATGAAATAAACTGTGCAAGGACATTGTACACACAATTCTATTCCCCTCTCTTCTCAGGAATTGTCAAATCATTATTACACATGAGTCCCTCAGGATGCCTGGGGAGAAAAGGTGCTGAATAAGGTGTGTTTTTGCTTTATCCATAATTTTTCTGATTTTTTTTTTAAGGATCAACATCAAGGGCCCCAGATATCACCCAGCATCCATCTGCCTCCCAGCATCCATCTCCCAGTCAATTTCAATATGAGAACGAATTTATCTCCCTGGCAGCAGTCATTGTCATCATCTTCCTTTTTGCTGTTGGCATACTAGTGAAACGTTGTCCCCAAGGAGGTAAGGAGCATCTGGGGTTTCACTCGGTTCTTGGTAGAGTTAGTCTGCTGAGGACTTGGAATAGGTGTCCCACTGATATCAGGGGTGTGAATTCCGGTTTTCAGGCTTATATACCAAGGGCCTTACCCACTAAGCCATCTTCCCATGCCCCCAAACTGATATTTTGACAGTCTGGCTGCGAGTTCAACATACTCTTTTCTGCTCAGACCATGAGAACCAAATGAAACAAACTCCCGAACACCTCACTTGCATGCATTCTTGCCATGGCCCTTAGAGGGATCCTTACCATGTACTCACTCCAAAAACAATTGCAAATGTGTTTTCCCACAATCAGCTAGGACTGCCCATTTACTCTTTCTGTCTCACTTCTCTCTGTGCCACGTGCATTTGAGAGGCTGTTGACCCTAGAAATGGGTCTGTCGGAGAAGTGGTTGGGTGGCCTGCACTCAAAACCACCTTCATTTGTCAGGGGTCATGGTACATTAGGGTAGAACCTAAGCGGTGACTTTCAGACTTCTCGGCTGGGGTAAAGGGCAGAACTTTGGATCTCACTGCCAAACCTTTCCAGACAAAAATCATTAGCTGCCCATGAGCTGCTCCATCAACTGCCACAAGCCACAGAGGAAAGAGAGGCCCATGGAGTCAAGTGGAGAGTTCCCCAACCAGGCCACCAATATATTGTCTGAAGATGATGAGCCTAAGATATGGGAGTAAAAGCATTCACTAAACCAGACATCTCCATGACGCCATCCTAGAGTCAGGAATCTCTCACAGAGGGGGAGAAGGGATGTGAGAGAACACGGATTTCCAGCTGGGACACGGCTGTTCCACTGTTGAACTCTGAGCAGCTCTGAGTCCTTGCATGATCCCTGCACAAGAGCAGGCCTGTCCACCTTCCCTTCATGGAGGGAGAGGGGCTCATGAGGCTCCAGAGCTCCCTAGACTCTATCTGCAGTTAATGGTGCTGGAGGGGGAGAGACATTTTGTTCAGCGGTGTGGACACTAGGAAGGACCCCATGTTCTTATGAATAACTCCTCACCCTCCTTCTATAATTAATGCCCAGTGGAATCATTGGGTCAAATTATTTAAAAAAAAAAAAACTCAGATGAGAGTAGAAGAAGAGTAATTGGGAAGCAAGCTGGAGGGAGTGGGAAGGGGACATGAGAGGAAATAGAAGGGTTGATATGACCAAAATGTCTTATTCACATTTATAAAAACATCATAGTGAAGCCAATTCTTATGTGTCGTTAATGTGCTATAACATTGTTTAAAGACTGATTACGTTTTACTTTTAATGTGTATTAATATATTGCCTGTGTGTACGTCTGTATGTAACATGTGTATGTGGTGATTGCAGAGGCCGGAAGAAAGCATTGGACCTCATGGAACTGGAGCTACAGATGGTTGGAAGTACTGAGAACTGAACCCAGGTCCTCTCCAAGAACAGCAAGTGCTCTTAACTGCTGAGCTATCTCTCCAGCTCTCTAATAAATTTCTTAAAAAGAATATAAATGTTTGAATATTATTAAACACAGGGAAGGCCTTATCACAAACTTCATAAAACAGTTAAATGTTTCATAATCAAAAAAGCTAAACATGATATTTTAACGACTATGGATGGTAATGGCCAGTTACGACATCATTTGTAGCAATGTACTATGAAAGCTTGGTGACAGGGCCTCACAGGTCCTTCTAACAAAGATGCCAGGGAATAGAGAAATATTGAATGAAACTGGTAAATATAAGGTATTTGTGTCAACTTGACATAAGCTAAAGTTGTCTGAGAGGAGGAAGCCTCAGTTTTAAATATGCTTCCATAAAATAAGGCTGTGGGCAAGCTTGTAGATATGTTCTTAATTACCGATTGATGGCAGAGGGCCTAGCCCATGGTAGTGGTCCACTTCTATAAGATAGCACACTAAACAAGCCATGAGCAACAAGCCAGTAAGCAGTAAACAGTACCCATGGCCTCTGCATCAGCTCCTGCTTCCAGATTCCTGCCCTGTTTGAGTCCTGTCCTGACTGCCTTCAACTGGTGAACAGTGATTTGGAAATGGAAGCCAAATAAACCCTTTCCTCCCCAAGTTCCTTTGGTCATGATGTCTCCTCACAGCAACAGACACCCTAACTAAGACAAGTAGGTAACAAGACACTGTGGTATTGTTGTGACAGACCTGACCATGAGATTTAGGGAGTATTGTGGAAGGATTTTGGAACTTTTGACTAGGTAAGTGTGGAGAGCTAACTGGGCCATTCTTTAGGAACTTGGAAGATAAGAACGTTGAGCAGTGCAAACAATGGAGGCCTGGCCTGTGAACTTTAGGGAAGCAGACTCTACTGGGCCATTTGGATGTAGAATCAATGGTTCTGGGTGTCTGGGACTGAAGAATCAGCTGTGATTAACAAGATACCAGAACTACTAAAGTGAAACCTTTGCTGGGGAACTTGATGCTGGTCAGCTGGAGTTGAAAAATTAGTGGTGATTACAAAGAGAAGAGCATCTTTGAGGTGAAGTCTTCTGGAAAGTGTTTCCTGAGAGTCAGCATATAAAGGCTGTGTCCCAGACATGGTCAAGGTTGTACCTTGTGCTGGAAGTGAACTTGGTAGTGCAAGATCCACTCAGGTGGTGCTGGTTTTGAAAGTGTGAAGGGGTCATGGAGAGCAGATGAGGCTTGGCCACTATATGGCAGAGTTGGAGTCTATAAAAAGTGCCTAGGATTGGCTACTAGTGAAAGTGCAGTTGCAGCAGAAGACCCCAGCATTTTGGAGATGCTAGGACCACGGGATAACCACCAAGAACAGCAGCAGCAGTGGAGTGGAGCTGGCCAGAGCTTAGAAGACAAGCTGTGTGTGTCACAGAGGGGGAGCTGGAGAAGTGACTCAAGAGCTGATGGTGTGTAACCCACAGTTCAACCATGGATACTGTGTCCGGGTTTTCACAGGGGACTCCACCACTGGGCCTCTTCTCAGTCAAGGGTTTCTGGTGAAGCCAAACTCCTAAAGACCGGATTATATTCAAAGTCTAAGGAACTTCAGAATGTAAGAGCATGCAGGGAAAGGTTAGGAAATTCCTAGATGAGCAAGCTGAGACACAAAGGCAGAAGCTGTCTACAAAAGGAATAGCAGAGATGTAAGCTATCTTAGTGATGTAAGCTGTCTCAGTGTTGTATTGCTGAATACAGAAAACATAACCATGACAACTCCTTTTTTATTGTTTGTTTGTTTTTGTTATTTTCAAGACAGAGATTTTCTGTGTAGCTTTGGAGCCTGTCCTGGAACTTACTCTGCAGACCAGGCTGGCCTCAAACGCACAGAGGTCCACCTGCCTCTGTCTCCTGAGTGCTGGGATTAAAGGTGTGTGCCACCACCACCCGGCCCATGCCAACTCTTATAAAGGAAAGCATTCGATTGGGGCTTGCTTACAGTTTCGGAGGTTTAGTCCATTGTCATCATAGCAGGGAGTATGGCAGCATGCAGCAGACATGGTGCCTGAGAAGTAGCTGAGAGTTCTACTTCAGGATCCACAGGCACAGAAAGAGAGGGAGACACTGGGCTTGACTTGGGCTCTTGAAATCTCAAAGTCCACCCTCAATGACACACTTCCTCCAACAAGGCCACACCTACCCCAACATGGATATACCTCCTAATCCTTCTAAGTAATGCCACTCCCTGATGAAGAAGCACTCAAGCAGACAAGAGCCATTCTTCAAACCACCACATAAGCCCACCTCCTCAGATTCCCTGTGTCCTGCACCTCCGCTCCAGACTGGGGCCTGATCAGTGGTTGTAAAGTACGTCCTTCCCCACATGTCTACAGTGTCTTTCACACAGTCAGCAGCCACACCCAGGAGGACAACAGCTGTGCAGACCCAGCCTGTCACACTGTTCCACTCTGTCTGCTGATAGCAAACCAAGACATGATCACACAGACCGACTGGGTCTTATGAAAACTGGTGTTGAACCAGAGATTTTACCTGGGGAAATGCAAACATGTTCTCTCTCTCTCTCTCTCTCTCTCTCTCTCTCTCTCTCTCTCTCTCTCTCTCTCTCTCTCTCTCTCTCTCTCTCTCTCTCTCACACACACACACACACACACACACACACACACACACACACTCACACTCACAGCACAATGTGCACCTATCACAGACCGAATTACCAACAGCCCAAAGGTCCAACTCGGGAACCACTGGTTCTCTTTGGGGTTACTCACAGGAGTGTGGTGAGGAGTTACTTACAGGAGCTGGGATGAGTTCACAGCAGCTGCATCACTGCAGAGCCCACCTCAACACAGGTGGTGACTCTGGGACCAGCAGAGCTGAAACTGTACAGCGTGCAGACCTCTGCACAGGTCTGGGATCTTCTCTGAAGCTGGACTAGTCAGTCTTCTCTTTCTACTGCCTGGTTTGTCCTCTAAAACTTCCGAGTGTCACTTTCTCAAACAGGAAGTTGCTTCATTCCTGACTCTAAGGACCTTGTCCCTCCTCTGAAGACAATGTTGCTGTAGGAGGAAAGACCAGAAGCTACAGGTGACTTTTCTATTAAGGCAGAGAATTCTGTCCCACAGACAGATGAAATTTTAAAATTAGCCCAAAGTGTCAACTCTGCAGAGGACCCAAGTTATTTGGTTTCTAGTTAAGCTGTCTTCCATTTCCTTAGGAAGGCCGTCTTCAGACAAAACCACTTCACAGTTTAACACTTCTGTGTACAACCAATGAAATAGAGCAGAAAGTAGAGCAGGGTGCATTATAGTTATAAATTTAAATCATCTCTGGTATCACTCAGATGTTACGTGAGGTTCTTCTGAGTAACCTGGGAGCTTCAGACATTCAAATCTGAGAATCAAAATCAAGTTCTGCTACTAATGGAATGAACACACTAAGCACACCACCCTCCCTCTAGACCAGTGGTTCTCAACCTTCCAAACACTGGGACCCTTTAATATAGATCTTCATGTTGTGGTGATTCCCCACCATAAAGTTACTTTTGTTGCTACTTCATAACTATAATTTTACTACTGTTATGAATCAAAATGTAAATATCTGATATGCAGGAAAACTGACCCACAGGTTGAGAATCACTGTCACAATGCAGAAGGTTAATGCCTGTCTGCAAAATGAGGTATGATGTACAAAAAAATAGATTTTTAAGACAAATACCCTCCTACTCAAATCTTAACACAAGAAACACTTTCTTTAGACTAATTTTTAAATCAAGTTGCCTTGCTTAGGAGGGGCTTTTGGGGGGCTTCAGTTTCCAATTACTGGGCCATGGCTATTATGAGGACTAATAAGAGAAAAGTTTTTTTTTAAAAAAAAATAATGTAGGGAAAGACAATTCTTAAAAGCAAGTACTACTGGGTGTGGTGTCATACTTATAAAAAGCTACAAGAAAATTCCATCCTCTTGAACAATGATTAAAGTCATTCCAGTCACAGAAAACTCTTTTTCTTGAACTGTGACGAGAGCTGAGACCATACGTCAGCCAACTAGGTGAACTGAACTAAAAAGAATGAGAAACTCCTCTGAGGAAGGGCAGGATCATTACTTCCCTTTTTTCCTAAGAACAGAAGAAAGGGATGTCAACCCTACATAAAATGAGAAGTCGCAAGTTTCAAGGTGCATAGACCAAAGGAAAACTTAAATGTGTCACTACAGCTGGGGACGTCAGTACTCTTCTCTCAGTAGTTGAGAGAAGTTCACAACAACAAAAGCAAAATCAGGATTCGCACAGGAGACTCAACAGGTTTCTTTGGCTAACATTTCTAGAATATATGTTCTGTTTCAATTCATGTGGGACATCCACAAGAAGGCTCTTTATTTTTCTCAGTTTTTTTTTTTGTTTTGAGCCAGGGACTCACTACATAACCGTGGCTGTCCTGGAACTCACTATGTAGACCAGATTGACCTTGAACTCATGGAGATCTACCTGCTTCTGACTCCCAAGTGCTGGGATTAAAGGTGTGTGACACTCTGAAAGGTCATTTTTGAGCCACCAAATAGAGTTTAAAATATATAAAGGGTAGATGGTTGTAGAATACTTGTTCAAGATGTGTTACATTTTTTTATGCTGTGGAACATTTGTTTAATGATGCAAAGATGTATTGCATTACTTTATGTTGCATTTGCTTAGTTCTGTGAAGCTGTGTTACTTTGACTGCCTAATTGGTCTAATAAAGAGCTGAATGGCCAATAGCTAGGCAGGAGAGAGAAACAGGCGGAGCTGATAGGTAGAGACATAAATGAGGGAGAAAAGAAGAGGGAAGAGAAGAAAGAGAGAGGACGAGGGGCAGCCACCAGGCCACACAGCCAGCATTGGAGTAAGAATAAAGAAAGGAATATAGAGAAGTTAGAAGCCAGAGGCAAAAGGTAGATGGGATAATTGAAGTTTAGAAAAGCTGGCTACAAACAAGCCAAGGAAAGGCCAAGCATTCATTCGTAAAAAAGAATAAGTCTCTGTGTATTTATTTGGGAGCTGCATAGCTGACCCCCAAAGAGCAGAGTAAAAAAGACTAACTAAGTAGTTGCTATAAAATAAAATATAATATAAAATAAAATAAATAAAAAATGCCATCTGACCACAACAGCAATAAATATGAACTAAATAGCAAGAAGATATGTGGGAAACCCTCAAACATTTCAGTGTCAAATAACATGTTTCATATAACTATGTGTTAAATAAGAAATTAATAGAAAAACTAGGAAATATTTTAACACGGGGAAAAAAATGAACACCAAGTTTAAAAAACATAGTGAAAAGCTTAATCCTGTAGCAAGTGGGTAGAATAACTTAGCAGGTGTCTTGGAACAGTTCTGGGAACCCAGGCTTCCAATAAATAGATGAAATTTCTGCAATGGTGGAAATCATTCAGGTTGAACATTCTCTGGAGCCTGATATTCTGGCTGAAACTCACCTGACATGTCATGAGAACTCACCCTTTCCTATGTGTCAACAGGCAGAGGAGCAAAGTGACAGGAGCCTTCCAGGTTAGGGTGACAATAATGTAACCACAGAGACATATTGGTGGAAACTCAGAGAACATTTTCTAAATCTGAAAGCCGTGTTTATGCAGTCATTACAAATGTGGAAAAGGTAAAGATAAAGAAATCATAGAGACTGTAGTCCAGAATTAGTTTCAAAATTTATTTTAGAGACTCAGGAGAAATATGAACAATATGCTGTAGGGAAAGATGAAAAAGTCATTTTCTCACCTCACCAAACTGAAATTTCTGATAAAGGAGCAACTGTAATACTGTAATACATTATACCACTTGATATATATTATTATTTTAATAAAATATATAATGTATTTATGCGCTTAGTATATTAATATATTATTACGTATTTTTACATATTACTTATAATTACAATTGTAATATATTATACCATTTTATTGACTTAGGAGAAGTATGAACACTATGCTGTAGGATAAGATGGAAAAATCATTTTCTAACCTCACTAAACTTAAATTTCTGATAGAGAAGTAACTGTAAAATATTATAAAACTCAGATGAAGGTGAACATGAAAAAAAGACACTTGTGCACATAAACCAAAAGATTATAATGTTGTATGGCATTTTGTTTGTGGTTTGGCAAATAAAGCTTGCCTGGCAGAGGGCAGAGCTAGCCACTAGTTAAGGATAGAGGGCAGGCAGTGGTTGCACACACCTTTGATTCCAGCACTTGGGAGGAAGAAGCAGGAAGATCAGGAGTTCAAGGCCACCCTGGGCTATAGAAGATGTAGGGACCCACAGAGATTTTCTAGTGAGATCTGAGTTTGCTTTACCCAGCAGGGCTGCATTAAGGGATGGCTTGACCACATGTGTGGTCACCAGGTGACTGGAAAGGTCTGCACTTTGCTGTGCTGGGGGGGGGGAGGTTTTTTGCCCCACCCCTTGGCATTCCTATAAAAAGCCCTTTTGAACAGACAGAAGGGGCTGGTGGATATTGATCCACTCCCTCCCGAAGCTATCCTGTTTTTCTCTCTGTCTTCTCTCCTCACTATCTTTCTACCTAATATTTCTTATCCCTTACTCCTCAAGAGTACCCTGAGGAGAAAGTGGGAGCTGGCCTCCCACTTGGTGACAGAATGTGGGGCACAGGTTCAGGAACCCCCACGGGAAGCAGTTTGGACATGTCCGGTTTTATAGCAAAAGTGAAAGTGGGGTTTTCTATTTTCGGGAGTAAAATTGTAAAGTGGTTGAAAGGAAAGCCGAAGTGAGAAGTTAGAAATCAGTGAGTATCTCTCTCTATCTAGGTCTCTCTCCCTCCCTCCCTCTCTCTCTCTCTCTCTCTCTCTCTCTCTCTCTCTTAATTTCTATCTATAAAAATTAAGTAAAAATATAGGATTAGGTATAAAATATTGGGTAAGAAAATTTAGGGCAAGATAGAATATAGGAATACAGTGTAGGAAATAACTTAGAATAAGAAAAGCAACAAGACAGAGGAATTGTGTTCTTGACTCTCCAAACTACGGGACTCTGAATGCAGACTCCTGGGGAAGAATTGGAGTCATGAAAAAATACTATGACGAAAACAGGCAGGAGAAGATTCCTGTGGGAGCTTTTGGCATGTAGACAGCTTATATTTAAGTCCTGGGTGGCAGGGAAGAACTTTCCCTGAGGTGGACACAGATGAAACAAATCCCTCCACTCCACTGGCAGACACTCTTACACCACCACACAATCAGGATCAGTTCCCTCATGGCCATGAAGCCAAATTTAAGGAACAGAAGTCTTGAAATGAGACAAGGGAGAAACTTGTCTCGGGCTTGAAAAATCTAGTAATTTCTCTTACTAAAAAAAACCTGGAAGCTTTTCTGGTCTTTCCTTCTCAGATCTTTTTTTCTTTCCATGAAGGCAAAATTAGACTCACCTGGAGGGAACATCTATCAGAGTGGGAAAGTGACCTGTAATTGCTATAGAAAAAACAACAAAAACAAAACAAAACAAAATCCCTCTTGGAAGGTGGCAAACTCTCCCTGCTATTCCTGTCTCCCCTTCAAGCCGGTTTTAGAGAAGCAGCTGGGGCAGAGCATGTGCAGAAGCACAGAGGAGGCTCAGCTGCCCATCATCTTCAGGAGAAGAGCATGGTGCTCTTAGTGTAGGGCCTGAACTGGGACAGAGTTGGCCCAGGACCCAGGACCCAGGAGAAAGCTGCTGCACAGAGAAAGCAGTGGAGGCTTTGAAATGGTCCCTGCACTGAAAACAGCGGGGGTTAAGGTCCTGCAGTAGCTGCAATGGCAGCCCGGGAAATGCTGAGGCAGAATTTGACCTTACAGAAACGGGGACTCAAGCCCCTACCCTAGAGCAGAAAGCAGCTGACAGAGAACCTGAGCAGAGATAGTGAGGTGGTGACGTCAGAGACTGCATCTGGGAGGAGGAGACCAGTAGGAGATCCATGGGGAAAGGATCTTTCTAAAATAACTCTGGTTTCAAGTACTCCCGTTGTTTTTCACTGACCCCGTGAGGCGGGGCAGCGAAGCTCTGACAGGTTTTTTGCTTCTGACAGCAAGTACCTGTCCAAGTGTGTGCACAGGTGGAGGGGGGGTGGGGGGGCTGTCTGCTTGTGTGCAGTCAGAGACAGTGCCTAGTGAAGAGTCTGTTTAGGGAGGTACACCTGTCCTAATGCGAGCTTAGGGAAGACAAACACCTCCCTTGCCAATTGTGCAAACGTTTGATTTTGACTTCGGTATGATCACAGACCCTGTGAACGGAACCGGGAGTGCAGTGTGCAGTGGCCTCAATCGGTGGCAGTTGGGTTTTCTTCTGGACCTGGAGGGGCTGCTTGGAAACCGTGGCTCATAAAAGCGAGGCAGTACAGACAAGCAGCCCCGAGGGGAAATACTGCTGGTACTGCACTGTCCAAAATCTCCACCTTTTCAGCTCCAAACATTGCTTTTCCCCAAATGCTGTTAGAAAGCTTAGCTGGCCTCCCAGAAGAGGAAACAGGCAAACCGCTCGCCTCTCGGGACGCAATTAACATGCTAATGACGTTTCTCAAGTCACTTTGAAACCCTCTAGAAAGCAAGAAAAAGTGGTCCGAACACCAGGAAGTTGCTTTGGGTGTAAAAAAACAAAACTTACAGGCAAATAAAGAAGTTGGATTGGGCTAATAGAAAGACAAGGCGTCGTTAAAACAGCTCATGGCGATCTGAGGGACACAGCTTCAAAAGATTAAGCATGGGGAAATTTTTACCCTCAGTCACCGTGTGAAGCTTACCGGCTGTCTGAGTTTGGTATGCCATGTGGAAAGGAGAAATGTCAGCTGTAATGATACTGTAGCTGCTGACGTTCCTCCCGAAAAGCTGGAATGAAACGGAATCCAGAGCCACACCACTTTTGTTTGATTAGCGGCAAATCAATGCATGGCTCCTTTAAGAGAGATGGTTCCTAATAGCTGCGCAGAGAGTTTTGTTTTGTTTTGTTTTCGTAAGTGCTTTACAGCAGCCCATATGGTAATTCCATTCTTGCCTTGGGAGACTTCTCTGGGAAAACTAACCTAAAGTGCTGCTGTGGCTAAGACTGAAGTCTAAGCAACATTTGTGTGAATTGTGGTACTCAGGGGAGCTGTAATGAGTTAAGGGACAGCCCCCTGACTGGTGACTGTCTGCCACTGGGCTGGAATGGCTGAGAGTTCCAGGCCAGGAGGGAAAGGTGACTTTGGGGTAGTGATGTCTTCCTGAGTGTTAGGACCCTCTAGGAGCAAGTGTTACAGCCCCCTAGCAATGGCTCTCACTGAAATGGCAGATCTATGGAGCTGGTTACAAAGACTGTCTTCTCTCCCCACTATCTTTCTACCTAATGTTTCTTATCCCCCTCTCCTCAAGAGTACCCTGGGAAAAAATGTGAGCTGGCCTACTAAACAAGATTGACCCAGTCTAAAAGAGAAACAGAGCCAGGCAGTGGAGGTGCATGCCTTTAATCCCAGCACTAGGGAGGTAGAGACAGGAATGTAAGGTGGGTGGAGACAGGATCTTTAACCCCATTAGGTCTGAGAATTCATAGAGGTGAGAACTCTCTAGTGCCTGGCTATTCTGCTCTTTCATCTTTCACCCTACTATCTGACTCTGGGCTTTTACTTAATAAGACTAATTATGTTCACACTTCCTCTGGCATCCAACTTTTGGGGCACCAATTCACAAAAAAGCTGCTGGCCTGTGGCTTTGTGGCCAATGGTACATGTCAGAGCTGCACGTGGGGGCTCCCTCTAGAGGCACCACCTCATCAGCTAGGTTTTCCTTTCTTTTTTTCCCAAGCCCTCTGAGAGAGTTTGGGATTTTTCTGTTGCAGCCTCTCTGCAGCAAACTGCACAGGCACTTGGGCTCCAAATGCCAAGGTCAGCTACTTTTGCAGGTTCCCTGGTTCCCCATGCAGATGGCTGGTTCTTGGGCTTCTTCTTCCCCAGGGGGTGGTGGGCTTTCCTTGGACCCCATCCTCAGGCTGCTGCCACATTAGGCAGCTACCTTGACACCTGCTCAGGCTCCTACTGTTCTACACAGTAGCAGTCAGTCTCACATTTCACTGTCATCTTCAGCGTCATGGTCAGCAGACTTGGTGAGACAACTGTGAATTCTTAAATGGGGGAATTAGTTTTTAAAAAAAGACAGGTTTTTTTTCCACATAAAAAAATGGGAAACACCATTATGAGGGAGGGAGTTAGGGCTCTGTATGATTACACAATGCATGGTTTAAAAATGAAACAGTTAAATGAAGGGATAATCAACTTAGCTGAGAGTAACATAATGTCAATTATCATTTTGATAATTCTTAAAATCAGTTTGATAATTCTTGGTTTATCTCTAAAAAAGTTGGTTGATATGAGTGCCAAGATACAGGCCTTAGAAAAACTTATTAAACAGATTATAGAGATATTCAGACCTAGATGGAGGAATTTAAAGGAGAACCAACCTTGTGGGAGACCAGCCCCCACAATTATTTACCCCAGGGACTCTTGAGGATTGAGAGTTAAGAGACTTAGAATAGAGAGGAGAGAAACAGAGAGAAAACACAGGACAAACTCAGATTGGTCTAGATACTTATCCACCAGTCCAGAACTTGATTCCAAAGTTCTATTTATAACAATGCCAAGGGAGGGAGTAAAAGACCTCCCCACTGCTAGTTACAGTCAAGTGCAGACCCTTACAAACACCTGATACTTAGGCCCTTGTTCCAATCAACCTCTTATGCAGTCCTGCTGGGTACAGCCACTTAGACCTAGTGGGCTACAATACAATCTCACCATTACATTATAAAATTAGGGAGGAACAGCTCAAGGTTTTCAAACAATCAATCTTAATTTATTGTTAACAGGAACAACTGCCAAATGACAGGTATCCAAGGCTGTGTAAGAGCTGACTGGATTCCTATGGAAATGCTACATTTGAGGAGCTTTAAGGAAGTGATAGTCTCATATTGCATGTATTCACCTTTTGTGAAGTAGATGTTAAATTCATGGTCAACTAGTTGTCCCACAAGACTGGAGAGATTTGGTTACGGCGGTATTCGAACCTGGTCCTCGATTACAGTGGAGGTCCTGGTAGAAAGATGAGGCTGGGACCATTGAACAATGAAGTAGGGTTAGAGGTATTGAAATCTCCCAGGAACAACTTCTTGGAGAGAGCGATTATGCTGATGGACAAAGACAGATTATATATGATGGCAACATCCTGGCTCTATGACATGCAGCAGCTTTGAATGCTTGGGACAGAATTGAAGAAGTCAGAAAGAGAACCTAGTCATTTACTAAAGTGATACAGGGCCCAAAAGAAATCTTCACTGATTTTATTTATTATTTATTTTACAAAGATTGACTTCACCTCTAAATACAATGATACCAAATTCAGAAGCTAGACAAATAATAATTGTATCTCTGGCCTTTGAAAATGCTAATTCACAATGCAAAAGGGATATTAGGCCTTTAAGGTAAGATCAGCACCCATAGAGGAATGGGTCTGAGATACAGTCAATATTCAATCTCATAACCCTGGTCGTACTTGGATAGGAGAGGTGATTTCCAGAGGCTTGAAGAAAAATAAAAACATTAGGTGTTTTAATTGTGGCAAACAAGGTCACCTAAAAGGGATTGTAAACAGGGCATTCCTAGAATTTTTTGCCTAGAAATAATCCAAACAGAAGCCCCTCTTCTTCTGGAGTATGCAAAAGATGATGCAAAGACAGACATTGGACCAATTAATGCAGATCAACAAGGGACAGACAAGATAACCCTTTGCTGTCTGGAAATACCTTGGGGGGACCACTCACAGGACCCCATGTCAAATTTAGTTCAGTCATTCCCTGTGACCATGGGGGAAATTCCTTTCCAGAACAATTAAAGGACCTAATACTTATTGTGAAAAACATACTGCTCTGGAAGATAAAACAGCTTTAGAAGATGAAAGAAAATTTACAGGAGAAACCAGAACGAGAGACCTCTTTATTAGAAGAGGTGATGGTTCATCAACCAGTCTGACCATTCAATCTAAACTAACTTATAAGACTAACAAATGCTTTTCATTTGGTCAGATATAACTTGCCAAAAGGGAAACTTCCCAAAGTTAGAGTTGAGGCAGGTTTTTGTTTTTATATTTTCAGGAAAACTAAAACAACCATCTTGAGGAATTTAAAGACCTTTGTACAAATAAGCATCTAAAGAAGAAGGGAGAATTACCTGGAAAAAATTACCAAGAAAAGGAATAATCTGACCTAATGCAATCTCTGAAGTCTACAAAAAGATGACAGAGTCCCACAATGATGATTCCACCTGGACTATGGTAACACCACTAAGCTGACAAACACCACCTAAAGATCAACTTTATATTACAAACTGCTCAGGACAATTTCCAGGTGGCTGGCTGAGGTGATTCAGCCTCACAGACTACTCTAGCCAGGACTTGAGATAAGCCCTGCATGTTCCCATTACACCGAGACTGTACAACAAATGATACAGCTAGCTCTCTCAAGACTTGATAATTATCCCAATTAATTTAGGGTCCCCTAAAGATGACATTGCCCCCAGAGAGTAGGAAGTAATTTTAAGAACATGGCACCCATATTCCCAAGAGGTGGGGTGGGCAGTTTGGGGTTGTTTAGTGGTTTATAGGTATTTGTTATCATTTATGGGGTTGGTTACAAGTTGTTATTGGTAATTGTCAGGAAAAAAAGCTGAACAAAGGTGATTAGATTTAGGGATCTTATTCTAAAAAGAAAAAATGGGATATAGAAATAGGATAGAAAGGAATCTACTTTCTAAAAGCAACTACTAATTTTTAATATTTTACATTGGCTTGGATTTTTGTATATTGATACAAATTTGAGATTATTTTTGTTGTACTGTATATATGTCATAGACATGATAGGATAAAAAGGTAGATTATTGAATCAACTACTAGTTTTAGATGTTTTACATTGATAGGGATTTTTGTATATTGATACAAATTTAAGGTTATTTTGGTTAGAATATACTGTACATACATTTCTACTCTTGTTGAAGGTATTGTATCTATGCAGCTCATTTAACAATGTAATGCAACTTTCTAGTCCTTGAAAGTTATTATTACAAACTATTTAGGATAATAAAGAAATGCAGATTAGTACCAGTCACTTATTACAATCCATCTGCAGTCATTTTAGGTATGTTTTCAAGGACAAACAGAAATATAGTTTAGATAGATACACTTCAGAGACCTACAGAATATGTCATTTAAAGTGTTTATGACAGTGAGACGTGTCTGCTCCTGGCAGCACAAATCTATTTCAGAAAAGATGATGAGCATCAAAGAAACTCCATATGGATATTACTTTGCTTGTGGCAAAAGTTAGCCACTGGGCAAGAAACTGCCCTTGCCTCAACTGCTGACAGTATGCTGTCCAAATTGGACAAGCAAGACAGAAAAGAAAATTATTGCAGAACTTTGTCAAGACAAGGTGGGACAGTTCTTCAAAAATCCTGCTTCGCAGATAAGTCTATCAGATATTCTAGGCCTGTAGGCCAAAGATGGATGCCCCAATGTTGCAGAAGAACCTTGGGTGCCTGTCCAAGCAGCCAGCTGTTTCTGTCATTTCTTATTTTTTGAAAGTTGTTTGCTCTACACTTCCTGTTTAATCAGGGAATATTATATCCTTCTCAGGTCTCTGATGGAGTTGAACAATTTACAGTTACAGTTTTCCTTTTTAACAAAATCAGAAAAGAAACTCACTAAAGAAGTGTAAAATATATAAGGTTGAGAGACATCAAAAGATAGTTTTGGGTTGATAATGCAAGTTAGGATAGAAAGTGAATTAGGTAGAACACTTTGGACTCACCAAGACAGGATAGATAATGGCATGTTTTCTCTGAATTTGTCAAATGCTAAATAGACATTGTTAATGTAATTATTGCCTTTATGTATTTGCATATAGTTATTGTTCTTATTGTATATAGTTTTTCTATGTTAGTTAAAACTTTCACTTTTTGTTTAGACAAAAAGGAGGAAATATTCTATGATATTTTGTTCACGTTCTGTCAAATAATGATAGTGTTTTCTTGTGTGTAAATGTTATTCACTTGGAACAGACATTTAAAATAGCTTTATGAAAAAAGAATCTTCCATACACAAGTGACAGATTGGTTAAGGGGAAATGTAAAGTCATAAATGCTAACATGAAAAGTAAGTAACTCTTCCAGTCAACAATCTTAATTTACACCCTAAAAATAAATTCAGAGCAAAGTAACCTCTGGAAATCAGAAGACAGAGAACAAGAAAGATAAGACAAGAATCTTCAAAAATTGAAAGCATAGACACTCTAGAAGAAAATCAGTGAAGAAGAAAACAACTCAGTGAGGACACTGGTTCCTTTTCCCTGGAGCTCCCTGCCCTCACTCCGACACTGATGGACAAAAAGTATTCAGTGATCCCCAAGTCAGTAATGCAGTGCACCAAATGAAGAGAATGAGGGGAGAGGTTTCATGATCCCCCAACAAATGCAGAGAAGGTTGTGAAAACTTAACATACTTTCTGATAAAATCTGTCCATAAACTAGATATGGGACGAATGTCCTTAAACACACACACACACACACACACACACACACACACACACACACACACACACACACACAAGACCTACATGACAAAACGACTGACAGAATAGTTGACAATGAGAAGTTGAACTCAGGAAGGTACCTGCTTTTACAGCTTTTACTCAGTATAGTGCTAGAAGTCCTAGCTAGTGTAATTGGGCAAGAAAAAGACATAAAATTCGTCTAGACTAGAAATGCAGAGGTTGAGGAGTCTCCACTTGCATATGACATGATAGTATATTTAGACAACCCTGAAGAGTCTATCAAAGTATGGTTAAGAGTAAAAAATTGAGTATAAAGTGTTAGGATAAAAAAAATCAGCAAACAAAAAAATCAGGTTCATTTACGTCCACTAACAACATATGATCTGACAGTTAAATTAAGGGAACTGTTTCATTGTCTGTAACATCAGAAAGAATTAAATACTTACAAATAACCTCAGTTCAAGAGCTAAAGTATCTGAGGATAGAAAACTGCAGACAGAAAAAAGAAACCAAAGAAGACTCATCAAACTGGGGACACACCCTGTGTTCACTGATTGGAAGAAATATCGTTACAGTGTTCATACTAATCAAAGTGACTTACAGACTCTCTGTGATCTCTGTTGAAATCCTATGTGTTCTCCATAGGAGTTGGGGGTGGGTGGGCAAGTTCATACAGAAATATAGAAGCCTCCAAATAGTCAATATACTTCTGAGTTTTCAAATTTATGTATTCTCTTATATGTGTATGAGTGTTTTGTTCATATGTATGTCTGAGCACCATGGTGTTGTGGATGGTTGAGAGCCACCACATGGGTGCTGGGAATTGAACTCTGGTCCTTTGCCAGAACAAGAGTTCTTAATGGCTGAACCATCTCTCCAACTGCATTATCCAAAAGCTACAGTAATCAAAACAGCATGACAGAAAACAAACACTGACCAATAATGGAACAGAACAGGTAGCTCAGAAGCAAGCCTCACACAGCTCTTTAACAAAGATGCCAGGATTTAGTAATGGGGGAAGGAAAATCCCTTCAATCAACGCTGTTGGGAATAGCATGCAAAAGACTAAATCTGAACCTTACCAGACACCTCATACAAGAGCATCCTCAAAGTGGACTGGAGACTTACCTGTAAAATATGACATTGTAAAACTGTTGCAAAAACTATAAAGGAAATATTTTGATATTTATCTTTGTAATGACATTTGAAACTGAATACAAAATGCACAGATAACAACAGCAAAAGTGAAAACATCAAACTAGACAGGGTGGAGCGGGGAGAGGGAATAAATATCAATAGAGGACCAGGCATGGTGCTTCACACCTCAGCACTCAGGAGGCAGAGGCAAACTGTGAGTTTGAGGCTGGACTGGTCTATATAGTGAGTTCCAGACAAGCCAGGGTTACATAGTGAAACCTTGTCTCAATAAGCAAGCAAACAAACCTTAAATAGGCATCCCAAACACATTTCCAAAGCATATGTTGTGCTTTGAAACTGAAGTGTTTCTCAAAGGCCTAGGTGCTGAAGATTTTATCCCGAGGTAATGGTGCTTTAGGGAGGTTTGAGAACTAGTGAGGGGTGGAGTGAGTGTAAGAAAATTATGCCCTTGGGGTGTGCACTTGAGGACAAATTGGGACCCCACTGCTCCTCTCTCTTAACTACCCAGTCACCATGTTGCATCACATACTTCCCACCATGGTGTTCTGCCAGTGCAACTGGGCCATGGATGGAAGATCAGGTGTTATATCATAGTGACAGAAACTAATTAACAGCTGATTACCATCCAATGCTGTGTCATCAACATTGGTCTCTAGTAAAATATGCATACCCTCATACACTTCAACACCAATAAAATGAACTGGTTTCTTTAAATGGACAATGGATATTAATAGGCCAGGCATTTCTCCAAAATAACACATGAATAGCCAACAAGTGTATGAAAAGTTACTTCACACCACTGATCACCAGGAGAACGCAAGTCAAAATCACAAAGAGTGCTGGGCCGATAACTCAGGGGGTAAAGCGCTTGCTGGCCAAGCATAAGGACCTGAGGTGAGCTCTCTAGCATCATGTAAAAGCTAATCACGGTAGTGTGAGTATGTAACCCCATCACTGTTGGGAAGAGACAGGTAAACTTTGGGGACTTACTGGTCAGCCAGTCTAGCTGAAATAGCAAGGTCCAGGTTCACTGATCGATCCTGTCTTCACGATAAGGTGGAGAGAAACGGAGGGAGATGCCAACATTGTCCTCTACTTCCACATGCACATTCACAAGCACATGCAGGTACATGTATAATCACATAGCAGATAAACAGATACACATCCAAGCACAATCTAAAAACATTTGTCCTTAAACACAGGGGTAAATGTATTCTTGACCTCCATCAAGGAAACTTCTCTTGGTAAAAGATGAAGACCACTACAGAAAACCACAACCAATCAATATGCAAAATTGTGGAGCCCAGTCCAAGGGATACATCTTCAAAACACTCCCACAGCTAAGGTCAGGGAACAATGCAGACAAAGGGGTGGAATTCCAAAGTGGGTCCTGTAGAAGAGCAATCAGTGCTCTTAACTTCTGGCACATTTCTCCAGGCCCCAGAAACTGCTTTTAATTGCAATGATTTTAGGATAGCAGAACTTTCCTGAAGGCCTTAGGTTCTAGTGTCCCAGAGTTAAGGAGAAAAATTCAGCTATGCCGAAAAGACAGTTAATAATTGTCTTCTCTCTCTCTCTCTCTCTCTCTCTCTCTCTCTCTCTCTCTCTCTCTCTCTCTCTCTCTCTGGTGGTGTGTGAGGTAAAGAAAGGAGATGGAGGTGGAGGGAAGGGGGAATGACCAGGGCACTATGTGGATGTTGCTGGGCCATTGGGCCAAGAATTAAGACAATTAAATGAGTGGGGAGGACAGGGTTGAGGGAAGGAACCTGGTGGAGAAAATGAGTCTGGGATTGATGGGATTGAGATGTAGGCAGAGGGGAGGTGGTGGGAAGGGCAGAAGGGCCAGCTGGAGATGGGGGTGGGGAGGGAGGACCCTGTATTGGGGGTGGGGTGGGTTGAGAGAGAGACATGTGGTGTGGCTGACACTCAAGGAGAGCTGTAGCAAAGACTCCTAGAGGAGTTCCTGGTGTGACTCAAGTTGCTGTGGGCATGATTGGCCTCACACAGGTCCCAATGTGCTTGCAGGACACAGAACCACCTAACCTTCTTGCAGTTTGTAGCAAGCTGCTGAGGAAGACCTAGAGGATAGAGCAGAAGTTGAGTGCCTGGGAGGAACCAGGTTTTTTTTAGGAGCTTGGAAAATGAACAATAGCAGCTCTTGCATCACTCTGGTCAGTCCCCGCCTCCCAGAGGATGTGACCACAGCAGTCAGTTGGGAGGGAGCCAAGCCTGTCCCGTGCAGCCTACAGAGTTCCCATTGAAAATTTACGGCCCCGTGCCTGGCACTTCTGTAATTCTCTGAGGAGGGGTCCTCTGCAGGGCTGCACTGAGGCCTCACCGCTTCTCTCTGTAGCTCTGGTTACTCAACCTGTTGCTCAGGGTATGGCGAAGAATGCAGCCTCTGAGCACTATCCTTCCACTAAGACTCTGTGCTTCTCCGTTTTCCTGACCTGTCTGTGGTCTTCGCTGCCTGCTGGTGAGTTGCCGCGGTTTAACGGGATTTGTGTGTGTTTGTTGGGGGCGGGGGGGGGAGGGGGGGTTGGAGAGGCAGGCTATTGAATCATGAGGTAGCAATCCTCCTCCCAGAAACTCCTGGACCCTTTAAATGGTGCGCCCGCCACTACCAAGCCCAGGGGAGGAGTGAGAAAGTTACTGGGCTGGGAATTATCAGGAGGGCAAGATGCCAGAGGGGACTCGCTGGTGACATCATCAGCATTCAGCCATACTGGGGTCCACAGGAAGCCTAAACTGAAGCGGGAGAACATGGGTGATGGGGACAGTGCCAGAACCTGCCAAGAGGCTCAGACAGCTCCCTTGGACTTGAGGCAATTTATGTGCTGAAGACTGCCTTCTGGAAGATTCCTCACAAGCCCTCCACCATTCCTGAACTCTTCCCCACCATCCCAAGGTATTTTTCCAGCAGATCACAAAAGATGTTTCCAGGGACAAGGCAGCCCCAACTTTCTCACTTTCTTCCCTTTTATTCTTGCTGTTGCTTTGTTTTGCGGCAGGATTTCACACCATAGCCTACGCTATAGAATTTTCATCAATCTCTTCCTCTCCCTAGGTCTGTCAAGTGCTAGGATTACAGTTCTGTACCACCAAGCTCAGCTTCAATTCCCATGTGACTCATCAACCACCAGCCTGCTCAGCCCCCTCCCCTGCCCATATACCTTTCCCACTTTCTCATCCATAAAGTGCCTTCCAGCTCCTTTCCCACTTGATGGCAATCTGTGGATTAGCACCTCAGCTAGTCAGGGCTGACTATAGTGGACTCAGGCAATGATACCAAGTGGGGACATATGAAAGGCTCTGCCCTTGCATCCCAGGCCCATATCGTCTGCCTCCTGGGAGGACAGCATTGGATAAGGGCATTCATTTAGGCAGGAGTAGGTTGGGTTTTTTTTTTTTTTTTTAATTTGGTTTCTTTGTTTCTGTAAATGACAGGTGTTAAATATTTTCAACCTGGCAATCCTCACCATATCTATCCTGCACCAAATACTCAATTCTGCATTTAGTGTGACAGATTGGGACAACAGATTTAGCCTCTGTCAATTTTTCCAACCCCAGATTAGGGTATATACCATGTACAAGTATCGGTGCCCATCCCCACAGAGTGTCTTCAAAAGTACTGCCAAAGCTGCATGTTTCTTAGTAAACAGTGGATTCTGTGCTGCCTGCAATTCTAGGCCATCTAGAAAAGACAGGAGGAGGTCCTGTTTGGGACCTCCTGCTCTCTTCATGGCGGTGGGATTCCTTGGATCTCATGGCCATAGGGGACAGTCCTTGAAGCCTGAGTTACTTTCTGAGGGAGAGGTGGCAGCTTACTTGAGAATTAACCTCAGTCAGTTCCTCTACCTGAAATAAGATCTCCACTGGGAAACAGGAGATGTTCTGTCAGATAAGAGTCCTTGTCTCTCCCTACTATGCAGCCCTTAACACACAAGTGACTTGTCATGTCCCTGCAGCAATATCTCACTTCTGGGCATCTTGTGTGACTATGTCCTGTCCACTTCATAACCTAGTGGAAATAGCTCACCTCTTGATGTCTGCCTGAGGTCTGATAGGCCTTCTGGTAGTCCAGGACCAGAGGCCACTCTCTCAGAGGGCCCAGTACCCTGCCAGGAGCCACAATGAAATGGAGGGCATTTCCATGCTGCAGGTGGATCAGACTGGCTTCTATCTCCAATTAGACACTGCCATGAACTCCATCCAGGGCCATTTCCTAGAACTGACACCTCAGGCTGACAGATTGTCCTGGGTCAAAGGGCCCTAGAGGCAGATTCAGCCATGCTCTTCAGGGATATATTGACTTTGGCTGCTTTCAAAGTACAAGAGCAGAGTTTAGCAGGTGTAACTGAGATGGTCTGCCCTGTGAAGACTTCAGTATTTATATAGTAGTGGTATTAGTTGCTTTTCCATTGTTGTGATACAACACTAGGCCATGGTTACACACAGAAGGAAGGGTTTGGGGAAGCTTATAGTTTCAGAGGGACAAGAGCCCATCATCTCACAGCAGAGAAGCATGACAACAAGAAGGCAGGCACACTTATTTTTTGTTTGGTTTGGTTGGATTTGGTTTGGGTTTTTGAAACAAGCTCTCACTGTATACTCCAGCTGTCCTAAAACACACTATATAAAACAGGCTGGCCTTCAACTCCTAGAGATTTGCCTTCCTTTGACTCTCAAATTCTGGGATGAGAGCAATTGGATACCATGCCCAGCTGAGAGCCTACATCTTAAATCTCAACCAAGGTCCAGAGATGAAGAAATGGGAATGGATTTTAAAACCACACCACCAGTAACATACTTCCTTCAGCCAGGCCATACTTCCTAAACCTATCCAAACAGCCACCAACTGGGGACCAAGTGTTCAGACATCCTACTCTATAGAGGACAGGCTCATTCAAACCACCACACTAGACATTCACAGGAGCATCTTGGGGTTCATCCCTGAGTGACAGGACAGTAATGAAGTGATACAAAAGAATGACTGCACTTGATGCAGGGCTGGATGGTCACTCTTGTTGGGACCTGATCTATTCCCCTAGGAAGTCAATCTGGGGCTGTCGTTGAGGTGGTTCAGTTTTAATTGTTTTATAGATATATATTTTGACTGAATGTATGTGTGTGCACCACATATGTGCTTGGTTCCCTCAGAGGTCAAAAGAGGGCATTGGATCTCCTGGAACTGGAGTCACAGGCAGTGGTGAGACACCATGTGTGGTCACTGAGAATCAAACCTGGATCCTCTGCAAGAGCAACAAGTGTCCTTAACCACTGCACCACCTTTCTAGCCCCAATGGTCCAGTTTAAACACTGGGCACAGGAGCCTGGGGTTTTCATGGACAGCAGCTCTCAGCTTCTTGATCATCTGCTCTGTCTTTAATTATTAAAATCCAGCCACATCTGGGTTGGCTAACCATCTGTCTCTAGGATTTCTGTGTTCTGTTAGCCATGACCCCCTTAAGCAGTTAGGCTTCCAGGTGGGTCCCCCTTCCTCATCAATGGACCACTGTCCTTGATGTTACTGCCTCCTGACCACTCTACCTGATGGGATTTTCTGTACCATGCTGCCGGGATGCCAACTTAGAAATACAGTTTCCTAACACCACACCAACCCCCTCCTTGAGCCATCATCATCCCTGACCTTCCTGCAATGCTGGTGTCTTCTCCCTGGTCATTCTCACTGTGCTTCTCCACAGGGGTGCTCCAGCATCCCACAGAGCAGCATGGACTCTGGACACTCCCCCTGGAAATGTTTGCTGTTACATCCACTCTGGCCCATGTGCTTCTCTGAGAGTTTTGGTCACCACTCTTCTATGACCAGATCTAACCAGTCCAGATTTTCTTTGTCCTGTAGTGTGGGCATGGTCATCCCCAAGCAGTTCCAGGAAGCCATCCGTGGAGCACTGCAGTGTGTCCAGGGATCTGCCAACGTTTTGTTCTATTGTTATTCTACTGCTGTGATAAAACATTACTGAGAGCAAGTTAAGGGAGAAACTGATCTATTTGACTTCTACTTCTAAACCATAGTCTGTCACTGAGGGAAGTCAGGGCAGGTACGCAGAGGAAGGCCGACTTGCTATTCTGCACAGCATTATCTATGACCAAGGAGCTTGTTCCCAGCCAGAGCGTCTCAGCAGGAACCAGGGAGGATGCTGCTTGCTGTCTGGATCACTAACTCCTGCATAGCTAGATTTCTTCACCAACCAGAGACCACCTGCTAACGAAATGGTAATGCCCACAGTGGCTAGGATGCCTACATCATTAACAGTTTGAACAGTCCCTCAGTAGACATTCCCTTCCTAGGTGACCATAGGCTGACAGTTAATGCTAACCAGCAAAGATGTCCAAGTCTATGATCTGAGAGTACAGATCAGTAGAAACTGTCTCCATGAAACTTCTGTTCCAACCTCACCCAGCTCCACTCTGCCCCACCAGCCTCACACACATCCTGTCTCCACACAGTCTACATGGGCAGCTTCTGGAGACTCTCCAGAATGAACAAATCTAGAAAAAAGTCCTGAACTTTTCCTGCCATAACTGACAGGGCCTACCCCTAGCCAGATCATGTGGTAACAGGTCAGAGAATTGTCCAGGTGGAGGACAGGGGTTGGCCACACCTTGACCTGCATCTTCAAACAAGAGAGAATGGCTGTGCTTTACTTAGCACAGTGGAAACTCAGTCTGGGGTTTGATTTTACTACTTATTTCCCTCTTTAAAAAAAAAGACACCCTTCCAGAGGACTTTCTTGTTCCAGAGGCAGAGACTGTCTCTGAGCCCTGTTCCGCATCCTAACCTCACTGTGTGTTTCCTTCACAGACGCTGCTTCTCTTTGCTACAGCTTCACTGTGGGCAAGTCCGGGTCTGGACCGTGGTGGCAAGTCCAAGGCCAACTGAACACAGAAACTTTTATTTACTGTGATCGTAACAATAACTACCATGCCATTGGTCTTCTGGGGAACAGACTGAGTGCACAAAGACCTGGGAACCACAGGTTGACACTCTGAGAGATGCAGTTGAACTGTTCAAAGCAGAAGTGGTTCACATGATATCAGAGACTAATACAATGAGAGGTAAGTTTCAAATGGCCCCCTAGTGCTGGGGATGTAGCTCAGTAGTAGAGTGCTTGCCTAGCATATGCAGGACCCTAGGTTCAATCCCACTGCTAGAAAATTAAATAAAAGAACACAGCAGATGGCCCCTTGAAGGAAAGAACAGGATTTGTGACAGGTTAGGGACATTCATTGTTTTCATGGAGGAAGAAAATAAATCACTGGTCATCCCACCTAAAAGGACCAGCAGCAAGGAAGCCAGAGCAAGGTCAGAGGATGGGAAGGGAGGTGGGTAGACAGACAGGATTCATCAAGGCCAGAGGCTGATCTCTTTCCAACAGGCACAGAGCCCCTCACTCTGCAGGCCACGATGCATTGTGGACATGAAGTAAATGGAGATATCCGTGGATTCTGGGACTTTGACCTCAATGGACAGAAAATGTTGCATTTTGACTCAAGCACTGGAAAGTTGACTGAAGTTGATTCTGAATCCAGCCAGATGAAAAGTATGTTGGAGAAAAACAAGGAAGTAACTGACTTCTTATACAGGACCTCACAGGGGGACTGCAGGTCCTGGCTTGAGCAGTTCAAGTCACACTGGGAAGAAAAGCTGGAGCCTACAGGTAACTGGGAAGAAGGGGAGGAAGCTCTCGGCACAGGAGGGTGTGTGTGCGTGTGTGTGTGTGCGCATGTGTGTGTGTATAATAATGTAATCACCATGAGCTCTTCAGTTGATGGCCATTTTTCCCATCATTCATTTCATTTCTCACCCTCTCCTGTCTCATTAATTGTGTTTACCTTGTTCTCTCACTGTGGTTCTCACAGGCTGTCACAGTCTGAGCATCCTTTTATTTCCTGTCCTTTTCCTCATTCTAGACTCTCTGCTGCTTTTCATCTCACCTGATCTTTCTTCTTCCCTGCCTCCATCCTCACAGGTAATCTTCACACCTCCTCTCCTACTAGAGGGAAGATGAGGTCCTATCATTGCCCTGCTTCCCCTACCATAGCTGCAGGAGTCTTTGGGGTCAGGGGACATGCCTTCTCTCCCTTCCTACTGGGAATCCACTTAAACATTCGTTGCATAGCAACAGGAGTGGAGCTCTGTGTGTTACTCAATCACCTGAGCACCCAGAAGCTAAGGTGAGATTTCCTCAGATTTGATGTCTGGTCAAGACTCAACCTGTGTTTCCATTTCAGCCTCGCCAATTGCTCCAGATGTGGACCTGGCTTCATCCATGGCCAGCAAGCACAACATCTCTGTCCCGCTGATAATCCTCCCCTACACCGTTTTTTCTGTGGGTTCTGAGGAGAATCTGTGATAATGAAGGTACTGAGGGCAGTTTTGGGAGTGGGGTAAGGGACAGAGAGAAGGAATGAGGAAGAAAGAATGAACTCCTGGAGTCCTGCTCTTGTCCCTCATCTATAGCATCTTATTGAGAAAGGAGGCAGGAGATCTGGAGTTCATGTCACCTGCTAGCAACAGTTCATGCATGCTCAGCCTTGACAGGACAGGAATCATGTCACAGACCAGTGGGAAATGAGGAGGGAACAGAGCAGGTTCCTAGTCAGGAGGGTTCCATGATGCAGATGTGGAGACAGCAGGAACACAAGAGAAAGTTGTAGTTCCACTCAATGAGTAGAGGGAAGAAGATTCCATCCCACAGACAAAGATAAGAAGATATAAATAAAGAGACAGCCCTGTGGCAAGACTACTTGCTGTTCTTGCATCAGACCTGGGGTCCATTCCCAGCACCCACATGGCAGCTCACAACCACACAGCACCAGGTCCAGGGTATCCAGTCCCTTCTTCTGCACAGACCCCAGGCATTCCCACAGTGCACTTACAGACGTGCTGGCTCACACTCACACACATAAAATAGAAATGAGTCAAGCAGCAGCAGCCTCCAGAACCCCTGAAGCAGTGTCCACACTGGAGGCAGGTGGGACTGAGCTGCTGCTGGAGTCTGCTGCTCCCCTCTGGGCTGCCCAGATGGACAAGGTGGGGCAGGGAGAGTCACATCCACAGCTGTGATGCCACTTTCAGATTTTGAGAGTTTCAGAATGAAATGGAAATGATGTCTGGAACCCCACTCAGAGCCTGGATAACCAGGTCCCAGGGCCCTTTCTGGTAGGATTCTTCCCTTCTCTTCCTGCCCCTACCATCGGGTTTTGAGTCAGGAAGCAGAGCCAGCCATCACCACTTTATTCTGAACTTCAGGTCTGCAGCAGGGCCTGGGGCTGACTCTGGGACACGGGGAAGAAGGGAGGAAGACAGTAGAGGCTCCAGGGATGCAGAGCCCAGGAGTGATGGAGGAGGGAACTGGATGACCTCAGTGAGGGTGGCTGTGGGGTGGAGATGACTGGTACCGGGCACCCAGGGGAACTGACCCAGGCTGTCCTCAGACCCTTCAATAGACCTGTTCCCTTGTTGTAGGGTGACGATGCTCCAGAGAAGGTTGTGAGAATTATTCATCTGATCCAGCCACTCTCCCTCTCACCGGGCCTCAACCAGATGAATCATGATGCTGCCGACACAGTGTGTGTCACGGTCCTTCACTCTGTGCTGTCACTTGGGTCTTTCTTATCACCTTGTGCTGTTTTCTCAATGCTCCCTGGTGGGATTTGCCCTTAACATGGAATTACTTGAACTAGAGATCTGGAAAAGAACATGGTTATGTGCCCATCCCTAGCATAGGAAAAAGGATAACTAAATCTCCTTAGTGGGAGCGTGAAGTTTTTACTCTTGCTTATATAACTGTCTGTAATCAAATACCTCAGGTGTTGCTAAAGGACAACCGTAACAACTAATCATAGAAAATGGAAATCGAGGACTAATTATTTAATAGAAATTATTGGTAACTGTAACAGGGCCCCAGACCTGACCACAACTGGATCCATCATAGAACTGCCATTCAGGCTGTAAAACTCAGCACATAGACAGCACCACCTGCCAAAACTAAAACAGAGGCCTGATCCATTCCAGTCCATAGTTAAGGGAAAGTCTCTGAATGTACTAACCTTGCCTTTTGGCTTCTGTTCTTCTGCTTCTAGCAAACCGTTCTTGTTAACTGAAGTATGTTGACCCAAAGCATGTGTTTTGTGCTTAAAAGCTCTACCTGAGAAAGGCTCGGTGCTACACTGGGATCCCAAACACCCAGTGTAGTTGCTGATCAGCTAATAAAGACTTTCTATTGACTTAAATCCGTGTGTGAAAATTCTTCTCTGGTGAGTTCCCCACAACATTTCTGGAAGTCCCAAGGACATCCCAGAGCAAGACCTGAAGACACCAGAGATCTCAAAGTATTTTGGAATCGGGAAGAATGTGGTGGTCAAGGAGCTCCTAGGGCAGTGGTCTTCAGCCTGTGGGTCTCAACCCTTTTCAGGTCGAAGGGCCTTTCAAATGGGTTACACATCGGATATGCTGCATATCAGATATTTACATTACAATTATATCAGTAGCAAATTCCAGTTATGAAGGAGCAACAGCAATAATTTTATGGTTGGGGTCACCACAATATGAGAACTGTGTTAAAGGGTCACAGCATTACGAAGGTTGATATCCACTGTCCTAAGGGGTGTGCGACCTGAGTTCAGGGTCCCTGATACCCTCTTTGATCAATTGCTGCCTAATGCTTCAGAGGAGTCTGATGTCTCCACCCCAAAAGGAAACAAATTAGAAAGTCACCTGGTCTACCACATCTGGAGGTGAGTCTGGTTAAGGCACCTTCTCTTTGGACACACAGGAGAGGTCTGACAAGGCCACTGGTCCATTGTCCTGAATCTGTGAGACCTCACTTGATTCCCCGTCTGTTCAGGTGTATGAGTGTGTGGTGGTCAGCACTGGTTGCCTTCACTCTGTGTGTGTGTATGTGTGTGTGTGTGTGTGTGTGTGTGTGTGTGTGTGTGTGTGTGTGTGTATGTGTCTCTCTGTCTGTCTGTTTCTCTGTCTGCTTCTCTCAGTTCTATTTCCCTGTATTGGCCAGTGGCTTTCTCTGATATGAGAATCCCCTGGATTAAGACCTGTGCATTTCTGTTGGTGACCCGAATCTTTTTTGGTCCTGCTAAGTCACCCAGAGACAAAAACAAACAAAACAACAGAAACAAGGACCCTCCCTGTCCTCTCAGATTGACAGCAGCAATTCTGGGGATGGGTCATCCATATCATATTCCCTCCCTTAAGACTCAGGGACCATCATGAAGATGCCTTATTCAGTGTTTACAGTACTAAGTTTTTCTTCCTTTAGTTTAAAGATTTATTGTTATTTTATATGTATTCATCTTTAATGTTGACTTTTATCATCTGTTTTTGGGTGTTTTGCCTGCACATAGGCATGTCCACCATGTTCATGCATTGCTGGCAGAAGTCAGAAGAAGCATCTGATTCCCTAGAACTGGAGTTACAAACAGTTGTGAGCCATCCTGTAGGTGCCGAGAATTGAACCCAGGTCCTCTAGAAGAGCAGTCAGTGCTCTTAACCACTGAGTCATATCTCCAGTTCCTAGAAAAGATTTTTTTTTACAAAGTTAGGAGATGGTAAGGGTAGATCTGGAAGGAGTAAGAAGAAAGTGTTGATCATAAATATGATGAAAATACATGCATGCTGGCAGGATAATCTCAATGGAAAAAAAAATACTGTGTTTAAAAATGCCTTTTTTAGCCGGGCGGTGGTGGCGCACGCCTTTAATCCCAGCACTCGGGAGGCAGAGGCAGGCGGATCTCTGTGAGTTCGAGGCCAGCCTGGTCTACAGCGCGAGATCCAGGAAAGGCACAAAGCTACACAGAGAAACCCTGTCTCGAAAAAACCAAAAAAAAAAAAAAATGCCTTTTTTAAATATAGAGACCCACAGCCAGACATTATACAAAGAGTGAGAGACCTTGGAACACTCAGCACTAAATTGGATATCTACAACAAATCCCTCCTCAGAGCTCAGGGAACCCTCTGGAAAGAGGAGGCAGAAAGAGTGTAAGAGCCAGGGAGGATGGAGGAGAGCAAGAAAACAAGGCTCTCTACATCAACATGAGCAAAGTTCATCTCAGGGACTGAAGCAGCATGCACAGGGCCTGCACAGGGCTGCACAGGTCCCCTGTGCTTATATCATGGCTTTGAGTTTAGTGTTTTTATGGGAACAAGTTTATCTCTAACTCTTAGGCCCTCTCTTGAGCTCTTTCCCTTCTCTTTTTGTTGTCTTACTTCAACGTGATAGTTTTGGGTTTATCTTGTTATAATTTCTTAAATGAATGAATGAATATATTAATGATCGAATGCAAACCTAGCCACTAGGATAAAAGTTAAAAATGAAACTGTCATTTATACCTGCTGGGACGGGGCAAATCAATTTTCTCCAATGAACTGACAGTGGATATATCAAGTACTCCAGGGCAGATCACATGTTGAGGAGACTTGACTAGCAAATAATGGATGCTACAGTGTGTGTGTGTGTGTGTGTGTGTGTGTGTGTGTGTGTGTGTGTATGTGTGTGTGTGCTTTTAATTAGTTACAGTTGTTTTTTTATTTTGTTTTGTAGTTTCTTTTTGGGTGATGTATTTTATTTTCTAGATTTGGAGCATTTGTAGTTCTATTAGCATTTTGGATCTTTTTTTGAGAAAACTTAAAGTTGAATGGGTGGGAGGAGAGGAATATGGATGAATATTGGGGAGGGGAAGAATATGATCAAAATATATGTAAATTTGAAAATGGTTTTTAATCAAGTGGTAATGGCACATGTCTTTAATCCTAGCACTAGGAGGGCAGAGGCAGGTGGATTCTTAGTTTGAGGCCAGCCTGGTCTACAGAGCAACTTACTGGACAGTCAGACCTACACAGAGAAAACTTCCCTCAACAAACAAACAAACAAACAAACGAATGAATAAATAAATAAATAAAATGATTTTAAATAATAAAAATATTAAAAATTAGAACTACTTATACATGTTACTAATAAACACACAGAACATCATTTATTACATCTACTCCTTGAGAAAGAAAGGGCTTTCCTTTCCTCTCCTTCCAGATCCCCATGAGTGTGACTCAAATGCTCTTCCTCTGACCCATAGCTCCTTCTCCTCACCAGTGCCAGTGAGTACCAGTTCCTACAGGTTCTTAGATGGGCTTGTCATTTTGAGACAAACCAACCTGTTCCAATAAAACTGTTGAGAGACAGAAATGACAAAAAAAATGTGATGTTTAATTTTGATATTTTTGTTGATTTCTGTATTTTCTTGCTGTTTACTAATTTCTGGTTCGGTCCCTTATCACTGGAGAAGATAATTTATATTGAATTAATATTAACTTTATTTAAGAATTGCATACATTAACAAAGTCCATCCTGGGAAATATTCTACGAACACTTTGAAAATAATATAGGGGGACTGGAGAGATGGATCAGATGTTAAGAGCACTGGCTGCTCTTCCAGAGGACATGGGTTCAATTCCCAGCACCCACAAGGCAGCCCACAACTATCTGTACCTCCTATTCCATGAGATCGACACCTTCATACAGACATACACACAGGCAAAACACCAATGTACCAATGTTTAAAAAAACAAGTAAGTACGGTCAAAGAAAGAAAATAATATAGGTTGTATTGTTCTCTGCATAGTTTGGGGTTTGAATGGTCTAGAGTAGAGGTCCAAGCCCTGTTTCCTTACTGATATCTGTTTGTTCTTTCCACTACTGAAAGTGAGTAATTGAGCAAACGGTAGGGGCACATGATTTTAATCCAGACTATGCAGGCAGAGGCAGGTGGTCTCTGTGAGTTCAAAGCCAGCCTTGAACAGTCTCAAGAAACAAAACTAACTAAATAAAAATAATAAAAGCAAGGAATTAAAATCTCCTCAACTACCATGTTGCTGTGGATTGCTCACTTCAGTTATGAATATTTGCTTCATTTGGGCTCTGATATTAAGTGAATAGATACTTATGATTGTGATATGTTGCTGTTGAACATATCATTTTGCCATTATGTAATGCCTTTATCTCTTGAGACTTCAAGTTAACAACATAAAACAAATAATACAACTCAAACATAAGAAAAGGACTTGGAAGGACATTTACCTTAAGATGATATGCAAATGACCAATCAGCCTTTGGAAATATTCAACATCATTTAGCACTAGAAAATGTAACTCGAGATCACAGTGACAATGGTCCTTCATATGTGTTAGGGCGACTACTACAAAATACATATCCTTAAGGATTTGGATTCAGAGAAATGGTACCCCTCATGTCTGAAGTTGGGTATTTTTCTTTCTTTCTTTCTTTCTTTCTTTCTTTCTTTCTTTCTTTCTTTCTTTCTTTCTTTCTTTCTTTCTTTCTTTCTTTCTTGATGTAGTGGGTAGCCATTCCAGCTTTGATCTGGAAGTTCCAACCCCCATTGAGACTTCGGCAACTGTCACGCCTACAAGGTGGGGCCAAGGGAGGCGCCTGGGGATCTGAGAGCTGGATCAGCGGGCGCTCTCTCTGTTGCGGGACCCCTGGACTGGAGAGGTGGACCGAGCAGAGCTCCAGAGAACACCGCTGGACTGTGATACACCTTCCCCAGACTCCGCGACCTACCTATTCCTTAATTTGTAAGTTACGCCATTAAATAAATCTCCTTTTAACTACGTGGAGTGGCCTTAATAATTTCACCAATATCTGGCACCCAACGTGGGGCACGAACCCACGACCCTGAGATTAAGAGTCTCATGCTCTACCGACTGAGCTAGCCGGGCTCTTTCTTTCTTTCTTTCTTTCTTTCTTTCTTTCTTTCTTTCTTTCTTTCTTTCTTTCTTTCCTTCCTCCTTCCTTCCTTCCTTCCTTTCTCTTTTTTCTTCCTTTTTTTTTGAGACAGGGTCTCACAATAGAGCCCTGTCTGGACTAGAATTTCCTATGTAACCAGGCCGTCAATCTTGTATGTTTCATGCTTTCAAAACCAGTAACACGCCGGGCGGTGGTGGCGCACGCCTTTAATCCCAGCACTCGGGAGGCAGAGGCAGGCGGATCTCTGTGAGTTCGAGGCCAGCCTGGACTACCAAGTGAGTTCCAGGAAAGGCGCAAAGCTACACAGAGAAACCCTGTCTCGAAAAACCAGTAACACACCAATGATGCTTACACATTGCCAAGTTCAGCTGCCAGGTCAAGATGCCACCTGGCCCCACTGATTTGCATTTCTATGTGCTGGATCTGGGGAAATAATTTCCTATTGTCCCAGTGAAGCACAGGTTTCACCTCAATGGTGTTGATCTCTTTTAATCACAAATGATTACTCAGCCCTAACCTGATCAAGTAACAGCGATTCTTAGCCCAAACATCAGACTAATAGGACCATCCCAATTCTTTTTTTTTTTTTTTTTTTTTTTTTTTGGTTTTTCGAGACAGGGTTTCTCTGTGTAGTTTTGCGCCTTTCCTGGGACTCACTTGGTAGCCCAGGCTGGCCTCGAACTCACAGAGATCCGCCTGGCTCTGCCTCCCGAGTGCTGGGATTAAAGGCGTGCGCCACCACCGCCCGGCCCCAATTCTTAATAAAGCCCTTGCTCCCCCAAGAAACCTCTCAAATTGGCTTACCATTATCCGCATTAATGTCAGCATTCTTATTTTCCAAGGACCCACAACAATGGCCCATTACACTCTGAGAGAGTGTTCAGTAGTATTTCCAGGCCAAAATTCCAAAGTCTTCCTCCCCAAAGCAACACAGTCAGGTCATCACAGAAGTAGCCCCACTTCTCTGGGACCAGTTTCTGCCTGGTTTCATTTCTGTTGCTATGACGAAAACACCAAAAACAACTTGGAGGAGAAAGTCTTTATGTGGCATGTAATTCCAGGTTATAGTCCAAGTCAAGGTTGGCAGCGTGAACCAGCTCAGAGGACATGGGAAATTCTTCTCAATTCTTTCCTAATCCCCTCCTCTTCCTCAAATGGCTCCTCTCTTAAGTGTTCAACCTAGACCTGAATATTTTCTCTGTGGGGTGATGGGGATGAAACACAGTGTAGTATTCAATACCCATCAAGAAAACTCTTTATTTACCACAGACCAATACAGAAACCCACAACCAATCAAAATGTAGTGTTGTGGTGTCCAGTCCCAATGGATACATCTAAAAAGCACTCCCACACCTAAGGCTCAGAGAATATTTCAGACTGCAGGGTTAAGAGGCAGAGGATCAGGGACTTTGCTGTGAGTAACATCAGAAGCCACACCAGTGAAGTCTCACCAACCAGATTATGAGCTAATGTGAGCTGAACAAGGGGGATAGCAATGACCATACCAACTGCTGGGGTGTGAGGAGCCCGGGAGGACTCAACCCTAGACAGAGACCTACAGGCAAATGGGTAAAGCTGGGATCAGGGGAGGTGGTCCTCCGAAGAGAAGAGCACACCAACCAGTTGTCCAGTGCCAAATGGTTAGCCCTGAAAACATACATGCAAGTAACTTTATATCGACTCAACAGCTTCTATTTGGGGATATATATGTACAAATATATACATATATACAAACACATATTGATGAAATAAATTGATGGAGAAGAGACCATGAATTTGAAAGAGAGCAGGGAGGGGTTTATGGGAAGGTTTTGAGAAAGGATAGGGAAGGGGGAAAATTTGTAGTTGAAATACAGTCTCAAAAATGAACAAACAGATTAATCCTCTTTGTATCTTCCCTGAAAATTGAGGGAACCAGGCTTTATAGAGACAATGATTAATTTTGAGAGCTTCTCTCACTACCTGAGTGACATTGAAAATGAAAATAGAACCATTATCCAACTTAGGGGCTAAGGGAGCCAGAAGCAAGGGATAATGTGTTCTGTGAGGACACTGGGTCCCTCTCAGTGTCTATTTCAGTACTTATTTCAATCTCTCGCATGGGGGCATGTGAATGACATCAGTTTGTCAATCGTGCACACACTGCATGTGAATGAAATCAGTTTGTCAATCGTGCACACACTGCATGTGAATGAAATCAGTTTGTCAATAGTGCACACACTGCATGTGAATGAAATCAGTTTGTCAATAGTGCACACATTGGGAAGAGGAACAGAAAGACGAAATGAACGTCCAAGTCTGTCTTGGGGTTTTGCAGTAAGATACGGTCCAGATAGAAAGCCAAGGATTTGTACATCTAAGTAGTCCAGTCAAGCTGTGGTCCTGCCTACCTGTGACCTAGTCTCTGTCCCACCCTCAGTCTGTGAAGTGTCTGACAGGTTGTTAGAACGGGGTGACATCTCTTCCCAGGACACAAGTTGCCCCATGGCTGGAGCATTCTCCTTCCCCCAGCATGAGATTACTAGGGGAAATTCTGGCTTCTTTTGGGTTCATTGTTTCCATAAGTCTGATAAACTGAGAGACACAAGACTCTCTTTAGTATATCTACATTTCTTTATTTCCATTCTTTGTTCCTTTCATTTTGTTTTTTTTTGTTTGTTTGTTTAGTTTGTAGTTTTAAGTTTTTGAGACAGGGTCTCACAGTGTAGCCCTGGGTGATCTGATATTCAATTTGTAGACAAGTCTGTCCTTGAACTCACAGATATCCTCCTGCCTCTGTCTCTTCTTTGCTGGGATGAAAGTCAAAAATATCCACATTTCTGAGGCAGGTTCCAGAGCGACAGAGGAGTTGGGGGATAGAGGACTGTAGTGGGTAAGAGGGAATGTGGAAAGGGTTATAATGGGAAGGGTGAGTAGTGTGAGAGAGGAGTGTGGAAGGGAGAAGGGCAGCGTGAGTTCCAAGGGGAACTGGAAAGGGGTGTTAGGATGGGGGATGGGAGGAAGGTGTGGAGTGGAGGCCCTGAAGAAGCAGGGAAGGGGGGGTGATAAAGAAGATGAGGAGGGCCAAAGGGAGTGGGGTTGCTGGGTGGGTCAATGGAAAGGCTGTGGTGAGGGCTGTGGGGAATCCAATGCTGAGGTGTGTGAGAAGGAACAAGAGTAAGAGAGAGGAAATGGTGAGCCAGGCCAGAAGTGGCAAGAGCATAAAGAGTACAAAGGTGTTGTTGGGATAGAGAGTAGAGCATGGAAAATAGGCAGGGAAGGAATCTAAGGTAGTGGGAGGTGTGGTGGGGCTGAGATTTGAGAAGGAGGAGAGAGCTAAGAGGGTAAGGCCCCCAAGGGTAGACAGGGGATCAAGACAGGGATGAGGGTGAGGTAAAGAACAGGCCAGGAAGTAGTAGCACATCCTGCCCAAGGTCAAGAGCGGATGAGGAAGGGTTGGACGACAGGAGGGCATTGGGGGTTACAGGTTGGGTGGAAACACAAATTCTGGAAGGAGGGAACAGCAGTGAGAGGCTGAGGGCTGCCAGCAGAGCAGAGAGGGCCCCACAGCTGGGGCTAAAAAGAAGGCAAGGACCTGGGTGGATTTTAGACAGTAGGGGTAGGACAGGATGGAGTGGAGGGAGGGGGTCAGCAGTGGCGGAGAGTGGAAGGTGAGATCCGCCAAGCTTGGGGTCTTGGACAGGGACTGGGAAGAAGTGAAGAAACCCCACCAACAGTCGCTGATACTTCCTCTCTGTCTGCAGACAAGTGACTGCTGCACAGGCCCAAAGAACTGACTTTATCCCTTGACTTTCTGCCCTGCTTCAGCTGCCTAGGGTCTCTGAGGGTGCAACCAGTTTGTGTGGGGAGGGACCACATGGAGTGGGGGGGGCAAGGGAACACCAGAGCCACAGAGCCTAGGCTGATCAGCTGCCTTAGTGCCATGGGTTGTCTCAGGGAGAGGACCTGAGCCTCCTGGAACCTCTCCTAGAAGCTGATGTAACCACACAACCTCTAACAGAAAAAGTGAATAGGATATTACACAAAACCAGAACAGCTTGAAGTCACAGCCCTGATTCTGTAACTTCCATGAATCTCGTCATGAGGAAGTTGCCTTTTTATTCACAGTGCCCTACACATCTGAGGCTGGGTTTACAGAAGGAACCAACCCATGGCCTCGGCCACAGTTACCACATCCCTTAATTGTATCCTGGCTCTGCTACCACTGTGCAGAAGGCTGCCCATGAGTTTAGGGGATTCATCAAGAGGGATCCAGGTACAGAAGGCTGCCCATGAGTTTAGGGGATTCATCAAGAGGGATCCAGGTACAGAAGGCTGCAGCACCAGGGAGGAAGAGACCTCCTAGCTGAGCTGATGATCTTAGGCCCTCATCAGCCCCCTTTCCCCATCCTGCCAACCCCGCCCCCGCAGGCTCCTTCTGGATAACTGTACAGTCCAGACCCTGGGGTTTGCTCTCTACCTCACCCCACACTCTTTCCCTCAGAAGTTTTCAGAAAAGCTGAGAAGTTTCAAAAACAGTATTTCAGAAAACAGTTTCAGCAGGAAGTGAGACAGAGCTGGAGGAAATGGAAGTTCAGTGTGGCTAACCAGAAGCCACTGAACCTTTAAAACCAGAGATGATCCCAGCGACAGGAGACACACCACCCCAGTTCCCTGTGGGGCATTTACCCACCAGCCCCACAGCTCCCTAGAGTTTTCTTGCATGTGAGCAGCAGGAAATATTGGATAGAAGGATTTATATTGTGGAGATAAATAGATAGAAAATAAAGAATAGCCTCGAGAGGGCCTGGAACCTTTTCCAAGGGGCCCCGACTGTCTCTGCCCCAGGGTATTTATAGAGATGTCAAGGGGTGGAGCAAAAGACCTCCCCCCAGCACAGCCAAGTGCAGACCATCTCAGACACCTGCACTCAGGCCCGTGGTCTAATCATCCTCTATACGGACCTGCTGGGTAAAGCCTCGAGGCTCCCACAGTTCCCTCTCCATTTCTTTATTTATTCTCCTTCTCCTCCTTTTTTCTCACTGTATAAACCGGGTTGTCAGCTTCTGCTAGTCCCCTTCATCACCTTCCCAGAGCTGAGATTACGGGCAGAGATCACCACAGACAGCTTCACTGTCTACTTCACATAGTGGACCAGCACCCAGTTCACCATCCTTTCATCCCCTCCCACCACCCTCCCATCCAGGAAGGAAGGTGCTTTAACCACTTCCTCAACCAGCTGGACCACATGCCTCTGCCTGAGGACATACCCTCAGAAGTCCATCCTCCTCCACCCATAGAACCTAAAGCAGGGGATATGTGGCAAAGTTTAAAACATGTAGGATACTGCCAGTGGTGCTGAGTGGGGCAAAGGGAAGCTTCTGCCCTTGCCTCCAGGCCCTGCTAGGATACCTCCTGGGGAGATAGTAGCAGGTAATGGTGTTTATTTCAGCAAGCACGGAATAGTTTTTATTTAAAAGCACATACTAATATTTACAACTTGGCAAGCCACTCCTTATATACCACACATTAGAAAAAATTATAAAAGTTAAAAAAATTAAAAGTATAAATAAGTCCCAGTTGCTGGAGATAGCTCAAAGGTGTTCAACAATAGAGAACTCATTGGGACAAGACCTTCTGCCTTAATGAAAGCTATAATCACCTTCTCTGATGATGACACACAGATTTACAAAAATCTAGCAAAATGTTGATGTCTTACCCTCTGCCAGAATCATATCTCCTAGCTCAAAGTCCTGCCTCCAATCAAAAGAAACAGTTGGATTGTGTCTCAGATTGACAACAAAGATTCCACAAATGGGATATATATATCATATTCCCTGCCCCTGAGGCTCAGGAACCACCATGCAGAAGTAATGCCTTATTCAGTAGTAAATTTTTCTTTCTTTAAAGATGTATTGTTATTTTATATGTATTCATCTCTTGTGTTGACTTTTATCATCTGTTTATTGTGGTAGTATTTTACTTGTACTGAAATGTGATTTTAATTGTATGTTAATAAATAAAGTTGTCTGGGGGTCAGAGCTATTAGAGTCATAGCAAGTGCATGGCGGCGGTGGCGCATGCCTTTAAGGACCTGAAGGGCGGTACATTCAGACAGTGACAAGGCAGTCACATGTTTGGGTTTACAACCAATGAGAAGGCAGAACAGGAAGACTTTAAAGACAGACACACAGGAAGTAGGCCCTTTGGGAGAGCTCTCTTGGCTGGAGAGGATCCCTGAATCAGGAAGGGTGAGGCTCTTAGCTCTGACCTCTTGACTTTCTTCTCTGAATTGGCTCTGTGTTTCTTATTTTATAAGACCGTTGGTTACATCTACAGTTTATGGGTATTTTTCCTGCACATAGGCCTGTGCACCATGGACATGCATTGCTGGCAGAAGGCAGAAGAAGCATCTGGTCCCCTAGAACTGGAGTTACAGAGAGTTGTGAGCTATAGGTGCTGAGAATTGAACCCAGGTCCTCTCGAAGAGCAGCTGGTGATCTTAACCCCTGAGCCATCTCTCCAGTCCTTAAAATAAATTTGTTTACAAAGACACAAGTTGGGGTGTGGTAAGGATGGATCTCTACAGAGTGAGGGGTAAGTGTGTGACATAAATATGATCCAAATACACGTATGCAGGCATGACAATCTCAAAGAATAAAAACACCATGTTTAAAAAGTCTTGTGGAAATACAGAGACCCACAGCCAGACATTATACAGAGAATGAGAACCTTGGAACCCTGAGCTTTAAATGTGGTGTCTCGAACAAATCCCTCCTCAGAGCCCTGGAACCCTTTGGAAAGAGGAGGTAGAAAGATTGTAAGTGCCTGGGGGTGGAGGACACCAAGAAAACAAGGCCCCCTACATCAGCATGAGCAAAGCTCATAGGGACTCACTGGGACTGAAGCAGCATGTACAGGTCCTCCACAGGGTTTCATCAAGTCCCCGTGCTTATATTATGGCTCCAGGTTTAGTGTTTTGTATGGGATTCCTGACCATGTGAACAAGTTTGTCTCTGCTCTTGAGCCCTCTACTGGGTTCTTGTCCTTCTGTTTATCTGCATTGTCTTAATTTGATATAATAGTTTTGGTTTTACTTTGTTATATATTTTTAAAATTAGTGAGTGAATGTATGAATGAATGAGTGTAAATCTAGCCACTAGGATAAAGGTTAACAATGGCACTGTCATTTATACCTGTGGGGACAGGGAAAATCAATTTTCTCCAAAGGAAATGACACTGGATATAAATAGCACTTCAGGGACCATCACAAGTTGAAGAGCTACCAAAGTGTGTGTGTGTGTGTGTGTGTGTGTGTGCGCGCGCGCGCGCGCGCTTTTATTTGGTTACAGTTAGGTGGGTTTTGTTGTTGTTGTTTTGTCTTTTTGGGTGGTTGATATTTATTTATTTTTTAGATTTTTGGCATCTGTAATTATATTGGCGTTTGGAGTTGTTTTTTGAGAAAGAACCTACAGTTTTGTGGGTGGGTGGGGGAGGATTTGGACAAATTTGAGGAATGGGACCAAATTATATTTAAATTTAAAAATTGTTTTAAATAATAAAAAAATTAAAAACTACTTACAAATGCTAATTATAAACTCACGGCACAAAATTTATTACATCCACTGCTTGAGAAAGAAAGGGCTTTCCTTTCCTCCCCTTCCAGATCCCCATGAGTGCTACTCAAATGCTCTTCCTCTGAGCCATGGCCCTTCTCCTCACCAGTGCCAGGGAGTACTTGGAGGTTCCTGGATGGGCTTGTCATTTTGAGACAAACCAAATTATTCCAATAAAGCTGTTGAGTAGCAGAAGTAACAAAAAAAAGTGATGTTTAATTTTGATATTCGTGTTGATTTCTCTAATTTCTTACTGTTTACTAATTTCTGGTTTGGCCCCTTCTCAGTGGAGAAGATAATTTATATTGTATTAACCTTAACTTTTTTTTTTTAAAGAATTGCTTACTTTAGCAAGGTCTATCCTGGGAAATTTTCTAAGTACATTTGGAAAACAATATATATTGCATTTTTCTATGCATAGTTTGGGGTCTGAATGGTCTACTGTAGAGGTCCAAGTCCTATTTCTGTATTGATATCTGGTTGTTATTTCCATTACTGAAAGTGAGGAATTGAGCCAGGGGTAGGGATACATATCTTTAATTCTAGCACTATGGAGGCAGAGACTGGTGGATCTCTGTGAGTTCAAGGCCAGACTTGAACTTTCTCAAGAAAAAAAACTAACTAAATAAAAACAATGAAAGCAAGGAATTAAAATCTCAATTACCATGATGCTATGAATTTCTTACTTCATCTATGAATATTTGCTTCATTTGGAAGCTCTGATGTTAAATGAATAGATACTTATGACTGTGCTACACTGCTGTCAAATGCATCATTTTGACTTTATGTAATGCCTTTATCTCTTGAGACCTCAAATTAACAATATAAAGCAAACAATACAACTAAAACATGAGAAAAGGACTTGGAAGGAAATTTACCTTAAGATGATATGCAAATGATGAATAAGCCTACTAAAACATTCAACAGAATTTAGCACTAGAAAATGTAACTCGAGATCACAGTGAGAATGGCCCTTCATATGTGTTAGGGTGACTCCTACAAAATAAGTAACCCCTGAGTTCTAACTTCTCTTTCTTTTGTAGCTAGTCTCCCCTTTCCCACAGAACCAGTACTGTGAAGACAGGACACTAATATTAACAGTCCAAAGAAAGAATGCTGCTTAACTGCTTGTAAATTAATCAACAGTGGCTCTTCCCTTCTGGGTCCCATGTCCTGTGTGGTCTTTAATTGCACTAAACTGGGATGACACGTGTAGCCTTAGATACACTAGAGATGCTGAAATACCACTTCCAAGGCTAGAGTGTTTTTAATTTTACACAGTTCCCGGTCAAACACACCTCCAATGGGCTGTGAACTTTAGATTTGGCTCTCATCAACCTAGAAGCAGGTGGAGCCAGTCGGTAGAACCATGCAGCGGGCCCAGCTGTAGCTTAGCAGTTTAAAGTTTGCTCACATGGTCAAAAAAAGCTAAAAGATACACAGTAAAAGAGGTCCAGATGGGAAAACCTCTAAACAGGTTCCAGTGTGTTTTATAATGTGTATAGGCTTAAGAAAGAAAGAATATGGGTATAGACAGTCATAGAAATAAATAGTTTGAAAATTATAAAAGTAAGGTCTTTAAAGAGAGGCCAAAAGAAATATAAAAGAAAAAAGAATAAGCCACATGGAGATGGGAAATACACAGGGAATCTAAATCCCATATGTTCCTAGGTTGATTTTGAATTTTTTGATTGTTGAGAAGCAAATGACAGTTGCTAAGAGACATGGGATTGAAAGAGGAAATGATAAAATAAACCAGCCTAGACACTTTAGAAATGCCTTAACTTTAAAATAGAAGTCAAAAAATGTATTTGTAGAATGGACCTTAAAAGATGCAGTGCTTTGGGGAAGAGGTTTTGTTTTTGTTTCCAAAGGGAAAAAAAAAAAAAAGCTGTGGATTTGTTTCAGGTTAATGTGGGTCAGGTTTGATGAAGGCAGACCTCCTGAAACTTGACAGGTGATATCTATCAACAAAGGTTCTAGCTGGTCTTCCCAGGACTTGGCCATTATTTCACATTTTCTCAGAGACCTCTAAAGATGCTTTGCCCACAGACCACAGAAAACAGTCTAGAGAAAATGATGTCCATATTCCCAATAAATTGTGTGGGTGCCTGTTGTTATTTGGTGGGTTATGGATGTTCATTATCATTTTGGGGAATATAGTATATTGATACAAATTGAATTGTTGTCATACTGTATATGTGTTTCTACTCTTGTTTGGATTATTGTGCATATGCAGCTCACTTAAAAATGCAATGTATAATTAAGAAACGAAGTTAGTAGTTAGTCTATAATAATCAAACTTGTAGTCACAGTAGGTATGTTTTCAAAGTTAAATAGACAAACTTAGCTAGAAAAATGGTCTTCAAACACTCCAAAGACCTATAGAATACAGCATTTAAAATGTTTTGTTAACCTTAGATTTTTCATGACAATGAGACATGTCTGCTCTATGTACTTTCCACTATTAGTTATGCCATCTGCTGTGATGGGCAAAGCTCTTGCTGTCCATGAGACTTCCCTTGGAAGCACAGAAGACCCTCCTCTTAAGATTAAATGCCTCTTAAAAAGCATTCTGCTTACAGTCCAACCCCCAGGGTCTCCCCACCTCTGTACCTGTTTGGATGAAAATGACACCCATAGGCTCAGATATCAGAATACTTAGTCCTCAATTTGGAAAACTATTTGGGAAAGAGTAGGAGATGTGGCCTTGCTGGAGGAGGTGTGTCACTGGAGCTGGGCTTTGAGATTTCAAAGGACTCCACCATTCCCAGTCTATTCCCTCTGTGCCTCCTATTCAGGGATCAAGATGTGATCTCTCTGCTGTTTCTGCTGCCATGCTTTACTCTACCCTTACAGACTCTAACCATCTGAACCTAGAAGCCCAATTAAATGCTGTTTTTAAAAGTGCCTTGGTCATGGTATTTTTTTCACAGCAAATGTAATTAAGGCAGTAAACAGGTAACTAAGTTGGAAAGCAACTGTCTTAGTCAAGGTTTTTGTTGTTATGAAGAGACATCATGACCAAGGCAACTCTTACAAAGAAAACATTTAATTCAGGGTGGCTTGCTTACAGTTTCAGAGGTTCAGTCCATTATCATCATGGTGGGGAGCCCAGCAACATGCATGTAGATGTGGTGCTGGAGCTGAGAGTGCTACATCTTGCAGGCAACAGGAAGTGGACTGTCACATTGAGTGAAGCTTGAGAAAAAGACCTCAAAGCCCACCCCCACAATGACACATTTCCTCCAACAAGGCCATACCTCCTAATAGTGCTACTCCCTTTGGGGGACATTTTCTTTCAAACCACCACATTCTACTCCCTGGCCCCCAATTTTAGCCATATTGTGATGTAAAAATACATTCCATCCAACTTCAAAAGTCCCTATAGTCTATAACAGTTGGAAACTTATTTCAAAGTCTCTTCTGAGATTCATGACAATCACTTAAGTGTAATCACCTGTAAAAATCAAAATTAAAAATCAGATCACATACTTCCAACACCTAATGCGCAGGATATACATAACCGTTCCAAAACACAGGAAAAGGAGCATAGTCATGAAATACTGGACCAAAGCAAGATCAAAAACCAGCTGGACAAGCTCCAAACTGCACCTCCACATCTGATGTTAAAATGCTCTTCAGGCCTCCAATTCCATTCACATTTGTTGACTGCCACACACTTTTTTCTCTTGGGCTGGTTCCACTCCCTGTTAGCAGCTCTGCTTGGCAGGTATTCCACAACTGTGGCATCTATAACATCGTAGGTTCTCTAAGGCAATCCAGACTTCAACTTAATAGCTTCAAGCAGTGGCATCTCTACTAAGTCTCCATTCAGCGACATTCCTGACACATGCCTGGCCTCAGCGTCTTTATTCCATAACTCCTTTCTTCTGTCCTTAACTCTAAACTCAGAATCACATGACTGAAGCTGCTAAGTTCTGATGTTTCCTGGAGCTGGCACATTGCCCCTGAAAGACCAAACGGACACCATAATAGGCTGCTCAGTCTTCTCTCAGATATCAGGCCTCAATTTCAGTTTCCTGAGACTGAGCAAGCACTTCCTGAGAGGGCCATGAACAAAAGACAATCACTGATGCCCCTGTTAGCAGGGACAGGGAGATAGGATTCACCAAGCTTGGGCCACTGAGCCAGCCCCCACAGTCTGTACATGCTAGGTCTGCCAGCCTCCACAGCAGCTCAAGGACAAGGGCTGGGATTTGTCCAGGCCTGCCCAAAAATGGCTAACTTTAACCCCCAACTAACGCTAGCCAATTAAATGTTACTAACATGATTGCCACTCAAGTAAACCAATCCTGAGTCTGTTCCTGTATAGTCTGTAGACCTGAAGACCCCCTCTCCTTACTTTACCCACTATAAAAACTTTGCCCCATTGCGACTTGGGGTCTCTCCTGCTCTGCTCTTGTGCCAGACTCGAATCCATAAAACGACTCTTTGCTTTTGCATTGGATTTTGTCTCTTGGTGGTCTTTGGGGGGTCTCTGGGTACAACAGCCCCCTCATTCAATTAAATCTTCATTCAGGTGGGAGCTCCACCACAACCCCTGGTGCCCTGGCATCCTTATATCCAGAGTCTGGAACGTTCTGGTAGAAGATCTACCTCAACTCCCCTCCCCTGTCTCTTTCCCCAAAACCTCCCCTTCAAACCCTGCCAAACACAGCTCCTCCCCCAGAGAGGCTCAGGACCACTCCCACCGGGTATATAAGCTGCATCCCAGAAAACAGACACATGGTTCTTCTGGTCTCTAGGTCCCTTCTCCTCTCTGAGGGGCCAGGAGTCACCCAGGAACGCTTTATCAATTAAATTTGGGCTTTCCCAATTTCGGTCTGATTCGGTTTGCTGCATCGGCAGAGAGGCCTTTAGGATGAAAAGACTTATCAATCTTCACCAGCTTTTTGTCTTTCACTGCCTAAATTTGACTGTCTTGAAACTTGCTCTGTAGACCATGATGGCCTCAAACTCAGAAATCTGCCAGCCTCTGCCTTTCCAGTGCTGGGATTAAAGGCTTGTACCACCACACCGCCAAAACTGGCTCTAAGCCTTTCTTTAGTTTTATGCCACGGGTTGGAAATTTAGCTGGGTGGGATATTGCCCAAAGGTTACCACTCCCTTTATTCAATTTCTTAATCCATTTATCTCCTGGAATTTAGGATTTAGCTCTATTCCACTTCTTGGTGCTCTTTTTCTCCTCAAAGTTTACATTTTGTAATTTACCCTGCTCAGCTTTCTCCTTTTCACTATAAATCTTCATTAGAGTTACCACTAATATCCACACACAGAATCTATACTATGATGTTTCTTCTGCTAATGGAGTTAATCCAAAACTCTTCACTTTAGCCTCAAGCGGACTCTTCCTGCAATGACAAAGACAGCTACTTTCTTCACCAAAATATCACAAGAACGCTCTCTAGGCAACATGCTAAAATTCTTCTCCTCCAACCTTTTGAGTGAGCCCCCCACAGTTCATCAAATCACACTCAGCACCACTGTCTTCCATGCTGCTAAGAGTATGGCCCATTAAGCAGTGCTTAAAGCACTCCACTATTTTTATAACCCAAAGTACCAAAGTCTAAATTCTTCCAAACAAACACATGGTCAGGCCTATCACAGCAATATCCCAGTCCCTGGTACCAACTTCAGTCTTAGTTCAGATTTTCATTACTGTGAAGAGACACCATGACCATGGCAACTCTTGTAAAGAAAACATTTAATTGAGGGTGGCTTGCTTACATTTTCAGAGGCTCAGTCCATTATTATCACAAAGAGGTACATGGCAGTGTGCAGGCAGAATATTATATCTTGTAGGCAGCAGAAAGTTGACTGACTGTCACACTGAGGGAAGCTTGAGAAAGAGATACCTCAAAGCCCACCCCCCATAGTGATACACTTCCTCCAACAAGGCCACACCTCCTAATAGTGCCACCAAATTTGGGGGCCATTTTCTTTCAAACCACCACAGTAACTAAGGCAGTTTGTGTGATCAGAAGGAGAGGTGACTTACCAGGTAGGCAGGCCCCTTTCTGAAATATCTCCTCCTTTGGTGCCCTTAGAACCTGACTGACCTTGAGACAAAAGCCAAAATACTACTTGCAAGCTCAGCTCCACGATCCTGCTAAGTTTTGGCCTCCAAGTGTGATTATGATGTGCCCAGAAGGTCAGTTACACCTTCTTGAAGATTTCTCAAAGACCTGACATCATTTCAAATCTAGTGCATGTGTAACACTGGATCTTTGACACAGACAGTTAAGTACATCTTGGCTCTTCGAAGAGTCAGTTATGAAAGTGGTTAAGACTGTGAAAAACATGGTAAGAACTGGATTCCACCACCTTGACCAAACGTAATATTTGTGTTCTTTAAGAAGTTTAAAATAAAATAGCATTTTTTAAAGTTAACGTATCTTCTGTGACAAAAATTATCCTAATGGGTCTTGTTGATCAAGTGAATTCACTTACCACAGAAATCCTTTCTTATTCAAAAGCATTTCCTTTTTATTGTGACTGTGTTTTCACACGTATAATATTCCATATCTCTTTCTCACATTTACTGGGTCCTTTCTGTTTTACCTTCTCTTCTAAAATTCTTCACATTCTGGGGGGGCTCTTTGCTTAAAGTCTCAAAGGCCAGGACATATGGCACATCTGACCATTTTCTGTCCCTTACAAATGTAGCTAGAGGGTGGCGTCAAAGGTTGGAGCACTACTGATTAATTTTTTTCAGCACCTAATGTCAATCATCGGGTGACATTGTTTGGTTTGTATAGGTCAAGTTTGTCTAAGGTAAAAATAAAAGTAACTAATTTGCTTACATACAGTGAATTGAAAGGAATTATCAGTAAATTTACATGTTCACTTTTATGTAGAAGCCAATTTGTATTAACTTCTTAGGGGGAAAATATATCACGGAAGCATATACATATTTACATCACATATATCACAATATGTGTTAAGGTAGATAACAACTACATCAAATCATAGGTGCAGCTTGCAGCTGGACCTGAAGAGCAAATGGCACCTAAGCAATTACGTAGAACGACTACAGAAACTCAATAGAAACTCCAAAGACATATAGATGACTGTGTTCATCAGAGTGCTTCCATAGTGGACATTCAAATCTCCATCACAGAGATCTCACCCTAAGCACCATGGAGACACAGCTTTAACTCTTCACTGAGATCCCTGCAGGGAGTTCCCAAGGCAGTATGTGCTGAGAGAGCACTGGGTAGGGAGTGTCTCAGACTCCAGGTCACTCTGGCTCCACAGCAGCCTCAGACATTCACTTGAGGTGTATAAATAGTATTGACTAGCGGTTGAGTTATTACATGAGAGAGTAGCGCTCAATGCTCCAATTGAGAAGCTCACCAAAGCTGGTGATGCATGCCTTTCACGGGAGCACTCTAGAGGCAGAGGCAGGTGGATCTCTCTGAGTGGGAGGAAAGCCTTGACTACAGAGTGAGTTCCAGGACACCCAGGAGCTACAAAAGGAAACCCGGTTTCAAAAAAAAAAAAAAAAAAAAGAGAAGTTCACCACAAAAGGAAACTCTTTAAGTGAAAAGACGTTCAGGGTGGAGAGACCGTTGAGACATACAGTGTTTGCTCTGCACGCATAAAGACCCAAGTTTGAGCCTAGGACCCAAGTTTTAGAGGGAGGGGTGGTAGAGCATGCTGGCCATCTCAGAAGTACTGAGGTAGAGACAAATGGATTCTGGGGACTCAGTGGTCAGCCAGCCTAACCTGCGGACTTGCTAATCCCCAAGTCAGTGAACCCTTCTGTCTCAAACTAAAGATGGGAAACAGGTAGAGAATTACAGCCTTGCTAGTTCTCTGGCATCCCCTGCACAGGCATGAGCACAGAGTATGTGGGCACTACCTTTGACCATGATCACACCCCTGCCCTTCACCACACAAACAGGAAAAGAAACAGAATTATCAAATGTCAGCTGTACCAGACAATTCCTGCCTGCCAGTCTAATGTTTTCTATGAAACTGATTTCTGCAGTTGTTGTTTGTTTTATTTTTTTGAGATAGTATCTCCCCATGTAACTCTGCCTGGTCTTTAACTCAGCAGAGACCTGCTGCCTGCCTGTGCCTCCCAAGAGCTGGGGTGAAAAGCAGATTCCACTGTGAATAGCTAGGAAGTTGCTTCCATTTTGAAAACTCCATCCATGTAAGCATGAGGACTTAGTGAAATGCTTTTTGTGGTGTCAGCTACACCCCACCCCCACTCCCCATTCTTCAGAACATTTCATTCTTCAGAACAAACACAAAAACTCCAGAAATGACAGTTTGTGCCTGTTATCCTGGACACAGGAAGATTCCTAGGTTTTGAAAGCTGTCCAGTCTAGCCAAAGCCATGAGCTCACAACTTCAGAGGGAGACCCTGCCTCAAACACCTAAGTTCACTTTCTTCAAGGCCTGTGCACACCCAGTGTTGACCTCTGGCTACCACAAATGAGATGAGGGCCATCGCAGTGACAGGAAAAGCACAGCTTTCAGACAGGCCAACCAACAACTCTTGGGTGGGCCAAACTTCTTCGGTTTTTAAGACAAGGAAAGAGGACAAGGGCAGTCAGAAGTGGAGATGCAGATGGGAAGAGAGAGTGGGTGGGGTGTGAAGATGGATAGACATGGCCAGAGAGGTGCAGGAAGGCTGCCCAGGAGGGCAGAGGAAGCTGGAAGCAGCAGAGGTGGGGAGCGGGTGTGGAGGTGTAGCTGCCACCACAAAAACATGCACACTGCAGCGTGGATTACTTGCCTTTCTGGTTGCAGCTCACTGTGGCCATTTTCTTTGTCTTCTGTTCAGGTTTGCTGCCCCAAAGTCTCCAAGGACAGGCTGGTGAATGACTGTTGTAAGTAATCCAGGGCTCCTGGGCACTGTGGATGTAGAAGCCTGGAGCCCCTGCTTCTAGGTTCCTTCCCATCGCCTGAGGGCTACCTGGAATATGACTCACTGGAGTGGCAAGATTGCCATCCTCAGGGAATGGGGACCAGCCTTCAGGGACCCTGGAGTGGCTTTGAAAGCATCTGAGCAAACAAATGAGAACCAGGAACTGGTTTTGGCTAGATCATGGAGGAACTGCCTAAAATTCACAACCCAAATTTCAAAAACTTTCTGTGGGTGGAGCAACCCGCAGGGAGTGACTGAGGCTTTCCCTCCATTTTTGACAGCTCACATTGTTCCTATTGCAGCCCAAGTCTGGAGAAGAAACCATGGCGCTGAGTGCAGCCACCAAGCTCATTCATTGCCACCTGTTTCTGTCCCTGCTGATGGTCAGGATGTGTCTCAGGCTAGCTGATGATTTCCCAGAATCAGACTGTGGTGGGGTGGTGGTGGAGTGTGTGTGAAGACACAGTGTGGAAGGCAGCCTGGGAACTCAGCTTCTCTGGACTCCTTCCAGAAGAGCCCAGGTCTCAAGTTCCTTCTAGCCCTCACCCCAGCCCTTCTCTCTGTATCAAAACCAGCTCTCAGGCTTTCTCTGGGCTCTTTGCTTTTGAACTTCTCAGTGTGCTTTACTAGATGACAGCTCCTGCAGCCAGCAGCTGCCCCACTCACTCTCACCCCTCCTCCCAAACGTCTGGATCTTTGATGGAGGAGTTCACTCTGTAGCCCAGGCTAGCCTTGACTTCACTCTGTAGCCTAAGCTGGCCTTGAACTATAAACGTGCACTCAAATGCAGGAATTGAGGGTCTGTGCCACCACACCAAGATTACACCCCACTCACTAGGTTTATTGTTGAACCACATCCAGCTCCCCTCCCTTCTGCTGTGGATATCGTTCTGTATAAGTAAAACACTGATTGGCCAGTAGCCAGGCAGGAAGTATAGGCGGGACAAGGAGAGAGGAGAATTCTGGGAAGTGGAAGGCTGAGTGAGAGAGACACTGCCAGCCGCCACCATGACAAGCAGCATGTGACGACGCCGGTAAGCCACGAGCCTCGTGGCAAGGTATAGATTTATAGACATGGATTAAGTTAAGATACAAGAACAGTTAGCAAGAAGCCTGGCACAGCCATACAGTTTGTAAGCAATATAAGTCTCTGTGTTTACTTGGATGGGTCTGAGGGGCTGTGGGACTGTTGGTAGACAGAGATTTGTCCTGACTGTGGGCCAGGCAGGAAAACTCTAGCTACACCCTTCCCTGCTTTGTCTCACTAGAACAGAGCTTTAAGTCTCTCCTTCACTAACTGCCAACACATACATACCCCTGACTGAAGATACTCTCCATCAAACCCACCCCTTCCCACCACACAACCCAAAGCAGAGGGATGGGCATAATTTCCACTGTGTAGGACAGTTAAATTGTGCAGAATAGGATCATATGGAAGGTTCTGCCCTTGCACCCCAGGCCCATCTGGTCTACCTCCTGGACAGGCAGCATTAAATAATAGTATTCATTTAGTCAGAAATCAGTTTTCCTATAAAAGTCAGGTACCAAATATTAACAAATTGGCAAGCCATGCTGTATCTGCCTCTTCATCAAATACTCAGTCGATGAACAGGAAACCAGATTTGGCCTCAGACCTAGTCTTCTGACCCCAGATTAAGGCACATGCAGTATCACAGGATTGGTGCCCATCCCCACATCACCTTCCCCAAGTGATGTGAGAGGTTCCTGTGTCAGAGTCCACAGTGAGTCCTGCACTGCCTGTGGCTTCTGGTGAACTGGAGGAGACATGAGAGGGACTAAAGTTTGTCACCCACTGACCTCTCCTCCGCTGTCCCGTGGGTTCTTTGGTTCACACAACCCACAGGGACATCAGTTAGGCTGAGGTGTCAGGTTACTGGGGACCTCATTCCTGACACATCTTCCACGGGAAGGTTTTTTTAAGTGTACTGTACAGGAGAACAACGGAGGCTGTGTCAGACAAAGGTCTCCTCCTGCCATTGAAGCCCTGACTATCAAAGTGCCATGTCTTGCCACTGTGGTGATTTCTTTCTGAGCCTCTTCTCTGCATCCTGGGCCTGTCTACCTAATGTCCTACCTACCTACCTCGTAGGAGAGAAGCCCGGTTCGAAGTAATCCCCTGAGGCTTCGTGGTCCCTGATATCCCATGACCAGAGACCCCTGTCCCTGGGATCAGCATGATGCTAACAGCCACTCTGGATGATGCATGTTAGGGGCCTGAGTTAGCTGAGAGGTCCAGAGTTCTTGCTGCTCTTCCACAGAAACAGAGTTCAATTCCCAGCACCCGTGGTAACCAACACACAACAACCTGAAAGTCTAGCTCCAAGGGAGCTGAGGCTGCCTTCTGGTCTCGGTGTACACCCACATGCACAGAGACATGCTCACACACAGTCACACAGACATACACATCAATTTTAAAAGTTAAACATGAAAAAAAATTTTGTAAAAAATGATACATGTTTCTCTGCTGTCCTGTGTCACCAGCTTGCTTCTGACTCTAAGGGTCCATATTGTGATTCTTCAATTAGGAACTTCCATGAGCCGTACACAATACCTTTCGTAAGTATAGATGCCTCAGTAGTACAGATTGGCATGGATCATTGGCACTATAGGGCATGGTGTGTGTGTGTGTGTGTGTGTGTGTGTGTGTGTGTGTGTGTGTGTGTGTGTGTGTCTGTGTGTGTTGCATCTCCCTGGAAAAGGCTTATCACATCAGAATTATTAGAGATAGCCAGGTACTGAGTTTCACAAAGGGCCTGTAGTGTTTTCAGAAAGAGGCTTTGTCAGTTATCAGGAAGAAATTCTGGACCTACATAAGTGTTGAACTTCACTTTCGGAAAAAAAACAAAACAAAACTTTTTTTTTCCTTCCTTGCTTCCAATTTTCATTGATGTCTTCTAAAGAATTGGGTCCTTTGGGTGAGTTGTGGTTGATTTCCTACACTCTGACCAGTTTTGTTCACTTGCAGTTGGTCTTGAGAGCTGAGTCTTTCCTGTCTGGTTTGAGCTCTGGCCTTTGAGGCTGTGGTGTCTCCTGTGGATGTCCTCACTGGAGCTCTGCTCTCTACTTCATCATCTACCTCAGCACCTGGCTCTTTCTGGTGGAAGCTGCCGCCAAATCCGGGGACAAATCACTCTCCAAACGCACTGGAGAGTTTCACCTTCTTGTGGTTCTCTGAGTCTATCTTCCTGCAAGCCCAGTACCAACACCTTCTATGATCCACTGCTCCTTCTTCAGCCATGTGAGTTCATTCATTGACCCAGCTCCTAAATGGATTTATGTTAGACATAGATGATGCTCACTTCATCATTATCTACTTTAATGTGTGGATTTTGTCAGCTTTTAGCTCACAACTAAAATGAGAGGCCTGGCCCTGCAGAGGGTTCATGTTCATGTGCTGTGGGATATCATTCTGTATGCTGTGAATATGTGTTGCTCTGATTGGTTGATAAAGGAAGCGCTGATTGGCCAGTAGCCAGTTGGAAGTATAGGTGGGGTACGCAGATCAGGAGAATTCTGAGAAGAGGAAGGCTGAGTCAGGAGTCGCCAGCCAGACACAGAGGAAGCAAGATGACAAGGCAGAACTGAGAAAAGGTACCAAGGCACATGGCTAAACAAAAATAAGACTTATGAGCTAATTTAAGTGTAAGATCTAGTCAGTAATAAGCCTGAGCTAATGGCTGAACAGTTATAATTAATATATAATTAATATAAACTCCAGTTCCAGGGGATCAGAATCCCTCTTACAGCATCTATGTGTCCCTGTACACTCAGGAGCACACATAGGGACATAAAATTTAAAAAAAGCAATTTTTTTAAAAAAGCATTTAGTCTTTTGAACATTGGGATTCATGTCTCACAGTGGCCATTTTAAGACTTATATCAACTTTGTTTCTTGCTTTTCTTTATTAGCAATATGTTTTATTTAACCAACTGTCTTTTAAATGTGACCTTAACATAGAGTCAATATAAATCTCCGAAAAGATATTTTACTTCCTTTTTAGTTTAGGCTGGAGAGATGCAAAGAAGTTAAGAGCACTGGTTGCTCTTCCAGAGGTCCTGAGTTCAATTCCCAGCACCCACACAGTGACTCACAACTGTCTATAATGAGACCTGGTGCCCATTTCTGGCTTGCAGCTGTACTTGCAGGCAGAACACTGTGTATGTAATAAAAAATAAACCTTTACAAACATACAGGAATGTGATAAAGATTGCCAAGGTCCTAACTAGTTCAATATGGTATAAAAATTTCCCTGTAAGCAAGGGGTGGAAAAAAGATTCACATCTACTATCAGTTGACATGTTAGATTTTTAAGTCAATATAATTATTTTGGAATAACTCTTATTCCATAAAAACATTCAAATCTACTTGTCTATTTGGTCAAAGCTACAGTTCTAGTACTTGGAGGCAGGGGGATTTTTACAAGAATTCAAGCCTGCCATGGTTATATCTTAAGTTAAAGGCCTGCTTGGACTATAAAGCAAATCCCTATGCCCCAAACACAAAAAATAAAAGGTAAGTTAAATGACGAGCTGCTGTGGGATGGTCTGTATGTCAAGTGTGTTGCTGATTGGTCAATAAATAAATCACTGATTGGCCAGTGGCTAGGCAGGAAGTATAGGCAGGACAAGGAGGAGAATAAAGCTGGGAAGTGGAAGGCTGAGTCAGAGAGACACAGCCAGCCACCATGATGACAAACAGCGTGTGAAGATGCCGGTAAGCCACGAGCCATGGGGCAAGGTATAGATTAATGGAAATGGATTAATTTAAGCTGTAAGAACAGTTAGCAAGAAGCCTGGCACGGCCATACAGTTTGTAACCAATATAAGTCTCTGTGTTTACTTGGCTGGGTCTGAGCGGCTGTGGGACTGGCGGGTGAGGGAGATTTGTCCTGACTGTGGGCCAGGCAGGAAAACTCTAGCTACAACGAGCAAAGACAGAAACACAGGTATTTTTCCTGGCCTTTCATATTTCCTTATTTTTTTCATGTTTGCTGATTTTTTTTTAATTTACAATCTCTTATTCAATGCCCGTACAACTCCAGAAATATCTGAAGTCTTATCATAGCAGAGTTTAGAGTGGCAGAAAGATCTAGAAGGAAAAAATGAAATTGAGAAGGGTTGTGTGACTGAGTTCTGTGGTCTGTGAGGTGGGGGAGTGTCTGAGAAATGAAGAGGTGTGGGATGCTGTAACTGGGTACACAGGAGCCCACTGTAATCCACACCCCTGTTTGTCAATAGGTGCTCCCTGCTGCTCCTCTTCCTCTGTAGTCTGACCTCCAGCCCTCATCACCAGCTGTGTCGGGTGACTCTTGAACAGTTCATGTGCCTTCTTCAGCAAAGCAAACAAAGATATCTCTTGGAAACCTGTGCCACTGACTTCTGACCAAATGGTGGACAACTCTGAAAGTGTGAGTCCTCGGAGCCTGACTCACCAGGGCATCTAAGTGCAACAGGCCGTTGCCAGCAGGGGCTTCTTCTCCATTTGTTCCCTTTCCTGTCTTATTCTTAGATGATAGCTTTGTGGAGATCAAGCTGGGCTGGGCTCTAAACTACTCCTCACTGTGCAAAACACTGGCTTGCCCTGGGTGACTCCATTTTACATGCAGCAGTTGGGGCTCCCTTCTGAGTGCAATGCGGAAGTTGGATGACACCTCACTCTGTACAGAGACACACGCCTGTCCAGGACCATCCACAAGGCACAGGCTGATGATTAACTTAATCCTGAAAATAAAAATGTGTCTCCTATACACTTATCAAAATAGGAATCAGTGAGTACATGTGCCTATCACAACCATATCAGAGGATCAGGCCTGAGAACTTATCTGACACTCTCACCTGGACCCCTGAAGAGGACACCTAACACTGCAACAGTCAGGGCCCCCAGCCTGTCACCTGGTTGTTAGTGTGTCAAGGAACCAGCAGGCAGAGAACTCCTGGCCATCTTCAAAACTTCAGCTCCATCCCCACTGCTAATGCCTTCTACTTGAATCACTTTCCGACACTTTAGCTGCTGGTCATCCTAATGTGGTCCTGCATCTCACCTGCTGGATCCTGTGGTCCTGCACCTCACCTCAGCAGTGCCACCGAATCCTGTGGCCCAGTGCAACCCTGCAACCCTGCAGCTCTCCACCAGCTTCCTTATCAGTCCATCTAACCCCCTGCATTGAGTCTCTCCGTGTGTCTATGACCGCTCTGTCTCTGCCTCCAGTCTGGTCTCTGTAATCTATGGTGGCATCTCTTCCACTCTTCTGAAGCCATTCTGTAATATAGATATATATGCTTTTGCATGGCGTATAATGTCTGATCTGAGAGTTTATGTTAGTGATTAAGACAAGAGTAAAAGAGCCCATGTTGTCCAGGGACCAGTTAAAAAGGTAATTGGGCCTACTTGGCAATCACAGCCAGTGAAGTGGACGGAGATTGAACATGGAGACACACATGTGAGCACCTGTCCTGCAGGCATAGCTCTCTTGTTCAGGATTTCACTCATAATATTATAGGGGCCCAGGGAGTAAACAGTCCATTGGCCAAAAACTTGGAAATACATAAATTTTTCACAAACATGAAACTTCTGGTACTGTAAATAAAATTCAGCATCCCTACCAAACACTGGTCAACAGAGACTATGCTTGTTCCACTGACCCAGTGCTTGCCGAGCACCACAGTGTAATCATTCAGGATGACATCAGAGCAAGATGTTAGGGACAGGGAAGGCACCCATCCAGCTCTCATGAGGAGTGGGCTAGCAAAAATAAACAGTAAAGCAGAAAAAAAAGAAGTGAGTGAACCTCAGATCCACATCTATGATTATTTATATATAAGATGGAAATAGAATTATACTATCCTAAGAATTTATACTGCACAAAAAAAACTGAGAAAACTGCTAGCTTGGTTATGCAAGTAACAAACTACAGAAGGTATAAACCCTGAATCAGTGAGTGCTTCCTCTAGGCCTTGGTCCTCAACGCTTTGACCTTTTACTCGTGGCCACTGAAAACTCAGAAAGTCAGTTACACTAGACTTGAGGAACAGATAGTGGTTTTAATCTGTTATGTAACTTTCAGGGATGACCAACTCACAGCCCAGGATGCCCATGTGTCTGCAGCTGCCCACGGACTGCTCCAACAACTACCATAAACAAGAGAGGAAAGAGATGAGAGTTCCCCAACTGGGCCACCAAAATGTTGTTCCAGGAAGATGAGCCCAAAGCATGGGGCAAAAGCATTTACTAAACCAAACATGTATATCACCTCATCCAAGAGTGAGGAACCACCTCACAGAAGGAGGAAGAAAGGATGTGAGAACAAGAAGGGGTGGAATGCTGTGAAATGCTGTTTTCCAGCTGCAATGGAGCTGTTGCTCTGCTGAACTCTGAGCAGCTTTGCGTAATTGCATGATCCCTGCACAAGAGCAGGCCTGTCCACCTTCCCTTCATGGAGGGAGAGGGGCTCATGAGGCTCCAGAGCTCCCTGGGGCTATAAATACAATTAATGGTGCTGGAAGGGGAGAGACATTTTCAACAATGTCTTAAGATGCTCATGTTCCTGTACTTAACCCCTCACCCACACTTCTAAAATCATAATTATAATAATTGAGACACACATAAATACACAAACAGACACAGACACACACACACACACACACACACACACACACACACACACACACACACACACACACACGAAGGTAAAGCAGAAGCAATAGCACCTTAAAGAGAAGGGTGTCTTGTGGGAGAGGGATGGAGAGGGTAATAAGGAAAGGATTAGTAGGGCTGAAATAGGTTTTATTTATATATATTTATATATTTATCTATGAAAATGTCATAATGAAACCAATGCTTTGGCGCTTTTCTCTGTTAATGACTAGATGACACAGCCCATATAGACATAGAAAGCATGAGTCAAATCTGTACAAATATTGATGCTCATCCCTGTACTTGGAGAATCTTCATGCAGGCAGCTAGTTGTGCATATTGTCTAACATGGAATTACCCAGAAGGAGCCCAATTCTATAACCTCTGTGAGATTCAGATCACATCCCACAACGGCTTGTGTCCTAACACCATAAAATGACTTCCAGGGTTGAGATCTGGCAGTAAGGTACACGAAGTAACATCTGACAAGGTCTAGAGTAATCTCCTTAGTGTGCAAGAGAAGAGTCTGATATTTGCTGATTTTGTTATCTGAGAGCCACTGGAAGGCCCTTCACTTGAGATATTTAAGGACCTGGAGAGCTTGGACATTAACTAAAGCTTGTTATTTGAAAAACCTGACCTTCTATGGGTATAAAGCCTTATGTCCCCCAGGTGACCCAAGTTATGTGAGCATCCAGGTTGGTGGCTGGCAGAATTTTTGTAATGTTATCATAATATTGTATGAACATGTGGTTATGGTTTGCCTGTTGTGATGTCTGTTCTTGGTGGTCAACTTGACTACATCTGGAATTAACTAATATTCAAAAATGACTGGCACACATGTCAGGAATTATTTGATAATTGGATCCTTTGAAGCTGTAGGATCCACTTCTAATCTGGTTCTTTGAGGTGGAAAGCCACATCCTTAATCTAGATCTTTTGAGGTGGGAAGCCACACCTCTAATCTGGGCCACACACAGGAATCTTATATAAGGACTTGTGAGAAGGAAGTTTTAGCTATTTCCCAGCTTGCTCTGGCCTCGCTAGCAAGCCCATTCTTTCCCTGGAATTAGAGCCTTCCTCTTAGGGATTCCAGCACACACTGAAGGTCAGCTGAGACATCCAGTCTTGTGCACTGAGCACCTTCCATGTCTTGGCTGTTCATAGCCAGTCATTGTTCGCTTATTTATTTAATGTTAGCTTGTTTGGCAGAATCACATTCTGTATAACCCAGGCTGCCTTTGACTTGCAGCAATCTCCTGCAATTTCATGCTCCTGAGGGCTGGGATTACGGGTTTGTCACCTAGTCAATCTTCATTTCTCACTTAATTTTCTGAACAAACATCCAGCTTACCACCAGGCTCTACCCATGAAGAACTTCTACACAATTTTACCCAGGAAAGGGCTTTAACTCTTGATTCCTGGGGCCTGAGGCAACATCACACCAATCCTGTGCCCTCTCATCCACCCAAAGCAGGAGAATGGGGCTTTGTAGTGGTGGTCAGTGGGCCACAGGGAAGCTCCTGCCCTTGCACCCCAAGTCCATCTGGTCCACCATCTGGGGCAGCAGCATCAGATAGGGCTGTTCATTTGGCAGGAGTCAAGTTTTCTGTAAAGATGTACTAAATATTTGCATCTTGACAAGTCACACCATATCTATCTCCACATCAAAAGCCCAATTCTGCCTTGGGTATGATGACAGGATGTTATAACACACAAGTGGACAGGGGACAAGATGTGGCCTTTATCTTAGTCTTCTGACCCCAGAACAGTGTATAGTCTGTATCCCAACATTAGTGTCTGTTCCCCAGACCACATTCATCAAGTGAGACCAAAGCTGCCTGTTTCACAGTCAACAGTGGGTCCTGTGCTCCCTGTGGTTATGGGTGACAGAGGAAGGATCTGAGGTTGCACTCCACTCTCTCTCTTTTGCTGTCCAGTGTATTTCCTCATTCAAGTGACCTGTAAGTTGAGGCTGAGGTGACAGTCTAGGGGATGGTTAATCTGAGTCATTCTTCATGATAAGGTGTAGTTGTAAGTATGTGATCTGGAGGAGAAGAATAGCTTTGTCACACAGACATCTTTCTTTGTAGAACAGCTATGATCTACAAGGATCCACAATGTCACAGTTACCATTTACTTCTGGGATCTTCTCTGACTTCTGGGCCTGTCTACCTCATGTCACAGTAGAGGTGGGATCCAGCTCATGGTGGTCCCCTGGGGCTGCATTGTCACTGGTGTCACAGGACCAGAGGGCTGCTCTCTCTCTCTCTCCCAGTAGCCACTTTGAAATTATGTGACTTCCTCTGTTGTGGCTGTGCAGACTTGCTCTCAAACTCTAGGGTCTCTATTGTGGTTCTTCAATTAGTTACCACCAAGAACTCCACATAGCACCTTTTCCTGGCACACATGCCTCAATGTCACAGATTGTCCTGAGTCATGATATAGGGGACATCAGGATACATTCACAATGCATATATTATCTATGGAAGCTTTAATTCACAAGAGCTGAGCTGAGCAGTTTAACAGAGATTATCTGCCTACAGACCCTTTAGCCCTTTACAGCAGAATCTAGGGGCTCTGTGTCTGTCTAGGTGGAACAGTGAACCCCAGAGAAGAGCTGCACCTGCTATGGGGGTGAGGAGTCCTCCTTGTAACAGGAATCTTAATAGGTCTTATTAATAAAAAAACCCCAACTCTGTGCCAGCTATTGGGGTAAATTCTGAAGGATCAGAGAAACAGAACAAGCCACAGCCAACTTCACCTTACCAACTCCTCAGCTGATCTTGCTTCCTCAGACTTTAGTCTTCTGAGTCCTCCCCCTAATGAATCTCAGCTGCACTGCTTAAAAGCCCAAAAGCTTACACCTCCTTATTTGAATCTTGTCTCTCCTCCTAGAAATGGACTCTGGTCTCTCTGAGAAGTAGTTCTGTTGTGGACACTGGGCACAGGAGCCCAGCTTTGTCCTGGGTGGCAGTTCTCTGCCTCCTGATCATGCATTCAATGGCTAGTCATCAAGATCTGGCAACATGTAACTGGCTTACCATCTATTTGCCTGAAGGGATGGTTCAACATATAAAAATCTGTCAATGTAATCCACCACATAAACTGAAAACAAACAAACAAACAAACATGATCATCTCGTTAGACGCTGAAAAAGGTGTTGTTGGGGTTGGGGTAGAGAGTGTAGCAAGGGAAGAAGGAATCTAAGGCAGTGTGTGTGGGGGTGTGTGATGGAGCTGAGGTTTGAGAGGGAGGAGAGAGTTAAGGTAAGGCCCATAAGGGTAGACAGGGGATCAGGACAGGGATGAGGGTGGGGTAAGGAATAGGCCAGGAGGAAGTAGCGCACACTGCCAAAGGTCAAAAGGGTGTGAGGATCATTGGGGAAAGCACGGGGCATTTCGGGTTATGAGTTGGAGTGGAAGATAAAGGGGTAAAGGAGGGAACAGCAGTGAGAGGCTGAGGGCTGCCAGCAGAGCAGAGAGGGCCCTAGAGCTGGGGCTAAAAAGAAGGCAAGGACCTGGGTGGGTTCTAGACAGTAGGGGTAGGACAGGATGGAGTGGAGGGAGGGGGTCAGCAGTGGGGGAAAGTGGAAGGTGAGACCAGCCAAGCTTGGGGACTGGGACAGGGACTGGGAGGAAATGAAGAAACCCCACCAACAGACCCTGATACTTCCTCTCTGACTGCAGACAAGTGATTGCTGCACAGGCCCAAAGAACTGACTTTATCCCTTGACTTTCTGCCCTGCTTCAGCTGCCTAGGGTCTCCGAGGGTGCAGCCAGTTTGTGTGGGGAGGGACCACATGGAGTGGGGGGGGGCAGGGGACACCAGAGTCACAGAGACCAGGCTGCTCAGCTTCTGCCTGGGTGCCATGCCTGTCTTAGAGGGAGGGCCTGAGCCTCCTGGAGGCTCTCCTGGAAGCTGATGTAACCACAAAATCGATCAAGAATAAATAGATATGACAGACAAAACACTAACTGCCTGAAGTCACAGCCCTGATTCTGAAATTTTCATGAAAATTATCATCAGGAGGTTACCTTTCTATTCACAGTGCCCTTCCTATCAGAGACTGTGTTTAGAGGAGAGACCAATGACCTGGGCCACAATTACCAAGATCCCTAATTGCAACAACCTGCCTCTGTTCCACAGTACCAGCCTGTACAGTCCAAAGCCTGGGGTTTGCTCTCTACCTCACCCCACATTCTTTCTTCTCTCAGAGATTTTCAGAAAAGCTGAGAAATTTCAGTTTCTGTTGCCATTCTGTGGTTTAACATAAGCCACTTTCTATCTGGCCTTCATATCATATCCCCTGTGACACCTGTACTTCTCTGAGCCTTTTTACACATGCCCTTCACAAGTAAATGTTAGTTACTTGAAATAGACACTAAACTAAAGAATGTCTGTGGTGGCAGCAGTAATAGATTCACTTCCTCTTCCACGGTGACCTGGGCTGGATCACCCCCACTGATGGTGGGCCTTGCTGTGACTCACTGTCCCCTCTGGAGACATTCCACAGAAACAGTGCATCTCAACCATTCTCCATAACTGCTAAGCCTGTTAGACCGACAATGGAGACCACCGTCACTGCCCCTTACATTGTTTTCTTTTCTGTTTTAACTTAGGGTGGCAACCATAATGCAAACACAGCATGGAGGCAATACTGACATGAAAAATACACATTGCAGTACAGAGGCCATTCACAGCCTCCCCCCACCCCTCCCCTACTGCACCTCCTCTCCCAGGAACTCCCCATCCCCTTTTCATGTATCTTATGTTCTGTTGTCCCTCTTCATCTCTGACTTATACTCTCTCTCCCCTCTCGGGGGCTTCTTTTTATTTCCTGGTTTCTCCCCATACTTACTCCACATCAAATAATTATATTTAACCTATAGAGCTGGGATCCCCAATGAGTTCAATTTCATTTCAGTTACAGATCTGGGGAGAGCTGGGGTTTTGGGGTGTCACAGGTCAGACACCATAGCCAGCTCAGAGAGCTGAGGCCAGTGAAAGACCCTGTGTCCTAAAGCAAGGTGAATGAAACCTGTGGATCCACACCAAGATTAATCTCTGTCCAATAAGTGCACACACACACACACACACACACACACACACACACACACACCCCTTCACATACATTTCACCTACAAAAACACTCTTTAAAAAAGTAATAGCAAATTCAAAAAATTTTCTACCAAGGATCTGGACTTATCCTATGTAAAAGTCTCTTCTAAAACATTAAAAAAATCATTTTTATCTCATGTGTATGAGTGTTTTATCTGTGTAGGTCTCTGCACCATGTGTGTGCAGCGCCCCTGGAGGCCAGGAGCCTTCCTGGAATCCCCTGGAACTGCAGTTACAGAATGTTGTGAGGTTCCAATCTAGGTCCTCCAAATGAGCAGCTGGTGCTCTTAACCTCAGGAGTCTTCTCTCCAGAACCCAGAAGGGTCTTTTCCTTGGAAGAAATTTTTTACTTGGAGAACTTTCCTGAAGGTCTCAGGTTCCAGTGTCAGGGAGGTAAGCAGAAAAGCACAGACTTTCTTCTCCACAAGACAATTTTGTCTTCAACAGAGAGAGAGTAAAAGGGAGGAAATGGAGGTGTGTGTGTGGGGGGTGACTAGAGAGGGCTGGGGGAGGGGAGACAGTGGCTAGCAGAGGGACAGGAACTGGAGGGTGCAAAGACCTTTGGGATGATGGGGAAGGGACCTGGAGGGGCAAAGGAGTGTGGAATGGAGGAGAAACTTGAGAAAGAGGAAGGAGAAGTGAGGAAGAGCAGGCTGGAGGTCCCAGGCAACCCAGAGGGAAGGTCTAGGAGACTGGGCATGTGTAGAAATCTAGAGAAGCAGGGCAAACTGCCAAAGCAAAGATTCTGGGCCACCTGGTGATCAGGGTAGTAATGACGCTGTGGGAGCCCACAAAGGTTTCCTAGTGAGATCTGAGCTTGCTTTACTCAGCAGGGCTGCATTAGAGGATGGACTGACCACGTGCATGGTCACCAGGTGTTTGGAAGGGTCTGTACTTGGCTGAGCTCGGGAGAGGTCTTCAGCTCCACCTCTTGGGATTCCTACAAAAAGCCCTTTAGAAGAGCCAGAAGGGGTCTGTGGATATTGATCCAGGCCTTCCTGGGGCTATTCTGTGTATCTGTTTCTCTCCCCTCTATCCTTCTATCTAAATCTCTTATCCTGCACTCCTCAAGAGTACCCTGGGGTAAAATATGGGAGCTGGGCTCCCAGCTGGGCTCCGACATGACATGGTGTTGCTGTGGACATGGAAACCTCACAGGGACAAGGGCGGTTAAATTCTGCAGAGAACCACCTGAAGGTACCCACTTTATCTTTCCTGATTCTGTTGCTGAAGGTCGCTGAGGGCTCAGCTGCCTGTGAGTGAGGTAGGCACCAGATGCTAGGACTGCAGTGTCCTCGCCTCTCAGTTCACATGGCGCTCTCTGAGCCCCCAATCCTGATGGAAATCACAGTGCACTGGGTGGATCAGAGCCACGGGGCCCCGAGGTATCCCCGAAGGGATGCAGGAAAAGATGGGAACTAGGAACCCACAAGGCTGGATGGAGCACGGGAAGGACTGAATTCACAGCCCAGGTTCCTGGGACTTCGCGATCTCTGCACAGGGTCCTCTGTGGAGCTGTACTGAAGACTCCCTGATTCTCTCCGCAGCCCCAGTGGAACCCGTAGGTCTCAGGAAAGAACCATGACAAAGGCTGCAGCCAGGGGGCAAATCTTCCCCTGCTTTTGTCCTTTTTCATTTCACTGAGTAGTCTGGGATTTCCCCTTTGGCCCGGTGAGTTCCTGAGTTCCGGTAATTTAACTTGGGGGCGGGGGGAGGGGGAGAGAATGGGGAGGAAGGCAGTGGATTACTGAGTCAGGAAGGTCACAGTCTCCTTATAGAAGCCCCTGGGGCTTCCCACTATCACCAGGACTTAAGTCCAGACACCCTGGTCCTCACCATGTCCCTCCCAGATTCTCTTCAGCGCATTGACAAAGTTAGGGGGAAAGTCACCGCGGGAGGGCCGGGAAGGGGCTGCGTGAATGAGGAGGGCAGGGGAGCAGAAGGGGTAGCTAGTGATGCCCTCAGCACCACTGGGATCAGATGAAGCCTAAACCGAGTCACCAGTGCGGACCCTCCAGCAGGAGGTCTCAAACAGCTCCCCTGGACCTAAGGCATGCTGTGCTCTGAAGATTGCCTTCCCAGGGAATCCTCACAAGCCCTCCACCATCCTAGGACCTCTTTGTCCTTGAACTTTCTTTCCAAACTTCCCACATATTCTCCAGAAGATCACATAGAGGCTTCCAGGGACAAGCCAGCCACAGCTACATAGGTTCCTACTTTGCTTTTTCCTCTCTCTCTCTCTCCCTCCATCCCTCCCTCTCTCTCTCTCCTCCCTTCCTTCCTCCCTCCCTCCCTCTCTCTGTCCTCCCTTCCTTCCTCCCTCCCTCCCTCTCTTTCTCCCTCCCTCCCTCTCTCTCTCCTCCCTCCCTCCCTCCCTCTCTCCCTCTCTCTCTCTCTCTCTCTCTCTCTCTCTCTCTTCTCTCTCTCTCTCTCTCTCTCTCTCTCTCTCTCTCTCTCTCTCTCTCTCTCTCACATTTTGTTTTAAGGCAAGATTTCACACTATTGCACACACTATAGAATCTGCAATAATCCCTTCTCTCCCTCAGTCTTCCAAGGTCCATGATTACAGATTTGTCCCATCAGGCTCAGCTCCAATTCCCATGTGATTTATCAGAGGGCTCAGCTCCCTTCCCTGCCCATCCAGCCCTCCCCATTTTCCCATTCATAAAGTGCATTTACGACCTCTTCCACCAGGTAGCCATCTGTACTCATGCCTGGACACCTCAGCTAATCAGGGGCTAGCACACCTTGTCCACTATGGAGGACTCTGGTGATGGTCCTGGGTAGGGACTTATGGATCTTCTCTGCATGCTCTCAAGCCCAGAGAGTCTACCTCCTGGGGAGATGGCATCAGAGACTGGTGTTCATTTAGAAAGGAGGGGGTTTGTTTTTTCTGCAAATGGCAGGCACTAAATATTTTTAACCTCTCAAGCCTCACTATGTCTGTCCTGGATCAAATACTCAGTTCTGCATTCAGTGTGACAGATGCAGAAGGCAACAAGCTGATGAATGGCGGGGGGGGGGGGGGGGGGGGGGGGGGGGGGGGGGGGGGGGGGGGGGGGGAGCAGATTTGTCTCTACAATAGATTGTGGGTATATCCCAGGTACTAGTATTGGTGATCACCCCCCCACCCTCCCTGCCCAGAGTGTCTTCAAAAGTACAGTCAAAGCTGCCTGTTTCCCAGTCAGCAGTGGGTTCTATGCTGCCTATGACTTCTGGGTCAGCTGGAAATGACAGGAGAAGGTCTAGGTTTGGGGAATTTTGATCTCTCTTTTGCTGCCCAATGCATTCCTTAGATCCCATGGCCATAGTGGACACTGCTTGAAGCCCGAGGTGCTTGCTGAGGGAGAGGTGGCAGCTTACTTGAGAACTAACCTCAGTCACTTCCTCGAGATAAGATTTCCATAGCCATTTGGGGAATAAGAGAGTCCTTGTCTCTCCCTGCTATGCAGCCCTCAACACACAAGTGACTTGTTACATCCCTGTAGCAATGTGTCACCTCTGAACATTTTGTCTGACTGTGACCTGTCCACCTAAAATCCTGGTGGGAAAGCGCTCACCTCATGATGTCTGCCTGAGGCCTGATGGGCCTTCTGATAGTCCAGGACAATAGGCAGCTCTCTCTCAGGGTCTAGTACAATGCCAGGAGCCACAATGAAATGGAGTGTATTATCCCTGCTGCAGGTGGATCAGGCTGGATTTTGCAAGGTGATTCTCCAATTAGGCACTGCCATGAACTCCACCCAGGGCCATTTCCTAGAACTGACCCCTCAGGCTGACAGATTGTCCTGGGTCATAGGGTCCTAGAGGCTGGTCCAGCCATGCTCTTCATGGATGTATTTTCTCTGGCTGCTTTCGAAGTACAAGAACAGAGCTGAGCAGGTGCAACAGAGACAGGCTGTCTGTGAAGACTTCAGTATTTATGTAGTAATGGTATTAGTAACTTTTCTGTTGCTGCAATAAAACACCAAAGCCACATTGGCATGCAGAAGGAAGGATTTGGAGATTTTATGTTTCAGTGGGACAAGAGTCCATCATCTCACAGCGGAGAGGCATGGCAGCAGGAAGGCATGGTGGCTGCAGCAGCAAGCTTAGAGCCCACATGTTTTTAGTGCTTTTTTTTTTGTTTGTTTGTTTTCAGTGTAGCACACCACCTGGTGGAGTATACTTTCTTTTGCTTGTCTGTTTTTTCAAGATACAATTTCTCTGTGAAACAGTCCTATCTTGTCCTAGAACTCACTCTGTAGACCAGGCTGGAATCAAACTCACAGAGATCCACCTGCTTTTGTCTCCCAAGTTCTGGGATTAAAAGCATGTGTCACCACTGCCCAGCTGGTTTGGGTTTTTGAGACAAGGTCTCACTAAATAGTCCTGCAATCTTAGAACTCACTATGCAGAACAGGCTGGAAACAAACTCATAAAGATCCACTTTCCTCTGCATGCCCAGCTGAGAGCCCATATCTTAAACCTCAAGCAAGGTCCAGAGATGAAGAAATGTCAATGGGTTTTAAAGCCACACCCCCAGTGACATACTTCCTTCAGCCAGGCCTTACCTCCTAAACCTATCCAAACAGCTGCCACCAACTTAGGACCAAGTATTCAGACATCCTACTCTATAGAGGACAGGCTCATTCAAACCACCACACTAGACATTCACAGGAGCATCTCATGGTTCATCCCTGAGTGACAGGGCAGTAATGAAGTGATACAAAGAAGGAATGAGTGCACTTGATGCAGGACTGGATGGTCCCTCTTTTTGGGACCTGATGGGTCCTCCTAGGAAGGCAATCTGGGTCTGTCTTTGAGGTGGTCCAGTTTGAATTGTTTTTTAGATTTATTTTATGTCTTGACTGCATTTATGTATGTGCACCACAGAGGTCAAAAGAGGACATTTGGTGCCCTGCAACTGGAGTCACAGGCAGTGGTGAGACACCATGTGTGGTCACTGAGAATCAAACCTGGATCCTCTGTAAGAACAACAAGTGTCCTTAACTGCTGCATCACCTCTCTAGCCCCAATGGTTCAGTTTAAACACTGGGCACAGGAGCCTGGGGTTTTCATGGACAGCAGCTCTCAGCTTCTTGATCATCTGTTCTGTCTTTAATTATTAAAATCCAGCCACATCTGGGTTGGCTAACCATCTATCTCTATTTAGGATTTTTGTGTTCAGTTAGCCATGTCCCCCCTTAAGCAGTTAGGCTTCAAGGTGGGTCGCCCTTCCTCATCAATGGACCACTGCCCTTGATGTTACTGCCTCCTGACCACTCCACCTGATGGGATTTTCTGTACCATGTGGTTAGAATTCCAAGTTAGAAATAGTTTTCAAGCACCATTCACAACCCTGAGTCATCATCATCCCTGACCTTCCAGCAATGCTGGCGCCTTCTCTCTGGTCATTCTCACTGTGCTTCTCAATAGGGGTGTCCCACCATCCCACAGAGCAGCATGGACTCTGCACATTTCCCCTGGAAATGTTTACTGTTACATCCACTCTGGCACATGCGCTTCTCTGAGATTTTTGTTTGTTTTGTTTTCAAGGTTTAGTGACTTAAAAAAACTTTTGATTCTTTGTGGATTTCACAGCAGGAATCCCAGTCCCACTTGTCTCCCGGTGCCCTAGCTTCTGTCCTCTGCCCACCAAAACTGAACAAAATTTGAAAGAAAAATCAAAACCAAACCAAGAAGAAGAAGAAGAAGGAGGAAGGAGGAGGAGGAGGAGGAGGAAGGAGGAAGAAGGAGGAAGAAGGAGGAGGGAGGAGGAAGGAGGAGGAGGAAGGAGGAGGATGAAGGAGGAAGAAGGAGGAGGGAGGAGGAGGAGGAAGGAGGAGGAGGAGGAGAGGAGGAAGAAGGAGGAAGAAGGAGGAGGGAGGAGGAAGAAGGAGGAGGGAGGAGGAAGGAGGAGGAGGGAAGGAGGAGGAGGAAGGAGGAAGGAGGAGGAAGAAGGAGGAAGAAGGAGGAAGAAGGAGGAGGGAGGAGGAGGAGGAAGGAGGAAGGAGGAGGAAGAAGGAGGAAGAAGGAGGAAGAAGGAGGAGGGAGGAGGAAGGAGGAGGAAGGAGGAGGAAGAAGGAGGAAGGAGGAGGAAGAAGGAGGAAGAAGGAAGAAGAAGAAGAAGAAGAAGAAGAAGAAGAAGAAAGAAGAAGAAGAAGAAGAAGAAGAAGAAGAAGAAGAAGCAGCAGCAGCAGCAGCTCATCACAGAAGCTGTGGTGTGGCCCATTGAGTCACACAGTTTACCCTTTAGTCCATCCATCTTAACTTTTGAGTGTTCATTCCTATGAGTCATTGGTCTGGTTCAAGGCCTCTGGCTTCTGCTACACTATGGATAATGGACTCTCTCTGGGGCTCCTCTTGGATGTCCTGTTATTGTCCTGTGTCATGAAGATCCTGCAGTTTTGGATCTGTAGGTTTATCCCCTTTCCATGTTCTAATAGTTCATCGATGCAGTGAATGTTGTGGTGGGCTAGCTCACAGCCCTGGTTCTGGGCCTGCGTGGGAGCTGGATTAGTCAGCCTGCCAGGTTTTCCCCATCCTCATTTTCCCAGGGAGCTCTCCAGCACTGCCTTGGCTACCTCACCCCATACAGATTGCATCAATGGGTAGAGCCATTTCTCTTCTGTCAGATTTTTGATCACCACTCTTTTACTACCAGATTTAGCCATCCTAGATTTTCTTTGTCCTGTCCTATGGACTATCCTCTCACCAGTTCCAGGAAGCCATCCCTAGAGCACTGCAGTATGTCCAGGGGATCTGGCACGTGTTGTTCTAGTTTCTTTCATTGCTGTGATAAACACTCTACCAAAAACTGTGTAAGGGAGAAACTGATTTATTTGACTTCTACTTCTAAGCCATAATCTGTCACTGAGCGAAGTCAGGGCAGGTACTCAGAGGCAGGCCTACTTGCTATTCCACACAGCATTATCTATAACAAAGGAACTAACTCACAGCCAGAGAGGCATAGCAGGAACCATGGAGGATGCTGCTTGCTGTCTGGATCACTATCTCATCTAAAGTTAGATTTCATATACAGCCAGAGACCACCTGCCTAGGGAAGGGTAATGCCCACAGTGGCTGAACATTCCTACATCATCGACAGTCAAAACAGTCCCTCAGTAGACACCCCCTTCTTAGGTGACTCAAGGCTGTATCAAACCAACAGTTAAAGCTAACCATCAAAGATGTCCAAGTCTATGTATATGAGAGTACAGATCAGTAGAAACTGTCTCCATGAAACTTCTGTTCCATCCTCACCCTGCTCTATTCCTCCCCACCAGCATCGCACACCATCCAGTCTCCACACTGTCTACATGGGCAGCTTCTGGAGACTCTCTAGAATGAACAGATCTGGAAAAGACATCCTGAACTTTTCCTGCCATAGCTGATAGGGCTTACTCCTGCAAGATCATGTGATAACAGGTAAAAGAATTGTCCTGGTGGAGTGCAGGTGTTGGCCACACCTTGACCTGTATCTTCAAGCAAGAGAGAATAGTTATGCTTTACTTAGCACAGTGGAAGCTCAGCCAGGGACTTTTTCTTTTCTTTCTTAGTTTTTTCTTAAAAGACATTCTTCCAGAAGGACTTTCTTGTTCCACAGGCAGAGACTGTCTCTGAGCCCTTGCTCAGCATCCTAACCTCACTGTGTGTTTCCTTCACAGATGCTGCTTCTCTTTGCTACAGCTTCACTGTTGGCAGGTCAGGGTGTAGACCATGGAGGCATTAAGTCCAAGGCCAAGTGAACGAAGAGACTTTTCTTTCTTACAACAGTAACAACTGCCATGCATGCATTGGTATTCTGGAAAACAGAGTGATTGTCACAAAGACCTGGCAACCACAGGTTGACACTCTGAAAGATGGAGTTGACCTGTTCAAAGCAGAAGTGGATCACATGACATCAGAAACTAGTACAATGAGAGGTAAGTTTCAAATGGCCCCCTAGGGCTGGGGATATAGCTCAGAGGTAGAGTGCTTGCCTAAGCATACATGACGCCTTAGGTTCAATCCCCACTGCTACAAAGTAAATAAAGAACATATTAGAAGGCATCCTGAAGGAAAGAACAGGATTTGTGATGGGTTAAGAATATTGATTGTTTTCATGGAGGAGAAAAAAGAATCACTAGTAGTCCCACCTTAGAGGCTCAGCAGCAAGTCTAAAATGTGGAGGGTAGAGCAAGGTCAGAGGATGGGAAGGGAGGTGGGTAGGCAGACAGGATCATCAACCCCAGAGGCTGATCTCTTTCCAATGGGCACAGAGCCCCTCACTCTGCAGACCGCGACGTGTTGTGGGTATGAAATAGATGGACATTTCAATGGATCCTGGGACGTTGACTTCAACGGACACAAAATGTTGCAGTTGACTCAAGCACTGGGCAATGGACTAAAGTTGATCCTGGATCCAGCTAGATGAAAGATGTGGGAGAAAAGCAGGGATGTAACCAACTTCTTAAACAAAATCTCACAGGGGCACTGCAGGTCCTGGCTTGAGGAGTTCAAGTCACACTGGGAAGAAAAGCTGGAGCCTACAGGTAACTGGGAAGAAGGGGAGGAAACACTGCAGATGAGGGTGTGTGTGTGTGTGTGTGTGTGTGTGTGTGTGTGTGTGTGTGTGTGTGTGTGTATTAATGTAATCACCATGAGTTCTTGGGTTGATGGCCATTTTTTCCATCATTCACTTCCTTTCTCACCCTCTATTTCTTTGTGGTGAGAATATTCATCTTTATATTGTTCACTCACTGCGGTTCACTCAGTCTGTCACAGACTGAACATCCTTTACATCCTTTTCTTTTCCTCGTTCTAGACTCCCAGTTGCTTTTCATCTCACCTGATCATTCTTCTTCCCTGCCACCATCCTCACAGGTCAGCTCCTCTCCTGCCAGCAGGGAAGATGTGGCCCCATCATTACCCTGCTTCGCCTACCATAGCTGCAGGAGTCTTTTGAGGTCAGGGACATCCCCTCTCTCCCTTCCTACTCAGGAACGGTCTAAACATCCACTGTATAGCAAAGGGGGCAGAACTCTGTATGGTGCTGAATTACCTGAAGACCCAGAAGCTAAGGTGAGATTTCCTCATCTTTGAGGTCTGGTCAAAGACTCAAGTTGTGTTTCCACTTCAGCCTTACCAGCTGCTACTCCAGATGTGGACCAGGCTTCATCCATGGCCATCAAGACCAATGCCTATGTTTTACTGATAATTCTCACCTGCTCGCTCCTGCTTCTTATCTGAGGAGGATCCTTTGTAATGACAGGCATGAGGGCAATATTGGGAGTGGGATAAGGGACAGATGGGTGAGGAATAGGAAAGCAGGAGTGAATTCCTGGAGTCCTGCTCTTGTCCCCCAACTGCAGCATTGTGTTGAGAAAGGAGGCAGGAGATCTGGAGTTCATGTCACCTGCTAGCAACAGCTTGTTTATGCTCAGCCTTGACAGGACAGGAATCATGTCACAGACCAGTGGGAAATGAGGAGGGAACACAGCAGGTTCCTAGTCAGGAGGGTCTCATGATACAGATGTGATAACAGCAGGACCACGAAAGAATAACATGGTAGGTCCACTCAATGAGTAGAGGGAAGAAGATTCCATCCCACAGACAAAGGTAAAGAAGATATAAGGAAAGAGATGGCCCAGTGGCAAGACCACTTTCTGTTGGTACATCAGACCTGGGTTCCATTCCCAGCACCCACATGGCAGCTCACAACCATATAGCTGCAGGTCCAGGGGATCCAGCCCCTTCTTCTGCACAGAGCCCAGGCATTCCCACAGTGCACTTACAGACGTGCAGGCTCAAACTCACACACATAAAATAGAAATGAATCAAGCAGCAGCAGCCTCCAGAACCCCTGGAGCAGTGTCCACACTGGAGGCAGGTGGGACTGAGCTGCTGCTGGAGTCCACTGCTCCCATCTGGGCTGCCCAGATGGACAAGGTGAGGCAGGGAGAGTCACATCCACAGCTGTGTATGTGAGTCTAAGGCTGAGAAAGAATGGAGAAGACAGTTGTATGGAACCCCTCTCTGGATGGGGCTCCTCCATGCTCCTCTGGCTCCTCCCATCAGCCTCTGAGTCAGGAAGCAGAGCCAGCCATCACCACTTTATTCTGAACTTCAGGTCTGCAGCAGGGCCTGGGGCTGACTCTGGGACACGGGGAAGAAGGGAGGAAGACAGTAGAGGCTCCAGGGATGCAGAGCCCAGGAGTGATGAAGGAGGGAACTGGATGACCTCAGTGAGGGTGGCTGTGGGGTGGAGGTGACTGGTACCGGGCACCCAGGGGAACTGACCCAGGCTGTCCTCAGACCCTTCAATAGACCTGTTCCCTTGCTGTAGGTTGAAGATGCTCCAGAGAAGGTTGTGAGAATTATTCATCTGATCCAGCCACTCTCCCTCTCACCGGGCCTCAACCAGATGAATCATGATGCTGCCGACACAGTGTGTGTCACGGTCCTTCACTCTGTGCGGTCACTTGGGTCTTTCTTATCACCGTGTACTGTTTCCTTGGTGCTTCCTGGTGGGATTTGCCCTTAACCTGGAACTACTGGAACTAGAGATCTGGAAAAGAATGTGGTTATGTACCCATCCCTAGCATAGGAAACAGGGTAACCAGATCTCCTTAGTCGGAACGTGAAGTTTTTACTCCTATGTGTATAACTTATCAGTACATAGGTCAGCGTGAGACAGACTAGGATGGTACCACTCCCCCTAAGGTATTTTCCGGGAAGTCAAATTATTTTAGAATATTAATTTTGTAATAGATATTTATTGTAACAACTCCTGTACTAGGCAGCCTTCTCTACAACAAAATAAGCAATGTGTCTATTATTTATTTGGGACTCTATGACAAAAGGGGCTATTTTATAACAGAAAAGGTGATTATTTTGTAATATTATTGCTATTACAGGTTAGTTTCTGTGACATGCACTAGGTAGTCCAGCAATGCCCACATGCACATTGGAGACAGAGAACCCGGAAGCTGCTCAGTCCCACAGGCTGGCTGCCCCTGCTGTGACAATCTGGCAATGAAAGCCAGAAGGTCCTGGAAAGCTGGTGCTACTGAGTCCACATCCTCCTGATGCAGGATCTGGGTCAGGGCTGCTCTCCACTGTGCTCAAAGAAGCTGCTTCTGCACATCCATAACCTGTGATGGAGGAGAATGAACTCACCCAAGTTTCCTCTGACTCCACATGGGCACTTTTGCACAAGTGCACTAGCACTTACACACTCACAAACATGACATGTACACACAGTGACAGCATAGGGACCCTAAAGTATGGAGAGTTCACTGTTGAAAACAACCTTGTTTTTGAGACAGAGTCTAACTATTTAGCAAACCTGAAATGGAACTCACTATGTAGACCAGGCTGGTCTAGAACTCAGAGATCCACCTGCCTCTACCTCCCCACCATTAGGCTTAAAGGTGTGTGCCACCATGCCTGAGTGATTCTTGGATTTAGACCTGTAATGGTGTGCTACTAAAGTATTACTAATGTAAAATTTACTTTTTCACCCAAATTAACTGCTAAACCTGCAGCAATTAATTATAGGAAACAGAAATTGAGGACTGCTTGTCTAGTAGAAGTCACTGATAATGTCTGTCCTGCATTTTCCTTACTGGAAGCTGTCTGATTGCTGACTTGACATCTTTAAAATGCCATATTTCTATTTAGATGTTTATAAACTTTCTTCTTGTGATTGCTTTACAGATATTCATGATTCTACAAATGTGTGCATGTCTATATTATATGATTTTTTACATAAAATTTTTAGCGAATTCTCCTGTAATTATTTTATTTCACAAGGTTTGTGGCAATGCCTGATTCCTTTGTTTTAAAATAGCTGTATTATGCTCTTTGTTCATTATCAATCTGTGTAAAGACCTGTCAAATTCAGTATACATAGTTTTTTGGTCTGAAGTGGGGGTGGGGGTTAAGACAGGGTTTTCTCTGTGTAGTCCTGGCTGTCTGTTCATCTGAGGGGACTAACCTCTGATAAGAACTGGAAATTTGACTTCACAGAGACAAAGACTCCTCACACCAAGTTTAAGTATCTGTTAGTGTATGTTAACACCTTCTCAAAATGAATAGAAGCCTTTGCTACTCAGAGACACTGCTCTGACAGTGGTCAAGACTCTTCTACATAAGAACATTTCTAGGTTTGGACTGCCCCTGTCAATAGGATCAGGTAATGGACCTGCCTTCACTCTGTCCATAGCTTAACTGGTTAGTAAGGCTTTAAATGTAACCTGGAAATTATGCGTATTGACCTCAAACCTCAGGACAGAGTCCAAGGCAGAACTAGACTGTTAAGTTACCCTTCTCTAAATTACTTTTGGAAACCAGTGAAAATCGGTCCAAGCTTTTACCCATAGTTCTTCTTAGGGTAAGATGTACCACCTACAAGGCAGCATTCACCCCCTATGAGATTTCATATGGGAGGCCACCTGTGGGGGTCTCTGCAAACACCACAGCCAGCAGAGAGTTGGTCCACAAGAAGCAGGAAGGAAGCTCAGTTTAACCTGACTCAGTGGCCAGAGGTTCAAAACTGAAACTCTGACCACAGGTAGTTTATTTTAGGCATATTTAAGCACAGTACAATTGGGGAAAATGTTCCTAGTGATAATTAATTCAATCTCTTGTTCCTAGCAAAGCATAAGACATGACTACATCCAAACTTTTTTCAAGTACAAGTGACATCTTCCATGAAGACAGGTTCTACAGATTAACTGAGGACACAGCTCAAGATCGGGGCTGTGGGAGGACAGTGCTGTGGATTGACTGAGATAAACAAGTTCAAGATAAGGGTCTGGGGAAGCTGCTGTGGTCCTGCCATGCAGAATAACACAGAAGTCACCAGCCTTCTGGACAGAAAACAGGTTATACACCTCCCTCTTTGAAGATACAACCCTGTGTAGTTAATATTCCAGATTTCCCTAGAGCTTATCTGTGAGCACAAGGATCTACATGCCTCCTGTATCTCCCTCACCTCCTCCAGACAGGGTTTCTCTGTGTAGCACTGTCTGTCCTGGAATTCTGTAGAGCAGGCTGGCCTCAAACTCTAAGAGATCTGCCTCCTTCTGCCTCCCGAGTGTTGGGATTAAAGGCATGTGCCACCACCTCTAGGACCCTTTTATATTTTTTTATTTAAATTTAAAATAAATTATTTATTTATTTTGATTTTCCAGACAGGGTTTCCTTTGTGTTACCTTGGCTGTTCCAGAACCAGCTCTGTAGACCAGGCTGGGCTGAAACTCACAGAGAGTCTGATCCTTTATGTCAGACCAAGAGTAAACACAAAACTAAAAAAACGAACAATACCTATGTGACTATGTTTTAAGTTTTAAGCTGAGGGACTGATGGCCAATTTGTTATGAAGTAATAATATGTTCCAAGTAATCGTAAGGTGATTGTTTTTCCTATTTATATCTGGAGCTATGTTTAAATTTTGCTCTTTTAAGTTTATTTACCAAGAAAGTTAAGTACTCACTTAAGTACTGATTTACAAGCAAGAGAGGAGGTTATCCATATAATGAATGAATGACCAATACCTGGGGAAATTTAATCAGCATCGGCTCAAGTGCTTATGTGCAGAATATTGACACATAGTGAGGCTATTTTTCATCCCCTATGTTAGAATTTTCCATATTTATCAGGTTATTGGTTGTTGATTTTTTTTTTTTCCCGAGACAGGGTTTCTCTGTGTAGCTTTGTGCCTTTCCTGGAACTCACTCTGTAGACCAGGCTGGCCTTGAACTCACAGAGATCTGCCTGGCTCTGCCTCCCAGTGCTGGGATTAAAGGTGTGCATAACCACCGCCAAGCTGGTTGTTGATTGTTTAAAGTAGGAACACAGAATGTAAAACATGTTCCTATGGGGATGTAAAGGAAGAGAAAAAGCAGTCTTTTGAGTCAAGTATAATGTAATGTCCTTGAGGAATTCTAGTAGGAGCAGGGAGTCCTGGCTGGAACGCCCCACTGTTTCCAGAGTCACATTTATGCCCCTAAGATCCTGTAACATTCTAAATTTATTCTTTGTCTTTTATGAATTGTAAAAACGGGGGAGCTCACGCCAGGCAGTGGTGGTGCACACCTTTAATCCCAGCACTCAGGAGCAGAGATAGGCTAATATCTGAGTTCCAGGACATCCTGGTTTAGAGTGAGTTCCAGGACAGCAAGGGGTACACAGAGAAACCCTGTCTTGGGGCAAAAAAAATGATGGAGTTCAAAGGTCTACGGGAAAGTTTTTTCTCCCCTAGTTACAATTTTTTTTTTTGTACTAGAAATTGGGCCCGTTTTAATTTTTCCCCAAGCTGAGGTCGTTGATGGGGGTGGGGGTGGGGTGGCCACAAAAACTAAGCGCTGGGGTAGGCTAATCCTAGGGCTCAGGCAATGGGGGAGCCATTCTCCCCGCTCCTTGGAACTCCTGAGCTGTCAGTTGTGACAAATAGGGCCAGCAGCCCTCTAGTAAGGTGCCCTGGGGAACCTGCTAGTGACTACTCCAGGTCCCAGGTTGAAGGGGGAAGACAGACGGGGGCAGGGGGCGGAGACAGACTTTGAGCTTCGTTCTGATTGGTCAGCATCTGAAAGGGAGGAGCATAGAAGTAATAAGATTCCTGATTCTGGCTGCCATCTACAGTGACAACAGCTGAAAGGCCGTGATCCTATTCTGTCTCAACCTTTCCTGATTCTGTTGCTGAGGGTCCCTGAGGTAGGAGCTGCCTGTGAGTGAGGTGAAGGAACCGCGGGGTGTGGGAGTCCAGGACAACAGTGACCTCGACACTCAGTTCACAGTCCAGCTGTGCAGATTAGCCTGCCAGGGACGGGGCGGGCCCTCGAGGGCACGGCCCTGCAATGGGGCAGATGGACTAGGGAGGCAGGGCACCGCCCGGTAAAGGCGCGGGCGGATTAGGGAGCCATGGCTCAGCCTGGCGACGGGGCGGATGGACAAGGGAGCCAGGGCACCGCCTGGTAAAGGCGCGGGCGGATTAGGGAGCCAGGGCGCAGCCGGGAGATGGGGCGGATGGATTAAGGAGCCTGGGCAGGGCCCAGAGACGGGGCGGATTAGGGAGCCAGGGCGCGGCCCGGTGAGTGCGTGGGCTCACTAGGGAGCCAGAGTGCGACCTGGCGACGGGGCGGGCGGACTAGGGAGCCAGGACACCACAGGGCGATGGCACGGGCAGAGTAGGGAGCCAGGAAGGGGCCCGGCGACGGGGCAGATGGACTAAGGAGCCAGGGCGCGGCCGTGGGGAGTGCGTGGGCTCACTAGGGAGCCAGGGCACCGCACGGCGATGGCGCGGGCGGACTAGGGAGCCATGGCGCATGCCGGCGAAGGGGCGGACTGTGGAGCCAAGGCCGGCCCGGCGAGGGGGCGGGCAGACTAGGGAGCCAAGGCGGGCCCAGCGACGGGGCGGGCGGACTAGCGATCCAGGACAGCACAGGGCCATGGCACGAGCAGAGTAGAGAGCCAGGAAGGGGCCCGGCGACGGGGCAGATGGACAAAGGAGCCAGGGCGCGGCTGTGGGGAGTGCCTGGGCAGACTAGGGAGCCAGGGCACGTGCCGGCGAAGGAGCGAAGGGGCGGACTATGGAGCCAAGGCCGGCCCGGCGAGGGGGCGGGCAGACTAGGGAGCCAAGGCGGGCCCATCGACCGGGCGGGCGGACTAGGGAGCCAGGACACCACAGGGCGATGGCACGGGCAGAGTAGAGAGCCAGGAAGGGGCCCGGCGACGGGGCAGATGGACAAAGGAGCCAGGGCGCGGCTGTGGGGAGTGCCTGGGCAGACTAGGGAGCCAGGGCACGTGCCGGCGAAGGAGCGAAGGGGCGGACTGTGGAGCCAAGGCAGGGCCAACGAGAGTGCAGGCAGACTAGGGAGCCAAGGCGGGCCCGGCGACGGGGCTGGCGGACTAGGGAACCAAGACACCATAGGGCGATGGCACGAGCAGAGTAGAGAGCCAGGAAGGGGCCCGGCGACGGGGCAGATGGACTAAGGAGCCAGGGCGCAGCCATGGGGTGTGCGTGGGCGGACTAGGGAGCCAGGGCGCATGCCGGCGAAGGGGCGGACTGTGGAGCCAAGGCGGGCCCGCCGAGGGGGCGGGCGGACTAGGGAGCCAGGGCGCATGCCGGCGAAGGGGCGGACTGTGGAGCCAAGGCGGGCCCGCCGAGGGGGCGGGCGGACTAGGGAGCCAGGGCGCATGCCGGCGAAGGGGCGGACTGTGGAGCCGGGGCGGACGGACTAGGGAGCCACAGCGCAGGCCGGAGAGTGCGCGGGCGGACTACGGAGCCAGGGCGCCACCTAGCGACGGGGCAGGCAGACTAGTGAGCCAGGGCGCATCCCAGGGAAGGGGCGGACAAGGGAGGCAAGGCAGGCCCACTAAGAGTGTGGGCGGACTCGGGAACCAGAGCGCGGCCCGGCTAACAGGTGGGAGAAGCAGCAGGCCAGAGCGCGGAGTAGTGAGGGCCCAGGGCAGTGACAAAGTGGGTAGGCGACCGGGCCGACGGACTAGCTGGCCAGAGAGCAGACAGGCAGGCCAGCGAGCTGGCAACCGCCCCAAGACCAGAGCCGCAGTCCCCACATTTCTTGCATAGTCGGGCACTCTGTGCGCCCCAGGGTGACAGAAATCGCAGTATGCAGGAGGACCAGGGCCCCAGGCTCCTGAGGGATCCCAGAAGAGAAGCAGGAAAAAACGGGAAGTAGGAACCAGCAAGGCTGGAGCACGGGAAGGACTGAATTCACAGTCCAGGTGCCCCAGACTTTGCAAATCTTTGCTTAGTATCCTCTGCAGGGCTGTACTGAGGACTCCCCATTCTCTCCACAGCTCCAGTCACACCTGTCAGTAGCCTGGTCTCAGGAAGGAACCATGGCAAAGGCTGCAGCCACCTGGGGAAATCTTTCCCTAGTTCTGAGCCTTTTCGTTCTACTGAACTGTCTGGAGCCCACGCTGCCCGTCGGTGAGTTCCTGGGATTTAGCTGGGGCAAGTGGGGAAGGAGGGCACTGGACTACTGAATCAGGAGGTCAGGGTCTCCTCCCAAGAAGCTCCTGGGCTTTTCTTTACTATCATCAGGACTTAAGTCCGGGGTCACCCTGGTCCTCACCGCGTCCCTCCCTGCTTCTCTTCAGTGGAATGACAAAGTTAGGGGGAAAGTCACCGCGGGAGGGCCGGGAAGGGGCTGTGTGAATGAGGAGGGCAGGGGAGCAGAGGGGGTAGCTAGTGATGCCCTCAGCACCACTGGGATCAGCTGAAGTCCAAACTGAGTCACCAGTGAGAACCCTCCAGCAGGAGGTCTCAGACAGCTCCCCTGGACCTAAGGCATGCTGTGCTCTGAGGACTGCCTACCCGGGGATTCCTCACAAGCACTCCACCATCCTGGGACCTCTTTGTCCTTGAATTTTCTTTCCCACCTTCCCAAGGTATTTCTCAGCAGATGACAAGGCAGCCACAACCACGGACATTCCTAATTTTTTCACTCTTTTTTCCGTTATATTCTTCTTTCTGTTCTTATTGTTTTATTTTAGGACAGGATTGCATACTGTAGCACATACTATAGAATCTTCAGTAATCCCTTCTCTCCCGTGGTCATCCAAGTTTCTGAGATTACAGATTTGTACCACCAAGGTCAGCTTCAATTCCCATGTGACTCACCAGCATTCTCAGCTCCCTTCCCTGCCCATCTAGCCTCCCATACTTTTCAGTCCATTAACTGCATTTTAATCCCATTTTCCACCAGCTGTCAATCTGTGCTCATGCCTGAAGACGCCCCAGCTAATGGACTAGCACACCTTGTCCACTATGGAGGACTCTGGCGATGGTCCTGGGTGGGGGATTGAAAGCTTCTGTCCTTGCTCCCAAGCCCATAGAGTCTACCTCCTGAAGAGATGACATCAGATACTGGTGTTCATTTAGGAAGGAGGGGGTTTGATTTTTCTGCAAATGGCAGGCACTGAATATTGTCCACCTGGCAAGTCTCACTACATCTGTCCTGCATCAAATACTCAATTCTGCATTCAATGTGACAGATGCAGAATGCAACAAGGTGGTAAATGGGACAGCAGATTTGTCCTCTGTCTGTTAGGGGATTAGGGTATATCCCATGTACCAGTCTTGGTGCCCATTCCCTCAGAATGTCTTCAGAAGTACAGCCAAAGCTGCCTGTTTCCCAGTCAGCAGTGGGTTCTGTGCTGCCTGTGACTTCTGGGTCAGCTGGAAATGACAGGAGGAGGTCCTGGGTTTGGGGCATCTTGATCTCTTCACTGCTGTCCAGTGGATTCCTTGGATCACATGGCCATAGAGCACACTCCTGGAAGCCTGAGGAGCTTGCTGAAGGAGAGGTAGCAGCTTACTTAAGAACCAACCTCAGTCACCTCCTCTAGATGAGGTAAGATCTCCACAACCATCTGGAGAACTGGAGATGTTCTGTCAGAAAAGAGTCCTCGTCTCTCCCTGCTAGGCAGCTCTCAACACACAAGTGACTTGTCATGTCCCTGAAGCAATGTCTCCCCTCTGGACATCTTGTCTGACTGTGACCTGTCCACCTAATCACCTATGGGAAAGAGCTCACCTCATGATGTCTGCCTTGGTCATGGCTCAGGACCAGAGGCCCCTTTCTCTCAGGGCCACAAACCATGCCAGGAGTCACAATGATATGGAATATATATATTTTCTCTGCTGCAGGTGGCTCAGCCTGGCTCCTGCCCAAGCAAGGTTCTCCTGTTAGAAACTGCCATGAACTCCCTCAGGCCATTTCCTAGAACTGATACCTCAGGCTGACAGATTGTCCTGGGTCATAGGGCCCTTAAGGCAGGTCGAGGCATTTTTGTCCAGCATATAGAGTAAGAACTGAGCCGGTAAAACAGAGACCATCTGGCCTGTTTATATCATAGAGGTATTGGTTCCTTTTCTGTTGCTGTGATAAAACTCCAAGGCCATGATAACATACAGAGGGAAGAGTTTGAGGAAGCTTACAGTTTCAGAGGGACAAGAGTCCAACACCTCACCGCAGAGAGACATGGCAATGGACATGCATGGTGGCTGGAGCAGCAAGCTTAGAGTCCCTATATATTTAGTTTGGTTTGTGATTTTGAACCAAGGTCTCAGTATATAGTTCTGCTGTCCTAGAACTCAGTATGTACTGGACACAAACTCATAGAGATCTGCCTTCCTCTGCCTCTCAAGTGCTGGCATGAGAGCCCTGTGATACAATGCCCAGCTGGGAGCCCACATCTTAAACCTCAAGCAAGGTCCAGAGATGAAGAAATGGCAATGGGTTTTAAAGCCACACCCCCAGTGACATACTTCCTTCAGCCAGGCCTTACCTCCTAAACCTATCCAAACAGCTGCCACCAACTGGGGACCCAGTGTTCAGACATCCTACTCTATAGAGGACAGGCTCATTCAAACCACCACACTAGACATTCACAGGAGCATCTTGGGGTTCATCCCTGAGTGACAAGACAGTAATGAAGTGATACAAAGGAATGAGTGCACTTGATGCAGGGCTGGATGGTCCCTCTTGTTGGGACCTGATGGGTCCTCCTAGGAAGGCAATCTGGGGCTGTCTTTGAGGTGGTTCAGTTTTAATTGTTTTATAGATTTATGTTTTGACTGCATGTATGTATGTGTACCACATATGTGCCTGGTGCCCTCAGAGGTCAAAGAGTGCATTGGATCTCCTGGAACTGGAGTCACAGGCAGTGGTGAGCCACCATGTGTGGTCACTGAGAATCAAACCTGGATCCTCTGTAAGAACAACAAGTGTCCTTAACCACTGCACCACCTCTCTAGCCCCAATGGTTCAGTTTAGACACTGGGCACAGGAGCCTGGGGTTTTCATGGACAGCAGCTCTCAGCTTCTTGATCATCTGTTCTGTCTTTAGTTATTAAAATCCAGCCACATCTGGGTTGGCTAACCATCTATCTCTATTTAGGATTTCTGTGTTCTGTTAGCCATGACCCCCTTAAGCAGTTAGGCTTCAAGGTGGGTCTCCCTTGCTCATCAGTGGACCACTGCCCTTGATGTTACTGTCTCCTGACCAGTCCACCTGATGGGATTTTCTGTACCATGCTGCTGGGATTCCAACTTAGAAATAGTTTCCTAACACCACCCCAGCCTTGAGCTATGGTTCTCGCTGTGCTTCTCCACAGGGATGCTCCAGCATCCCACCGAGCAGCATGGACTCTGCACACTCCCCCTGGAAATGTTTGCTGTTACATCCACTCTGGCACATGCACTTCTCAGAAATTTTTTATCACTACTCTTCTACTACCAAATTTAACCAGCCTAGATTATCTTTGTCCTGTAGTGCGGGCTATTTCCTAACCAGTTCCAGGAAGCCATCCCTGGAGCACTGCAGTATGTCCAGGGGAATCTGTCAATGTGTTGTACTGATTTCATTCTGTTCCTGGGATGAAACACTCTACCAAAGCAACTAACGTGAGAAACACTGTCTTGCTTAGTGTTCTGTTGCTGTGAAGAGACACCATGACCAAGTATAAAGGAAAGCATTTAATTGAGGCTTGCTTACAGTTTCAGAGGTTTGGTCCATTATCCTCACGGTGGGGAGGATGGTGGTACACAGGCAGATAAGGTAGCTGAGAGTTCTATGTCCAGATCCAAAGGTAGCAAGAAGAGAGAGACTCTTGGCTTTTAATGGGTGTTTTAAGACCTCAAACCCCATGTCCAATGACACACTTTCTTCAGTAAGGTCACACCTACTTATACAAGGCCACACTCCTAATCCCTCTTAGGTAGTGCTGTTCCCTGATAATCAAGCATTCAAGTATATGAGCCTATGGGGGCCATTCTTATTCAAACAGCACAACCTTGCCCTTGTGTAATTTTCATCCCTGGCATCTGCCAAGTCCTGTGCCCTTCTCCCTGGGCATCCTTTACATGCTTGGAAAACAAGAGTCATCCATGCTTCTCCAAGGAACAGAGTGGACATATTTCATATCACATCCTCTTTGACACAACTCTGAGCCTTTACACACCCTTCACTACCAGCTTTAGAAGTTCTGGATTTTCTATTTCAGGCAGTATGAACCAGCCTCTGGCTAGGATCCTACAAGCCATTCCTGGAGCACATGGGCATTATCTCCAGAGAACCTTGGCTGTTTGCTGACTACTAAAAGTCCTGTGTGTCAAAGCATGAGGAGACAGCTGAGTGGTAGAGGGCCTGCTTCACAACCATGAGGACTCGGGTTTGATCCCTAGAACTCCTGTAATAGAGCCAGGCATGGTGCTGTGTGCTTTTATTGTCAGTACTAAGAAGGCAGAGGCAGGGGAACCCTGGGGTCAGTGGCGAGCCTGTCTAGCCTACTTGGTGAGTCCCAGGCCTCTTAGAGACCTTGTCTAATCAATACTATGGTGACACACTTGTAGGAGGTTATAAAAATGGTTTCTTTACTAAAATCTGAAGGCCTGTGTGTAGTTCTTATAAGACATTTATCATTATGGTTATTGTTTTGTTATTACTTATTGGTGTGTATTTGGATCTATCATCATCAAGGATGCTTTCTTTAAATCACCTTAATAATTCCCTGTTCCTGCTTTAGCAAAAACAGTTTCCTTTCATCAAACTTCTAAGTGAATTTTTCTTCTAGATACCTGATGCTTATTCTATCTGATCCAGCAAAGTGCCAAGTTTGTGACTTTAGTTCACAATTACAAAGCCTGTTCTCTACTTCAGAGGGCTCATGTTCATGTCCAGCAAATCTTCCAGTGAGGTGTATTGAGAGAAGAAGAATCCCAGCCATTCAAGGACAAATCCAAGCCTTAGGAGTGGAAGGAAGGGAAAAGTGTTGGGGGGGGGGGGAACTGTGAGAGAGGAAGAGAACAGGTGGTAGAAGAGGCAGAGAGGGGAAGGGAAGGGGAAGCTGGTTGAAGGGGACAGGAAAGGAGGTCCCCAAACCTGCAGCAGTCCACCTCAGAGCAGAGGTTTTGGGGTCGGAGAAGGGAAAGAGTTTTTTTATTTTATTTTATTATTTATTTTATTTTTTGCATCTCTTTTGCATTTTTAGTGTCATTATATTGCAAACTTGTTAAAAGTGCCTTTAAAGATTATTATTTATCTTAGGTTTCAGGCTTTCATCCACACAGGAGAGTGCATGTGTGCATCCTCACTCGGACTTCCTGCTTGTTTGTGCAGTCTGCTGAACAGAACAGCTCTAGGACATTGTGTCTTCTGTTGCTGTTAGGGAAAGTCTGGGAGACCAGGGGCCATAAGTGTGCTGGGAACAACTGCCTGAGGAAGGGGAGAGAGATCGGGGCTTCACGCAGGTCACAGACAGAGATCTCTTCTTGAGAATGAATTGGGGGTGTGGTTTAACATGGGGGAATCTGAGATCTGACGCCCAGTGTTGTCGTGTGAAGGACCCAGGGGGAACTCGGTGAGCACTGTGCTCACAGGTGACAGCACCCCTTCCCAGGCCAAGTTGCAGCATTACTCCAGGAGGCCTTTCCTGAACTCCCAGGCTCCATGTGGAATTCACCACGTGTTCTATGAGGCCTCCTTTCCCTGTGTGTTCAGTAGATTTTCAGTCCCAGGAACAGACACTATCTGATATATTTTATTTCTCAACACTTGATAAAAGTCACTAAAAGTACTTGTGAGATAAATGCCCCTGGTAACACTGTGTGCATCTGAGGGGACCTATCACCATAAGACAGTCAAAGATGGCACAGAAGTAAGGATCCAGAAGCTGGTGGATGTTGCATGAATCCTAATTGATCTTATAGTAAAACTTGGAGCCATATATCAGGGTAAATGGTGAAAGATCAGAAAGAAAAAGGAACCAGCCACAGCCACTCCACACCTTGCCAAAACTCCTCAGCTGAAACTGGGAGGTTGGTTCTGTCTTCCCCAAACCTCACACTTAATGTCCCTCCACGAATCTTCAGACTGAATGCCTCTGTGATCCTGTCTCTTCTGCCTTGCGTTCCTTTCTCTGCCCACCCATATCATTTCCTGTCTCAACTTCCCTAGTGCTGGGATTAAAGGTGTGAGCCACCACCACATGGCTCTGTTTTTCTTTTGGACTGAATTAATTTCATTTAGTCCAAGATGGCTTGAACTCACAGAGCTCCATCTGCCTCTGCCTCCTGAGTGCTAGGATTAAAGGTGTGCCCCACCACTGCTTGACTTCTATGGCTAACCCTGTGGCTGACTCTGCTCTCTGGTCTTCAGACCATTTTTATGTGTTAGAGTATACACACTATATCACCACATTTCCCCTTTTATTGTCTAAAGTAAAAAAAGGTTATAACCAATATAAGAAAAATGATTTACAATAAGTATGATTACTATATACAGTATTATACAGTCAAGAATTACATCAGTAACTTTTAGTCCATTTACAATTGATAAATTCAGAGAAAATACTACATTATTTATCCTATTTTTGTTGGTCCAAAGTGTTATACCTAATTAACTTTCTATTTAACTTGTATTACTGAAACTGTCTTTTTAAATCTGTCAACCCTATACACTTTACACTCTTAGTGGGTTTCTTTTCTGAATCTGTAACTAGGAAAAATTTAACAATAGCTATCTAGTCTTCAACTCCATCAGAGACCTGAGAAGGAAATAATATTAACTGAGTAAGCAGGAAGTGCAAGCAAGCAAGATATGTGAGAAATGTAAGAAATGACAGAAACATCTGGCTGCCTGGACAGTCACCCAATGTTCCTCTGCAATGTTGGGGCATCCATCTTGGGCTTACAGGACTAGCATATCTGACAGACTTTTCTGTGAAGCATGATATTCTGACAGGCTATTCTACCTTGTCTTGGAAAGGTTCAGCAATCCTTTCTTTTGTGTTCTGCTTGTCCATTTGGAAAGCATATTGTCAGCAGTCAAAACTACAGCATTTTCTTGTCCAGTGGCTTACTTTTGCCACAAAGAAAGTAAACTCCACATGGAGTTTCTTTGATGCCCATCATCTTCTCTAAAGTAGATTGGTGCTGATAGGAGCAGACATGTCTCATTGTCATAAAGAAAAGGGCCTATGTTATTAAAACATCCTAAATGCCATATTCTGTAGATCTCTGAAGTGTTTAAGATAACCTGTCTCTCTAAAATATATCTCTGTTTGACATTGAAAACATACCTAACATGACTACAAGTTTGATTGTAATGGGTGACTAACTACTAACTTGCATTTCTTTATATCCTAATTAGTTGGTAATAATAACTTTCAAGGACTAGAAATTTGCATTATATTGTTAAATGAGTTGTATAGGTACACTTCCTTGAACAAGAGTAGAAATGTATATACAGTGTGTTCTAAGAAAAATAATCTCAACTTTGTATCAATATATATATAATTGTATGCAATGTACAAAAATACAATCTAATGTAAAATATTTAAAACATAGTTGCTTTCTAAAAGTAGATTCAATAGTCTATCTTTTTATTTTGTCATATCTGTATCCCCTTTTTTCTTTTCAAAACAAAAACCCTGAATCTAATCTCCTTTGTTTAGCTCTTTTCCTGACTATTGCCAATGACAATTTGTAACCAACTAACCTAAACAATGACAATTATCCATAACCCATTGAAAGATCAAAACCAACCACACCCCACCTCTTGGGAACGTGGGTGTGTCTCTTAAAATTGCTTCCTGCTGTCTGGGGGCAAGGGCATATTTAGATGATCCTGAAAAGAAAAAAAATTGGGTTAGTTGTCAAGTCCTGGGAGAGGTAGCTATATCATTTGTGGTCCAATCTCTACATAATGGGAAAGCGCAGGGCTTGTCTCAAGTCCTGGCTAGAGTAGTCTGTGAGGCTGGATCATCTCAGCTAGCCACCTTGAAATTGTCCTGAGCAGTTTGTAGTACAAAGCTGATCTTTGGGTGATGTTTGTCAGATTAGTAGCATTACTATAGTCCATGTGAAATCATTGTTGTAAATCCCTTTATCCTTTTGGAGACTTCAAAGGTCACAGTTAGTCATGGTCATGGTTCACTGCAGAAAACTGATAGCAACTCAAACCCCAAATCATGTACAGGAAGCTAGATGAAGCCTTTTTCTAGAATTAGTACTCTATATGACCATTAGTATCATGACAAAGAGTTTAAAATATATGTGTATATATATATTAATCTTATAAATTTTGAGATAGTATTTATCCTTTAAGAACAGCTTTTAAGAGCCAAAATAAAACCAAAGAATTATGATATTAGTAGCAATAGAATAGTCTCTAAATCTGGTTTTTCTTCTGTCCCATATCAGATGGCTCTTCTGACATGAGACAGAGATTTTGGATTTTCCTTTTTTTTTTTTTTTTTGGTTTTTTGAGACAGGGTTTCTCTGTGTAGCTTTGCGCCTTTCCTGGAACTCACTTGGCAGCCCAGGCTGGCCTCGAACTCACAGAGATCCGCCTGGCTCTGCCTCCCGAGTGCTGGGATTAAAGGCGTGTGCCACCACCGCCGGGCTGGATTTTCCTTTTAACAAGCATGATTGGGTTTAGAAAAGGAGAGAACCACACTCTAACTCCAAAGCCAGTTTCAATTTTTAATTGAACTGGGACTACAAAAAGACCATTTGCATTATATGACTTTAGAGAAGAGCAGAAACAAACACATAGGAAGATTTATGAAATTTCATCCATTGGAAATGTGATATATCAATAGACCAATTTACTCTTTTTCTTGAGACATTTTCTTTGATCAATTCCATAGTTTTTTCTATTATCCAAAGTCTCTCCACAGCTGTAGTTCCTTTCTCATTAGCATTGAGAAAATTCAAAGCTAATAAAGCATTATGTAATCTATTTTGGGGGGTCTTTATTACCCGTTTCTGTTCATTTAGCATATCCTTTAGGGTTCAATTTCATCTTTCTATTAACTGCCTGCCCTGTAGGATTATGTGGTATACCTGTAATATGCTTTATATTGTAATAAGCAAAAAACTGTTTCATTTTACTAGAGATAAATGCTGGAGCATTGTCAGTCTTAATTTGTACAAATATTCCCATGATGGCCATAACTTCTAGCAAATACATGATTACAGAATCAGTCTTTTCAGAACTCAAAGCAGTTGCGCATTGAAATCCTGAATAGGTATCAAAGGTGTGGTGTACATATTCTAGTGTAGTGGGAATTCTCTCTGCCTATGACCTTGGGCTGTCTGGCCTGATAGAGGCAGTGCTTCTTATCTGCCTACATGACCACTTAATAGGGATGAGAAAGGGTGTCACAGTCTCTTGTGTGGTGAAGACCAAATCAGGTGACATGAAGGTGTGATCAGTACAAAGTTTTCCAAGGACTCGGCAACTGGATTTACCTTATCCTATATCAGTGAGTCTATCTATGGTTTCCCCATAGAACCCCTTAATAAATTGACATATAGCCAGGCGGTGGTGGCACATGCCTTTAATCCCAGCACTTGGGAGGCAGAGCCAGGCAGATCTCTGTGAGTTTGAGGCCAGCCTGGGCTACCAAGTGAGTTCCAGGAAAGGCACAAAGCTACACAGAGAAACCCTGTCTCGAAAAACAAAAAACAAAACAAATTATATATATATTATATACACACACACACACACACACACACACACACACACACACACACATGCCATTGAGGCTCTTGTTACATTTTAATTTTCCAAATTCTACAAAATGAAACACATCCATCTGGCAGATTTTATTCCTTTGAGTACACTTTGGGTTACTTCCTGAAGGTAGTGGAGTTTGGATACGTAAAGAACAAGTAAGACATTTCTTTATAATTTCCTTGGCTTATTGCCAAGTGACGGCAAAATCCTTTTTTAAACCCTTGTTATTGACATGGTGTTTTTAATGAAATTCTGAGGCCTCGAGTACATTTCCTATCAACAGTTGATCTATATCATTACCTTGTGCTAGAGGGCCTGGCAGACTCATATGAGATCAGATGTGTGTTTTATATATAAAGGATGATTTCTATTCCTGATTATTTCTTGTAACTGCATAAATAATGAATTTAATTTGACTCATCAGGAATAAATTCAGCAGTTTCAATGTATAAAACAGCTCTTTCTGCATACTGGGAGTCAGTAACTATGTTAAGAGGTTCTGTAAAATCCATTAATACCATTAGAATAGCATATAATTATGACTTTTGGTCAGAATCATGAGGGCTTTGAGCCACTTTACTTAAATTTCTTAATATATAACTTGCCTTTCCTGATTTATTTGCAGCAATATAAAGTGCAGAGGCTCCAGAAATTGGTGTTCCCTGTACAATATAAGAAGGAAGCCAGTTAGTTCTCTTTATAAAATGAATTATTTTGCTTTTGGGATATTTCTTGTTAATCTCTCCCAAAAAATTACTGCTCTTTGCCAACGTTCACTTTCTGCCCATAATTTGTCAATTTTATCATTAGTAAAAGGTACTACAATTTCTGCTGGGTCTATTTTTACTAATTGATGAAGTCTTAATTTTCCTTTTAAAATCAAATCAGAAATCTTTTTCACATATGTCTTAAATTTCTTACTTCATTTATGTGGTAGAAATGTTCATTCCAGTATAATATCTTCCCTCTGCATTAAAATTCCTGTAGGAGAATGAATAGAGGGTAATATAACCAGAATGCAGTTGAGCTCTAGATCCACATGATCCACATGTGCATTCTGTAATCTCTTTTTCCACCAAAGCCTATTTGCTCTCATTTTCAGCTGATAATTCTCTTGGACTATTTAAGTCCTTGTCACTTGAGTCATATAAGTCATTAAGTCATTTAAGGTTTGAAACAAATTACTCAGTTCATGATTTTCTATTCCAATAGTGGGCCATAGATTAGAAATGTCTTCTAGCAATCCTTGAACATTATTAAGAGTCCATAATTGATCTCTTCTAATTTGCAACTTTTGGGGACTAATTTTGATAGACATATTTTATATCCTAAATAATTAATAGAATTCCTCTTTGTATTTTTTCAGGAGCAATATGTAATCCCCAACAAGGCAAAATTTTCTTTACTTCTTCAAACATTACTTCTAAAGTATCCACATTTGAATCAGCTAGTAAGATGTTGTCTTTGTAATAGTAAACTATAGATTGGGGAAACTGTATATGTATCATTTCCAATGGCCATCATACACAATATTGGCACAGGTTGGGGCTACTTAGCATTCCCTGTGAGAACCTTCCATTGCTATCTCTTAACAGGTTGGGAATTATTATAAGTAGGTACTGTGAAGGCAAATTTCTCTCTTTCTCTCTCTCTCTCTCTCTCTCTCTCTCTCTCTCTCTCTCTCTCTCTCGTAAAGGTATAGTGAACAAAGTCTTTTCAATCGATAACTGTAAGAGGCCACCCTTTAGGTAACAGAGAAGGCAAAGGAATTCCAGATTGTAGAGAGCCCATTGGCTGAATCACCTTGTTAACAGCTCTTAGATCTGTTATCATTTTCCATTCCTCAGATTTCTTTTTAAGAACAAATACAGCAGAATTTCAAGGGCTGATTGATTCTTCAATATGCTAAGCATTTAACTGCTCCTATTCTAAGCTAATAGCTATCAGCTGTTCTAAGGCCTGCAGTTTCTCTGATGTTAAAAGCTATTGTTGAACCCATTCAGGTTTGTCTGTTAACCATTTTAAAGGTCTTTGAAAGATCAGCAGCTGTTGTGCTCTGTTCTTGTACAATCAGGATGGTTGGTGACTGTTCTTTATAATACCTTTTAATATGTTTCCCAGAAGCATATGTTAGTTTATCATTTGTTTCTGAGATTGGAGGAATGTTAATCTGGATATTCCATTGCTGTAACAAATCACATACCCATAAATTAGATAAATAATCACTATATTAGCCATATAATGGCTTTAATTTTCCTCTCTGACCTTCTGGTCCTGCACATCTCATCCTCTGTTTTACCTGTGATAATGTTCCAATCCCTAATAGCTAAACATTTACCTCCTGAAGAGGACAATATGGATGCCAATATTCCAGTGCAATTATTGTTATATCCATATCTCTGTCTACAAGACATTCAATAAAAACATCATTTATTTGTATTTTTAATTTTGGTCTTGGTTCATTTATAGAAGTTTGCTGAAATATTCACTTTATGGTTTCTCAAAAATTGTTTGTTCTCTCTTCTAAAGCTACTTTATCATCCAGAGCAGTACAGTTTTTTTTTTTTACAATGGGTATTAGTTTCTTTAATTGCTCTGGGAAGGGGTTTCCTTCACAATGACAGGAAATGACTGAACCAAATTTGATATGGGGGCCTGGGAGAGGCCCCATCAGGGCATTTCCTGATGGCAAAGGTGAAGGATTACCTTGTCTGTCCCTTGTTGATCTACATTTGTTAGTCCAAAGTCTGCCTTTGCCACACCTTCTGCATAATCCAGAAGGGAGAGGTATTCTGTTGGGATTATTCCTGAAAAACATTGTTTCTAGGAGCACCTTGTTTATATTACCTTTTCAGGTGATCTTGTTTACCACAACTGAAATATTTGACATTTCAATTTTTCTTCAAACCTCTGGAAATCAACTCTCCTATCCAAGCATCATCATAGTTCAATATTGATTATATCTCATATCCATTCCCCCAAGAGTGCTAATCTTGTCTTTAACAGCCTAATTATCCTTTTGCATTGTGCATTAACATTTTCAAAAGCCAGAGATTCAATTATTATTTGTCTAGCTTCTGAATTTGGTGTCATTCTATTTACTGCTGCAGTCAATCTTTGTAAGAAATCAGTGAAGGTTTCTTTTGGGCCCTGTATAACTTTAGTAAATGACTAAATTTTCTTTCCTTCTTCTTCAATTCTGTCCCAGGCATTCAAGACTGCTGCAAGGCATAAAGCCAGGGTTTGGTCATCATATAATGATTGCCTTTCTACATTAGCATAATCTCCCCTTCCAAGATGTTTGTCTTGGGAGATTTCAATATCTCTAGCCATACTTCATTGTTCAATGGTTTTAGCCTTATCCTTCCACCAGGTCCTCCATTATAATTGGGGACCAGCCTCCAAAACTGCTGTAACCAAATCTCTCCAGTCTTGAGGGATAATTCTATTACAAGTTGACCATGAGTTTAACATCAGCTTCAGAAAAGGTGAATGCATGCCATATGATACTATCTCTTCCTTGAATTTTGTCAAATTTAATATTTGCACAGGAGTCCATTCAGCTCTTACACAATCTGGGGGATATGTATCATTTGACAGTTCCTGTAAGTTAAGTTTGGCTGTTTGAAAACCTTAGGCTTTTCCACTATAACCTTATAACGCAATGCTGAGATTGGTTCTCTTTTAAATTGTTCTGTCTGGGTCTGAATATCTCTATGATCTGTTTTTAAGAAGTTTTTCTAAAACTTTTATCTTGGACTCATATTAACCAACGTTTTTGATAAAACAAATGATCAAACAAATAATATTTATAATTGACATTACATAAATCCCATATAAGTTAATTATCCTCTCATTTAATGGTTCCATTTTCAAACTCTCTAGCGTATTATCAAACAGAGACCAAACTCCCTTCATTGTAATAGTGTTTCCCATTTCTTAATCTGGGAAAAAAACTCTCTCTGTCTTTTTTTAAAAGTAATTCCTCCCTTTAAGAAATCCCAATTGACTCACCAAATCTGCTGACAAATGATGATTCAGATGATGGTGAAGTGAGGCAGCTGCCTAGTGTGGCAGCAGCCTGAGGAGGGGGTCCAGTAAAAGCCCAGAGCCCACTGGGAGAGAAGAAGCCAAAGAGCCAGCAGTCTGCATGCGGGAATGTCGAAAGTGTCAAACTCCTGGTAACTCTGGCTGATTCCTTAGCCAGAGGGGTAGTGACTCCAAAGAGCCCTGTGTATTTCCGTCCTGTGCTGGTGGCTGCAAAGCCACAGGACAGCAGCTTTCTCGTGAATTCGTGCCCCAAAAGATGGGCACCAGATATTGCATGGATCCTAGTTGGTTTTATAATAAATGGGGTAAATGTTGAAAGATCAGAAAGAAAAATGAAGCCGGGTGGCTGTGGCGCATGCCTTTAATCCCAGCACTCGGAAGGCAGGTGGATCTCTGTGAGTTCAAGGCTATCCTGGTCTATAGAGTAAGATCCAAGACAGGCACCAAAACTACACAGAGAAACCCTGTCTTGAAAACAACAAAACAAAACAAAACAAAAAAAACAAAATAAAACAAAGCAAAAACAACCAGAAAGACGAAGGAACCAGCCACAGCCATTTCTCACCTCACCAACTCCTCAGTGGAAAGGGGAGGTCCTGTCTCCAAGAATTCTCAGACTGAATGCCTCTTCAAACTAAATGCCTCTCCATAAACTTCAGCCTGAATGCCTCTGTTATCCTGTCTCCTCCAGCCTTATATTCCTTCCTCTGCCCAGCCACATCACTTCTGGTCTCAACCTCCCTAGTGCTGGGATTAAAGGTGTCTGCTTCCCAAGTACTGGCAGCAAAGACATGAGATCCCAAGTCCTGGGATTAAAGGTATGAGCCATCACCACTTGGCTGTGTTTCTGTTTTAGACTGAATTAATGTCATGTAGCCCAGGATGGCCTTAAACTAGCAGAGATCCATCTGCCTCTGCCTCCTGAGTCCTAGGATTAAAGGTGTGTGCCACCACTGTCTAGCCTCTATGGCTAACTCTGTGGCTGGCTTTGCCCTCTGATCTTCAGACAAGCTTTTTTTGTTAGAGCATACACAAAAGATCACCACAGGTGGACATCGTGACTAGAGGCTTTACTTCCTGCCCTTTTGCCCATCAGAAGGATTCTAGGTATCACAGAACCATGATTCCTGTGGCCTTCTGCTTCCACTTTGGGCCTCACATGCATGTTTCTCCCACAGATACACACAGTCTTAGTTGCAATTTCCTTGTCAGAGCTCGTACTACACCTGGACAGCCCTGGTTTGAAGTACGGTGCTCAGTGGATGGAGTACATTTCTTTCCGTATGGTGACAACAAAGCCACACCTTTGAGTGACCAGGGAAAGGAGGAAAATGCTATTAAGGAATGTGTGGATTTGTTCCAAAAACTAAAAGACGTTTTCGAAGAGCTGAGGAAGCAGCTACTTAACATGGAACCAGTGGCAGACAAGACCAGGGGTAAGTATGGGCAGGATGTAAAGATAGAGGCCATCCACAAGAAACAGGAAGGGCAGAGCCTATGTGGGAAGGGGGCTGTGGATGTATTTGCATGAAAGAGCTCAATACTGTTCCAGGCTGGTAGTACATGGTACCTAATGGGTAAGAAATGACAAGCCAGGGAAGAAAGAATACAGGTACCAAAGCATGTGAAGAAAGACTTGACCTTGGAAGGGTGATGGCTCTATAAGGGAAAGAAGATAAGGTTTTTTTTATTTTTTGGGGGGGTGGTTTCGAGACAGGGTTTTTCTGTGTAGTTTTGGTGCCTGTCCTGGATCTCGCTCTGTAGACCAGGCTGGCCTCAAACTCACAGAGATCTGCCTGGCTCTGCCTCCTGAGTCCTGGGATTAAAGCCATGCACTACTATGGCCCAGCTAAAATGATGATTTTGTGTGTCATTTGCAGATCATCAAACCTTGCAGGGCACCATGGAATCTCATTATAAACAAAGACAACTCACCGATGCCTGCTGGAACTTCACAATTGGTGAACAGCGTCTCTTATACTTTAATCCAAAGAACAAGGAATGGGGAGTGATTTATGATAAAGACATAGGTATCATGGAGAAATGGGAGATGAACAGAGAACTAGCACAAGATCTAGTAACTTTCTCCACGGGGGATTCTGGTCACTGCTTCAAGGAATTCTTAAAGCACTGGAAGGAAATGCCAAGTAAGTACTTGGGTCGATTATCACAGGGGAACCTCCACAGGGTGGGAAAGGCATGGCAGTTCCTTTGAAATGTCTGGTGACTTCCCTATGTAGACATCAGCATGTGTGCATAATGAAGATTTGATAGACTGGGTGAGTGATTCCTTGGTGGTCTTCGTGCCTGGGTAGGCAGTGATGACCACGAGGCTCCGTCTTCCCCACCTCACCTCCCAATGTTTCCCAATCCCTACTAGCCAATGGCCCAGGCACTCCATGGCCTGCGAATAGGGCCAAGTCTGTCTGAATCACTGTAAACTTCCAGCCTTTTCTGCCTCACTTATAGCTGCCCTTGTACCAGCACTAACATCACTTTGAAAGGTTTCACTATCTTTGATACAATTGAACACCACAAATTGCCCCAAAAATCCAGAAACTTCTACCCACAGTAAATATGTCACGTTGTTTGATGGTTTGATAGACTTTTGCTTCTTTGGTAATGAAATAAAGTCTGCAAGGATATCTTACATACAACTCTCCTCCTCTCTCTACTCAGGAACTGTAAAATAGTTACTACACATGAGTCCTTCAGTCTGCCTAGGGAGAGAAGGTGCTGATGAGGATGTGTTGTTCACTTTATTTTCCTGATTTTTTCTTTAAGGATCAACATCAAGGGCCCCAGATATCACCCAGCTTCAATCTACCACCCAGCTTCCACCCACCATGGATACCACACAGATTCTACCCAACATCGATACTACCCAGAGAACACCTAACATCATGTCTCAGCATGAGAAAATAATTATCCCCACGGCAGCAGTCATTGCCATCTTCCTGCCTTTAATTGGTGGGATACTTATGAAACTTGTCCCCAAGAAGGTAAGGAGCAGGCTGGGGTCTCACTCTGGTTCTTGGTAGAGTTAGTCTGCTGAGGACTTGGAACAGGTGTCCCACTGTGAATCAGGGATGTGAATTCCAGTCTTCATTCTTACATAGCAAGGGCCTTACCCACTAAGCCATCTTCCCATCCCCCAACACTGATCTTTTTATAGTCTAGCTGCCAGTACAACATACTATATTCTGCTCAGACACCAGGAACTGAACTAAACAAGCTCCTGAATGCCTTCCCTGCATGTACCACCATGACACTTGCCTTGTGCTCACTCCAGAAAGATTTGTAGTTATTTCCACACAGTTCATTAGGACTCCCCATGTTACTTTCTGTCTCACTTCCCTCCCTACAATATTCAGTTGAGTGGGTGCTGAGATTTTTATTTAAAGGGAAAGTGAGCTAGAAATGTATTCATGGTGGTTTAGTGAATTAGTCTCCGTGGTCAAACTCTTTCGTATACAGTTGATACTGAGGTGCAGGAACCACAAGCTGATGGTGCTGACTCACTGAATACCAAGACACAAGCAACATCTTGAAGGGACATGTGGATTAGCATGGAGAGTAGTGTATGCCAGGCACATGCCCAGCAGAAAGGATGCAATGAGATATAACTATAGACCGAAATAGAAAAGTATTGCCCCCAAAATCAGAACCACAACCTCAGGAGGCTACACACTTTCTAGCAAACACTCAGATACCATATGAGGAAAGATTTATCATCTGAAGAGTCATTAACCAAGTCATTATTGGTGTCCCTATCACTGTGAAAAAGTTAAACACAACAGGAGGTGAGGAACAGGCAGGCACCTGATGAGGCCCGTCACATCTTAGGCTCAGGAAGTGGCCCACATAGATGTATGAAATCTTTTCCCAGTATGTGTCCTGGGCATTGCAATTGCTCTAGTAAAGTTCTCGTGTTTTGAACCTATTTGTGTCACAGCAGAAGAACAAGGATTTGTGGAGTCAGTCCTTCCAGAGATTCAGCTCAGGTCATCTTGTTTGTACCATAAGCTCTTTAGGCCCAGAGCCATCTCCCTGACCCCAGGACAAGGAGTGGACACAAGTTGTGGTGTGTATGGCACAGCAGGGTGCTTAATAAAGTCATTTCTCAAAGCAGTTTATCAATTTTGTCCACGGGTGTTTAACATTCAGTTTTCTTTACCTAAAGACGTGGACATCTGAGTAAGGTGAATGAGTACATAGGGGAGAATGCACATAAAAGGCTCTTCAGAATTTTGTTTTGGGGGGCTGGAGTAATAGATCATCTGTTAGGAACACTTACTGCTCTTGCAGAGGAGCCAGGTTCAATTCCCAGCACCTACATGGCAGCTCACAACCACATGTAACTCCAGTTCCAGGGGATCTGATGCCATCTTATGGCATCTATGTGTTCCTGTACACATGTGTGCATGGATATACACTTGAGAGCACACACATTCACATAAAATAAAAACATAAGTAATTTTTAAAAAGCATTTAGTCTTTTGAACACTGGGATTCATGTCTGACAGTGACCATTTTAAGACTTACAGCAACGTATATTTCTTGCTTTTTTTTAAAATTAGCAATATGTTTTATTTAAACAACTATCTCTTAAATGCGACCTTAACATGGAATCAATATAAACACAAAGAAGATATCTTCCATTCTTTTTCCTTGGGGTTGGAAAGATGGGTCAGAATTTAAGAGCCCTGGCTGCTCTTCCAGAGGTCCTGAGTTCAATTTCCAGCGCCCACATGGTAGCTCACAACCATCTATAATGAGATCTGGTACCTATTTCTGCCATTCAGTTATATATGCAGGCAAAATACTGTATATGTAGTAAATAAACAAATAAATCTTTAAAAAAAATACAGGACTGTGATGAAGATTGCCAGTGTCCTAACTATTTCAATATGATCTAACAAATTTCCCTGTAAGCATGGAGTGGTTAAAAAAAAAAAAGATTCATAGCTAATACTGGTTAACATGTTAGTTTTTTTTTTCAAGACAGAGTTCTCTGTGTAGCTTTGCGCCTTTCCTGGAACTTACTTTGTAGCCCAGGCTGGTCTGGAACTCACAGAGATCTGCCTGCCTCTGCCTCCCAAGTGCTGGGATTAAAGGTGTGTGTGCCACCACCGCCCAGCTAATATGTTAGATTTTTAAGTCAGTATAATTATTTTGGAATAACTCTTATTGCATAAAAAACTTTAAATCCACCTGTATATTTGGTCAGAGCTACAGTTCCAGTATGTGAGGAGCTGAGGCAGGATGATTGCTGCAAAAGTTCAAGCCTGTCGTTGGTTATATAGTAAGTTAAAAGCCAACTTGGGCTATGAAGCAAAGCCCTGTCCCCCCAAACAAAAACAAACAAACAAAAAATGAAAGTAAAGTTAAAAGGTGAGCAGAGACAGAAATACAGGTATATTTTGCTGGTCTTTCATATTTTCTGGGTTTTTTTTTGTTGTTGTTCACTGCTTTTTTTTTTTTTATTCACAATCTGTTTTTCAATGCATGTACAACTCCAGAAACATCTGAAGTCTTATCCTACCAGGACTTAGAGTATCAGAAAGATCTAGAAGGAACAAATGAAATAGAAAAGGGCTGTGTGACTGAGTTCTGTGGTCTGTGAGGTGGGGGAGTGTCTGAGAAATGAAGTGTGGGATGCTGTAACTATGTACACAGGAGCCCACTGTAACCCACACCCCTGTTTGTCAATAGGTGCTCCCTGCCGCATCTTCCTCTGTAGTCTGACCTCCAGCCCTCATCACCAGCTGTGTCCAGTGACTCTTGAACAGTTCATGTGCCTTCTTCAACAAAGCAAACAAACATATCTCTTGGAAACCTGTGCCACTGACTTCTGACCAAACTGGTAACACTGAAAGTGATGGTCCTTGGGGCCTCACTCACCAGGGCATCTAAGTGTGACAGGCTGTTGCCATCAGGGGCTTCTTCTTGATAGGTGCATTTTCCTGTCTTATTCTTAGATGATAGCTTTGTGGAGATCAAGCTGGGCTGGGCTCTAAACTACTCCTCACTGTGCAAAACACTGGCTTGCCCTGGGTGACTCCATTTTACATGCAGCAGTTGGGACTCCCTTCTGAGTGCAATGCAGAAGTTGGATGACACCTCACTCTGTACACAGACACACGCCTGTCCAGGACCATCCACAAGGCACAGGCTGATAATTAACTTAATCCTAAAGTAAAAATATGTCTCCTATACACTTATCAAAATAGGTTGGAAGCAGTCACTCCATGTGCCTATCACAACCATATCAGAGGATCAGGCCTGAGAACTTATCTGACACCCTCACCTGGACCCCTGAAGAGGACACCTAACACTGCAACAGTCAGGGCCCCCCAGCCTGTCACCTGGTTGTTAGTGTGTCAAGGAACCAGCAGGCAGAGAACTCCTGGCCATCTTCGAAGCTTCAGCTCCATCCCCACTGCTAATGCCTTCTACTTGAATCACTTTCCGACACTTTAGCTGCTGGTCATCCTAATGTGGTCCTGCATCTCACCTGCTGGATCCTGTGGTCCTGCACCTCACCTCAGCAGTGCCACCGAATCTTGTGGCCCAGTGCAACCCTGCAACCCTGCAGCTCTCTACCAGCTTCCTTATCAGCCCATCTAACCCCCTGCATTGAGTCTCTCCGTGTGTCTATGACCGCTCTGTCTCTGCCTCCAGTCTGGTCTCTGTAATCTATGGCGGCATCTCTTCCACTCTTCTGAAGCCATTCTGTAATATAGATAGATATGCTTTTGCGTGGTGTATAATGTCTGATCTGAGAGTTTATGTTAGTGATTAAGACAAGAGTAAAAGAGCCCATGTTGTCCAGGGACCAGTTATCAAAGGTAATTGGGCCTACTTGGCAATCACAGCCAGTGAAATTGATGGATCTTGAAAATTAAGACACATGTGAGCAACTCTTCTGTAGGCATAGCTCACTCTTTCAGGATTTCACTCATAATATAGGGATCCAGTGAGTAAGCAGTCCATTGGCAAAAAAATTGGAAATAGATATTTTTTTAAAAATCATGAAACTTCTATTGCTGTAAATAAAATTCAGCATCCCTACCAAACACTGGTCAACAGAGACTTATCTTGCTCCATTGACCAAGTGCCTGTCCAGCACCATAGTGCAATCCTCCACAATTCAGGATAATACCAGAGCAAGGTGTTAGGGACAGGGAAGGTACCCATCCAGCCTCTCATGAGGAGTGGGCTAGCAAAAATAAACAGTAAAGCAGAAAAAAAGAAATGAGCAAACCTCAAATCACACATCTATGGTTATTTATATATAAGATGGATATAGAATTATATTATACAAAGAATTTATACTGTATGAAAGAAAACTCAGGTAAGAAAGGTGAGTAGCAGACTACGGAAGGGATAAACCCTATGGCAGTGCTGCTTCTAGGGATCCACAGTACCAGAGAACTAAGGTTAGGAACACGTGAGAGTAACAGTCCTGGAGGGCACTGCCATGCCAGGAACTACAGGGGACCGTGGCATAGCCATAGAAATGTTACATTCAGCAGACCAAAAATGTTTAATGAGCAAAAAAGAGATAGCTCAGTCATAGAGTGCTTGCGCCTCACAAGCATGAGGACCTGAGTGTACTCTCCAGAATCCATGTACACTATGGTGACACACACTTATAATCCCAATGTAAGGGACAGAGAGAGAGAAGTGCATTCCTGGGCTTCCTCATCAGCCAGACTAGTTGAATTGGTGAGTTTCAGTACAGACTGGCTCAAAACACAGTGTTTATGGCTTCCTGAGGAATGACACCCAAAGTGAAAGCTTAGTCTCCATAGGTACAAGTATATGAATGAGCATACACACGTGTATATATGCACACGAGAAAGATAGACACAGTTGACCAAAACACAGCTAGTGAATTCTAAAGAGGCAATACTCCTGAGAGAGAATGGGAGGTTTTAATATTAGTTACGAGATAGTGCCTGGCCTTGTCTTCTGGGCCATTTTTATGTTCGTATTTGAATAGACGAGAGGGGGACAGCTCATGTCTTCTTAGATAAGTTTCATAGCACCATTGCTCAACCACTGGCCTAAGGTGCCAGGTTGGGTAGGATTCACCCTCTAATTGTATGAGCGATCAAGAGAAACTAAGTCAGACTCAGAGTCTGGGAATTAAAATAGCGTATTTTGATTTTATTTTCAAGGGAGGACCTTTTTGAGTCTGGATGTGTTTGATTGTGTATGCTTCATCAAACATGAAAGAATTAACAAAAATCTCCAAGAGGCTCCCAGGAATGAGCTGTTTGAGCCTGTGCAGGAGGAACGCTATTGCCTCTCATCAGATCAACCCACAGAGACAGGCCTCATAACTTAACTACAGTTGGAGGGATGAGAAAGACCTTATAGGAGCTGGTCCAGACATCTCCCATGGCCTTGCATCCTGTGGAAGAAATTTAAGATAAACTTAATCACCTGTTTAATAACTGGAGCTAATCCTGAAAACTTGGAGTCAGAGGTGGAACTGTCCTTATCCTAGTATTCAGGGACAGCCTTGATCATCTGTCCCAATGATATACGGAGACACAAAGGTCTCTGCATATAGTGAGAGAGCAGTGTTAAGGAAAACCCTAGTGTGAAGGCATCACAAAAGTTGACAGATGTAGAGTTGGGAATAATTCAGATCATAAATGAGGATTAATTAGAATTTAGAGGGTGTTAGGAACTTCAGTTCTCCCAGTTGACCCAAGTCATAATGAGAAACCTGGTTGCAGCTGGTAGATTTTTAATTTTTTAGTATTCTTAGTTGTAGTTTTTTGTCAAGTGTTTAAAAACATGAAGATGGCCAATAGCTTCTCTTTGTTGTTGGCAGTCGTATCTCTTTAGGGATACTTTTAGGGGTGTTGGAGAGTTTTAGGAGCCCCTTGTCTCCACTCATTATAATCTACCGAACAAAGGTTATTTTTCTGTGAAATGACCCAAAGCTCAAACTCCGGGGTCTCCATAGCCTCCATGAAACTATGAGACCCTTTTAGAGCTGTCCCATTGTCCTCCACCTTGGGACATGGCCAACCTGGAGGTGAAGATGAACATATTCACTGTCAATCTAGCCCCTGATCCTCATTGCTTTAGGCTTCTAGTGGTGGTTACTGAAAACTCAGAAAGTCAGTTACACCAGACTTGAGGAACAGATAGTGGTTTTAATCTGTTATGTAACTTTCAGGGATGACCAACTCACAGCCCAGGATACCCATGACTGTGGTCAAATCAAATTCAGGGACTTCATTAAAACATTATGTGATAGTTTTGCAAAGATTTTTAGGTTACTGGATTGTATGTGGAATTATATAGATTTTCAGGCATGAATTATGCACATTACTTTGTGTCATACTATCAAAGATTAGACACTTCTGATGAATAAATATTGAGAAAGACAAATATTAAATCAATCTTGACTCTGATAAGAGCCCATTGTTGGAAAGTTACAGTCCTGCCAAACACAGAAGAAATTATAAGCAGTTGTTTTGACAACCATGAATGTAATTAAGTAAGCTTTTCATTAACCCATACCATTTTGAATGAACTGTTGCAAACCTCGTGACATACGGGAACTTCTGCAAGATCTTGTAACAATCCGTTAGGTGGAAATTAATTTACCATACAAATCCTCCTGACCCTTAAGCATATGCTCTCCATCAGAAATGTGTCTCTATACCTATATATAGCCATTGCCATCTCTTTTTTGGCTGCTTCTGTTCTTTGCTAATTTCCTGCTGTAATTTATTCTTTTTTTCCTTGAAGCTGTAAAAACCTGAACACAGCAAACTTTGTCATGTTTTCTCTTTTACAAAATAGGTTCAGATGCACAATAGTATCAAGTCTTGCCAACATTGTCAATGGCAAATGTGCTTTTTCACACACAGCTTCAATAACCTGGTGACAGTTTGTATAATGCTGATACTTCCTTTTTTCTTGATAAATTTAAAATAATCCAATGTGTTATATTTGTTTGTATCTTATGAATTAAAAGAAATTTGAACTCAGCTTGAATGTTCTCTTGCTTACTTATCTGCCAATTTAAGTTATATCCTTTGAGGACTGGGCTTTTTCATGTAAACATACCACATAGCATCTACCTGAATGTGGAGAACAGATTCATCAAATCAAAGACACAGGCAAACAGCTGGGCCAGGCAACAAAACAACACAGAAACCATGGCATGTGTGGACAGAAGTGCCCAGAAAGACATTCACCCACAAAAGCTAATTGACTGAGTACATCTTCAGTGATGTGAGATGCTGGAATGCCACAATTCCAGAGATACATTGTCTTGGGCCATCTTCAGCCCTGTTAGGAACAATTTATTGCCTATCTTTGCATGTGACCTAACATCCCTATGACTATTAGATAAGTCCTTAGAATGTATGAATAGACCCTCTAGATTCCCCAAACCCAAAAGCTAAGAATTTTCTCAGATGGAATCAAAGGCAATTTCAACTTTTAAAAAGATTTTAGATTTTTGCAGAGACAGAACTTTTAAAGTGTTTGAATTGATATAGACTGTGGGGTGTTTTAAGTCATTTTTTATATAGTGATATTAATATTAACATGCCATCTTGGGGATATGGGAAAGGTAAGGTTCTGATTGAGAAGTGTTTCATTGTCGGGCAGTGGTGATGCACGTCTTTAATCCCAGCACTTGGGAGGCAGAGCCAGGTGGATCTCTGTGAGTTGGAGGCCATCCTGGTCTACAGAGTGAGATCCAGGACAGGCATCAAAACTATGCAGAGAAACCCTGTCTTGAAAAACAAACAAAAAAATTTCATCAAAAAAGAAAGAAAGAAAGAAAGATAAAAGAGAAAGGAAGGAAGAAAGGAAGGAAGGAAGGAAGGAAGAGAAAGTGTTGTGTTTGTGTGTCAAGTTGACAAGGGTTCAATGTAGTGCTCTTTGCTCCATCCATGACCTTGGGCTATAGGGCCTAAAGGAGGCAATGCTTCTTTCCTCTGTACCAGTACAGTTCAGTTGTGCTGGCTAGTTTTATTTCAACTTGACAAAGCTAGAGTTTCATCCCTAATTTGCTTTCTTCATAGCAATAATAACCCTAACTAGAGGGAAAGGGGACTCATCATCCTGCAGAGAGCAAAAACCTGATTACCCACAGGCCCATATATCAGGATGTCTTTCCAGAAATGAAAATGGCAGACACAAATGCTGTCAGCCAGGCATTCTCTCGATCCCATGCTGAAGAACAGCAACGACTGTAAATAGGGAAAAGGGAGAGAGGATGGGGAGATTCTCACAGTATGTTCAAGCCTCCTGAAATGAGCTGTCACTCTCCTTTCTCCATAAGAGGGCACATATTAAAGAGAAATTAGGACTTAACCCTTGCAGAGAAGTCTGAGAGTCTCCTTAGCTTATATCCTGATTTGCCCTGACCCCTGATAAATGGAGGTGGTCCAGATTCCAACCTGTTGGCCTTTGGATCTCCCTGCAAATTCTCCCCAGACAGAAATCAGACTATTCCAACAACCACCACAATCAACAGAGGAAAGAGCAAAGAGTTCCCCCCAAAGCATGAGGCAAAAGCATTTACTAGACCAAACATGTATATTACAGCATCCAAGAGCAAGGAACCACCGCACAGGAGGAGGAAGAAAGGATGTGAGAACAAGAAGGGGTAGAATGTTGTGAAATGCTATTTTCCAGCTGTGATGGAGCTGTTGAACTGTTTAACTCAGCAGCTCTGAGTACTTGCACGATCCCTGCACAAGGGCAGGCCTGTCATCCTTCCCTTCATGGAGGGAGAGGGGCTCATGAGACTTCAGAGCTCCCCGGGGATATAAATACAATTAATGGTCCTGTAAGGGGAGAGATGTTTTTTAACAATGATTTAGTCACTTTTAAGATACCATGTTCCTGTACTTAACCCCTCACCCACACTTCTATAATCCTAATTAAATTAATTGAGACACACATAAGCACACACACACACACACACACACACACACACACACACACACACACACACACAAGGGTGAAGTAGAAGCAATAGTACCTTAAAGAGAAGGAGTCTTTTGGGGGTGAAAATAAGAGGGAAATACAAGGGTTAATATGGCTGAAATAGATTTTTTACTTGTATGAAGATCTCATGATGAAACCAATTATTTTGTTACCTTTCTCTTCAGACAGCTGGATGACAAAGGTCACATACACATAGAAAGCATGAGCCAAATCTGTATAAATATTGATGCTCATCCTTGTTCTTGCTGGAGAATCCTTATGCAGACATCTTGTTAAGCATATTGTCTAACATGAAATTACCCAGAAGGAGCCCAATTCTATAACCTCTGTGAGGCTCAGACATATACCACAATGTCCTGTGTCCTGACACCATAAGATGACTCATGGGTTGAGATCTGGCAGTAAGGCACCCGATATAACATCTGACAAGGTCTATAGTAATCTCTGTAGTGTGGAAGAGAAGAGTCTGGTACTTGCTGATTTTGTCTTCTGAGAGCCACTGGAAGGCCCTTGATGAGAGCTTTAAGGACCTGGAGCATTTTAACATTAACTAAAGCTGGTTACTTGAAAAAACTGACTTTGTAATGACATAAAGCATTATGTCCCCAAGTCACCCAGGTCAGGTGAGCATCCCAGTTGGTGGCTGGCAGAATTTTTTGTAATTTTATTCATAGTAGTGTATGAAAATGTGGTTACACTTTCCCTGTTGTGATGGCTGTTCTTGGTTGTCAACTTCACTACATCTGGAATTAACTAAAACCAAAAAATGGCTGGGCATATCTGTGATGGATTCTTTGATTAATTGGATCCTTTGAAGTTGTAAGATCCACTTCTAATCTTGTTCTTTGAGGTGGGAAGCCACATCTTTAATCCAGATCTTTTAAAGTGGGAAGACCCACTGCTATTCTGGGCCACACCTTCCCCTGGAAGCCTATATAATGACATGTGAGAAGGAAGCTTTAGTTCTTTCCCTGCTTGCTCTGGCCTCACTAGCAAGTCCATTCCTTCACTGGCATTAGAGCCTACCTCTTCAGGATTCCAGCATATACTGAAGATCAGCTGAGACATCCAGCCTTGGGAACTGAGCATCTTCTGAATTCTTGCTCTTACCGTTCATAGCCAGCCATTGTTGGAATAGTTGGAACACAGCCTGTAAGTCATTCTAAAAAATTCCCTTCATATATATATATATATATATATATATATATATATTCTATAAATTCTGTTCCTCTAGAGAACCCTGACTAATACACCAGTCATTTGTTTCAGATCATGTAGGTGCTACAAGTTAACCCTTTGTGACATGATCAGTTGAGCTTCCTTAGGGTTATCCAGGGAGACTTAGGAGAATGCCATTTCCTCCATTAATTTCCTCACTTGAGAGTGTTCTCTGCTGGAATGGGTTAGGGCATTACTGTAGTGTGGTTTCCTTGCAAGCACTGAAGACATTTCCCTCTGACTCATCCTTCTCTTTACAGAATACATACTGGTTCATGTCCAACCTCTGTCATCTCCATGATCTCTCTGATCAAGAAGACAGATGGCTTATCAGAACAGTGGATGCTTTTGACCTGTCTCTTGACCCCTGGTCACCTGGGACCTGGATGACCTGGGAGCAAGGGACAAAATTGTGACATTTTTCTTAGCCCCACTATCCTTACCCACATCAGCTTCCAAGTGTGTACTGAAGGAACAGAAGGTCAGTTACACCAGTCTTGAAGAATAGATAATACTTTAAAATTCAGCCATTATAGAACACTTAAACCTTAACCAAAAGTAACTTGACTCTGTTGAGGCAGGCTCTCACCTTGTAGCTCTGGCTGCCCTGCAATTCTCTAAGTAGACTAGGTTGGTTTCAAACTCAAAAAGCTCTGCCTGCCTTTGCCCCCCAAGTACTGGGATTAAAAGAATAAGCCACCACATCCGTTCCCACGCCCTTCTAAAAGTAAAGTTTCACAAACATTTGTTGTGAGGTATCCACCAGAGAAGCCTGTTCAAATGTTGGTTTAAACCAATAGTAAGTTTTTATCAGCCAGCCGACAACTGCACTGGGTGTTTGGGATCCCAGGGTAGCACTGAGCCTTTCTCAGGGTGAGATTTTAAGCACAAAAACCATGTTCTGAGTTGACATACCTAACAAGAACAGTTAGCCAGAATCAGAACTACAGAAGCCAAAAAGCAAGGTTAGTACATTTAGAGACTTTCCCAGAACTATAGATTTGATAAGTTAGGCCTTTGTTTTAGTTTTGGCAGTTGGTGCTTCCCATGTGTTGAGATTTACAGCCTGAATGGTACTTCCATCATGGAGTCAGTTGTGCTAAGGTCTGGGTGCCTACTAAGATCTGGGGACTTGTTACCACATTCTTGTGCCCTACTTTAACATGCCTTTTTCCTGACCTCTTTCTCTTATTTTCTGTAATTTTTATTTTAGGACAAAATTCATTCAAAATCTTTTCTTGCCACAGAGCATTTTTTTTTGTCAAAAATCTGTTTTACGAATACACACAGACACACACAAACATACACACACACACACACAAACACACACACACACACACACACACACACACACACACCCCTACTACTGTCTGTGTGTCTTTCTCCAGTTACTAGTTTTACTTTTTTGTTGTTGTTTTTTGAGACAGGGTTTCTCTGTGTAGTTTTGGTGCCTGTTCTGGATCTCGCTCTGTAGAGCAGGCAGGCCTTGAACCAGCCTGGCTCTGCCTCCCGAGTGCTGGGATTAAAGGTGTGTGCCACCACCACTTGGCTAGTTTTACTGTTTTATAGAATTCTTGAATGTGATTTAGTATTTTCACCTGAAGTCACAAAGCCCTTGACACAGGCCACATCTGATCCTTTTTTTGTCCTTTAATAATAGATGTCAGTTTACTAAAACTTTATTATAAAGAACTGCATAAGCTGGGTTTGGTTGTGCACACCTTTAATCCCAGCTCCTGGGAGAGAAAGGCTGGCTGATCTCTCTGAGTTCATGGCCAGCTTGGTCTACAGCACTAGGGATTCCAGGAGAACCAGGGATACACAGAGAGACTCTATCTTGAATTTTTTTACTTTTAAAGTAACTTGCATATTTAAAAGAAATCACATATCAAAATTAATTAGCCCTAAAAAAATTATCAGCCCTAATGTCTACAAACACTCTAACTGGAAACTCAAAAGGCATATGGCATTGTCTTAGTTCTATACAGTTAGAATAGTAATTCTAATTAGTGTTGGAGTCCATTTGGGATTCCTAGTGCCTTTGCCCAGCAGGTCTGCATAAAGAGGATGATTGGACCACAGGCCTGAGTATCAGGTATTTGGAAGGGTTTATACTTGGCTGTATTGAGCAAGGGGGAGGTCTTTGCTCCTCCCCTGGCATGGTCATAAAAAGCCCTTTGGAATAAAGTTCAAGGTTGGTGGCTTCAGACCCAGGCCCTCCCGAGGCTATCCTGTGTTTCTGTCTTTCCTCTGGTCGTATAGGTATCTCTTTCTAGCTAATATTTCTCACTTCTCCCTACTCAAGAGTACCCTGGGTTGTAAAAGTGGCGTGTGGTTTGTTACAAATTAGTAATTTTTAAATTTGGTTACAGAATGGTATTAAATTTTCTGTTATTATCAGTTAACTCATTTCAACGTGTGACTTAGGGGCTGGAGAGATGACTGCTCTTGCAGATGACCAGGGTTCAGTTAATTCCCAGAACCCACATGGTGGCTCAGGCCAACCTGGCTGCAGAGGATCTTCTAGCCTTGGCAGGCACCTACCTTTAGCACTTAAATTATGTGGTGACACTGTTTGTATGAGATTTGTATATGTTGCACAAGTCCTAAATGGCCTTATAATAAAAACCCAGAGACAGATATCAGGGTGAAAGCTGAAAGATCAGAGAAGCATTGCAAGCCACAGCCACCACCTATTACCTCACCAACTCCTCAGCCTGATAGAGCCTCTGCAAGAGAGCAAATTCATGTCTCCTCTTGCCTTATATTCCTTTCTCTGCTTAGCCATATTACTTCCTGTTTCAACCTTCCTAGTGCTGGGATTAAAGGTGTGTGATGGCAAGAGCTGGAATTAAAGGTGTGTGCCACCACTGCCTGACTTCTATGTTTAACTCTGTGGCTGACTCTGTTCTATGATCTTCATGCAAGCTTTATTTCTTAGATTACAAATACATCACTACATTTCCCCTTTTTGTCTAAAATAATAAAAGAAAGTTATAACTACCATAAAAAACTATATACAATAAGTACAATATATACAATATTACTTTATGTGTATGGGTGTTTTGTCTGAATGTATGTATGTGTGCACCATGTAAACCTAGTTGCTGTGGGATGTTCTGTATGTCAAATGTGTTGCTGATTGGTCAATAAATAAAACACTGATTGGCCATTGGCTAGGCAGGAAGTATAGGCAGGACAAGGAGGAGAGTAAAGCTGGGAAGTGAAAGGCTGAGTCAGAGAGACACTGCCAACCGCCACGATGACAAACAGCATGTGAAGATGCCGGTAAGCCACAAGCGATGTGGCAAGGTATAGATTAATGGAAATGGATTAATTTAAGCTATAAGAACAGTTAGCCAGAAGCCTGCCACGGCCATACAGTTTGTAACCAATATAAGTCTCTGTGTTTACTTGGTCGGGTTTGAGCAGCTGTGGGACTGGCAGGTGAGAGAGATTTGTCCCTACTGTGGGTCAGGCAGGAAAATTCTAGCAACACCTAGTTGCCCATGGAGGTCAAAAGAGTGTGTCAAAACCCTTGGAACTGGACTTGCAAATGATTGTGAGCACCATGTGGGTATTTGTTATTGAACATGGGTCCTCTGGAAGAGTATCCAGCGCCCTTCACCACTGAGCCATCTCTCCAGCCTAACCATAGTTTGTTTACTGTTTACACAATAAATCTCAATATATCACAATTACTCAGGTCATCCAGGAGATCTTACCTGGATCAGTTCATGACACTTTTTGTTTTCAAATTCTAGCAGACCCAAGAGATGAATGTACAGCCTCTGATGCCCATTCATCTTTGAGATTTAGGAATAAACTCCTTGCTGATTTGAAAATTACATCAGTGTAGCTATTCCCATGAGTGAGAGGTCTGATTTTCAGTGTCTGACTCAGTATGTGATATATATATATATATATATATATATATATATATATATATATATATATATATATATATATATAAATGTCTAAAATGTATCTTCTGAGCATGTGGAAAGAGCATGCCACAGCTCATTGATCTAGAGGGCATGCTGCTCCATCAGGAGTGGCCAACCTGTATGCCTGTCTGCTCTCTGCCAAAAAAAAAAAATCACCTCTGGAAAAATGGACAGACAGGCAGTCAGATAGGAGTGCACTGAAACTAAAGAGATAATTTCACTTTTCCTTTTTTGAGTCATGAGAAGAAAGCCCATCAGTCAATGCATGCCATCTGACCCCTTTCCAGGGTCTCTCATTTGAAAACTTTCAGAACACCTCACATGTTTCTGTGAGTTGAGCTGTCTAGCAATGCTACTAGGCCTCTGAGACACTTTGTAACAAGGAGGAATGTGGGAAGAGAATGAGCCCCATCCTTTCCAGAAGTCCCACATTTCAAACAAAATATCATACAACATTATAGTCTTTGGGACATGTGCACAAGTGTCTTTTCTCATGTTCACCTTCATCTGAGTGGTATAATATTTTAACAGTTGATTCTCTACCAGAAATTTCAGTTTGATGAGGTGAGAAAATAATTTTACCTTCTTTCCCTATAGCATACTGTTCATACTTCTTTTGAGTCTCTCAAATAAATTTTAAAACTAATTCTGGACTACACTCTCTATGTTTTATTTAACTTTACCTTTTCCACATTTGTAACGACTGCATAAACAGAACTTTCAGATTTAGAAAATGCTCTCTGAGTTTCCACCAATGTGTCTCTGTGGTCACATTATTGTCACCCTTACCTGGAAGGCTCCTGTCACTTTGCTCCTCTGCCTGTTGACACATAGGAAGGGGTGAGTTCTCATGACATGTCAGGGAAGTTTCAGCCAGAATATCAGGCTCCAGAGAATGTTCAACCTGAAAGCTTTCCACCATTGCAGACATTTCCTGCTCATCTATTTTTTGGAAGCCTGGGTTACCAGAGCTGATCCAAGACATCTGCTAAGTTATTCTATCCGCTAGCTATAAGATTAAGCTTTTCACTGTGTTTTTAATACCTAGTGTTCATTTTTTCTCGTGTTAAAATATGTCCTAGTTTTTCTATTAATATCTTATTTAACACAGAGTTATACGAAGCATATTCTTTGACACTGAAATGTTTGAGGGTTCCCACATATCTTCCTGCTATTGATTTCATATTTATTGCTGTTGTGGTCAGACAGCATTTTTATTTTATTTTTTTGTAGCATGGTTTTTAGACTGTTTACTGTAGTTGGTCTTTTTTCCTCTTTCCTCTTGGAGGCCCACCACTGAGCTCCAAAACAAATACACGGAGACAGAGCATTCTCATGTATGCTCTGTCTTGGCTTGTTTCTTGCCAGCTTTTCTAAACTTAAATTATCCCATCTACCTTTTGCCTCTGGGCTTTTACCTTCTCTATTTTCCTTTCCTTTCTTCTTACTCCAGTGCTGGCTGTGTGGCCTGGTGACTGAACCCTAGTGTCTCCTCTCCTTCTCTTTTTCTCTCCTCCTTTTCTCTCTCATTTATGTCTCTACCTGCCAGCCCCGCCTATTTCTCTCTCCTGCCTAGCTATTGGCAATTCAGCTCTTTATTAGACCAATTAGGCAGGTGAAGTAACACAGCTTCATAGAGTTAAACAAATGCAACATAAAAGAATGCAACACATCTTTGCATCATTAAACAAATGTTCCACAGCATCAAAGAATGTAACACATCTTGAACAAGTATTCTACAACAATCTACCCTTTATATATTTTAAACTCTATTTGGTGGCTTAAAAATGACCTTTCGGAGTGTCACACCCCTTTAATCCCAGCACTTGGGAGGCAGAGGCAGGTGGATCTCTGTGAGTTCACGCCCAGTCTGTTTTACATAGTGAGTTCCAGGACAGACAGGGTTATGTAGTGAGTCCCTGACTCAAAAACAAAACAAAACAACAACAAAACCCAGAAAAATAAACATCTTTTTTTGGTGGCTGTCCCACATGAATTGAAACAGAATATATATTTTGCTCTTCCAAGATGGAGTGTTCTCGAAATGTTAGCAAAAATACCTATTGGGGCTCCTGTACCAATCCTGAGTTTGTCTTTGTTGTTGTGAACTTCTCTTAACCACTGAGAGAGGAGTACTGAGGTCCCCAGCTGTAGTGACACATTGGCATATTTAAGTTTACCTTTGGTCTATGCATCTAAAATTTATGGCTTCTGATTTTATGTAGGGTGGCTACCCCTTTTTTCTGTTCTCAGGAAAAAGTGAAGCAGTGGTCCTGCCCTTCCTCAGAGGAGTTTCTCCTTCTTTCTGGTTCAGTTCACCCAGCTGGATGACTTGTGGTCTCAGTTCTCTTCACAGTTCAAGGAAAGGAGTTTTCTGTGGCTGGAATGAACTTTAATCATTGTTCAAGAGGATGGAATTTTCTTGTAGCTTTTGATAAGCTTAGCAGAAGTGTAATGTCTCCAGGAATTTATGTAGCCCTGGCTGGCCTGGGCTAGTAGTCCAGATTAGCCTTCAACTCACAAAGATATACTTGCCTCTGCCTCTTGACTGGTGGGATTAAGTATGCCACCACACCCAGTAGTACTTGCCTTTAAGAACTGTCTTTCACTACATTATTTAAAAAAACTTTTCTCTTGTTAGTCCTCATAATAGTCATGGCCCAGTAATTGGAAACTGAAGCCCTCCACAAGCCCTTCCTAAGAAAGGCAATTCTGAAGAAAGTGTCTTTTGTGTTAAGATTTGGGTGAGAGGCTATATATCTTAGAAACTAATTTTTGTAAAACATACTTCATCTCGCAGTGAGAAATTAACCTTCTGCATGGTTGCAGTGGTTCTCAGCCTGTGGGTCATGACCCCTTTGGGGGTTGCACTTCAGTTATCCTGCCTATCAGATATTTACATTACAATTCATAACAGTAACAAAATTACAGTTATGAATTAGCAATGAAAATAACTTTATGGTGGTGGTCACCACAGCATGAAGACCTGTATTAAAACTATATTAAGGGGTCACAGAGTTCAGAAGGTTGAGAGCCACTGGTCTGGAGCAGAGTGCAGTGTGTGTAGTGTGCTCTTACCATCAGGAAGCAGTACTTGATTTTGATTTTCAGATTTGAATGTCCGAAGCTCTCAGGTTGCTCAGGAGAACCCCACATGACTTCTGAGTGATACCAGAGATGATTGAAACTGATACTTTAGAGACACTCCCTGCTCTACTTTCTGCTGTATTTCATTGGTTGTACACAGAAGTGTTAAACTGTGAAGTGATTTTTTTTTTTCTGAAGAAGGCCTTCCTAAGGAAATGGAAGACAGCTTATCTGAAAATCAAAAAACCTGGGTCCTCTGCAGAGTTGACACTTTGGGTTTGTTTTAATGTTTAATCTGTCTGTAGGACAAAATTCTCTGCCTAGATGGAAAGTGACATGTTGCTTTTAGTCTTTCCGCCTACAATAACACTCTCTTCAGAGGAGGGGAGAGGCTCCTTAGATTCAAAAATAAGCAAATTTCCTGTGTTTGAGAAAGTGAAACTCAGAAACTTTAGAGAACCCACCCAGGCTGTAGAAGAAGAAGAAGACTCTGATCAGCTTCAGAGAAGATTCCAGACCTGTCCAGAGGCCTGCAAGCTGTCCAATTTTAGCTCTGCTGTTCCCTGAGTCATCGCCTGTGTTGAGGTGGGCTCTGCAGTGATGCAGCTGCTGTGCATTCATCCCAGCTCCTGTAAGTAACTCCTCACCACACTCGTGTGAGTAACCCCAGAGAAAACCAGTGGTTCCCAAGTTGGACCTCTGTGCTGTTGGAAATTTGGTCTGTCATAGTTTCCCTTTATATGGTGAGTGGGTGAGTGTGTGTATGTGTGTGTGTGTGTGTGTGTGTGTGTGTGTGTGTGTGTGTGTGTGTGTATGTGTGTATGTGTGTGTGTGTGTGTGTATCTCCCCAGGTGAAGTCTCTTACGACACCAGTTTTCATAAGATCACATAAGTTTGTGTGATCATGTCTTGGTTTGCTATCAGCAGACAGTGGAACAGTGTGACAGGCTGGGTCGGCACAGCTGTTGTCCTCCTGGGTGTGGATGCTGGCTGTGTGAAAGACACTGTAGACATGTGGGGAAGGACGAACTTTACAACCACTGATCAGGCCCCAGTCTGGAGCGGAGGTGCAGGACACAGGGAATCTGAGGAGGTGGGCTTATGTGGTGGTTTGAAGAATGGCTGTTGTCTGCTTGAATGCTTCTTCATCAGGGAGTGGCATTACTTAGAAGGATTAGGAGGTATATCCATGTTGGGGTAGGTGTGGCCTTGTTGGAGGAAGTGTGTCATTAAGGGTGAGCTTTGAGATTTCAAGAGCCCAAGCCAGGCCCATTGTCTCCCTCTCTTTCTGTGCCTGTGGATGCTGATGTAGAACTCTCAGGTACTTCTCCAGCACCATGTCTGCTGTGTGATGCCATACTCCCTGCTATGATGACAATGGACTAAACCTCCGAAACTCTAAGCAAGCCCCAGTCAAATGCTTTCCTTTATAAGAGTTGCCATGGTTATATTGCCTCCACACAGCAATAGAACACTAAGATAGCTTACATCTCTGCTATTCCTTTGCTGGAGGTCTTCTGCTTTTGTGTCTCAGGGTGCTCATCTAGGAATTTCCTAACCCTTCCCTTTTCCTGCACGCTCTTACATTCTGAAGTTCCTTAGACTTTGCTTTTAATCCGGTCTGTAGGAGTCTGGCTTCACCAGAAACCCTTGACTGAGAAGAGGCCCAATGGTGGAGTCCCCATTGAGAACCCAGACACAGGGTCCATGGCTGAGCTGTGCATGCCACACCATCAGCACTTTAGATACTTCTCTGTGGCACACACAGCTTGTCTTCTAGTCTCTGGTTGGCTCCACTCACTGCTGCTGCTGTTCTTGGTGGTCATCCCATGGTCCTAGCATCTCCAAAACGCTAGAGTCTTCTACTATAACTGCACTTTCAGTAGTAGCCTGAAAGTGCTTTCTTTATGGACTCCATTCCTATTACACAGTTCCTAAAGAATGGCCCAATTGGTGGATGTTGGTGGCACATGCCTTAAATCCCAGCATTCAGGAGGCAGAGGCAGGGGGATCTTCATGAGTTTGAGGCCAGCCTGGTCTACACAGTGAGTTCCAGGACAGGCTCCAAAGCTACACAGAGAAATCCTGTCTCAAAAAAAAAAAAAATGCCGAATTAGCTTTTCTAGCCCAAAGCCCTTCTACAAACCTCCCCAAAACCCATGGCCAGGACTGTCACAACAATACCACACCATCATGGTACCAATTTGTCTTATTTAGGGTTACTATTCCTGTGAGGAAACATCATGACCAAAGGAACTTAGGGAGGAAAGGGTTTATTTGGCTTCCATTGCCAAATCACTGTCCATCAGTTGAAGGAAGTCAGAACAGGACTCAAACAGGGCAGGAATCAGGAGGCAGAAGCTGGTGCAGAGGGCATGGGTGAGTGCTGCTTACTGGATTGTTCCTTATGGCTTGCTCAGCTTGCTTTCTTATAGAAAAGGACCACCACCATTTGGCTCCATGGGTCTCTCTTTCCTCTGTGGCTTTGTGGCAGTTGATGGAATAGTTCATGGACTGCTGCTGATTTCTGTCTGGAAAGGTTTTACAGTGAGATCCAAAGCTCCAGACTCTGAGTCTGAAAGTCATTAGCCCTTTACCCCAGCCGAGAAGTCTGAAAGTCACCGTTTAGCTTGTACCCTGATGTACCATGACCCCTGACAAATGAAGGTGGTTTTGAGTGCAGGCCACCCAACCACTTCTCTGACAGATCCATTTCTAGTGTCAACAGCCTTTCAGTTGCATGTGGGACAGAGAGAAGTGAGACAGAAAGAGTAAATGGGCAGTCCTAGTTGACTGTGTAAAAACACCTTTGTAATTGTTTTTGGAATGAATGCGTTGTAAGGGTCCCTCTAAGGGCCATGATAGGAGTACATGCAAGTGAGGTGTTCTGAAGCTTGTTACATTTAGTTCTCCTTGTCTGAGATGAAGATAGTATATTGAACTGGTAACCAGACTGTCAACAGGTTATTTTGGGGGGATGGGAAGAGAGTTCAGTGGGTAAGGTCTGTGCTATGCTAGCATGAGGATCAGAATTCCCATCCCTGATTCCCAGTGGGAAGTCCTCAGCAGACTAACCCTACCAAGAACCAGAGTGACACCCCAGCCTTACCTCCTTACCTCCTTGGGGACAACATTTCCTCTTCACAAACATGCAAATGAGAATAACAATAAGGATGATGATGATGGAGATGACTACTGCTATGATGATGGATTCTTTGTTATTAGGAAACTGCCTGGTAGATGGATGAGGGGTGGCATCTATGATAGGTGGAAGATAGATACCTGGGGCCCTTGATGTTGGTCCTTAAAAAAAAAATCAGGAAAATTACTAAAACTAAAGCTAAAAACACACATCATTCAACACTTTCTCTCTCTAGGCAACCTGAGGGACTCATGTTTAATAACTATTTATAAGGTCCTGAGTAGAGAGAGGAGTAGAGTTGTGTGTACAATGTCCTTACAGAGTTTATTTCCTTACCAAAGAAAGCAAATGCCTATCAAACCATCAAATAATGTGACATATTTACTGTGGGTAGAACTTTCTGGATGTTGGGGCAAATGGTAGTATTTAATTGTGCCAGAGAAGGATAATGAAACCTTTCAAAGTGATGGAGCTGATGGAAAGGCAGCTATAAGTGAGGAAGTAAAGGCTGGAAGTTTACAGTGATGCAGACAACCTTGGGGCCCGTTAGCAGGCCCTGAGTGCCTGAATCATTGGTATTTAGGGAATGAGAAACACTGGGAGGTGAGGTGGAAAAGAACTCTTTGTGGTCATCGATGACTCCCAGACAGGAAGACCACCAAGTAATCACACAACCCGTCTATCAAATTTGATGGAGTTGCCATCTGTTAATCTAGGTAATACCTACTTGGCTTTTCCTTCTGGTGCTTTAAGAGTTCCTTGAGCCAGTGACTGGAGTCTGCTGTGGAGATTACCTTGAGATCTCTTATGAATTGCTCATCATTCATGATACCTCTGGCTTCAAGACTAATTGGTGTCAAGCTCATATTCATTGTGTTCAGGATGAAGAAGTACTTTCCACTGACATTAAATCGCCAGGAGGCACCAATGATGTGTCCTTGTTTGTACTTAGAATGCACGATGGCCTGTAAAGTGGGGTGACCTGCAAAACACATACAAAGCCATCATTCTTCTCTTTTGATAGATCCATCACCTCCTCAAAGGTCAAGACTTTTCTCCCTGGCTTATGAGCCAGTATCATTTCCACATGACTTGGTTACCCATTGGGTACCATATGCTTCCCAGGTTGGGCCAATGCTCAGCTCTTTCCCACAGGTACAACCACCATCTCATTCCCACACGTGCTCTGCCCTTCCTCTCTCTTGCCGCTTGTCTCTGCCTCTGAACTCCATCCCACACTTACCACTGGGGTCAGTCGTCTCTTGTTTGGTGTCAGCCAGCTTCTTCCTGAGCTCTTGCCCCAAGTATTCCAGCCTTTGGATCAAATCTGTCCACACTTGAGTGTCATGTATCGCCTTTCCCAGGTCACCCAAAGGTGTGGCTTTGTTGTCATTATCATACCGAAGGAAAGACTCTCCATCCAGTGAGCACTGTGCTTCATAACAGGGCTGTCCAGGTGTGGGACGAACTCTGACAGTGATGTTGCAACTAAGAGAGTGTGTATCTGTGAGAGAAACATGCAGGTGAGGTCCAAAATGGAAGCAGAAAGTCACAAGACTCATGGTTCTGTGACACCCAGATGACACCCAGAATCCCTCTGAAGGGCAAAAGGGGAGAAAGAGAAGGCTCTAGTCAAGATGTCCATCATTATCTGGATCCTTATTCTGTGCCATCTTTGACTGTCTTAGGGTGGTAGGACCCCTCAGATGCACACAGTGTCACCAGGGGGATTTATCTCACAAGCACTTCTAGTGACTTTTATCAAGTGTTGAGGAATAAAATATATCAGATAGTGTCTGTTCCTGGGACTGAAAATCTACTGAACACACAGGGAAAAGGAGGCACCATAGAACACGTGGTAAATTCCACATGGAGCCTGGGAGTTCAGGAAAGGCCTCCTGGAGAAATGCTGCAACTTGGCCTGGGAAGGAGTGCTGGCACCTGTGAACACAGTGCTCACTTGAGTTCCCACTGGGTCCTTCACACAACAACACTGGGCATCAGATCTCAGATTCTCCCCTGTTAAATCACACCCCTAACTCATTCTCAAGAAAAGATCACTGTCTGTGACCTGCTTGAAGCCCCGATCTCTCTCCCCTTCCTCAGGCAGTTGTTCCCAGCACACTTATGGCCCCTGGTCTCCCAGCCTTTCCCTAACAGCAGCAGAAGACACAATGTCCTAGAGCTGTTCTGTTCAGCAGACTGCACAAACAGGCAGGAAGTCCTAGTGAGGATGCACATATACATTCTCCTGTGTGGGTGTGAGCCTGAATCCAAAATAAATAATAATTTAAAAGGAACTTCTAACAAGTTTGCAATATAATTACACTAAAAAATGCAAAAAGATGTTAAAAAACCCTCTTTCTCTCTGATCCCCTCAAAACTTCTGCTCTGAGGTGGACTGCTGCAGGTTTGGGGACCTCCTTTCCTGTCCCCTTCGACCAGCTTCCTCTTCCCTTCCCCTCTCTGCCTCTTCTACCACCTGTTCTCTTCCTCTCTCACAGTTCCCCGCCCACTTTCCCCTTCCTGCCACTCCTAAGGTTTGGATTTGTCCTTGGATGGCTGGGATTCTTCCTCTCTCAGTACACCTCACTGGAAGATTTGCTGGACATGAACATGAGCTCTCCGGAGCAGAGAACAGGCTTTTGGGTTGTGAATATAGTCACAAACTTGGCACTTGAAGATGGATCACAATGAAATATGCATCAGGTATTTCTAAGAAAAATCTAGTTAGAAAGTTGATAAAAGGGAAGTGTTTTTTGCAGAAGCAAAAACAGTAAATTATGGTGATTTAAAGAAAGCATTCCTGACTTCAAAATATGTGCCTAGTAATAATAATAATAATAATAATAATAATAATAATAATAATAATAATAATAAAGTTGCTTTTGGTCCAAGGGTTTTCTCACAGCAACAGAATGAAACCAGAACCACACATGCCAGATCCCCTGGACATAGTGCAGTGCTCCAGGGATGGCTTCCTGGGACTGGTCAGAGGATAGTCCACCCTACAGGACAAAGATAATCTAGGCTGGTTAAATCTGGTAGTAGAAGAGTGGTGATCAAAACTCTCTGAGAAGCGCATGGGTCAGAGTGGATGTAATAACAAGCATTTCGGAGGGGCAAGCGTGCAGCTCTGTGGGATGCTGGCACATCCCTGTTGAGAAGCACACCAAGGATTGCCAGGGGGCAGGGCACCAGCACTGCTGGAAGCTCAGGGATGATGATGGCTCAAGGCTGGCATGGGAAACCATATTCCTGAATCCCAGCAGCATGGTATAGAAAAATCCCATCAGGTGGAGTGGTCAGAAGGCAGTAACATCAAGGACAGTGGTCCATTGATGAGTAAGGAAGACACAACCTGAATCCTAACTGCTGAGGGGGTCATGGCTAACCGAACACAAAAATCCTAACTATAGATAGATGGTTCGCCAACCCAGATGTGGTTGGATTTTAGTAACTAGACAAAATAAATGAACAGGAGTCTGAAAGGACCATCCCAGGGCTCCTGTGCCCATTGTGTAAACTGAACTATTAGGGCTAGAGAGATGGCACAGCAGTTAAGTACATTTGCTTTTCTTGCAGAAGATCCAGGTTCATTCCCAGCAACCACATGGCAGCTCACATGAGCCTATAACTCCAGTCATAGGGAACTGTGTGCTCTGTTTTGATTTTCAAGAGTACCAAACACACACATGGTACACATACATAATGCAGTCAAGATCTTATGCACATAAAATAAATACTTATCTAAAAACATGAAAAGTAAACAACTTCAAAGACAGAAACAGACTGCTTTCCTAGGAGGACAGATCAGGTCCCAACAAGGAGGGACCACTCAGCTCCACAGCACGTGCAGTGATTCTTTCTGTGTCACTTTGTTCTGCCCTGTCACTCAGGGAGGAAGCCCTAGATGCTACTGTGAATGTCTGATGTAGTGGTTTAAATGAGACTGTCCTCCGTGGGCTTAAGTGTTTGAATACTTGGTCCCCAGTTGGTGGCAGCTGTTTGGATAACTTATGTGATATGAACTTGCTTGAGGAAGTATATCACTGGGGGTGTGGCTTTGAAACCTCAAAGCCTGGTGCAATTCTCATTTCCTCCAACTCTGCATCTTGCTTGAGGTTTAAGATGTGGGCTCTCAGCTTGCTGCTCCAGCCACCATGCCTGCCTGCTGCCATGTCCCCTGTTGTGGTGGTGATGGACTCTTGTCCCCTTGAAACTATGAGTCCACAAAACACATTCCTTCTGTGTGTTACCTTGGTTGTGGTGTTTGATCACAGCAGTAGAAAGTAATTAATGCAGCTATCATGTCAATATTGAAGTCTTTGCAGGCCAGACAGTCTCAGTCACACCTGCTCATCTCTGCTTTTGTAGCTGGAAAGCAGCCAGACAATACATCCATGAAGAACATGGCTGGACCTCCCTCTAGTGCCCTATGACTCAGGACAATCTGTCAGACTGAGGCATCAGTTCTAGAAAATGGCCCTGGATGGAGTTCATGGCAGTGTCTAATTGGAGAATCACCTTACTTGGGCAGAAACCAGGCTGACCCACCTGTACCAGTTAGTTTCCATTAAATTGTGGCTCCTGGCAGGTACTGGGAACAGACAGAGTGGTCTGTGGTCCTTAGCTATCAGAAGGCCCATCAGGACTCAGGCAGACATTGTGAGGTGAGCTCTTTCCCACTAAGTCATTAGGTGGACAGGTCACACTCAGACAAGATGTCCAGAAGGGAAGACATTGTTTCAGGGACATGACAAGTCACTTGTGTGTTGAGGGCTGCCTAGCAGGGAGAGATGAGGACTCTTGTCTGACAGAACATCTCCTGGTCCCCAGATGGTTGTGGAGATCTTACCTCATCTAGAGGAAGTGACTGAGGTTAGTTCTCAAGTACGCTGCCACCTCTCCCTCAGAAAGCTCCTCAGCCTTCAAGGAGTGTGCTCTATGGCCATGGGATCCAAGGAATCCACTGGACAGCAGTGGAGAGATCAAGATGCCCTAAAGCCAGGACCTCCTCCTGTCATTTCCAGCTGACCCAGAAGTCACAGGCAGCACAGAACCCACTGCTGACTGGGAAACAGGCATCTTTGGCTGTACTTTTGAAGACACTCTGAGGGGATGGGCACCAAGACTGGTGCATGGGATATACCCTAATCCCCTAATGGACAGAGGACAAATCTGCTGTCCCATTCATCAGCTTGTTGCCTTCTGAGTCTGTCACACTGAATGCAGAACTGAGTATTGGATGCAGGACAGATAGAGTGAGGTTTGACAAGTTGAAAATATTTACAGAAAAAACAAGCCCCCTCCTTCCTAAATGAACACCAGTCTCTGATGCCATCTCCCCACAAGGTAGACTCTATGGGCTTGGGAGCAAGGGGGGGAATCTTTCAAACCCCCCGACCCAGGACCACTGCCAGAGTCCTCCATAGTGGACAAGGTGTGCTAGCCCTGGATTAGCTGAGGTGTCTTCAGGCATGAGCACAGATTGCCACCTAGTGGAAAACAGGGGTAAAATGCACTTTAAGAATGGGAAAGTGGGGAAGGCTGGATGGGCAGGGAAGGGAACTGAGCTTGGTGGGACAAATCTGGAATCCTGGAAATTGGAAGACTGGGGGACAGAAGGAATTACTGTAGATTCTATAGTGTGTGCTACAGTGTGGAATCCTGTCCTAAAACAAAACAACAGAAAGAAAAAAGGAGAGAGGGAGGGACTTGGGGGGGAGGGAGGGGGAGGCAGGGAGGCAGGGAGGCAGGGAGGGAGGGAGGGAGGGAGGGAGGGGGAGAGAGAGAGAGAGAGAGAGAGAGAGAGAGAGAGAGAGAGAGAGAGAGAGAGAGAGAGAGAGAGAGAGAGAGAGAGAGAGAGAGAGAGAGAGAGAGAGAGAGAGAGAAGCAAAGTAGGAACCTATGTGGTTGTGGCTGCCTTCTCCCTGGAAGCCTCTGTGTGATCTTCTGAAGAATACCATGGGAAGGTGGGAAAGAAAGTTCAAGGACAAAGAGGTCCCAGGATGGTGGAGGGCTTGTGAGGAATCCCCGGGAAGGCAGTCTTCAGAGTTCAACATGCCTTAGGTCCAGGGGAGCTGTTTGAGACCTCCTCCTGGAGGGTCTGCACTGGTGACTTGGTTTAGGCTTCAGCTGATCCCAGTGGTGCTGAGGGCGTCACTAGCTACCCTCTCTGCTCCCCTGCCCTCCTCATTCACGCAGCCCCTTCCCGGCCCTCCCGCGGTGACTTTCCCCCTAACTTTGTCAATGCACTGAAGAAAATCGGGGAGGGACGTGGTGAGGACCAGGGTGTCCAGACTTAAGTCCTGGTGATAGTGAAGAGAAGCCCAGGAGCTTCTGTGAGGAGACCCTGACCTTCCTGACTCAATAGTCCGATGCTCCCCTCCCCCACTTCCCCCAGTTAAATCCCGGGAACTCACCGTTGGGCTGTGAGGATCCCAAGCAGCTCAGTGAAAGAATAAGGAACAGAACTAGGGAAAGATTGCGTCCGGTGGCTGCAGCCTTTGCCATGGTTCCTTCCTGCGACCCGCTACCGAGGAGTGTGACTGAAGCTGCGGAGAGAATCGGGGAGTCCTCAGTACAGCCCCGCAGAGGACCCTGTGCTGAGATTCGCGAAGTCCCGGGCACCCGGGCTGTGAATTCAGTCCTTCCCGGGCTCCAGCTTTGCGGGTTCCTAGTTCCCATCTTTTCCTGCATCTCTTCGGGGGTCCCTCGGGGCCCCGCGGCTCTGATCCTCCCTCCCAGCACACTGCGATTACTTCACTATCGGGCGCTGGGAGCGCGATGTGAACTGAGAGGCGAGGACACTGCTGTCCTGCCATCCTACACCCCGTGCCCCTTCACCTCACTCACCGGCAGCTGAGCCCTCAGGGACCGTGGGCAACAGAATCAGGAAAGAGAGAGACCGAATAAAGTCGGTACCTTCACGTGGGTCTCTGCAGAATGCACTGGATTTACCCGCGCTTGTCCCCGTCAGGTTTCCACGCCCACAGCGTCTGTCATTCCTGCCCTGATCACCAGACCGCCCAGAATCTTTGCTTTGGCAGTTTGCCCTGCTTCTCTAGATTTCTACACGTGCCCAGTCTCCTAGACCTTCCCTCTGGGTTGCCTGGGACCTGGAGCCTACTCTTCCTCACTTCTCCTTCCTCTTTCTCCAGTTTCTCCTCCATTCCACACTCATTTGCCCCTCCAGGTCCCTTCCCCATCACCCCCAAAGGTCCTTGCACCCTCCAGTTCCTGTCCCTCTGCTAGCCACTGTCTCCCCTCCCCCAGCCCTCCCTAGTCACCCCCCCTCCCACCTCCATTTCCTCCCTTTTACTCTCTCCCTGTTGAAGACAAAATTGTTTTGTGGGGAAGGAAGTCTGTGCTTTTCTCCTTATCTCCTTGACACTGGAACCTGAGACCTTCAGGAAAGTTCTCCAAGTCAAAAACTTCTCCCAAGGAAAAGCAGCTTCTGGGTTCTGGAGAGAAGACTCCAAGGTTAAGAGCACCAGCTGCTCATTTGGAGGACCCAGGTTGGAACCTCACAACCTTCTGTAACTGTTGTTCCAGGGGATTCCAGGAAGGCTCCTGGCCTCCACAGGCACTGCACACACATGGTGCAGAAAAGCACACACAGACATAAAGCACTCATACACATGAGATAAAAAGGAATTTTTGTATTTTTTTTTTTATGTTTGAAAAGAGTCTTTTACATAGGAAAAGTCAAGATCCTTGGGTGAAAAATTTTGAATTTGCTATTACTTTTTTAAGGAGTGTTTTTGTAGGTGAACTGTATGTTTGTAAAGGGGTGTGTGTGTGTGTGTGTTTGCGCGTGCGTGAGTGCGTGTGTGTTACTCATAGGACATAGATTAACCTTGGTGTAGACTCACAGGTTCCATCCACCTTGCTTTAGGACACAAGTTCTTTCACTGGCCGCAGCTCTCTGAATTGGCCATGGTTCTGGCCAGTGAGTCCCAGAAACCCCAGCTCTCCCCAGCTCTGTATCTGAAAGGACCTTGATCTCATTCTGGAGCCATTTCCCAAGAGGTTTCTTCTCCCTTAGGAGTTCACTTTGGTGACTTAGAAATCACTTGCACACATTTTGTCCACTACTCTCACATCAGGCCCATGCATCTGTTCACCACTGTCACATCCGGCCCTTGGGAGTGAATTGTGAATCTGTTGTCACTGTTTTCCCCCTTTGTGGTGTGTTTTAGCAGGTCATTGTATGTTGGTGAAGGTGCTGGTGTGTGTGTGACAGGGGAAGTTCACTTATAGGACAGAATTAATTTTCAGTGTAGATTCACTGGTTCCATCAATTTGTGGATCATTCCACATGAATAACTCGAGGTGTCAGTGGTAGCCTGTGTGGGACTGAGCCACAGGTAAATGACACCCACTGTTGAGTCTGACATGTCCCCTGTACAGTACACTCTCCTCACACACTGGCTCAGGAACTTCCTGCAGGGATTTAGAACAGCTCTCTCTCCCCTAGGTGCTTAGGTTGATCTTCCTGGTTGATAGGAATGTCTGTACCATGGAAACACTCTGAGGAAACATCCATCTTCTATGTCCTTTGAGTTTCTTGTTGGAGTGCTCACAGTAGTTTTCAAGGAATTGCTTAGGTGCCATGTGGTCTGTGGGTCCAGCTCTAGCTACACTATGGTTTCTTTCTTACTCACTTTTAAGTGTATGTTATGTAACATTTTTACATGCTAAAGTTCCTCAAAGGGTGTCAGCTAAACTGGCTTATGAGTGAATAAAAGAACATATAAGTATAGTCTTGATTCCTTTTAATTAATTACATGTAAACTGTGGGGCGTTTACCCAACCACCACCACAGTTCCCCAGAGTTTTCTTGAGTGTGAGCAGCAGGAAATATTAGATAGAAGGATTATTGCGGAGATAAACAGATAGAAAATAAAGAATAGCCTCAAGAGGGCCTGGAACCTGTTCCAATGGGACTGTCTCTGCCCCAGGGTTTTTATAGAGATGCCAAGGGGTGGAGCAAAAGACCTCCTCTCCCAGCACAGCCAAGTGCAGACCATCTCAGACACCTGCACTCAGGCCCATGGTCCTGATCATCCTCTATGCGGACCTGCTGGGTAAAGCCACAGGAACCCCAGAACGGGCTCCCATAGGTCACCCTTTCTTAATATATAAAAAATAACTATTAATGGCTTACAGCAATCTCCATAGCTGTTACACCTCCCAGTATGGGAGTAGAGGATGATAAAGATGGCATTTCTCTTTTGAATTAGGTCCAAGTTGACTACAGCAGTCTTAGCTGCCTCAAGCCCTTTCTAAACCAAAAACTCTTAAGCGACTACAAACTTAATCCCTTAGCTTCATCATTACCATTAACAGGTTAACATAAATATTGCTATACATAGTCACAATTCTCTCAGTCTTGCAACTCAAAGCAAACTCTTAACAGAACCATTTGAATTAGTATATATGGTGCTATATATAGTTAACAATTTTCTCCGTCTTACAACTTTAACTCAATCATTTGAATTTTCTTGCTAACAGAACATAGGAAAAACTTCGATGTATTCACATCAAACTTAAATATTCCTTAACTCCACAAAACCAGGGTGCATTAATATCAATAGGGTAAATATAATTTCTGCAAACAATTCAACCTCATAACTCCTCCTTTTCTTTATAATTTTTTAAACAAAATCTCAAACCTAGTTAGAAGAACCCAAACATACAATTCCTACAAACCCATATTGAAAAGCAATCTTCTCAATCTAACTTTGAAAACTTAGCAAAACATCCAAAAGCAGTTTCTTAATAAAACTCTTTACACTTTAAAAGTAGTCTCTTAATATACCCCATTTGCATTTCTTACTAACAAAAACATGACATTAATCCACTCAAACAACTTTTGAAATTAGACTAAGGAATATTAACTCTCCCTTTTATAATTTAAGCAGAATCTCAAGCCTAGTTATAAAACCCAAACTTTTCTGTTTAAACAGTTCCATTTGTAACACAAAACCAGTTCCATAAGTAATTCCATTTTTACATAAACAGCTCTACAAAACAATTGCATTTTTAACACAGAACAATTCATGAATCACCAGCATATATGCATACACAAAACTGCATCTTGAGTCTAGGTAGAAATAATAAATTTCTTCATTTAAACAGTTCCATTTTTAACCCAATTCCAGAAAACAGTTCCTAGGTCATTACTATAAGTAAACTCAAAATTGTCCCATTGCAATGAAATCTCTATTGTTCATTTCACTTCTTAAGTCCCAAAATTCAAATGATAAATTCTGGTACTAGCCTTCCAAATATGAAGAAATCCATAACCAAAATCTTTTTGTAGTTTTATCTCATTTTAAGTTCAAAAAGTTCAAACAAATAAATTCTGGTATTAGGCTTTCACTTCAAAATATGAAGAGACGTTTTTTCAACCAAAACTTTTTGCAGTTAACAATTTTTGTTCAAACAAGCATCTCTGAACTTATTCTCAAGCCAGAGACCTTTTTAGGTACAGTAGTATTCTAAACCGCACCATTTTTGATGTTAGCTCAGGGTTTTTTGTGTTGCGTCAATTTTCCACGGATCTCAGCTGTGGATGCCTTGTGCTGGTTCTGGCGTCCGCCATTCTTAGCTTCTTAGTGGCTTCTGGAGCTTTTGAAGCCATTCAGACTGCCTACTTTGCAGTCTACTAGGACACTACCTTCTGTGTCTCAGGTTCTTTCACCATATACATTAAGAATAGATGCACACTTAACATTTACACTTTTTTACAAACTCACATATAACATTTTTTGCCTTGCAAAGCATTTAGATTCACATTCAACATTTAGATTTTACAAACTCACATATAACATATTAACATCTACTTATTTATACTCCTTAAGGAAACTATAGAACTACTTTAGCAAATATATTTCTTATTACTTCTTATATACTACTTATATTCATTCCATCTTATTTCTTATTTAAACTTACATCTAGCATCTTACAAGCTTATTACTACATGTTTTAAGACTACCTTAGATATTTCTTGCAAGCTTATATTCTTAAAGGAACTCTATAGATCTATTTTACAAACTTATATAGGGCTACCATTAGCATATATTTAACTTAGCAAACACCTAAAGATTTAACACAGAGATCTAACAAGAGAATTTTTACAAAATCACATCTTCATCTTTTTCTATTTCTTACTCTTAATTATTATCACTATATCTCTTAACTAGACAGGAAGTACGTACATCATATCTAAAGTTTAGAGTTTATAGTCAGCTTTGTTATAAAGCACTGGGATTTAGTGAGTGTTGTTGTTAAGAATTGTGATACTTGTTGCTAGGGGACTGTAACCTTCCCAGGAGGAAGCCACACTCCAAAGTTGCCAGTTCTCTCAGCCTTTCCGAACTGGCAGAGATGCACTGTCAGCGGTAGACAATTTTTAACTAGAGGCTGTCCCTTCACCCAAATTCATAATAGCTCCCCTAAGTGCTTCAATTCAGACAAACGTTTCTATTACAGCAGTACTTTTGGTTTGTTCTACGGAAAAACTTCACTTCACAATGAGGGTGAAATTACCGTATTTAGCTGCTGTAAGGTCTTTGCCAAATACCGCACAGCTATTAGGTGATATAAAGTATTTTTCTAAAGAAGCTAGTAAAGCCAAAAGTGGCACAGCTCTGAACTGTATTTAGTATTTTCACTTAATTAGCTTTAACTCCTGATATTATTAGCAGCTGTAATATTTAGCATTGATTTCTTATAAGGAACTTTCAGGTGAAGCAACTCTTTTGTAAGACAGCTAGATTTTCTGAAGTTTGTTTCCCATCTATAAAACAGTCATTTCTTTTTTGAATGCCTTTTTCCTTGTCTCCTTATTAGATTTGCAAAGGAATTACTCATTGCAGGCAGTTTGTTCAAAAGGCAAAGAACTTTTTAAATTTCAACATAAGTTTCTTCATATCTAGGACAACGTTCAGTGTATAAACTGCTTTCCCTTGCTTTCTTAAGGATTTTAAAGTGGCTTGTTTGCTCTTAAAGGTAGCTTTTTGTCATCCAACTACCGTAAAAACTTTGCACAGCTATTAGGGTAAATAAGGCATTTTACCAACGGAGCCCCAAACCGCGAAGCACCTAGTTCCGTATCCTTTCAATTTTTCATTGGAACTGACACTTAAACTCTTAGACGATTTTCCTCCTTATTCTTTTAAAAGCTGTATTTTAAGTTTACCATGAACGTATTTTCGAGCTGACAGAAGTATTTCAGGGCAATGTCGCCATCTTTAGCGGAAAAACTACCTTTCCCAGAATGCATTTCCCTTATATCAGTCCATAATATTATCAGTCCCTTAAATCAGTCCCTTATATCATTTCCCTTATATCAGTCATTTCCCATAGTTCTTTTTGGGTCTGAGAATCAACTGGTTCTTTTACCAGACTTGCTTACAAATTCTTGCCCGGGAGCTTTGAACAAAGTTTGCTTTTACAACGGGAGATTTGAACAAGCATTTTACATTTTCAATTATGGCACATTGGGAGGGTTCTGGTCTCTCCTTAGCTGGCTTTAACAGGTGTTTCTCCTTCATCAGACACTGGCCCCAAATCAGAACCACACCTGCCTCGTTAGCTAGCATTGAGGCTGGCATTTCTGATAGCAGCTTTCATGGGGGCTTGAGTTTGTCTTAGCCAGTCAGTGAAAAACAAGATCACGTACAACAGCATTTCCATAGCTCCTTCAGAGATTTTCTCCTACTGATCTATCTCATTTTGCTTGTTCCTTCCTTCCCCAGATGCAGAGCTTCAGGTATCTGTCTGTGGCTCTGTTCCTCTACTAGCTGCCTTTGGAGGTAGGGGCTTTTTTCTCTCCCCAAATCTGCCTTAAATTCTAGCAGCTTTTTCAGGTCATATATTTCTGGGGAGGTTTTATGTCCCTTCTGTTTCTTCAGAGTCTTTCTCCCAGACAGTTCCCAGTTTGGTCTCAGTTTATCCCCTCTACCCCAGAAACAGTTTCCGACACTACAGTGGCGGCTTTCCCTGCTACTGAAGGTAGGGGCTTTTTGTCCGTTTCTGTTTTCGGGGTCTGTGTGGTTTGTGTACAGACTGAAAATCTAACAAGGGAGGTTTTTGCCATCTCTAAACTCCCGTTAGGACAGGTGTTTTGTTCCATGAGGCCTTCACCTGGCCCAGTCCCCCAGTGGGTTGTATTTGCTTGTCTGGGTGCTCAAGGACAGAGCTTATGCCAGAGGCAATCATCCCTTAGGGCTACACTCCCTCATCTCAGGGAGTCAGTTGAAACAAAGCTTTTCTCAAAGAGGTGCTTTCTCTGACAGAAAAGAAAACTTTACTCCTGGATAGTTCTGTCCTGCCCTGGCTGGGCTCTTTCCCCAGACAGTGCTGACTCAGCAGCACAACTGCTTCAGACACAGTTCAGCTTTACTGTTTTCCCAGAAAGGTCCTTTCTCTGATAGGAAAGCTTTTTTCTCGGATTTCTTTTTTTCAGCTGTGGACCTAACAACCTGGGACTTGTAGGAAAGCGGGCAACTGTGCCGTTCCCACCAGCTTTAGCTTTGTTTGTTCATTAGCAATCTTCCCCTGGGTCCCTGCACCTTCCTGCCTCAGCTCTGTGCTCCAGGAAGTTTGCAACTGCAGGAACCCTAGTATCCCCGAAATGCACCCCAACTCAGAGATGCTGGCCAGTCGCCTCTGGGTTTTTGGTCAGAAGCAAGGATAGAATGCTGACAGTTTGCATTGCTTCAGGGGATCTTTGCATTAGGATGATTAGGAGCACCTTTTCTTTCTGAAACGCTCACTCAGAAACAAAACCCAGCTGTAACTGAAAAGCTTGGCTTTTTTGCTTTTCTCGGGTAAAGTTTCCTGCCCTTTTGGGCTTTCTGTAGCTCTTTACCCACACTCTCTCAAGTGTTTCCCTCAGGGTACTCTGACCCACTGTCTTTTACTAGCTTGAAGAGTCAGAGCTTAGAAGAGGTTTTTAGGAACTTGTCCCTGCCTCCTGCATTGCAGGAAGGATTTTTAAAGCTTGAAAGAGAACTTAGAGAGGTTTTGCTTTAAGTTTGTTTTCCCTTAGAACTAATTACAGGTGGTCCCCATACTAATATCTTCAGGTGATTCTAATTTTTGTCTTTCCGAGAGAGAAAGTTAAAGGCTTTAGTTTTTAAGTTTGAGAGCTTTTGAGAAAGATTAAGGCTTTTTAGAGAGATTTTCCCCCCCAAGTTTTCCAAGGAAAGCTTTTGAGAAATTTTTTTTCCCCCAAGAGAGAAAGACCAACTTTCCCCAAAGCTTCTGAACTTTAAACTTTGACTTTTTTACACCCCCATTTTTTGCCTCAGGGAGAAATCACTTTCTCCTGCCACTTGGACTTAGCATTTCAGCTGTCTCCAGGTCAAAAGCTTCCAGAGGAAACTTTTTCTTCCCCATAAGCTCAGAGAAGAGCTTTTTCACTACCCATAAAGCCCAAAGAAAGATTTTTTCCCCCAATTTGCATTCATAGCCCCCAAAGTTAGAAAATTGTAGAGTTTTTCTGTCTAGTTGCTTTACTTATTTTTTCCTACACAATCTTATACTTCTAAGTTTTTCCTAAACTATATTACTACCCTATACCTTATATTTTTTCAGATAGAAATTGAGAAAGGGATAGAAGATAGAAAATTTTGACAGAAGAGAATTTCGCTGCAGCATCGGACATCCTTCCAGTCCGCTTTCCTTTTCTCTCGAGGATAAAACCCCTGCCTCTCAATAATATATATAAAATATATATTTTCCATAACACCGGCATGCCTTATCCACTGGCAGGGCTGAACTCAGCACTTTCACCAAAAACTCTGTAATAAAACTATTATTTTCCTTTATCTTTAGTCCCTATTACTTTGTCTTTAGTCCCTGTTCATTTGTCTTTAGTCCCCCCTTTTTTTTTAGTCCTTTTTTTTCTTTAGTCCCTGTTCATGGCGTCATTCTGTGGGGCGTTTACCCACCACCCCCACAGTTCCCCAGAGTTTTCTTGAGTGTGAGCAGCAGGAAATATTAGATAGAAGGATTTATTGCGGAGAATGTTGAGGAGATAAACAGATAGAAAATAAAGGATAGCCTCGAGAGGGCCTGAAACCTTTTCCAACGGGCCCGACTGTCTCTGCCCCAGGGTTTTTATAGAGACGCCAAGGGGTGGAGCAAAAGACCTCCTCCCCCAGGACTGCCAAGTGCAGACCATCTCAGACACCTGCACTTAGGCCTGTGGTCTAATCATCCTCTATGCGGACCTGCTGGGTAAAGCCACGAGGAACCCGAGAACAGGCTCCCACAAGAAATGACCTTATTCAGCAGCACTGGCAAGTCTACTGAACAAAACTGTGGAGCTGTGTCCTTCTGGTCACCCTGCTGTGCAATAGCACATCACAACTCCTGCTTCTGCTGAGACACTAACAGGCTCAAAATATGAGACCTTTGCCAGGGAAAGAGAATTTAGAAGCTGGACTGTAGGAAATAGGATGACACGGCATTCTTGAGGCTTCACTGAAGTTGTGGGTGACAGACGGGCTCTGGCTGAGGAGTGTGTTTCACACAGGAAGTTCTAGAACTGAACTTGAGGCCATCTTTTACATTTCTGTCTGCAGATATTATGATATCCTCATTCTTTCTGCTGTGAAAGGACCCAGGACATGCTAATTCATCTGTCACTTCAATTTCATTCTTGTGGTATTTAGTTAACGCAGTTGGCTGTGGGCTCTGCCCATCAGCGACAACACAGAAAAAGGAATGTGGTCACATCGATAATTAAATCCCACTAAACTGCAATAAATACATCCCCTCAAATAAAAATGTCACCAGCTACTCTAAGTTCATCTAACGTGGCAGGAACTGTGAGGGACTGAGTGCACTGGGCAGTCCTAACTTATGGTGAACAAACGTCTCTTACAAATTATTCAGACGCACCAAGTGGACACAAGGCAAGTGTCTCTGCAAGGAGCAGGGCAGGAGGTCATACAAGTGAGGAAATGGGAAGCTTGTTTCATTCAGATGTTGGCCACTCTTGGTAGCCCAAAAACCTTTTCTCGCTTCCCTCTTTTTTTTTTCAAATTGTCTGTACTAGCAAAAACTATAGCTACCACACCCCATGCTGCACAGCTTGCAGACACCACTGTGTACAGTGGCAGGAATCCACCATGCTGCACTCAAGCCTATATGCCTTGAACCTGCCAAACTCAACCCGCATGAAACATGAAGTAGAAAGCTGTTTGGGGCTCCATTATTGTGTGTTTAGAAGACTTTTTAAAACTCTTTTAGGCCTTATGAAAATTTGAGAGCCACACATTGGTAAGCCAAGTGTAGGTGAAAGTTTCTCTGGTCTGCCCGGCACCCATAGGCAGGTGGCTCATTTATAAAATAATCACTCAGAAGCTTATATTAATTATAACTGCTCGGCCATTAGCTCAGGCTTATTACTGACTAACTCTTGCACTTAAATTAGCCTATAAGTCTTATTTTTGTTTAGCCACGTGGCTTGGTACCTTTTCTCAGTTCTGCCTTGTCATTTTGCTTCCTCTGTGTCTGGCTGGCGACTCCTGACTCAGCATCCTCTTCTCAGAATTCTCCTGGTCTGCGTACCCCACCTATACTTCCAACTGGCTACTGGCCAATCAGCGTTTCCTTTATCAACCAATCAGAGCAACACATATTAACAGCATACAGAATGATATCCCACAGCACATGAACATGAACCCTCTGCAGGGCCAGGCCTCTCATTTTAGTTGTGAGCTAAAAGCTGACAAAACCCACACGTTAAAGTAGATAATGATGAAGTGAGCATCATCTATGTCTAACATAAATCCATTTAGGAGCTGGGTCAATGAATGAACTCACATGGCTGAAGAAGGAGCAGTGGATCATAGAAGGTGTTGGTACTGGGCTTGCAGGAAGATAGACTCAGAGAACCACAAGAGGGTGAAACTCTCCAGTGCATTTGGAGAGTGATTTGTCCCCGGATGTGGTGGCAGCTTCCACCAGAAAGAGCCAGGTGCTGAGGTAGATGATGAAGTAGAGAGCAGAGCTCCAGTGAGGACATCCACAGGAGACACCACAGCCTCAAAGGCCAGAGCTCAAACCAGACAGGAAAGACTCAGCTCTCAAGACCAACTGCAAGTGAACAAAACTGGTCAGAGTGTAGGAAATCAGCCACAACTCACCAAAAGGACCCGATTCTTTAGAAGACATCTATGAAAATTGGAAGCAAGGAAGGAAAAAAAAAAGTTTTTTTTTTTTTTTTCCAAAAGTGAAGTTCAACACTTATGTAGGTCCAGAATTTCTTCCTGATAACTTACAAAGCCTCTTTCTGAAAACACTATAGGCCCTTTGTGAAACTCAGTACCTGGCTATCTCTAATAATTCTGATGTGATAAGCCATTTCCAGGGAGATGCAACACACACACACACACACACACACACACACACACACACACACACACACCATGCCTTATAGTGCCGATGATCCATGCCAATCTATACTACTGAGGCATCTATACTTAGGAAAAGTATTGTGTACGGCTCATGGAAGTTCCTAATTGGAGAATCACAATATGGACCCTTAGAGTCTGGAGCAAGCTGGTGACACAGGACAGCAGAGAAACATGCATCATTTTTAAGAAATTTTTTTTTTAAGTTTAACTTTTAAAATTGATGTGTATGTCTGTGTGACTGTGTGTGAGTATGTCTCTGTGCATGTGGGTGTACACTGAGACCAGAAGGCAGTCTCAGCTCCCTTGGAGCTAGACTTTCAGATTGTTGTGTGTTGGTTGCCATGGGTGCTGGGAATTGAGCTTTGTTTCTATGGAAGAGCAGCAAGAACTCTGGACCTCTCAGCTAACTCGGGTCCCTAACATGCATCATCCAGAGTGGCTCAGCATCATGCTGAACCCAGGGACAGGGGTCTCTGGTCATGGGATATCAGGGACCACGAAGCCTCAGGGGATTACTTCGAACCGGGCTTCTCTCCTACGAGGTAGGTAGGTAGGACATTAGCTAGACAGGCCCCGGATGCAGAGAAGAGGCTCAGAAAGAAATCGCCACAGTGGCAAGGCATGGCACTTTGATAGTCAGGGCTTCAATGGCAGGAGGAGACCTTTGTCTGACACAGCCTCCGTTGTTCTCCTGTACAGTACACTTAAAAAACCTTCCCGTGGAAGATGTGTCAGGAATGAGGTCCTCACTAATCTGCCACCTCAGCCTAACTGATGTCCCTGTGGGCTGTGTGAACCAAAGAACCCACGGGACAGCGGAGGAGAGGTCAGTGGGTGACAAACTTTAGTCCCTCTCATGTCTCCTCCAGTTCACCAGAAGCCACAGGCAGTGCAGGACTCACTGTGGACTCTGACACAGGAACCTCTCACATCACTTGGGGAAGGTGATGTGGGGATGGGCACCAATCCTGTGATACTGCATGTGCCTTAATCTGGGGTCAGAAGACTAGGTCTGAGGCCAAATCTGGTCTCCCGTTCATCGACTGAGTATTTGATGAAGAGTCAGATACAGCATGGATTGCCAATTTGTTAATATTTAGTACCTGATTTTTTATAGAGAAACTGATTTCTGACTAAATGAATACTATTATTTAATGCTGCCTATCCAGGAGGTAGACTAGATGGTGCAAGGGAGGAACCTTTCATATGATTCTACTCTGCACAATTTAAATGTCCTACATAGTGGAAATTATGCCCATCCCTCTGCTTTGGGTTATGTGGTGGGAATGGGTGGGTTTGATGGAGAGTGTCCTCAGTCAGGGGTATGTATGTGTTGTCAGCTAGAGAAGGAGATGCTTAAAGTCCTGTTCTAGTGAGACAAGGCAGTGAAGGGAGGGGAGCTGCATGTGGTTCAACAATAAACCAAGTGAGTGGGGTGTAATCTTGGTGTGGTGGCACAGACCCTCAATTCCTGCATTTGAGTGCAAGTTTATAGTTCAAGGCCAGCTTGGGCTACAGAGTGAAGTCAAGGCTAGCCTGGGCTACAAAGTGTACTGCTCCATCACAGGAGCCAGACGTTTGGGGGGAGGGGTGAGAGTGAGTGGGGCAGCTGCTGGCTGCAGGAGCTGTCATCTAGTAAAGCACACTGAGAAGTTCAAAAGCAAAGAGCCCAGAGAAAGCCTGAGAGCTGGTTTTGATACAGAGAGAAGGGCTGGGGTGAGGGCTAGAAGGAACTTGAGACCTGGGCTCTTCTGGAAGGAGTCCAGAGAAGCTGAGTTCCCAGGCTGCCTTCCACACTGTGTCTTCACACACACTCCACCACCACCCCACCACAGTCTGATTCTGGGAAATCATCAGCTAGCCTGAGACACATCCTGACCATCATCAGGGACAGAAACAGGTGGCAATGAATGAGCTTGGTGGCTGCACTCAGCGCCATGGTTTCGTCTCCAGACTTGGGCTGCAACAGGAACAACGTGAGCTGTCAAAAATGGAGGGAAAGCCTCAGTCACTCCCTGCAGGTTGCTCCACCCACAGAAAGTTTTTGAAATTTGGGTTGCGAATTTTAGGCAGTTCCTCCATGATCTAGCCAAAACCAGTTCCTAGTTCTCGTCTGTTTGCTCAGATGCTTTCAAAGCCACTCCAGGGTCCCTGAAGGCTGGTCCCCATTCCCTGAGGATGGCAATCTTGCCACTCCAGTGAGTCATATTCCAGGTAGTCCTCAGGCTATGGGAAGGAATCTAGAAGCAGGGGCTCCAGGCTTCTGCATCCACAGTGCCCAGAAGCCCTGGATTACTTACAACAGTCATTCACCGGCCTGTCCTTGGAGACTTTGGGGCAGCAAACCTGAACAGAAGGCAGAGAAAGCGGCCACAGGGAGCTGCAACCAGAGAGGCAAGTAATCCAGGCTGAGTGTGCATGTTTTTGTGGTGGCAGCTACACCTCCACACCCACTCCCCACCTCTGCTGCTTCCAGCTTCCTCTGCCCTCCTGGGCAGCCTTCCTGCACCTCTCTGGCCATGTCTATCCATCTTCACACCCCACCCCCTCTCTCTTCCCATCTGCATCTCCACTTCAGACTGCCCTTGTCTTCTTCCTTTATGTCTTAAAAACCGAAGAAGTTTGGCCCACCCAAGAGTTGTTGGTTGGCCTGTCTGAAAGCTGTGCTTTTCCCGTCCCTGCAATGGCCCTCATCTCATTTGTGGAAGCCAGAGGTCAACACTGGGTGTGCACAGGCCTTGAAGAAAGTGAACTTAGGTGTTTGAGGCAGGGTCTCCCTCTGAAGTTGTGAGCTCATGGCTTTGGCTAGACTGGACAGCTTTCAAAACCTGGGAATCTTCCTGTGTCCAGGATAACAGGCACAAACTGTCATTTCTGGAGTTTTTGTGTGGGTTATGGAGGATGATATGCAGGTCTTCTTGTTTACATGGCTGGAGTTTTCAAAATGAAAGCAACTTCTTTGCTGCTCATATGGAACCCGCTTTTCATCCCAGCCCTTGGGAGGCAGAGGCAGGCACCAGATCTCTGTTGAGTTAAAGACCAGGCAGAGTTACCTGGGGAGAGACTGTCTCAAAAAAATAAAACAAACAACTGCAGAAATCAGTTTCATAGAAAATGTTACCACTGGCAGGCAGGAATTGTGTGATCCAGCTGACATTCGGTAATTCTGTTTCTATTCCTGTGTGTGTGGTGAAGGGGAGGGGTGGGTGCTCATAGGCAGGGGTAGTGCCCACATACTCTGTGCTCATGCCTGTGCAGGGGATGCCAGAGAACTAGCAAGGCTGTGGTTCTCTACCTGTTTCCCATCTTTAGTTTGAGACAGAGGGGTTCACTGACTTGGGGATTAGCAAGTAGGCAGGTTAGGCTGGCTGACCACTGAATCCCCAGAATCCACTTGTCTCTACCTCAGCACTTCTGAGATGGCCAGCATGCTCTACCACCCCTCCCTCTAAAACTTGGGTCCTAAGCTCAAACTTGGGCTTTTATGTGTGCAGGGCAAACACTGTATGTCTCAACGGTCTCTCCACCCTGAACATCTTTTCACTTAAGGAGTTTCCTTCCTTTTTTTGGTTCACTTCTCTCTCTCTCTCTCTCTCTCTTTTTTTTTTTTTTTGAAACCGGGTTTCCTTTTGTAGCTCCTGGGTGTCCTGGAACTCACTCTGTAGACCAGGCTTTCCTAAAACTCAGAGAGATCCCCCTGCCTCTGCCTCTAGAGTGCTCTCATGAAAGGCATGCGCCACCAGCTTTGGTGAGCTTCTCAATTGTAGCATTGAGCGCTACTCTCTCATGTAATAACTCAACCACTAGTCAATACTATTTATACACCTCAAGTGAATGTCTGAGGCTGCTATGGAGCCAGAGTGGCCTGGAGTCTCAGACACACCCTACCCATAGCTCTCTCAGCACACACTGAGTTGGGAACTCCCTGCAGGGAACTCAGTGAAGAGTTAAAGCTGTGTCTCCATGGTGCTTAGGGTGAGATCTCTGTGATGGAGATTTGAATGTCCACTATGGAAGCACTCTGATGAACACAGTCATCTATATGTCCTTTGAGTTTCTATTGAGTTTCTGTAGTCGTTCTACGTAATTGCTTAGGTGCCATTTGCTCTTCAGGTCCAGCTGCAAGCTGCACCTATGATTTGATGTAGTTGTTATCTACCTTAACACATATTGTGATATATGTGATGTAAATATGTATATGCTTCCGTGATATATTTTCCCCCTAAGAAGTTAATACAAATTGGCTTCTACATAAAAGTGAACATGTAAATTTACTGATAATTCCTTTCAATTCACAGTATGTAAGCAAATTTAACAAATTAGTTACTTTCATTTTGACCTTAGACAAACTTGACCTATACAAACCATACAATGTCACCCGATGATTGACATTATGTGCTGAAAAAAAATTAATCAGTAGTGCTCCAACCTTCGACACCACCCTCTAGCTACATTTGTAAGGGACAGAAAATGGTCAGATGTGCCCTATGTCCTGGCCTTTGAGACTTTAAGCAAAGAGTCCCCCAGAATGTGAAGAATTTTAGAAGAGAAGGTAAAACAGAAAGGACCCAGTAAATGTGAGAAAGAGATATGGAATATTATACGTGTGAAAACACAGTCACAATAAAAAAGAAATGCTTTTGAATAAGAAAAGATTTCTGTGGTAAGTGAATTCACTTGATCAACAAAACCCATAAGGTTAATTTTTGTCACAGAAGATATGTTAACTTTAAAAAATGCTATTTTATTTTAAACTTCTTAAAGAACAAAAATATTATGTTTGGTCAAGGTGGTGGAATCCAGTTCTTACCATGTTTTTCACAGTCTTAACCACTTTCATAACTGACTCTTTGAAGAGCCAAGATGTCCTTAACTGTCTGTGTCAAAGATCCAGTGTTACACATGGACTAGATTTGAAATGATGTCAGATCTTTGAGAAATCTTCAAGAAGGTGTAACTGACCTTCTGGGCACTTCATAATCACACTTGGAGGCCAAAACTAAGCAGGATCATGGAGCTGAGCTTGCAAGTGGTATTTTGGCTTTTGTCTCAAGGTCAGTCAGGTTCCAAGGGCACCAGAGGAGGAGATATTTCAGAAAGGGGCCTGCCTACCTGGTAAGTCACCTGTCCTTCTGATCACACAAACTGCCTTAGTTACTGTGGTGGTTTGAAAGAAAATGGCCCCCAAAGTTGGTGGCACTATTAGGTGTGGCCTTGTTGGAGGAAGTGTATCACTATGGGGGATGGGCTTTGAGGTATCTCTTTCTCAAGCTTCCCTCAGTGTGACAGTCAGTCAACTTTCTGCTGCCTACAAGATATAATATTCTGCCTGCACACTGCCATGTACCTCTTTGTGATAATAATGGACTGAGCCTCTGAAAATGTAAGCAAGCCACCCTCAATTAAATGTTTTCTTTACAAGAGTTGCCATGGTCATAGTGTCTCTTCACAGTAATGAAAATCCGAACTAAGACTGAAGTTGGTACCAGGGACTGGGATATTGCTGTGATAGGCCTGACCATGTGTTTGTTTGGAAGAATTTAGACTTTGGTACTTTGGGTTATAAAAATAGTGGAATGCTTTAAGCACTGCTTAATGGGCCATACTCTTAGGAGCATGGAAGACAGTGGTGCTGAGTGTGATTTGATGAACTGTGGGGGGCTCACTCAAAAGGTTGGAGGAGAAGAATTTTAGCATGTTGCCTAGAGAGCGTTCTTGTGATATTTTGGTGAAGAAAGTAGCCTTTTTTGCCATTGTAGGAAGAGTCCGCTTGAGGCTAAAGTGAAGAGTTTTGGATTAACTCCATTAGCAGAAGAAACATCATAGTATAGATTCTGTGTGTGGATATTAGTGGTAACTCTAATGAAGATTTATAGTGAAAAGGAGAAAGCTGAGCAGGGTAAATTACAAAATGTAAACTTTGAGGAGAAAAAGAGCACCAAGAAGTAGAATAGAGCTAAATCCTAAATTCCAGGAGATAAGTGGATTAAGAAATTGAATAAAGGGAGTGGTAACCTTTGGGCAATATCCCACCCAGCTAAATTTCCAACCTGTGGAATAAAACTAAAGAAAGGCTTAGAGCCAGTTTTGGTGGTGTGGTGGTACAAGCCTTTAATCCCAGCACTGGAAAGGCAGAGGCTGGCAGATTTCTGAGTTTGAGGCCATCATGGTCTACAGAGCAAGTTTCAAGACAGTCAAATTTAGGCAGTGAAAGACAAAAAGCTGGTGAAGATTGATAAGTCTTTTCATCCTAAAGGCCTCTCTGCCGATGCAGCAAACTGAATCAGACCGAAATTGGAAAAGCCCAAATTTAATGGATAAAGCGTTCCTGGGTGACTCCTGGCCCCTCAGAGAGGAGAAGGGACCTAGAGACCAGAAGAACCATGTGTCTGTTTTCTGGGATGCAGCTTATATACCCGGTGGGAGTGGTCCTGAGCCTCTCTGGGGGAGGAGCTGTGTTTGGCAGGGTTTGAAGGGGAGGTTTTGGGGAAAGAGACAGGGGAGGGGAGTTGAGGTAGATCTTCTACCAGAACATTCCAGACTCTGGATATAAGGATGCCAGGGCACCAGGGGTTGTGGTGGAGCTCCCACCTGAATGAAGATTTAATTGAATGAGGGGGCTGTTGTACCCAGAGACCCCCAAAGACCACCAAGAGACAAAATCCAATGCAAAAGCAAAGAGTGGTTTTATGGATTCGAGTCTGGCACAAGAGCAGAGCAGGAGAGACCCCAAGTCGCAATGGGGCAAAGTTTTTATAGTGGGTAAAGTAAGGAGAAGGGGGTCTTGAAGTCTATAGACTATACAGGAACAGACTCAGGATTGGTTTACTTGAGTGGCAATCATGTTAGTAACATTTAATTGGCTAGCGTTAGTTAGGGGTTACAGTTATCCATTTTTGGGCAGGCCTGGACAAATCCCAGCCCTTGTCCTTGAGCTGCTGTGGAGGCTGGCAGACCTAGCATGTATAGACTGTGGGGGCTGGCTCAGTGGCCCAAGCTTGGTGAATCCTATCTCCCTGTCCCTGCTAACAGGGGCATCAGTGATTAATTGTCTTTTTTTCATGGCCCTCTCAGGAAGTGCTTGCTCAGTCTCAGGAAACTGAAATTGAGGCCTGATATCTGAGAGAAGACTGAGCAGCGTATTATGGTGTCTGTTTGGTCTTTCAGGGGCAATGTACCAGCTCCAGCAAACATCAGAACTTAGCAGCTTCAGTCATGTGATTCTGAGTTTAGAGTTAAGGACAGAAGAAAGGAGTTATGGAATAAAGACGCTGAGGCCAGGCATGGCTCAGGAATGTCCCTGAATGGAGACTTAGTAGAGATGCCACTGCTTGAAGCTATTAAGTTGAAGCCTGGATTGCCTTAGAGAACCTACGATGTTACAGATGCCACAGTTGTGGGACACCTGACAAGCAGAGCTGCTAACAGGGAGTAGAACCAGCCCAAGAGAAAAAAGTGTGTGGCAGTCAACAAATGTGAATGGAATTGGAGGCCTGAAGAGCATTTTAACATCAGATGTGGAGATGCAGTATTTGGAGTTTGTCCAGCTGGTTTTTGGTCTTGCTTTGGTCCAGTATTTCATTACTGTGCTCTCTTTCCTGTGTTTTGGAACGGTTATGTATATCCTGCGCATTAGGTATTGAAAGTATGTGATCTGATTTTTAATTTTGATTTTTACAGGTGATTACACCTAAGTGATTGTCATGAATCTCAGAAGAGACTTTGAAATAAGTTTCCAACTGTTATAGACTATAGGGACTTTTGAAGTTGGACGGAATGTATTTTTCATTGTAATGTGGCTAAAAGCCTTTGGGGGCCAGGCAGTAGAACGTGGTGGTTTGAAAGAAAATGGCCCCCAAAGAGAGTAGCAGTATTAGGAGGTATGGCCTTTTTGGAGGAAATGTGTCACTGTGGGGGTGGGCTTTGAGGTCTTTTTCTCAAGCTTCACTCAATGTGACAGTCCACTTCCTGTTGCCTGCAAGATGTAGCACTCTCAGCTCCAGCACCACATCTGCATGCATGTTGCTGGGCTCCCCACCATGATGATAATGGACTGAACCTCTGAAACTGTAAGCAAGCCACCCTGAATTAAATGTTTTCTTTGTAAGAGTTGCCTTGGTCATGATGTCTCTTCATAACAACAAAACCCTAACTAAGACAGTTGCTTTCCAACTTAGTTACCTGTTTACTGCTTTAATTACATTTGCTGTGAAAAAATACCATGACCAAGACACTTTTAAAAACAGCATTTAACTGGGCTTCTGGGTTCAGATGTTAGAGTCTGTAAGGGTAGAGTAAAGCATGGCAGCAGAAACAGCAGAGAGATCACATCTTGATCCTTGAATAGGAGGCACAGAGGGAATAGACTGGGAATGGTGGAGTCCTTTGAAATCTCAAAGCCTAGCTCCAGTGACACACCTCCTCCAGCAAGGCCACATCTCCTACTCCTTCCCAAATAGTTTTCCAAACTGGGGACTAACTATTCTAACATCTGAGCCTATGGGTGTCATGTTCATCTAAACAGGTACAGAGGTGGGGAGACCCTGGGGGTTGGACTCTAAGCAGAATGCTTTTTAGCATCTTAAGAGGAGGGTCCTCTGTGCTTCCAAGGGAAGTCCCATGGACAGCAAGAGCTTTGCCCATCCCAGCAGATGGCATAACTAATAGTGGAAAGTACATAGAATGTTCTCAAGGCCCTAAAAGTAACAATTGTGACATTTAGCTGATCATAACAAAACAAAGTTAGTTTGTGGCACTTTTATGCTCTTAAACATGCAACCAGAAAAGGATTAAACACCACCACCAACAAGAAGAACAAAGTAACAACATCACCAAATAAAATCCCATCATCTACCACTGGGATTCTCACTCCTCCTGGTTAATTTGGGAACCTGGTGTTTTAATCCCTACAAAGAGTCATTTAAGTCACCAGCTTTAAGCCCATGTAAACCCTTTAGCAGCTCCCTGAGGCTCTAAGTGAAGGCCTTCTCCTGGGTGTCAGCAAACAGGATCAGTGAGTACCAGACACCTCTCTTCCAGAGATTAGACCTCATCCATCTTCACATCCTGCTGCCTTCCTGCCAGGTCTCGATGCTGGAGGTGATTGTATGGTGTAATGAGACAGGCTCTTGTGGTATGTGGGTGTGACCCTCACAGAGCTTACAGAATCTGGGCCTCATCTTCATAACTCAAGAATAGCTCCTAAAGCTAAACCATTTACCTTCTGTAAGGCTCTCTCACTAGTGCGTGCGTGCGTGCGTGCGTGCGTGCGTGCGTGCGTGTGTGTGTGTGTGTGTGTGTGTGTGTGTGTGTGTGTGTGTGAGTGTGTGTGTGTGTTGGGGGTGAGGGTCAGCATTTATATGTATTTGGTCCTTGCTATCCACGTGACCCATATCCATGTAGTCATCTGCAAAGAAAGGGCTGTCTCACTGCCCATGATACCTCTACTAAACATGTTCCTGAGGTTTGGACCCACCTAAAGCAATTTGACTTGCAGTTCACTCAGGTGGCTCTTACCCATTGCAAGGCCCAGCAGAAGGATTATTCTGACATTTCTCTGAGTAAAAACCAAACCCATCCACAGTCAGAACAGAGATCTTGTCTTCCACCATAGGCTGCCTGAGTTCCCAGTGCCCCTCTCTCTTGTCTCAATACACCTGCCCTCCCAAAGGACTCCACAGACTTTAGAGTAGGACTTTAAGGCGTCACAGGGGGATGCTGTGGAGATCCTACAAAAATAGCTTCTGGTCTGGTTGATGTCATTCTTGCCAGCAGCCTGCAGTGGAGGTGCAGAACACAGGATGTGAATCAGGAGTGGAGGGCTAACATCTCTGCTGTTCTTTGGAGATGACTTCCCCTTTTGGGTCTCAGGTTGCTCAACTGTGACTTTCCTAACCTTTCCCTCTTCCTGCAAGCTCTTAATTCTGGGTTCCTTAGACTTTCCTCTTACTCAGGTCTTTAGGAGTCTGACTTACCCTGAAGCTCTTGGTCGAGAACAGGTCCACTGGAGTCACCAGTGAGAACTGTGGGTGCAAACCTGGACATGGGGTGCAAGGTTGAATTATACATGGCACATCACAGCGCTCAGGAGTGTCAAGTTCTTAGAGACCTTGCAGGTCCCTCCTAACACATGCTGCTGCTACATCTAGCACAGCAGGACAGGGTGAGGCTCCATGCAGCCACCTAGAGACACTCAAATTACTGCCTTCCAAGTAGTCTTTCAAGCTTGAGTTTGAGGTCTCATGCCACCTCTAAAATGACAGCAAACTTCTTTTCTATGGGCAGCTGTTATTTTTACTCTTTGGCATTTTGGGGGCCTGCCACCTAGCTCCCAAATAAATGAGAGGGAAGCTTATTATTATTCATTAATGCATGGCCTTAGCTTGGCTTATTTCTAGCCAGTTTTTCTTAACTTAAATGATTCTCATCTACCTTTTGCCTCTGGGGTTTTATCTTTCTCTCTTCTATATACCTTTCTTTACTTCTTACTATATTGCTGGCTGGGTGGCTGGCCCCTGGTGTCCTCTCCCCTCCTTCTCGTTCTCTCTCCCCCTCCCTCTTCTTTTCTCTCTCAGTTAAGTCTCTACCTGCCAGTCCTGCTTATTTCCCTCTCCTGCCGAGCTATTGGCCATTCAACTCTTTATTAGATCAAACAGGTGTTTTAGACAGGCAAAGTAACACAGCTTCACAATGTTAAGCAAATATAATATAAAAGAATGCAACACATTTTTGCATCACTAAACAAATGTTCCACAGCATAAACAAATGTAACACATCTTAAAATGAATATTTCACATTTCCCCCTTTTCATATAAATAAAAATGAAAGGTTTTAACTTTAACATAGTAAAATTACATTCAACAAAAACAATTATCAAGTAAGAATTACATTTATAATATTCAGTCCATTTGTATTTAGGAAATTTAGAGAAAACACTCCACCATTCATCCCATTTTAATGACTCCAAAGTTTTATAATTAATTTAATTTCTATCATAACTAAGGAAAACTGAAACCTTAATTATTTAGTCTTTAACTTCATCAAAGATCCCAGAAGCATGTAACATTACCTGAGTAAACAAAAAGGACATTGCAAGCTACTTCCAAAACTCTAGAAATGACAAAGACATCTACCTGCCTAGACAGTCATCCAAAGTTCCTCTGCAATGTCGGGGCATTCATCTTTGACTTACAGGCCCAGAATATTTGGCAGACTTTTCAGTGAAGCAAGAAACTTGAAGGATTATTCTGCCTTCTATTAGCAAAGTTCGTCAGTCACTTTCCTCTGTATCCTGTACAATGTCCTCTTGATCAGAGAGTTCATGGAGATGACAGAGGTTGGACCTGAACCAGCATGCATTCTGTAAAGAGGATGAATCACAGAGGGAAATGTCTTCAGTGCTTGCAAGGAAGACACACTACAGTAATGCCCTAACCCATTCCAGCAGAGAACACTCTCAAGTGAGGAAAATCAATGGAGACCATGGTGTTCTCCTAAGTCTCCCTAAATAACCTTAAGGAAACTCAACTGATCATGTCACAAAGGGGTTAACTTGTGGTACCTATATTGTCTGAAACACATGACAGGTATATTAGTCAGGGTTCTCTAGAGTAACAGAACTTATAGAATGAATCTCTCTATATATGTATAGAAAGGGGATTTATTAGAATGACCTATAGGCTGTGGTTCAGATAATCCAACTATGGCTGCCTATTTATGGAAAGTTCAAGAATGCAGTAGTTGTTCAATCCATGAGGCTGGATATCTCAGCTGATCTTCAGTATGTGCTGGATCCTGAAGAAGTGTGCTCTAATGCCAGTGAAGGAATGGACTTGCTAGCAAGGGAGGTAGGAAGCAGGCAGAGAGAGAGAGCCTCCTTCCTCCATGTCATTTTATACAGGCTGCCACCAGAAGGTGTGGCCCTGATTAGAGATGGGTCTTCCCACCTCATAGAAAGTGTGACTCAGATTAGATGTGGGTCTTCTCACCTCAAAAGATCTAGATGAAATGTTCATTTCCTCCCTTAAACATCTAGATTAGATGTGGATCTTCCCACTTCAAATGATGCAGTTAAGCAAGGAATCCCTCATGGGTATCACTGTTACCTGATCACGCTAACTAAGGTTAAGGAATCATCTGTGATTAACAAGGGATCAACACCACTGAGGGACAATAGGAAAGTATTTCTCCAGAGCCAGCGCATAGAAATCCGAATCAGTGGAGCCAGGTGGCATCTTGACCTGGCAGCTGAACTGGGCAATGTGTAAGCTTCATTGGTGTGTTACTGGTTTTGAAGGCAAGAATGATGAAAGATTGACAGCCTGAACTAAATAGTGAATTCCAGTTCAGACAGGGCTCTATTGTGAAACCCTGTCTCAAACCACACAAAAACACAACAAAAAACACGAAAAAAATTTTAAAAAAAACCCAACCAAGTACATGAGGAGTACCATTTCTCCGAATCCAAATCCTTAAGGATATTTATTTTCTAGTAGTCGCCCTAACACATATGAAGGATCATTCTCACTGTGATCTCGAGTTACATTTTCAGTGCTAAATGATGTCGAATGTTTCCAAAGGCTTATTGGTCATTTGCATATCATCTTAAGGTAAATGTCCTTCCAAGTCCTTTTTCTTATGTTTTAGTTGTATTGTTTGCTGTATGTTGTTAACTTGGGGTCTCAAGAGATAAAGGCATTACATAAAGGCAAAAGGATATGTTCAACAGCAACATATCACAGTCATAAGTATCTATTCATTTAATATCAGAACTTCCAAATGAAGCAAATGTTTATAGCTAAAGTGAGAAATCCACAGCAACATGGCAATTTAATTCCTTGCATTTATTATTTGTATTTAGTTAGTTTTTTTTTTAAGATACAGTTCAAGGCTGGCCTTGAACTCACAGACATCTACCTGACCCTACTTCCCTATTGAAGGGATTAAAGGTATGTTCCCTACACCTGGATCAATTCTTCACTCTCAGCAATGGAAAGAACAAACAGATATTAGTAAGGAAATAGGGCTTGGACCTCTACTATAGACAATCCAGACCCCACACAATGCACAGAACAGTATAACCTATATTATTTTTCAAGTGTACATAGACTATTTCCCAGGATAGAGCTTGCCTAACTATGCAATGCTTAAATAATGTTAACATTAATACAATATAATTTATCAATGAATAGTGAAAAGGGACTAAACCAGAAATTAATAAACAGAAAGAAAATAGAGAAAGCCACAAGAATATCAAAATTAAGTACCACATTTTAAAAAAAATGTTGTTTCTGCCACTCAGCAGCTTTATTGGAGTAGGTTGGTTTGTCTCAAAATGACCATCCCATGCAAGAACCTGTAGGTACTGGTACTGGATGGCACTGGTGAGGAGAAGGGGCTATGGCTTAGAGGAAGAGCATTTGAGTAGCACTCATGGGGATCTGGAAAGAGAGGAAAAGAAAGCCCTTTCTTTCTCAAACAGTAGATGTGATAAATGTCATTCTATGAGTTTATAATCAGCATGTATCAGTATTTTTATCTTTTCTATTTTTATTATTTAAAACCATTATTCTATTTTATTTATTTATTTTTTGAATATTTATTATTTTTTGTACAGCCCTGCATGTACTGGAGCTCACTCTGTAAATCAAGCTGGCCTCAAACTAAGAGACCTACCTGCCTCTACCTCCCTAGTGCTGGGATTAGAGATGTGTATCATCACCACTTGGCTGAAAACTATTTTCAAATTACATATATTTTGACTGTATTCTTCCTTTCCCCCAAGTTTGTCCAGACCCTCCCCGTCTCCCTACCCACCCAACTTTAAGTTCTTTCTCAAAAAATAATCTAAAATGCCAATACAGCTACAAATGTCTAAAAACCTAGAAAACAAAATATAACATCGCCCAAAAGGAAGATACAAAGACAACAAACAAACAAAACACCCAACTGTAACCAAATGAAAGCGCTGGCACACACACAACTGTGGTATCCATTATTTGTTGGTCAACTACTTCTGAACAGGTGATGTGCCCTGGAGTGCTTGTTATAGCCAGTGTGATTTCTATTAGAAAAACTATTCCTCTCCCAGCAAGTATACAAGAAAGTTCCCTTGTTAACCTATCCCCTAGTGGCTAGGTTTACATTCATTCATTCATTCATTTTTAAAAACCTTTACAACATAAAACAAAAACTATCACATTGAAGAGAGACAATACAACAACTAACAGAAGGAAAAGACCCAGACAGAGGGCTCAAGAGTCAGAGATAAACTTGTTCACATGGTCAGGAATCCCATCAAAACACTAAACTGAAACCCATGCTATAAGCACAGGGACCTGGTGCAGACCTGTGCAGACCTGTGCATGATGCTTCAGTCCTGTGAGTACCTATGAGTTTTGATCCTGCTAATGTAGAGAGCCTTGCTTTGTTGGAGTCCTCCATCCCCTCTGCCCATCCCCCCATCTCTTCCCTCACCCCTCCACGCCCTGGCTCTTACACTGTTAGACTCTTTCTGCCTCCCCTTTCCACAGGGTTCCTTGAACTCTGAGGAGGGATTTGTTGAAGATATCCCATTTAGGGATAATTGATCCAAGGTCTCTCACTCTCTGCATGATATCTGGCTGTGGATCTCTATATGTAAACAAGGCATTTTAAACACAGTACTTTTATTCTTTGTGATTGTTGTGCCTGCATACATGTATTTTGATCATATTTATGGCCAACACTTTCCCCTCACTTCTTCTAGATCCATTCCCAACTTTGTGTCTTTGTAAAAAAAATTTATTTTAGTGGATGGACATATGGCTCAGCGGTTAAGATCACTGGCTGCTCTTCCAAAGGACCTGGGTTCAATTCTCAGCACCTACAGCTCACAACTGTCTGTAACTCCAGTTCTAGTGGATCAGATGCGTCTTCTGGCTTCTACCAGCAATGCATGTCCATGGTGCACATGCCTATGTCCAGGCAAACCATGCATTATAAAAACACATATTATAAAAGTCAACATTAAAGATGAATACATATAAAATAACAATAAATCTTTAAACTGAAGGAAGAAAAACATTACTATAAACACTGAATCAGATATTCTCTTGTCATTATGGTTCCTGAGACTTAGGTCCAGGGAATATGATATAGATGTCCCATTTGTGGAATAATTGTTGTAAACCTGTGATATAGTCCAACTGTATCTTTTGATTGGAGGCAGTACTTTCAGCTAGGATATATTCTTCTGACAGAGGATAAGACACCTAAATTTTGTTGAGTGTCCATAATCTAACTGTGTCTCATCATCAGAGAAGGTGATGGTGGCTTTCAGTTCATGCAAAAGGTCTTGTCCCAATCACTTCTCTGTAGTTAAACACCTTTGAGCTACCTCCAGGAACTGGGACTTATTTATACTTTTAATTTTTTAACTTTTATACTTTTTTCTATAATCTGGGGCCAACTGGGAAACAAAGGAAATATTTTTAGCATTTGTCTTTAATCTTTCTAAAATTACATATTGAAAATTGTTTAAATTCTCCTTGGTCAGTGTTGGAAAGAAGGGAAAAATCCATTTTGATCAAGCTGTGTTGTCTGGCAGGGATCCCCCGATCCACCTTTGGTGGTTTGTTTTTTCTCTTTTCCTTTCTTTCTTTCTTTCTTTCTTTCTTTCTTTCTTTCTTTCTTTCTTTCTTTCTTTCTTTCTTTCTTTCTTTCTTTCTTTCTTTCTTTCTTTTTCTTCAGAGGGTGTTGGATTTTGAGTTTTCCAATTATGTGGACCATTAGTAGAAAAGAAGACAGAAATCATGAAAGAGAAAGGAGTGGAACTTTCTCTTTTCCTTTGGGTTCAGCTCAGAGAACATTTTCCCTTCCCCAGGGCTGCTTAGAACAGACATTGTTGGAGCACATTTTAGGTTTCCTGGTGGCTTTACCCAGCAGGTCTGCATAAAGAAGATGATTGGACCACGGGCCTGAGTACAGGTGTCTGAGATGGTCTGCATTTGTCTGTGCTGGGGAGGTTTTTGCTCCACTCCGTGGCATTCTTTTAAAAACCCTTTGGCAGAGAGAGTCAGGGCCCCATGGATTAGGACCCAGGCTGTCCAGTATTTTCTATTTTTCCTCTCTCCTCTATCCTTCTAACTAATATTTCCTGCTGCTTCTACTCAAGAGTACTCTGGGAAAATGTCAGGGTGGGGAATGGCCCCCCACAGGACATGGAGTGGAGGGAATGCTCACCTGGGAACTGTTTCACCCTCCCTGGGTACATTAACTTAGATGGCAGAGGGCCCTGAATGAGAAGCCTGGCCCCTCCTCACCTCCACACAGAGACAAACCCTGACCATGAGCAAGGGTCAAGCAATGAGCCAAGCAAGTGCTCCCACTCAGGGAGGACGGGGAGGGTCCTTGTTTCTGTTGTTGTTTTGTTTGTTTGTTTTTGTCTCTGGGTGACTTGGCAGAACCAAAAAAGATTTGGGGTCCAAAACAGGAAGGACACAGGTCTTAAACCAGGGTGTTCTCAAATGAGAGAAAGCCAGTGGCCAATACAGAGAACCAGAACTGACAGAAACACAGACAGACAGACAGACACATAAACACAGACACACACACACACACACACACACACACACACACACACACACACACACACACAATGAGGACAACCAGTGCTGACCACCACACACTCACACACCTGAACAGATGGGGAATCGAGTGAGGTCTCACAGATTCCAGACACTGGATCAGTGGCCTTGTCAGACCTCTCCTGTGTGTCCAGAGAGAAGGTGCCTTAACCAGACTCACCTCCAGATGTGATAGATCAGGTGACTTTCTAATTTGTTTCCTTTTAGGGTGGAGATGTCAGACTCCTCTGAAGCATTAGGCAGCAATTAATCAAAGAGAGTGTTGGGGACCCTGAACTCAGGTCGCACACCCCTTAGGACAGTGGTTCTCAACCTTCCTAATGCTGTGACCCTTTAACACAGTTCTCATATTGTGGTGACCACAACCATAAAATTATTGCTGTTGCTCCTTCATAACCGTAATTTTCTACTGATGTAATTGTAAATATCTGATATTCAGAAATCCTAAATAGAGACAGATGGTTAGCCAACCCAGATGTGGTTGGATTTTAATAATTAAAGACAGAGCAGATGATCAAGAAGCTGAGAGCTGCTGTCCATGAAAACCCCAGGTTCCTGTGCCCAGTGTCTAAACTGAACCATTGGGGCTAGAGAGGTGGTGCAGCGGTTAAGGACACTTGTTGTTCTTACAGAGAATCCAGGTTTGATTCTCAGCGACCACACATGGTGACTCACCACTTCCTGTATCTCTAGTTCCAGATCCAATGCCCTCTTTTGACCTCTGAGGGCACCAGGCACATATGTGGTGCACATACATACATGCAGTCAAGGCATAAAATAAATCTAAAAAAACAATTAAAACTGGGCCACCTCAAAGACAGATTGCCTTCCTAGGAGGACCCATCAGGTACCAACAAGAGGGACCATCCAGCCCTACACCAAGTGTAGTCCCTGTTTCTGTATCACTTCATTACTGCCCTGTCACTCAGGGATGAACCCCAAGATGCTCCTGTAAATGTCTAGTGTGGTGGTTTGAATGAGCCTGTCCTCTATAGAGTAGGGTGTCTGAACACTTGGTCCCCAGTTGGTAGCAGCTGTTTAGATACATTTAGGAGGTATGGCCTGGCTGAAGGAAGTATGTCACTGGACCTGTGGCTTTAAAACCCATTCCCATTTCTTCATCTCTGGACCTTCCCTGAGGTTTAAGCTGTGGGCTCTCACTTGGTCATGGTATCACAGGGCTCTCATCCCAGCACTTGAGAGACAGAGGAAGATGGATCTTTATGAGTTTGAGGCCATCTTGTTCTACATAGTGAGTTCTAGGACAGCCAGAACTATATAGTGAGACCTTGTCTCAAAAACCCAAACCAAATCATACCAGACCAAAGCAAACTGAAAATATGTGGGCTCTGAGGTTGCTACTCCAGTCTCCATGTATGCCTGCTGCCATGCTTCTCTGTGAGATGAGGGACTCTTGTCCCGATGAAACTATAAACTTCCTCAAACCCTTCCTTCTGCATGTCAGTGTGGCCTTGGTGTTTTATCACAGTAACAGAAAAGTAACTAATACCACTACTGTATAAATACTGAAGTGTTCACAGGAGTGAGTGTCTCTGTTACAGCTGCTCATCTCTGTTCTTGTAGTTTGAAAGCAGCTAGAGAAAATACATCCAGGAAGAGCATGGCTGGACCAGCCTCTAGGACCCTATGACACCAGACAATCTGTCAGCCTGAGGTGTCACATCTAGGAAATGTTCCTGTGTAGAGGTCACAGCAATGTCTAATAGGAGAAAAATCACCTTGCTTGGAGAGAAGCCAGCCTGAGTCACCTGCAGCAGGGAAAATTCAATTCATTCCATTTCAATGTGGCTCCTGCATGGTACTGGGCCCTGAGAGAAAGCAGTCTGTGGTTCTGGTCTATCACAAGGCCCATCAGACCTCAGGCAGACATCATGAGGTGAGCTCTTTCCCACTAGGTGATTAGGTGGACAGGTCACACTCAGACAAGATGTCCAGAAGGGAGACATCGCTGCAGGGACATGACAAGTCACTTGTGTGTTGAGGGCTGCCTCGCAGGGAGAGACAAGGACTCTTGTCTGACAGAACATCTCCTGGTCCCCAGATGGTTGTGGAGATCTTACCTCATCTGGATGTAGTGACTGAGGTTAGTTTTCAAGTAAGCTGCCACCTCTCCCTCAGAAAGCTCCTCAGACTTGAAGGAGTGTCCTCTATGGCCATGGGATCCAAGGAATCCACTGGACAGCAGTGGAGAGATCAAGATGCCCCAAACGCAGGACCTTCTTCTGTCATTTCCAGCTGACCCAGAAGTCACAGGCAGCACAGAACCCACTGCTGCCTGGGAAACAGGCAGCTTTGGCTGTACTTTTGAAGACACTTTGTGGGATGGGCACCATGACTGGTACATGGGATATACCCTAATCCCCCAATGGACAGAGGACAAATCTGCTGTCCCCTTCATCAGCTTGTTGCCTTCTCCTGCTGCCACCAAATGCAGAACTGAGTATTTGATGCAGAGAGAATACAGTGAAGTTTGTCAGGTTGAAAAAAAAAATTAGTGGCTGCCATTTACAGAACAAGAGAATCCACTCCTGCCTAGTGAACGCCAGTCTCTGATGTCATCTCCTCAGGAGGTAGGCGACGTGGGCCTGGGAGCAAGGGGGAGGAGAAGCTTTCCATCCCCCACCCAGGACCATCGCCATGGGCCTCCAAAGAGGACCAGGTGTTTCAGCCCCTGATTAGCTGAGGTGTCTTCAGGAATGAGCACAGATTGCACCTGGTGGAAGAGGAGGTAAGGGGCACTTTGTGGATGGGAAAGTGGGGAAGACTGGATGGGCAGGGAAGAGAGCAGATCAGGCTGGTGGTTGATGTGTTTCATGGGAATTGAAGCTGAGTCTGGTAGCACCAAGTTGTAACTCTAGCATTTGGAAGACTGAGGGAGAGAAGGGATTGTTGCAGATTCTATAGTGTGGGCTAATGTGTGAAATCTGCTTAAGACAAAACAACAACAACAACAACAACAATAATAATAATATGGTTGTGGCTGCCTTGTCCCTGGAAGCATTTATTGTGATCTGCTGGAAAAATTCCTTGGGGGCGTTTGGAAAGAAAGTTCAAGGACAAAGAGGTCCCAGAATGGTGGAGGGCTTGTGAGGAATCCCTCCTGGTGAAGACAGTCTTCAGAGCATAGCACGCCTTAGGTCCAGGGGAGCTGTCTGAGTCTGCCTCCTGGCAGGGTCTTCAACCATGCCCAACACATCCAGTCCAGGTGCCTAGATTTTAGGCTTCCTGTGACCCCAGTGGTGCTGAAGGAGCCACCAGGCACTCCCTTCTGCCACCTAGCACTTTTCATTCATGTATCTCCTGCCCAACCACTGGACTTAACTTTTCCCCTTACTTCTTTTATCAACTGAAGCCTGGGTGGGGTAGAGCCAGGAAGAGCCAGGGGCTTCAACATCATTGAGGTGAAGGGGAGAAGGAGAAGCCCAGGAGTTTCTAGCTACCCTCTGGGGTACTGTGAACTTCCTGAATTAGAACCAGATCTGTCCCCATTCCCCAGCACCCCTCCATTTAGACCTTGGGAGCTCACCAGCCAGCAGTGTAGATCCCAGACAGCTCAGTAGAATCAAAAGACTCAGATTCTGGGTAATATTGCCCCGGGTGTCTTCAGCCTTTGCCATGGTCCCTTCCTGAGACCCAGCTACCAACAGGTGTAAGTGGAGCTGTGGAGAGAATCTGGGAGTCCTCAGTACAGCCTTGCAGAGGACCCTGTGCAGAAACTGGCAAAGTCCTGGGCACCTGGGCTGTGAATTCAGTCCTTCCTGTGCTCCAGCCTTGAGGGACATGAGTTGTCCACACCCACTGCATACACTGCACTGTGACATTCCTAGAACTTCCTGAACTCACCAAGTAGGTGCCTCTGAATCATTTTTTCCGCTGCTTCTCTTGTTTCACACAGCATTAATCTCCCTCAGCCTCTAGCTTGCTCTTCCTCACTTCCTCTTTCTCAAGATTCTCCTCCATCCCAGACTCATTTGCCCCTCCAGGTTCCTTCCCTATCTCTCCACCTGAACCCTCAACATTTTGTGTCCCACTGTTTGCCACTGTCGCCCCCCCTCCTTCAGCCCTCCTTAGTCAACCCCCCCTCCCACCTCCATTTCCTTCCTTTTGAAGACACCTGCTATCTTGTCAGCAAGGCTGTGCTTTTCTCCTTAATTCTGGGACACCGGAAGCTTCCTTATGCCCCACTCAGCACAGATGGCAGTATCCTACTTGTTTTAAACTGTGCCCCATATCCCTGCTTTAGATTCAGTGGATGAGAGGGGATGTATTTCCTGGGGTGTGTCCTCAGGCAGGGGCATGTAGTGATAAAACACCTTCCTGGGAGGGAGCGTGGGGAAGGGGTGTAAGGATGGTGAACTGGGTGCTGTATATGAAGTAGACAGTGAAGCTGTGTGTGGTGATCTCTGCCCGTAATCTCAGCTATGGGAAGGTGATGAAGGGGAGGTTGGAAGCTGGCAACCTGGCTTATACAGTGAGGGGGGAAAAATGAGGAGAAGGAGGAGGATAAATACGGAAATGGAGATGGAATTGGGATGGTGTGTCTCCTTGTTCCAGGGGCCAACTCCTGTGATCTTCAGACAAAGCGCACTTAGAGGTGGAAGGTCGAAACGCAAAGAGTTGTAGGAGAGATGGAGGCACAGGGCATGCTGGGAAGACAGTCTGTGGAGCTGAGCAGATCGGGAGTGCCAGGTGGAGATCACCTCATGTGCCTATGGCATTTGGCCTCAGCAGTTTTAGAGCTTCAGTGGGGATTCTGGTTAGCCACACTGAACTATCTCACCTCCTGCTGTCATTTTTCCTTCCCCAGAAACCTCAGCTTTCCTGAAAGCCTCTGAGGGAAAGAGGGTGGGGTAAGGTAGAGAGCAAGCCGCAGAGCCTGGACTGTACAGTTATCTAGAGGGAGCCTGAGGGGTGGGTAGTGGGGGCTGAGGAGGGCCTAGGATCATCAGCTCAGCTAGGAAGGCTCTTCCTCCCTGGAGCTGTGGCCCTCTGTCCCCTCAAGTCCTCTTGTTGAATCCCCTAAACTCATGGGCTGCCCTGGAGCACATGGGAGCAGAGCCAGGGTGTAAGTAATGAACTTGATAACTGTGGCTGATGCCATGAGTCCCTCTAAACCCAGACCCAGATGTGAATAGACGGTAACTTCCTGCTGATGACATTCATGAAAATTCCACAGTCAGGACTGTGACTTCAGCAGTTCCAGTTTTGTGACATATCCATTCACTTCTTTTCTTAGAGGATTTGTGGTTACATCAGCTTCCAGGAGAGGCTCCAGGAGGGAGGCTTAGGTCCTCTCCCTGAGATAGGTAGGCCATGGCACCGGGGCAGAAGCTGAGCAGCCTGGTCTCTGTGGCTCTGGTAACCCTAGACCCCCCACTCCATGTGGTCCCTCCCCGCACAAACTGGCTGCACCCTTGGAGACCCTAGGCAGCTGAAGCAGAGCAGAAAGTCAAGGGATAAAGTCGGTGCTTTGGGCCTGTGCAGCAGTCGCAGCTAGAGAGGAAGTATACACGGCTGTTGGTAGGGTTTCTTCATTTCCTCCCAGTTCCTGTCCCAAGTCCTTAAGCTTGGCGGATCTCACCTTCCACTCTCCCCCACTGCTGACCCCCTCCCTCCACTCCATCCTGTCCTTCCCCTACTGTCTAGACCCCACCCAGGTCCTTGCCTTCTTTTTAGCCCCAGCTGTGGGGCCCTCTCTGCTCTGCTGGCAGCCCTCAGCCTCTCACTGCTGTTCCCTCCTTTACCCCTTTATCTTCCACTCCAACTCATAACCCCCAATACCCTGTGCTTTCCTCAACCCATCCTCACCCCTATGGGTATGGTTCTTCCTCCTGGCCTGTTCTTTACCCCACCCTCATCCCTGACTTGATCCTCTGTCTACCCTTGGGGGCCTTACCCTCTTAGCTCTCTCCTCCCTCTCAAACCTCAGCTCCACCACACCCCCACTGCCTTAGATTCCTTCTCCCACCTGCCCGCTTCCCTTGCTACACTCTCTACCCCAACCCCAGCAACACCTTTGTCAGCATCTAATGAGATGATCGTGTGTTTTCTTTCTTTCAGTTTGTTTATATGGTAATTACATTGATAGATTTTCATATGTTGACCCATCCCTATATCTCTGGGATGAAGCCTAATTGATCATGGTGGATTATATTATTATGTGTTCGTGGATTTGATTTGCCAATATTTTATTGATTATTTTTGCATCAATGTTAATGAGGGAGATTGGTCTGTAATTCTCTTTCTTTGTTGCATCTTTGTGTGGTTTAGGTGTCAGGGTAACTGTGGCCTCATAAAAAGAATTTGGCAATGTTCCTTCTGTTTCTGTTGTGAGGAACAATTTGAGGAGTATTGGTATTAGCTGTTCTTTAAAATTCCGGTAGAACTCTTCACTGAAACCATCTGGCCCTGGGCTTTTTTTGGTTTGGAGTCTTTTAATAACTGTTGCTTTTAGCTTAGGGGTTGTAGGTCTATTTAAATTGTTTATCAGGTCTTGATTTAATTTTGGTATGTGGTACCTATCAAGAAAATTGTCAATTTCTTTTACCAACTGCTTTTGTAGAAGCAGCAACAGTGAACTAGGAAGGTGATATAAAGAAAGAATCTGAACTTCCAAACATGTACCTATAAATAATAATAATAATAATAAATAAGGATACTGATAAATGTCTTAGAAGGAAGTATTTATATATAGGGCTCCAGATTTAGTAAGGAAACCATTTTTATAACCTCTTACAAGTGTGTCACCATAGTATTGATAAGCAAGGTCTCTAAGAGGCTTGGGACTCATCAAGTAGGCTAGACAGGCTTGCCACTGACCCCAGGGTTCCCCTGTCTCTGTCTTCTTAGTACTGGCAATAAAAGCACACAGCACCATGACTGGCTCTATTACAGGAGTTCTAGGAATCAAACCCGAGTCCTCGTGGTTGTGAAGCAGGCCCTCTACCACTCAGCTATCTCCCCATGCTTTTGACACACAGGACTTTTAGCAGTCAGCAAACAGCCAGAATTTTCTAGAGATAATGCCCATGTGCTCCAGGAATGGCTTGCAAGAAGCTGGTCCATACTGCATGAAATAGAAAATCCAGAATTTCTAAAAAAGGTAGTGAAGGACATATATAAAAAGGCTCAGAGAAATACATGGGTCAAAGAGGATGTGATATGAAATATGTCCACTCTGTTCCATGAAAAATCATGGAGGACTCTTGCACATCAAGTATGGAAAGAATGCCCATGGAGAAGGGCGTGAGCCTCTTTAGAAGTCCAGTGATGATAAGTATACAAGGCTAGGGCTGGGAATGGCAGATGGTGTTCCTGAAATGAGATGTAGGTAACCATAGGCAGAAAAATCCTGGTGTAATAGACAGAAGTGGAATGGTCAGGGGGCAACATCATGGAGGGATGTTCATGTGAACAAGTGGACAGGGGACAAGATGTGGTCTTTATGTGACAGAACATACAGATTCTTCAGGCAAACAGATGGTAAGCCACTTACATGTTGCCAGACCTTGATGACTAGCCATAGGAATGCATGATCAGGAGGCAGAGAGCTGCCACCCAGGACAAAGCTGGGCTCCTGTGCCCAGTGTCCACAAAAGAACTACTTCTCAGAGAGACCAGAGTCTAGAAAGAGAGACAAGATTCAAATAAGAAGGACTCCTCACCACGCAGCAGGTGCAGCTCTTCTCTGGGGTTCACTGTTCCACCTAGACAGACACATGGCCCCTAGATTCTGCTGTGAACGTCTAAAGGATCTGTAGGCAGACAGTCTCTGTTAAACTGCTTACCTCTCCTCTTGTAAGTTAAAGCTCCCATGGATAATATATGAATTGTGAATGTGACCTGATGTCCTCCATGTCATGACTCAGGACAATCTGGGTGCTTTGTGGAGTTCTTGGTGGTAACTAATTGAAGAACCACAATAGAGACCATAGAGTTTGAGAGCAACTCTGTACAGCCACAACAGAGGAAGTCACATAATTTTAAAGTGGCTACTGTCATGCTATTGGGCCCTGGGGGAGAGAGAGCAGCCCTCTGGTCCTGTGACACCAGTGACAATGCAGCCCCCAGGGGACCACCATGATCTGGGTCCCACCTCTCCTGTGTCATGAGGTAGACAGGTCCAGAAGTCAGAGAAGATCCCAGAAGTAAATGGTAACTGTGACATTTTGGATTCTTGTAGATCATAGCTGTTCTACAAAGAAAGATGTCTGTGTGACAAAGCTATTCTTCTCCTTCAGATCACATACTTACAACTATACCTTATCATGAAGATTGGCTCAGATTAATCATCCCCTAGACTGTCACCTCAGCCTCCACTCACAGGTCACTTGAATGAGGAAATACACTGGACAGCAAAAGAGAGAGAGTGGACTGCAACCCCAGAACCTTCCTCTGTCACCCATAACCACAGCGAGCACAGGACCCACTGTTGACTGTGAAACAGGCAGCTTTGGTCTCACTTGACGAATGTGGTCTGGGGATCGGAAACTAATGATGGGATACACACTATACTCTGATCTGGGGTCAGAAGACTTAGATAAAGACCACATCTTATCCCCTGTCCACTTGTGTGTTATCACATCCTGCCATCACACACAAGGCAGAACTGGGCTTTTGATGTGGAGATAGATATGGTGTGACTTGTCAAAATGCAAATATTTAGTGCCCTCCCTTTTACAGAAATCTTGACTCCTGCCAAATGAACAGCACTATCTGATGCTGGTGCCCCAGATGGTAGACCAGATGGACTTGGGGTGCAAGGGCAGAAGCTTCCCTGTGGCCCACTGAGCACTCCTACAAGTGTCCTGTTGTAGAAACAAGCCTGATCCCCATCCTTTGAGTTCTGTGGGTGAGTGCACAGACTTGGTGTGATGTGGCCTCAGGCCCCAGGAATCAAGAGTTAAAGCCCTTTCCCAGGCAAAATGGTGTAGAAGTTCTTGATGGGTAGAGCCTGGAGGTGAGCTGGATGTTTCTTGTAAATCAAGTGGGAAATGAAGCTTGGCTTGGTGACAAGCCTGTAGTCCCAGCCCTCAGGAGCATGAAGAAGGAGATTGCTGCAAATCAAAGTCATCCTGGGTCATAAAATGTGATTCTGCCATACAATAAAAAAAATTAAAAATAATAAATAAATAAATTTAAAAAAATTATAAAGGCAGCATGTGTACTAGTGCGTGTACTGTGATCTGCTGGAAGATGGGAAGGGAGGGGAAGGGCTGGGTGACCAGGGACAGCTGGAGAGGTTGTGGATCTGCAGGTTGGGGGAGGGTTAGATGGCCTGTAGGGTAGGGTAGGAAGCAAGTCTGCTCTCCTGCCCTGCTCTCTTCCAGACCCTGTGTATTCTACAGCAGTAACATTTTCTCTCACTTTTCCTCTCTGTGTCAGAGAGGGAAGGGTAGGATGCCGACTCCAAAGTACAGCTGCCCTGCAGCATGCTGTAGAGAGCCAGCATGGGGGATGGGGCACTACATAGAGCCATTAGGGCCAACTGAGACTCAGGCTTCTCCATGCTGGTCCCAGTATCCAGGCTCCCCCAGTCAGGTCACCTGAACTTACCTCCCAGACACCCTCACAGTCTGACCTGTAGAACAACAGAGTGTAGCCACAGAGCCTGGGTGTTGTGATTGAGCTTGGTGACTCCAGCCCAGACCATGGCTCCTTTCTTCAGACCCTACAGGAGCCAGGGGTGACTTAAGGTGCCAAGAGAAGGCAAAGCCTAAGTAGCTGTTGCAGGGCTGTGATGGCCCTGGTGCCCATGCAAAAGAAAACTGGGCTGTGTATACAGGCAGGCCGACCTTCTTTCCCACACTTGACCCCCTGTCTCAACAGCCCTATTCTGAGTTCCCATAGGTTTTTCTAAATCTCTCCAAGATAACTCCAGTCTGGGTAGCTCTGATTTCCACCCAGGTGGACCCTGGTCCTCTTTCCTTCCCACACTGCCAGGATCCCTTCTCAGCACTCACCCTCTGAAGTATGAATACTGAAAGGCAAAGGATAATAGAATGCCTGCAGCCATGCCAGACCGCACCACTAAGGAGAGATATTGCAAGTGTGTGGAGTCCTCCCACATACTCTCCTGCTTTATGTGAAATAACACACTGTTTGTTCCTCACACATGGGCTTGGAAACATGCTGCAGGGAGAATGTAAAGCTGACTCCTCCCATGTTTACAATTAAGTTCTGTTTTGTGGTTTGGATGGTTTTTCCTCCAGTGAAACACTGATTAAACATAATCACCCACATGGTTCTTTGAGATTGTTGCTAGAGTTGTCGTAATTGTTTTCAAAGAATTTCAAAAATTTGTCATTTGGTCTTCAGTCCAGCTGTTAGCTGTGATTATGATTTGATATGTTTGTGTCCTACTTTTGGATAAAAATTGTTGATATATATGCTTACACAATAAAGTTCCCCAAGGGGGGCTGATTTAAATCGAATATATGAAGACAAGAGACTATGTGCGTTTTGTTCTGCCTTCAATTCATAAGACATAACAAAACTAACCAATTTGTTATTATAAATTTGACCTTATACAACCTTGACCTAACACAAATCTCATACAAACAGTGTCACCACATATTTTATGTGTTAAATACAGGTGCCCACCAAGGCCAGAGGATCCTCTGCAGCTGGAGTTACAGGTTGTCCTCAGCCACCATGTAGGTGCTGGGCAGTAATTGAATCCTGGTCCTCTGCAGGAGCAGTCACCAGTCTGAACCATTGAGTCACAGCTCCAGTTCCTAAGTTACACTTTGAGATGAGTTAACTGATAATAACATAGACTTTAATAGCATTCTGCAACCAAATTTAAAGATTACTAAGTAGAATGGCTATTCTAACTGTATAGAACTAAAACAGTGTCATATGTCTATTGAGTTTCCTATTAGAGTGTTCCTGAACTTTGGGGAAGATTAATTTGGATGTGTGCTTTTGAAAAAATGCAAGTTCCTTTAAAAATTAAAAAAAAAAAACAAAACCTTTTTTTTTTTTTTTCAAGACAGAGTCTCTCTGTGTATCCCTAGCTGTCCTGGAATTAGCTCTGTAGACCAGAGTGGCCTCAAACTCAGAGAGGTAAGCCTGCCTCTCCCTTCCAGGAGCTGGGATTAAAGATGTACACTAACAAGCCCAGCTGTTTGCAGTTGCTTATAATAAAGTTTTAATAAACTGACATCTATTATTAAAGGACAAAAAAGGGTCAGATGTGGCCTATGTCAAGGCCTTTGTGACCTCATGAGAAAATACTAAATCATATTCACGAATTCTACAAATGAATGTAAAACTAGTGACTGGAGAAAGACACACAGAAGGTAATAGGGGTGTGTGTGTGTGTGTGTGTGTGTGTGTGTGTATGTGTGTGTGTGTATGTGTGTGTGTGTGTATGTGTGTGTGTATGTGTGTGTGTATGTGTATGTGTGTGTGTATGTGTATGTGTGTGTGTATGTGTGTGTATGTGTGTGTGTGTGTATGTGTGTGTGTATGTGTGTGTGTGTGTGTGTGTGTGTGTGTGTGTGTGTGTGTGTGTAAATCAGATTATTGACAAGAAGAAAATGCTCTGGCAAGAAAGGATTTTGAATGAATTTTGTCCTAAAATAAAAATTACTGAAGCAGCAGTTTTACGACCTTTCCATACTAGAGAAACAAAGAAGGTCATAAATCAATACTCTTTCAAATACATTGGTGGAGACATCAGGCTGCTAGGTTATAGCAAGGGTGGAAAATCCTCACTCCCGGCCTTAGATGCCTAGTGAGAAATCTTCACTCTAGGCCTTAGAGTCCACCTGAAAAAATTCTTAGTTTTGGGTTTGGGGAATCTAGAGGGTCTATTCATACATTCCAAGGACTTATCTAATAATCATAAGGATGTTGGGTTACATACAGAGATAGTCAATAAATTGTTCCTAACAGGACTGAAGATGGCCCAAGACAATGTATCTCTGGACCTGTGGCATTCCAGCATCTCACATCATTGAAGATCTACTCAGTCAATTAGCTTATGTGGGTGAATGTCTTTCTGGGCACTTCTGTGCACACATGCCATGGTTTCTGTGTCATTTTGTTGCCTGGTCCAGCTGTTTGCCTGTGTCTTTGATTTGATGAATCTGTTCTCCACCTTCAGGTAGATGCTATGTGGTATGTTTACAGGAAAAAGTCCTTCCTCAAAGGATTTAATTTAAATTGGCTGATAAGTAAGAAAGAGAACATGCATGGTTAGTTCAAAGATTTTTTAATTCAGAAGATACAAACAAATCCAACACATTGGATTATTTTAAATTTATGAAGAAAAAAGGAAATATCAGCATTATACAAATAATGTCACCAGGTTATTGAAGCCATGTGTGAAAAAGCACATTAGCCAATGACAGTGTAAGACTTGATAATATTGTGCATCGGAACCTATTTTGAAAACAAGAAAATGACAAATTTTGCTGGTTTCAGATTTTTGTAGTTTCAAGGAAAAAAAGAAGCCCAAATCACAGCAGGAATTTAACAAAGAACAGAAGTAACCGAGAAAGAGATGGCAATGGCTATATATAGGTATAAAGATGCATTTCTGATGGAGAGCATATGCTTATGGGTCAGAAGGATTTTTATGATAAATTAATTAAACCCTAAAGGATTGTTAAAAGATCATGAAAAAGCAGAAGTTTCTGTATGTCACAAAGTTTGTGACAGTTAATTTAAAATGGTATGGGTTAATAAAAAACTTTCTTAATTACATTCACGTTTGTCAAGACAACTGCTTGTAATTTCTTCTGTGTTTGTCAGGACTTTAACTTCTCAACAATGGGGTCTTACCAGAGTCAAGATTGATTTGATATCTGTCCATGTCTACATTTATTCATCAGAAATGTCTAATCTTTGATACTATGACACAAAGTGATCTGCATAATTCATGCTTGAGAATCTACATAATTCACCATACACTCCAGTGACCTGAAAATCTTTGCAAAATAGTCCCATAATATTTTAAGCAAGTCTTTGAATTTGATTTGGCCACATTCATGGGTATTCCAAGCTGTGAGTTGGTCACCCCTGAAAGTTATTAAAACCACTACCTGTTCCTCAAGTCTGGCATAAGTGACTTTATGAGTTTTTAGCAGCCATGACTAGAAGGCCAAAGCAATGAGAACCAAAGACTAGGCTGACAGCCACTGTGTTCATCTTCACCTCCAGGTTGGCCATGTCCCAGGGCGGAGGACAGTGGGACAGCTCTAAAAGGATCTCATAGCATCGGAGAGGCTATGGAGATCCCAGAGTTGGAGCTTTGGATCATTTCACAGAAAAATACCATTTGTCCAGCAGATGACAATGAGTGGAGACAAGGGTCTCCAAAATCTCTCCAACATCCCTAAAAGTAACCCTAAAGAGATACAGCTGCCAACAACAAAAAGCAGCTATTGGCCATCTTCAGGCTCTTAAACACTTGACAAAAAGAACAATTAAAAATAATATAGAATTAAAAATCTACCAGGGGCAACCAGGATTCTCATAATGATTTGGTTCAATTGAGAGCACTGACGTTCCCAATGTCCTCTCAGTTCTAACTCATCCTCATTTATGATCTGAATTCTTCCCAACTTTACATATATCAGCGATTTGATGCCTTCACACTAGGGTTTCCCTCCATACCAAAATCTCACTAGATACAGAGACACTTGTGTTTCCGTATATCATTGGGACAGATGATCAAGGCTGTCCCTGAATGCTAGGATGAGGACAGTTCCACCTCTGACTCCACACTTTCAGGATTAGCTCCGGTTACTAAACAGGTGATCAAGTTTATCTTAAATTTCTTCCTCAGGATGCAAGGCCAAGGAAGATATTTGGGCCAGCTGCTGTCAGGGCCTGCTCTTTCTTCCTGTAGTCAAATTATGAGGCCTGTCTCTGTTGTTTTGTCTGATGAGAGGTAATAGTGTCCCACCTGCAGAGGCTCAAACAGCTCATTCCTGTGAGTCTCTTAGAGATTTTTGTTAATTCCTTCAGTGAATGTTTGATGCAGTATACCATCAAACATGTCCAGACGCTAATGAGTAACCACAATCTGCAGTCCTTATGTCACGTTATGAACCCCTTACTTCTACATTTCGGGGATTTCTTCTCATCCCCAGTCACTCTTGTCATACTTCCTGCCTATCCTGAAACTGTGTTCAGACAATCATGGTGTCCTCTTCAGGGGTCCAGGTGAGGGTGTCAGATAAGTTCTCAGACCTGGTCCCCTAACACTGTTTTGGATTGGCACACGGAGTGACTGCTTCCAACCTAGTTTGAGGATTGTATAGAGTGTATCCAACCTAGTGTATAGGAGACACATTTTTACTTTACGATTAAGTTAATCATCAGCCTGTGCCTTGTGGATGGTCTGGACAGGCATGTGTCTGTGTGCAAAGTGAAGTGTCATCCAGCCTCTGCATTGCACTCAGAAGGGAGCCCCAACTGCTGCATGTAAAATGGAGTCACCCACGGCAAGCCACTGTTTTGCACAGTGAGGAGTAGTTTAGAGCCCAGCCCAGCTTGATCTCCACAAAGATCTCATCTAACAATAAGACAGGAAAGGGAACAAATTGAGAAGAAGCCCCTGATGGCAACGGCCTGTTACACTTAGATGCCCTGGTGAGTCAGGCTCCGAGGACCGTCACTTTCAGGGTTTCCCATCGGTTTGGTCAGAAGTCAACAGTACAGGTTTCCAAGATGTCGTCAGAAATACGTTTGTTTGCTTTGCTGAAGAAGGCACATGAACTGTTCAAAAGTCACTGGACACAGCTGGTGATGAGGGCTGGAGGTCAGACTACAGAGGAAGAGGAGCGACAGGGAGCATCTATTGACAAACAGGGGTGTGGATTACAGTGGGCTCCTGTGCATCCAGTTACAGCATCCCACACCTCTTCATTTCTCAGACACTCCCCCACCTCACAGACCACAGAACTCAGTCACACAACCCTTCTCTACTTCATTTTTTCCTTCTAGATCTTTCTGCCACTCTAAGCTCTGGTATGATAAGACTTCAGATGTTTCTGGAGTTGTACATGCATTGAAAAAGAAATTGTGAGTAAAAAAGAAAAATCAGCAAACATGAAAAAAAAATCAAGAAATGTGAAAGGCCAGGAAAAATACCTGTATTTCTGTTTTTGCTGGTCATTTAACTTAGCTTTTATTTTTTGTGTTTTGGGCAAAGGGATTTGCTTTATAGTCCAAGCTGGCTTTCAACTTACTATATAACCATGGTAGGCTTGAACTCTTGTAAAAATCCTCCTGCCTCAGCTTTCCACGTGGTAGAACTGTAGCTTTGACCAAATTTACAGGTAGATTTGAAATTTTTTTATGCAATAAGAGTTATTCCAAAATAATTATATTGACTTAAAAATCTAACATGTCAACTGATAGTAGATGTGAATCTTTTTTCCACCCCTTGCTTACAGGGAAATTTTTATACCATATTGAAATAGCTAGGACTTTGGCAATCTTCATCACAGTCCTGTATGTTTGTAAAGGTTTATTTTTTATTACATACACAGTGTTCTGCCTGCAAGTACAGCTGCAAGCCAGAAATGGGCACCAGGTTTTGTTACAGATGGTTGTGAGCCACCATGTGGTTGCTGGGAATTGAACTCAGGACCTCTGGAAGGGCAGCCAGTGCTCTTAACTTCTTTGCCATCTCTCCAGCCTCAATTAAAAAGGAAGTAAAGTATCTTTTTTTGAGATTTGTATTGATTCCATGTTAAGGTCACATTCAAAAGACAGTTGGTTAAATAAAACATATTGCTAATAAAGAAAAGCAAGAAACAAAGTTGGTATAAGTCTTAAAATGGCCACTGTGAGACATGAATCCCAATGTTCAAAATACTAAATGCTTTTTAAAAAAATTACTTACGTTTTTATTTTATGTGCTTGTGTGTGCTCCTGAGTGTATGCCCATACAACACATGTATACAGGGACACATAGATGCTGTAAGAGGGCTTCTGATCCCCTGGAACTGGAGTTACATGTGGTTGTGAGCTGCCATGTAGGTGCTGGGAATTGAACCTGGATTCTCTGCAAGAGCGGTAAGTGTTCCTAACAGATGAGCCATTACTCCAGGACCCAAAGACAAAAATCTGAAAAGCTTTTATGTACGTTCTCCCTTATGTACCCATTCATCTTACTTACATGTCCATGTCTTTAGGTAAAGAAAACTGAATGTTAAACACCCGTGGGAAAAAAAATTGGTAAACCGCATTGATAAATTATTTTCTTCAGCACCTTTTGCAATATACTCAAAGTCCCTCTCTACTGAGCAAAACTGTGGAGCTGTGTCCTTCTGGTCACCTTGCTGTGCAATAGCACATCACAACTTCTGGCAATTTCTCCTGCTTCTGCTGCACCACTAGCAGGCTCCAAATATGAGACTTTTGCCAGAGAACTTAGAGCCTGGACTGTGGGAAATAGGATGGCATTCATGAGCTTCACTGAAGTTGAAGGTGACAAGTGGGCTCTGAGTGAGGGGTGCCATCGACCCAAGAGGTGCTAGATTTGAACTTGTGGTGGTCCTTTACATTTCTATCTGCAGAGAGATATATCATACCTCATTCTTTCTGTTGTGAAAGGACCCAGGGCATGCTAATTCACATTTCACTTCAATTTCATTCTTGTGGTATTTAGTTAGCACCGTTGGCTGTGGGTTCTGCCCATCAGCAACAACACAGAAAAAGGAATGTGGTCACATCGATAATTAAATCTCACTAAACAGCAATAAATACACCCCCCTCAAATAAAATGTCACCAGCTACTCCAAGTTCATATAACGTGGCAGGAACTGTAAGAGACTGAGTGCAGCGGGCAGTCCTAACTGATGGTGAACAAACGTCTCTTACAAATTATTCAGATGCACCAAGTGGACACAAGGCAAGTGTCTCTGCAAGGAGCAGGGCAGGAGGTCATACAAGTGAGGAATTGGGAAGCTTGTTTCATTCAGATGTTGGCCACTCTTGGTATCTGAGCAGAAGAGGTTATGTACTGGGCTGGGAGCCAGAGTATCAACAGAATTCAGTTTTGGGGGCCTGGGAATATGGTTCAGTTGGTAAGAGCACTTACTGTGCAAGCGTGAGGACCTGGATTTCAATTCCCAACCTCCCAGGAAAAAGTTGATCATGGGTGGGTGAGCCTGTAATTTCAGGGACACAGGAGGTACAAGCAGGAGGATCAATGGAGCCTGAGGGCTGCAGACCTAGCTCCAGTTCAGTGAGAGACCTTGTCACACAGGGAATATGATGGATTTCTTTTCTCATATCTATTGTATACATGGGTGTATAAAAAGTGCACAGATACATATAACACACACACACACACACACACACACACACACACACACACACGAAAACTTAAGAAAAAAGTTAGCTTGCAATCAAGGATTGCTCTAATAATGTTGCTTCTCATGGTCTCGAGCATTCACAGCAGGTGATGGACAGCTTCTGTACATTAAAGACAATCATGTCATCCTCTGAAAGCAAACAGATAGATATTCATCAGCAGAGTTTTGGGGGAACCTTATGCTGGGTTATGAGTAGGAACCCTACTCAAGTTTTCCTTGCATTTTATTTGGATCCTCTTCTTTGATTCTGTGTCACCTCAGGAGGCCTCTCCGGTTTCATCCCTCCTGCAACTGCACACTTATGCTGACTCTGCTGGCCTCCTGTACCTCAACAATAGTCATCTCCAACATTACTGTGTAGTGAGGGCTCAAGGCTAAGAAGAGGCATCATTCTAGTGGAGAGAGAACCACTGTGACGGACAGTGGCTTGGGTAAGACCATTGGGACCCCGCTCCTATGTCCTTATCAGACTAATACTCAAGGACAAGAACGAGAGCCAGGCTGCTCCTTACCTCCTTGGGTACTGAAGGTCTCCATAATCATGCCAAAATAAAGACTAGTAAGTTGACTCCCATGATGATAAATGCTGCAATACATGGAGACTGGGTGGTTGGAGAGAGCGAGCCGGCAGATGGACACTGGGTGGTATCTAGGTCCTTTGATGTTAGTCCTTTAAAAAAATTAGGAAAAATATGGGAAAAAAACTCAAAACATTTCAATCAGCAACTTCTCTCTCTAGGCTGCCCTAGGACTCCTGTGTGATCTATTTTACCAGATCTTGGATAGAGAGATGAACAGGATGTGTGTGTGTGTGTGTGTGTGTGTGTGTGTGTGTGTGTGTGTGTGTGTACGTGTGTATGTGTGTGTGTGTGTGTGTGTGTGTGTGTGTGTGTGTGTGTAAGATGTCTTTACAGAGGTTATTTCATTACCAAAGAAGGGAATGTCTATAAAAACATCAAATAATGTGACATATTTTCTGTGGGTAGAGCTTTATGGATGTTGGCTCAATTGGTGGTGTTTAATTGTGTCAGAGAAAGGTAACATATTCTTTCAGAGTGATATGGAGCTGGTACACAGGCAGCTATAAGTGAGGAAGAAAATATTGGAAGTTTACAGTGATGCAGATAGACTTGGGGCCCATTAGCAGGCCATGCAGTGCCTGGGCCATTGGTAAACAGGAAATGAGAGACATTGGGAGGTGAGGTGAGAAAGAGAAATCCTTATGGTTATCACTGGCTCCCCAAACAAGAAGACCACCAAGAAATCACTAAGTCTATCAAATCTTCCATTACGCACACATGCCGATGTCTACAGAAGGAAGTCACCAGACTTTTCAAGAGAACTTTCCCACCCTGTGGAGGTTTTCTTGTGATAATCTACCTAACTACTTACTTGGAATTTCCTTCCAGTGCTTTGAGAATTCCTTGAGGTAGTAACCGGAATCTCCCATGGAGAACCTTGCTAGATCCGTTGCTAGAACTGTGTTCGTCTCCCATGTCTTCATGATACCTGTGGCTTTATCATGAATTGCTCCCCACGTGTTGGTCACTGGATTAAAGCAGAAGGAATCCTGTCCATCAATGATGAATTTCCAGGAGGCATCAGTGAGTTGTCCTTGTTTATATTGAGATTCCATGATGACCTGCCAGATGTGGTGATCTGCAAATGACACACAGAACCATCATCTTCTATCCCTAATAGAGCCATCACCCCTCCAAGGTCGTCTTTCTCCACACACTTAGGGACCTGTATTCTTCCCTCCCTGACTTGTCATTTCTTACCCATTGGATACAAAGCACTCCCTGGTTGTGTCACTATTCAGCTCTTTTACACAAATACTCCACAGTCCCCTTCCCACATGTGCTCTGCCCTTCCTGTTTCTTTCTTCTTTTCTTTTCTTTCTATCTTTTTAAACAAAATTTTGTTTTTTCAAGACAGGGTTTCTCAGTGTAGCCCTGCCTGTCCTGGTACTTTCTCTGTAGACCAGGCTGGCCTAGATTTCAGAGATCTGCCTGTCTCTGCCTCCAGAGTGTTGGAATTAAAGGCATATGCCACCACCACCCAGCGTGCCCTTCCTGTTTCTTGTTCATAACCTCTATCTTTGCATCCTGTCCCATACTTACCCATGGTCTTGTCTGCCTCTTTTTCTGTGTTAAGTATCTGATTCCTCAGCTCTTCTGCAATGTAATTCTGACATTCGGTGAAACCTGTCCATGCTTTGGTGGCCTTTACCACCTTTCCCAGGTTACCCAAAGGCGTGGCTTTATTGTCATGAAACTGCAGGAGAGGTACTCCGTTCACTGAGCACCATCGTTCATGCCAGGGTGAGGAATGAGCCTTGATAGTGAAGTTATTAAACACAGAGTATATACCTGTGAGAAAAACATGCAGGTGAGGTCCAAACAGCAAGCAGAGGACCACAGAACTCGTTCTGTAAACCTATACTCTTGGAAGGGTACACTGGTCGGGAAAGCTAGATCCTGAGTCCTGGGTAACCTTCACCGTCTTAGTCTGGCACGATCTTCTGATGCTACCATGGACCCCTCAGATGGCAGTGTGGGCTCCAGAGTTGCAGGGAAAGCATGACTTTCCTAGGTACCTCCACCTTGTTAAAAAGCTGAAGTGGGTGGAGTCACCTTGTTAAAAAGCTGAAGTGGGTGGTGGCACATGCTTCAATCTTAACCAGGCTGCAGTTTGAAATGATCAGAAAAGGATTATAGATACACAAAAGACAGATTCAGATGGAATAAACCTCTAAATGGTTTACATTATGTGTAAAAATATACGTAGGCTTGGAAGACAGAGGAAAAGGAGGATAGACACATATAAAGAAATAGTTTCTTTAAAAAATAAAGTCTTTAAAGTGACAGTAAAAGTAATATTTAAAAAAGCCACATAAAGATAGAAATTACACAGAGTCTGGATTATATTGTCTTTGGGATTTTTAACTGCAGAAAAACATTTGATTGTAAAGGCTGCTGAGTTAGGCCAATATATATATATAAAGGTATCTTGACTTTAAAATTTGTGTCTAAGGATACATTGCTTTGGAAAAGAGGTTCTGCTTTTGTTTCCACAGAAGATAAGAACCTATGGATTGCTTCCAAGCTAATATAGTTTGATCAAGGAAGACCCCCTGAGAGGTTTCCAGATGTTCCAATATCCAGAACAGCTTCAAGGCAAGTGGCTTAGACAAGGCAGCCTCACAGACTACTCCAGACAGGACTTGACCATAATTCTTAATTTTCTCAGGATCCCTGTAAGATTGCCAGTGCCCCCAACCAGCAGGACTAGACAGCCCAGAGACCTAGGGTAAAACCAAACACTATTGGTCTAAAACAAAAGTGCCAGTTAAATGACCCCTAACGATATTCTGCTATATTCATAGATCAGTGCCTTATCCAGTCATCATAGAAAGGCTTCTAAATGGTGGGTCTCCATCAATCCTCAATTCAAAGCTCAGGGAATCCTTCAGAAGAGGAGGTGGAAAGATCGTAAGAGGAGATGAAGGAAACTGGGAGAACAAGCCCTCTGAATCAACTAAGCAAGGCTCCTGTGAGCTCACAGAGTCTGAAACAGCAAACCAGGGACGACATGGATCTGTGGGTCTGCATCAGGTTCTCTGCATGTATATTATGGCTTTTAGCTTAGTATTCCTATGGGAATCCTGACTGTGAGAATGAGTGGGTCTCCAACTCTTGTGCCTGCCCTTGGGACTCTGCCTCCTGCTGTTTGCTGTGCCCAACTTCAATATGATGGTTTTTGCTTCATCTTATTATGTTTTATTCTGTCATGTTTGTTTGTGATCTCATAGAAGCCTGTTCTTCTCTAATGAGAGACAATTAGGGAGTGCATCCGGAGGGGAAGAGAGGTGGGGAGGAAGTGGTGGGAGGAGTAGAAGGGCAACTATGATCAGGGAAAAATATATGAGAAAATCTACTTCCTTTTTTTTTTTTTTTTTTTTTTTTTTTTTTTTTTTTTTTTTTTTTTTTGAGATAGAGTTTCTCCGTATAGCTTTAGAGCCTGTCCTGGAACTCACTTGTAGACCAGCCCGGCCTCGAACTCACAGAGATCTGCCTGCTTCTATCTCCTGAGTACTGAGATTAAAGGTGTGTGCCCCCACTGCCTGGCTTCTATTTTCAATAAGAGGGGAAAAAAGAAAAAGAAAGCACTGTAAAGGGTGTTAAATCTCTTTTCAAACTTACCTGTGCTGCTTGCCTTCTATAGCAGTACCTGGCTTTCTCTTTTATAATTGTTGTGTTTCCAGGGGAGATGCAACACACACACACACACACACACACACACACACACACACACACACACACACTTTTACACATACGCACGCTCAAACACACTTACTTGCCTGTCAGGCCAACGATCCAAGATTGTCTATACTACTGAGGCATCTGTACTTAGGGAAGTTACTGTGTACTGCTCATGGAAGTCCCTAATTGGAGAATCATAATGTGGACCCTTAGGATCAGAAGTATGCTCAGGCAGCAGACAAATATGTATCATTTTTCATTCAATTTTAATTTTTTGAAACTGATGTGTCTGTCTTTCTGTATGTCCCCATGCATGTGAGTGCCTGCTGAGGTCAGAAGAGAGCCTCAGACCCCTTGGAGCTAGAGTTATAGGCAGTTGTATATTTGCTGACCAGGGTGCTGGGAACTCTGTGTCTGTGGAAGAGCAGCAAGAGCTCTTAACCAATGATCCAACTCCTGCTCCTAACATGATTCCATCAAATGTGGCTATTGGCATTGTGCTGAACCCTGGGACGGCGGGGGGGGGGGGGGGGGGGGGGGGGTGTCTCTGGTCATGGGGAATCAGTGACCACAAACCCTCAGAGCACTATCTCAAGCTGGGCTTCTCTCCTACTAGATAGGTAGGACATTAGGTGGACAGGCCCCATATGCAGGGAAGAGACTCAGAAAGTGAGTCCCTTGGATGGTCAGGGATTCTATATCAGGAAGAGACCTTTGTCTGACACAGCCTCCGTTGTTCTCATGTACAGTACACTTAAAAAACCTTCCCGTGGAAGATGTGTCAGGAATGAGGTCCTCACTAATCTGCCACCTCAGCCTAACTGATGTCCCTGTGGGCTGTGTGAACCAAAGAACCCACGGGACAGCGGAGGAGAGGTCAGTGGGTCACAAACTTTAGTCCCTCTCATGTCTCCTCCAGTTCACCAGAAGCCACAGGCGGCGCAGGACTCACTGTGGACTCTGACACAGGAACCTCTCACATCACTTGGGGAAGGTGATGTGGCGATGGGCACCAATCCTGTGATACCGCATGTGCCTTAATCTGGGGTCAGAAGACTAGGTCTGAGGCCAAATCTGGTCTCCTGTTCATTGATTAAATATTTGATGAAGAGGCAGATACAGCATGGCTTGCCAATTTGTTAATATTTAGTACCTGATTTTTTATAGAGAAACTGATTTCTGCCTAAATGAATACTATTATCTGATACTGCCTGCCCAGGGAGTAGACTAGATGGACCTGGGGTGCAAGGGCAGAAACTTCCGTGTGCCCCTACTCTGCATCACTTAGCTATCGTACATAGTGGAAAGAGTACCCAACCCTCTGCTTTGGGTTGTGTGGTGAGGAGAGGTGGGTTTACTAAAGAGTATCCAGTCAGGGGTGGGGCTTAAAGCTCTCTTCTGAGTGGACTAGTGAGGCAAGACAGGGAAGCGAGGTGAGCTGGGGTGTGGTTCAACAATAAACCAAGTGGGTGGGCTGTAATCTTGGAGTGGTGGCACAGACCCTCAGTTCCTGCATATAAGTGTTCATATGAGTTCAACAGCAAGTGTAGTTCAAGGCCAGCTTGGGCTACATGGTGAGGTGAAGGCTAGCCTGGACAACAGAGTGAACTCCTCCATCAAAGACACAGACCTTTGGGGGGAGGGGAGAGAATGTTTGCATGTACTGTGATCTTCTATTAAAACACACTGAGAAGTTCAAAGAGCCCAGAGAATGCCTGAGAGCTTGTTTTGGTACAGAAGAGAGGGCTGGGGAGAGGGCTGGAAGGAACTTGAGACCTGGGCTCTTCAGGAAAGAGTCTTAGAGCTGAGGAAACCTTGATCTTCCACACTGTGCCCAGGTGATCCCCAACCCAGTCTGATCTGTGAACTCACTGGCTAACCCCAAACAGAAATAACTGTGTGCCCCCTCCCCGCTCCTTCCTCTCCCCACCCCACTCCATCCCTGAGCCCCCTCTCCCGGATATCTTATCCCAGAAACTCCTTGGCTATCTCTGAACACAGACAAACCGTACCCTCTTAAACCCCCCGCCCTGCCGCGTCCCCATCGGATCCCGGAACTCACCATCTAGCTCTGCACACAGCTCAGGGCGAAGCAGGACCAGGAGGCAGTAAAAGAGCTTGTTAGCTGCTGGGAGCCCCATGGTTTCTTCTCTGGAGGGAGGCGGCCACAGGAGTGACTCCAGTTGTCCGGAATGACAGGAAAACCTCAAAGACTCTCTGCTGATGGCCCCGCCCACAGAAAGTTCTTGAAACCGCAGTGAATTCAAGGTAAAACTAGTTCCTATTTGTCCAGATCCTTTCAGAGTCACGCCGGGGTCCCTGCTGACTGATCCCCACTCCCTGTGGCTGTGGATTGCGATATGGCCCCTCCCTTCCTTCGAGTCGAAATGCTGGGAGGCGGCAAGAGGGATTGGGGGTGTGGGGACCCAGCAGCAGGGGCTCCAGGCTTCGGAGTCCACACCGCCCAGATTCCTCAAGGCGCGCATTCAGCAGTCATGTCCTGGGGGACACTCTGTGGCAAACCTGGGCAGAAGGAAAAGAAAGTGACCACATGGAGCCGCAATCAGAAACGGAAGTAACCCTGGCCAAACTGTGCTGCATTTGTGGGGATCCCCTCATCCCCCCACCTCCCTCCCTGCCCCGCACGTCTCCTGCCTATGGCCTAGGGATCCTTTCCATTCCTCTCTGGATGTATCAATCCATCCTCCTGCCTCCTCCCTGCTCCCACCTCCTCCTTCTCCCTAACTGCACCTCCACCTTCAGAGACCTTATATTAGTCAGGATTCTCCAGAGTAACAGAACTTAGAGAATGAATCTCTCTCTATATATACGGAGATTTATTGGAATGACTTACAGGCTCCCGTCTAGCTAATCCAACAACTCCTGGCTGTGAATGCAAAGTCCTAGAATCCAGTAGTTGCTCAGTTCACAAGGCTGGATGTCTCAGCTGACCTTCAGGATGTGCTGGAATCCTGAAGAGGTAGGCTCTTATGCCAGTGAAGGAATGGATGTGCTGGCAAGGTGAGGGCAAGCAGGCAAAGAGCTAAAGCTTCCTTCTTCTATGTTCTTCTATAAACTTCAGACATAAGGTATGTTCCAGATGAAAGGTGTATCTTCTTGCCTCAAGATCTGCACTAAAGGCATGTATCTTCCTGCTTCAAAGGTCCTGACTAGAAGTAGACTCATCCACAGGAAATCAGGCCAAACATCTTTCACAGGTGTGCCCTCCATTTCTGGATCGTAGGTCTTTCCAGATATAGTCAAGTGGACAATAAATAGCCACCACACCCTTCTAGTCTTTTTTTTTTTTTAATGTCTTTTTAAAAACCTAGCAAGTTTGGTCCCCTCTGAAATCAGGGTTGTTGGCTCTCCTGACTGCTTTTCTAGTCAATTCTATGACCCTCGTGGTCTTGCATAAGGAAACCTGAAGTCAACATGTGGTGTCCTAGCTTTTTGAGGCAGGGTCTCCCTCTGAACTTGTAAACTTATGGATTTGGCTACACTGGCCTAGGGATCTTCCTGTGTCCAGGATCACAGGCACAAACCATCTCTTCTGGGGTTTTTGTGTTTGTTCTGAAGAATGAAATGCAAGTCCTCTTGTTTACACGGCTGGAGTTTTCAAAATGAAAGCAACTTCTTAGCTGCTCATGGTGGCACCTGCCTTTCATCCCAGCCCTTGGGAGGCACAGGCAGGCAGCAGGTCTCTGTTGAGTTAAAGACCAGGCAGAGTTACATGGGGAGAGACTGTCTCAAAAAAAATAAAACAAACAACTGCAGAAGTCAGTTTCATAGAAAACATTATCACTGGCAGGCAGGAATTGTGTGATCCAGCTGACATTCGGTAATTCTGTTTCTATTCCTGTTTGTGTGGTGAAGGACAGGGGTGTGCTCATGGTCAAGGGTAGTGCCCACATACTCTGTGCTCATGCCTGTGCAGGGGATGCCAGAGAACTAGCAAGGCTGTGGTTCTCTACCTGTTTCCCATCTTTAGTTTGAGACAGAAGGGTTCACTGACTTGGGGATTAGCAAGTAGGCAGGTTAGGCTGGCTGACCACTGAGTCCCCAGAATCCACTTGTCTCTACCTCAGCACTTCTGAGATGGCCAGCATGCTCTACCACCCCTCCCTCTAAAACTTGGGTCCTAGGCTCAAACTTGGACCTTTATGCATGCAGAGCAAACACTGTATGACTCAGCGGTTTTCCCACACTGAGTATCTTTTCACTTAAAGGGTTTCCTATTTGGTGATCTCTCTCTCTCTCTCTCTCTCTCTCTCTCTCTCTCTCTCTCTCTCTCTCTCTCTCTCCTTGTTTTGTTTCTTTGTGTATCCTCTGGCTGTCCTGGAACTCACTCTGTAGACCAGACTGGCCTCAAACCCACAGAGATCCACCTGCCTCTGCCTCCAGAGTGCTGGGATTAAAGGCATGGCCACCACCTCCTGGCTTTGGTGAGCTTCTCAGTTGTAGACTTCATCCAGTCATTCATGCAGTAACCTAACCACTGGCTGGTACTATTTATATACCCCAAGTGAATGCTTGAGGCTGCTGTGGAGAGCAGCCAGAGTGACCTGCTGTGTCTGAGACTTCCCTACCCAGTGTTCTCTCAGCACACACTGAGTTGGGAACTCCCTACAGGGGACTCAGAGAAGAGTTAAAGCTGTGTCTCCATGGTGCTTAGGGTGAGGTCTCTGTGATGGAGATTTGAATGTCCACTATGGAAGCATTCTGATGAACACAGTCACCTGCATGCCCATTGAGGTTCTATTTAGAGTTTCTGTAGTTGTTCTAAGTAATTGCTTATGTACCAGTTGTTCTTCAGGTCCAGCTGCTAGCCACACCTATGATTTGATGTAGTTGTTATGTACTTTTACACATATTGTGATATATGTGATGTAAATATGTATATGCACCCATGATAAGGTTTCCCCCTAAGGAGTTAATACAAATTGGCTTCTACATAAAGGAGTACATATAAATTTAGTCCTAATTCCTTTAATTCACTGGATGTAAGCAAATGAAAAAAAATTAGTTACTTTCACTTTGACCTTAGACAAACTTGACCTATACAAGCCATAGAATGTCAACAGATGATTGACATTAGGTGATGAAACAATTAATCAATAGTGCTCCAACTGTTGATTCGATCCTTTAGGTACATTTGTAAAGGACAAAAAGTGGTCACATGTGCCCTATGTCCAGGCTGTTGGGACCTTAGCTGACCATAACAAAACACAGTTAGTTTGTGGTACTTTCATGCTCTTAACCATGCAACCAGAATAGGATTAAACAACAACAACAACAACAACAAAATAACATCACAAAATAAAATTCCATCATCTACCACTGGGATTCTCACTCCTCCTGGTTAATTTGGGAACCTGGTGTTTTAATCCCTACAAAGAGTCATTTAAGTCACCAGCTTTAAGCCCATGTAAACCCTTTAGCAGCTCCCTGAGGCTCCAAGTGAAGGCCTTCTCCTGGGTGTCAGCAAACAGGATCAGTGAGTAGCAGACACCTCTCTTCCAGAGATTAGACCTCATCCATCTTCTTCTGCCTTCCTGCCAGGTCCCGATGCTGGAGGTGATTGTATGGTATAATGAGACAGGCTCTTGTGGTATGTGGGTGTGACCCTCACAGAGCTTACAGAATCTGGGCCTCATCTTCATAACTCAAGCATAGTTCCCAAAGCTAAACCATTTAGGCTCTTTGGCTGCTGGTGGTTGTGGGTGTGAAGATTAATGTTTATATATATTTGGTCCATGCTATCCACGTGACCCATGTCCATGCAGTCATCTGCAGAGAAAAGGCTGCCCATGATACCTCTTACTAAACATGTTCCTAAGATTTGGACCCATCAAAAACAATCTGACTTGCAGTTCACTCAGGTGGCTCTTACCCATTGCAAGGCCCAGCAGAAGGATTATTCTGACATTTCTCTGAGTAAAAACCAAACCCATCCACAGGCAGACAGAGATCTTGTCTTCGCCACAGGCTGCCTGAGCTCCCAGTGCCCCCCTCTCTCATCTCAATACATCTGCCCTCTCAAAGGACTCCACAGACTTTAGAGTAGGACTTTAAGGGGTCACAGAGGGATGCTTCTGGAGCTCCTACAAAAATAGCTTCTGGTCTGGCTGAGGTCATTCTTGCCAGCAGCCTGCAGTGGAGGTGCAGACACAGGATGTGAATCAGGAGTGGAGGGCTAACATCTCTGCTGTTCTTTGGAGATGACTTCCCCTTTTGGGTCTCAGGTTGCTCAGCTGTGGCTTTCCTAACCTTTCCCTCTTCCTGCAAGCTCTTACATTCTGGGTTCCTTAGACTTCGTCGGGTCTTTAGGAGTCTGACTTCCCCTGAAGCTCTTGGTCGAGAACAGGTCCACTGGAGTCACCAGTGAGAACTGTGGGTGCAAACCTGGACACGGCTGAACTACACATGGCACATCACAATGCTCGGGAGTGTCAAGTTCTTAGAGACCTTGCAGGTCCCTCCTAACACATGCTGCTGCAACATCTAGCACACAGGACAGGGTGATGCTCCAGGTAGCCACCCAGAGACACTCAAATTACTGCCTTCCAAGCACAGTGCCTGCCACTGAAAAGAGACAGTGAGTCTGAGGTCTCATGCCACCTCTAGAATGACAGCAAACACCCTTTTGTGGCCAGCCAAGCCTAGTGTCATTAGCCAGGAAATGTTCATGTTAGGAGCTTCAGGCCTGTGTGTTTTTATTCTGTGTCTGTTGCATCCCATGCCCTCCAGGCAGAGAGAAATAGAACAGAAAGGCCCATATGAACTATGACTATGGTGGTTTGAACAGATAAGGTCCACAGAGACTCATGTGTGTGAATGCTTGGCCTATAGATAGTAGCATCATGAGATGTGGCCTTGTTGGAGGAAGTGTGTCACCATGGAGGTGAGTTTTGAGTTCTTAGATGGTCAAGTTGTGCCAGTGTGACTCACTTTCCTCCTGATGCCTTCAGAACAAAATGGAGAACTGTCAGTTCTTCTCCAGCACCATGTCTTCCTGCAAACTGCCACGTCATGCCATGATGATAATGAACTAAACCTCTGAAACTGTAGTCCAGCCCAATTCAGTACTTTCCTTTGTAAGAGTTGCTATGGCCATGGTGTCTCTTCACAGCAATAGAAACCCTAAGACAACCCCAAAGTTGGTTCAGCTACTGAACTGAAGTCTTTGTCTGCTGTCAAGGTGATCTCCAGCTGCCTTTGGACGTGTGTGGTCCCTGGGAGGTGGGTAAAATCACACAAGACAGGCTTTCAGAATAGAGAGCATCAGGTAGGAAAGGGAGACTCTTCATTGTGCCCTGCTAACATTATAATAGCACTTACAGCAATGGTCCTTTTTGAAACTGCCATGATTGTCTGAACATACATGGCTTTGGGAATGAATAAACCAGAGAAACCTGTTCCGAAAACCTGAGATCTGTGGGATGTGATCTGAGGTTTGCTTCTTTCTTTCTGTTCTGCTTTATTTCTTATGTAATTTTGCTAAACAATTTCTTATGAGTTGGGACCCCTCACAGATGAGTTCATGTGCCTGCCCGGACCTCTCACCTCTGACTTTTCATCTTCTTGGATTGGAGGCTTCCTTCATTCTAGCCCTTGGGTCAGGTGTCACCTGAGCAGGTTCCACCATGGTATGCAGTAGGTTCCTGGTCAACAGAGCAAACCATGAGTCTCTGGCAGGGCTGATGAATTTTATTGATATCACCAAATGGTTTAACTTGATTGACAAAAATTTGTGTATTTCAGATTACTTTGCTGAAGTTCTGTTTTCTCATTGGATTCTTTTAACAGAGTCTTGCCATGAACATGCTGTCAGAAATGAGGTGGATATGGTTGTGTCTTTCTACAATATCAGTATTTATGGAATACTAAGAATTTGCAATCCTACACCAGTTTCTTTGGCTACAATTTGCCAAGGACTTCCAATTATTTTGGGTAAGTGGGCACTGGCAAATGTGGGTTCTTTTATTCCAATATTAATTACTAACTTTAACTCTCAGATCTTATATTACACATCACACTATATATTATAATATATGTATATATATGTATGTATACATATGTATGTATATGTGTGTATATGGTATGTGTGTGCATGCATGTATGTGATGTATGTGTGTATGTTGTGTGTGTGTGTTTACATGTATGTGATGTATGTGTGTAGGTTATGGAATGGCTACAGAAGGATTAAGGAATCCACAGCATAGCTGCTTCCCTAAGCACAGAGGTAGAGAGTTGGTTCAGATGCAGTCTGTCAGATAAGATGTTAAGGACCCAGCTGGAGAGCGGTGGGCTAACAGGGCATAGTCAGGTTTAGGGTTGAAGGGAACTGCAGGAGGTGAAGTGCAGGACCGTGGGGTGGGGGAGGGGGGGGTGAAGGACAGAGTCAGGATGAATAGACTGCATGGACAGGCATAGAAGCATATGCTAACGCCGAGCTGAAGCACAGGGGACAATCAGTTCTCTGCTTGTTGGTCGCTTGATACACACATGATACACACATGGGGGTCTGTTGTGAGGTTGGTGGTGGGCATCATCATTGTAGTGTTGTGGAATATCATTTTAACTCTGTAAAGATGTGTTACATTTGTTTATGTTGCAGAATACTACCTTAACTATGTGAAGGTGTGTTACCATTGTTTATGCGGCCTTTGCTGATGATGTAAAGATGTGTTACAAATGTTTATGCTGCATTTGTTTAATTACGTAAAGATGTGTTGCTGTTTTTTTTTTTTTTTTCTTTTAACCTTGCCTGCCTAAGGCAACTGATTGGTCTAATAAAAAGCTGAATGGCCAATAGCTTGGGAGAAGAGGGATAGGTGGGGCTGGTGGGCAGAGAGAATAACTTGGAGGAGAAATTTAGGCTCAGAGAAGAGAGAAGAGAAGGAGGGAGAAAGAGAAGGACATGCTTGGGGTCAGAAGCCAGGCAGCAGCCAGCTCGCCAGACATGGAGACAGAAGGAAAGTAAGACATACAGAAAGAAAGGAGGGTAAAAAGTCTTGAGACAAAATGTAGATGAGGAGAGACAAGTTAATTTGAGTTGTAAGAGCTAGCAAGAAATGAGCATAAGATAAGGCTGAGCATTCATAACTAAGAATATGTCTCCATGTCATGATTTGGGACCTGGTTGGTGGCTCTCCCCAAAAAAGCCTATTACAAGTGTGCTCTTCTTGTGGGTCCAGGTGAGGTGGTGTTCCTCCTTCGGTTTGGGATATTTGATACTTTCTCAGGTCTGATTTTTCAGATGTTGTCTTATTTAGGGTTTCTATTGCTGTGAGGAAACACGATGACCAAAAGCAAGTTGGGGAGAAAAGAGTTTATTTGGTTTACACTTCCACATTGCCATCCATCACCGAAGGCAACTAGAACAGAAAGTCAAACATGGCAGGAACCTGGAGGCAGGAGCTGATGGAGAGGCCATGGGGGATGGGGCGCTGCTTACTGACTTGCTTTCTTATAGAGCTCAAGACCACCAGCCCAGGGATGGTACCACCCACAATGGGCTGGGCTGCGCCCTCTGCCATCAACCACCAATTAAGAAAATGCCCTACATGTAGCACAAATTCTAATTTGTCTTAATAAAAACCCAGATCCAGATATTGGGGTAAATGCTGAAATCAGAGAGACAAAAGAACAAGCCACAGCCACCTCTCACCTCATCATATTCTCAGCCAAAAGGACTGAGCTCCTGTCTCCTCCCCCCTTATATTCCTTCCTCGGCCCAGCAATATCACTTCCTGTCTCAACCTTCCTAGTGCTGAGATTAAAGTCATGTGAATCCCAAGTACTTGATTAAAGCTGTGAGCCATCACCACCTGGCTCTGTCTCTCTTTAGACTGGATTAATCTCATGTAGCCCAGGGTGGCCTTGAATTTACAGAGGGCCATCTGCCTCTGCCTCCCAAGTGCTGGGATTAAAGGTGTGTGCTACCACTGTCTGGCCTCTATGGCTAACTAGTGGCTGGCTCTGACCTCTGATCTTGAGGCAAGCTTTTTTTGTTAAGAGTACAAACCAAATATTACCACACCTACAGCTGGATCATATAGAGACATTTTCTCGACTGAGGTTCCCTCCTTTCATATAACTCTAGCTTGTATCAAGTTGACATAAAACTATCCAGCACAGATTATGGTTTTGATATGTCCTTATTCTCATGTATCTAATTGATTTTGATATGTGTCTAAGTGATGGCTTTTCACTTTTAGGAATAAGGCATTTATCTGGCTTTGCCTTATGGGTGGTCCTGGGTAGAAGGCATGTGTATGTGCACAGGAGATGCCCAGGCATCAACTCGTTGCTTGTAAAATGGAGCCACCTTGGGCAAGACCCAGCCTGAAAGCCATCATTTTATACAATAAGGAGTAACCTAGAGCTGGGCACAGCCTGACCTTACCAAGGTCACCATCTAAGAATGAGAAAGGGAAATGGAACAAAGCAAGATGGAGTCACTGGTGGTGATGACCTGTTACATCTTGATGAAGTGCTAGAGGAGGCATGCAGACAGTCTACTATGTCACCCCAGGTTTGGTCAGAAGTGAATGGCAGATTGCCAACCTCATCAGAAGGTTTTCTTTTCTGGCTGTGATGTAGAAGAGATGGGGCTTGTTCCAGAGGCAGCTGTTGACAATGACTGCAGATCAGATCACAGATGAGGAAGCTGAGGAAGCTGAGGAGCAGCATGGAGAAGCACCTAGTGACGAAAAGGGCGTGTCAGTTACAGGGGCTCCTGCACATCTGTATCCTCCTCTACTTCATTTCAGATGGACACTTCTCCCCACTTCAAACTGTGCAGCTCAGCTTCCCAGTACTTTTTTTACTTGTTTGTTTTTCTTTTGAATGTATTTACTTCAAACCTTTCTTTCTATCATTTTGTCCTTCAAATGAAAATGAGGTTTTGAAATATATTTAAAAAGAGACCGAATAAAACCAGAATAGGTGAAAGGTCAGCCAGATATCTGTATTTCTGGTTCTCCTGGCATTTTACTTTACCTTTAATGTGTTTTTGTGGTTCTTTTGAGACAAGGTTTTACTTTGCAGCCCAAGCTTGCTAGGAACTTCCCCTGTACCACAGGCTCTTCCCTCAGCTTCTCAGGTGCTGTGATTACAAGTGTGTGCAACCATACCCAGAGTTCACAGTTTATAAAAAGTATTATCTTGACATAATTATACCTACTCAAAAACTAAAAAGCAAAATAAAGCACAGAGCTTTGTATTAACTGATATTAAATATAAATCTTTACTAAGCATGCTTATAGGGAATTGTTTGAAATAATAATAGAAAATCAGAGTCTTGGCCATCTTCATCACACTTCTGTGTGCTCATTCTAGACTGCATATGGCAAAATCTAACAATATTGGTGCTGAGAATGAGCCATGCTTTCCTTTTGTCAACAGGTCATTTCAATTCCAAAGGATACAAATATTAATTGTAGCTCCATGTTCACTGAAGTCCAGCAAGGTACATTGATCAAATTAGATTAGGTTCTTTTTTTTTTATTGGTTGTTTGTTTTGTCAGGATCCCACCAGGCAGTCCAGGCTGGCCTTGAACTTGGCGATCCCTTTGCCTCAGCCTCCTGAGTGCTGGAATTATAGGTATGTACTGCTCTGCCACCTCTTAAATCACCTTTGTCTGTTCTGTTTATGTCTCAAAGACTATCATAAACCTTTAGCTACTAATGCACAGAGTATGAGATAGGCATAATATTTGGTGCAGTTATCCAATAAGCTTTTTATCAGGACATAAACCTATGCAATCATAATAATGATGATGTTGATAATAAATGATAATAATAATTCCTCATCTTCCTCTTTCTTACTTCGAAATTAGGCTTCCTCCTGTAGCTTGAACTGGCTTCAAACTCATTATGTAATCAAAGGTGGCCTTTTATTCCTGATCCTCCTGCCTCCACTTACCAAGTGCTAGGATTTTAGTTATATGCCCCTATGTCCATCAGATACTATACCAGAAATTTAAAATAAATTGCACTATAGCACTTTGGCTAAATCATATGGTGTTACAGTGGAAACATTAGAGCAAGGAACAGAATTCTGTAGGTCTTTAAATGGCTCCATCTGACATGAATTCAAGTTCCAAACAGTCTATATTCTGAAAAGTTTTTATATGCTCCCTCCTCTAGGTCCTCACTACTGCTACTCACACATCCACATTCTTAGGTAAATACTTGAGAACAAAATAGGTAAACTGAGTTGAGAAATGTTTATTAAGCACCTCTTGGACATCTTCCTACTGAACAGAACTGTGGAGCAGTGTCCCTATGGTCACCCTGCTGTGCCATACACACCACAACTTGTGTCTACTCCTTGTCCTGGGAGTCAGGGAGATGGCTCTGTCGTTAAATGGCTTATGGTACAAACACAATGACCTGAGCTGAATCTCTGTAAGAACTGACTCCACAAATCCTTGTTCTTCTGCTGTGACATGAATAGGTTCAAAACATGAGAACTTTGCTAGAGCAATTGCAATGCCCAGGACACATAGTGGGAAAGGATTTCATGCATCTATGTGGGCCACTTCCTGAGGATAAGTTTGATGGGCCTCACTAGGTCTGCCTGCCTGCCTGCCTCTCACCTCCTGTAGTATTTAGTTTTTTCATAGTGATAGGAACACCAATAATGCCAGGGTCAGTGACTCTGCAGGTGATGAATAGTTCTTAGTATGGAAACTGAGTGGTAGTTGGAAACTGTAGGCTCTTGAGGTTGTGATTCTGATCTTGGGGCAGTACTTTACTTCTGTCTGTGGATAGACCACACCATTTCATCCTTTCTGCTTCGCAGGTGCCGACACACGCTAGTGTACAGGCTAACTCACATGTCACTTCAATCTGTTGTGAGTATTGTGGTTTTTAGTGAGTTCGCACCGTTGGCTTGTGGTTTCTGCCCAGCAGCATCAACCTCATACAAAGGAGAGCGATCACATAGTTAAGTCCCACTAAGTCTCAATAAATATATTTTTAACTGACAGTCCCCTTTAAAAATGTGAAAAGCCACCCAGTTACATCTAAGATGGAGGGAAGTGAGACAGAAAGAGTATAATGGGAAGTCCTAATAGATGAGTGAAAATACCTCTTCAAATATTTGTGAAATTAGTACATAGTAAGGGTCCATGCAAGGGTCAAGTTAAGAGCTCATACCCATGAGGCATTTGGAAGCCTGCTTCATTTCTTTTTTGGACATTCCTGGTGTCTGAGCAGATGGTTTGTTGAATTCACAGTCAGACTGTCAAAAGGTTAGATTCTTGCTTTCAAGGATTAGTCAATCTGGGCATGGTGGCACACACCTTTAATCACAGCACGCAGGAGGCAGAAGCAGGTAGAGCTCTGTGAGTCTGAGGCTAGCCCGGTCCACACAGCAAGTTCCAGGCCAGCAGGGACTACTGCTGTTTATTTATTAGGTTTTTACAGTTAACCTAGTAATGCTGTTTCTCATGTTCTAGTGAAGACACAGAAGGTAACAGACAGCTTCTATGGCATTAAGCATTGATGCCCTACATCATGTTATCCTTAGAGAGCAAACAGCTTTTAACCAAAGGGGGAACCTTGGGTTGGGTCATGAGGAAATAATACTCTATTCAAGTTGTCTACATCTCAGACCTTGTCCTACCTGAGGAGGCCTCTCCTGCTCTCCCTCCTCTGACTGCAGAGTTGTGCTCCCTCTGCTGGCCTCATCTACCTCAGTAGTCATTCCCAGCCCAACTGAGAGGAACCTATGGCAAAGAAGGAGACTCATTCTAGTGGAGAGATGTGCTTGAGTGAAGCCGCTGGGACTCCTTTCCCAAGACTGCTCCAGACTAACCCCACAGCCTGCACCGCCCGCCCTCCCCGCCACACACCAGCTTGTTCCTCACCTCTTTTCTTCAGGATGATGGCAGCAATGGCAACAATGGGAACAACAATAATGATTACGGTGATGACTACAATGACAATCCCTTTTTTATCCGGAGAATCTGGTGTAGGCTGTATAACATCTAAAGTCTTTACAGTTGGTCCTAAAAATATTTTTGATAAACAGAAAAATAAACCATTATTAGCTTCTGCTGTCCTGCAGAAGCCCATGGGACTCATATGTGACAATTATTTTACCAGGTCCTCAGTAGAGAGATAAAATGGAACTGTATATACCTTACCCACAAGGAGTTTGTTCTGCTATAAAGAGAAGAAAATGTTCATCCATTATCTTAAATGTGACATATTTACAACATTCAATCATTGACACAATTAGTGGCATCTAATTGTTTCTGGTAAGGGTTATAAAGCCTCTGTAAGATATGTCACCAGAGCTGGTCAGAAGGTAGGTATAAAGGGTCATGAAATATTACAAATTGCATATAGACTTGGGGGCCTAAAGGGAGACCATTCAGTTCCTGGTCCATTGGTTAATGAGGAACCAGAAATATAAAGAGTTGAGATGAGAAAAGAGGATGGTGAGAACTCCATATGCCCATTAGTGGCTCTCCAGACAGTGAGACCACCAAGAAACCATTCACTTCATCAAATTTACCATATGCACATATGCTGACATCCAGGGAAGTCATTAAACCTTTCGTTTCCACACCCGCCCCACCCTGCTGAGGCTACCTTGTGGTAACCCAGATAACTACCTACTTGGAATTTCTGTCCAGTGGTTTAAGAATTCATTGAGCCAGTGATTACAGTCTCCAATGGATAACTTCCTGAGATCTTTCTCTAGTTCCTTGTCATTTTCCCATTCCTCATCACTTCTTGCTTCAGGATTAATCTCTGTCCAAGTCGCCTTCTTTGCATCAAACAAGATGGAATTTTGTTTATTAATGCTGAACAGCAAGGAGGCTCCAGTGTTCTGTCCTCTTTCATTTTGACAACACATATTGACTTGCAATGTAGGATGACCTGAAAATACACACAGTTATCATCTTCCACTCTTCCATCACCTCCCAAAAGGTTAATTCTTCCTCTGTAGGTTAGGACTGGGCTATTTTCCTCTCCTATTTGCCCTTTACTACTCACGAGGTAACATGTGCTTCCAAGGTCAGGCTCACATTTAGCTCTTTTACGCAGATATACCTAAAGTGCCCTTCCTCTCTCTTGCCTACTGTCTTGGCCTCTGCACCCCGTTCCATACTTACCCTTGGTCTTAATTGTCCTCGATTTGATGTGTAACAGCCTCTTCCTGAACTCTTGTCCCATTTCTTCAAGCGTTTGAGTCAAATCTGTCAATGCTTTGGTGGAATTTACTTCTTTTCCCAGGCTACCCAAAACTTTGGCTTTGTTGGCATTATCATACTTAAGTAAAGGCGTTCCGTCCATTGAGCACTGGACTCTAAGCCAGGACTTTCCAGGTCTAGAAGAAGCCTCAACAGTGAAGTTGAGGCAAAGAAAGTGCATATCTGTGAGAGAAACGTACAGATGAGATCCAGACAAGGAGCAAAGAGTCATTGTCAGTCATTCCTAGACTCCTTCTGGAAGGTCTGATTGGCAGGTGAGGGGAAGAAGTTTCCATCCTAGATGTCCGTCAACTTTTAGATCCTTAGTTTTGTGTCACCTTTAACTGTCTCGAGTCACTAAAATCCTCTGCTGCTACCATGGGCCCCTCAGATACACATGGTGTCGCCAGGAGAATTCATCTGACAAGCACTTTTAGTGATGTTTACCAAGTCTTGAGGAACAAAAGATATAGGACAGCACTTTTGACAGATTGGTAAAGGAAGCATGTTGGTACACATGGCAAATTCATCATGTGCACTGGCTGTTCAGGAGAGGCTTCCTTGTATCTTGTCATCAATGGGGAGTACAAGCTGTGACTATAATACTTACCATAGTGCCCATGAGCCACCCCCCCCCCCACAAACTGAGAATTAGATCTCTGGGATCCTCTACAGGTATATCATACCCTTATGCTATCTTCCAAAAGGGGTGTCTGTTTATAAACGATAGGAAACTGTTCCTTCTCTTCAGCTAGTTCTTGCATCCCAGCACACTTAGGACCCTGGTCTTCTGGGCTTCTACTACCAACAAAAGAAGACATGTACTTTCATACACAGGAGACATATTACTATGTAGATTACATAGAGGAATGTGCAAGAAGTAGTGAATAATATATATATACATATATATACATATATATACATATATATATATATATATATATATATATTCATTCCCCTGTTTGTACAAACACTGAAATATAAAATTGAACACTTTGTTAAAATAACATTTATCAAGTGTGCAATGTAATCACTCAATAAAATATAGAAAAGGAGATGTTGAAAAATAACAGGTCCCCCAAGAGAACACGGCCCACAGAATTAATGGACTGGGACTTGTGGAATCTCACAGAGATCAGGGAGCCTCTAGGGGTCTGACCTAGGTCCTGTGCATATATGTTATGGCTGAATTGCTTGGTGTTCTTGTGGGATTCCTAACAGTGGGAATGGGGGATGTCTCTGACTCTTTTGTCTGCTTGTGGGACCCTTTTCCTCCTGCTGGATTGCCTTGTCCAGCCTTGATGTGATGATATGTACCCGGTCTTATGGTCTTATTGTAGCTTGTTATGCCATATTTGACTGATGTCCTTGGGAGGCCTGCACTTCTCTGAGGGGAGTTAGAGGGAGCATGGATCTGGGGGAGAGCAGATATGTGGAGGAGAGACTGGGGGAAGGAGAGGAAGGAAAACTGTGGTCAGGATGTAATATATGAGAGAATAATAATAACAATAATAATAATAACAATAACAATAAAGCTGAGGGGAGGCAGAGAAGGAGGAAGCTGCTTTTCTCCCCCTCCCCACACACACAGTTGAAGAACAGAGAACAGCTGGTCAGAGGAAGAATAAAACATCTTGGAGGATCTTAATACTTACTGTGTAACACCCAAATAAAGAACAAGCAACCATTAAACACTATAGTGTCTTTTCAAAAATAGAAAGAAAGAATAGAGTTTCTCATTTTGAGATTATAGCATTTTTAGGATGGTGTAGAGATAGATTGCATCAATTTCATGGAGACCAAATGTCCGAAGAAGATGAGTTCCTTGTAATTTAGATACAGGTGTTTCAATTGTGATGGAAACTGCATGGTGTTTATGATTCTCCATTTCTTTTCTAGAAGATATTCTTAAATAGCAAGGTTCGTGGAGAAGAAATTTGTCTACTTAGGTAAATAAATTCTGTATTCTTGGTACAGAGTAATATTAAGACATGCAATGACTGCTACCTATGTATTAAATTCTAATGGCCAAATAGTTAAGAACTTTAGTGATATTGTTATTAGTGCTATGGCAACAAATCCCTCTTTGACCTTTAGTTTAATAGACCATTTTGTTCATAACTGCCCAAGAGTCGAGTCCATTCTGCACTATTCTGTTCAATTTATCCTTGCATAATTAATTGCAAGTATAAGATAGTGTTGTAGTATTGCAAATTGTCAGGAGGTGGCACAATAAAGAGAGTCAGTTACAAGGAGTCAACCTGCCCTTGTCACAAAGAAGTACTCTGCTTCCCCATACAATTTGTAAATAATATTAAGCCTCTGAATGATTATTTTATAAGCGGCTGAGGGATGGCTGGACCAGGCGGGACCAGAGAAACCTTCTGGCTACATTTGACTGTACAGGTTATTGCCTAAACTGAGAACAAGTAAATATCATTGACATACAGCCACTCTTGCAGGCAAAGAAAAACTGAGATGGCTAAATGTTGCAGTGAATTTAGGAGCTATGTTACTTGTTGCTCAGATTAACACGAAGATTTTTATAATCAGTCAAAAACCCACAACGCTTGGACTGATAACACATAAAATTTCCCAAAAGTGTTAGCAATGGTTCCAATTTTGAATTTTCAGATAATTCCCTTTGGGTTAATATTTGCATTATTCCCAATAACTGTAGAATCAAATGGGTTTTAAATGCTATTATATTTTTTTTGTTTTGTTTCAGTTTGTTTTTGTTTTTGTTTTTCAAGACAGGGTTTCTCTGTGTAGTTTTGGTGCCTGTCCTGGATCTCACTCTGTAGACAAGGCTGGCCTCAAACTCACAGAGGTCTGCCTGGCTCTGCCTCCCGAGTGCTGGGATTAAAGGCGTGCACCACCACTGCCCGGCTTAAATGCTATTATATGTTGTTAGCATTATTTAGCAATTGTTAATTTTGTCTGTGGCTGAGTTTTACAGTTTGGCTCTCTTCATGTTTTGTTTTTGAAAAAATAAATAAGGATTTTATTTAAAAAAAGAAAGGAAGGAAGAAAGAAAGAAAGGAAGGAAGGAAGGAAGGAAGGAAGAAAGAAAGAAAGAAAGAAAGAAAGAAAGAAAGAAAGAAAGAAAGAAAGAAAGAGAACAGGTCCCCCTGCCCCAAGTACCTCGATGTGAGCAGGATTGCTGGGGATTTTGTGAACTCTTTTCCTTCTTCAACCAGCTTCCTCAGTCTCCTCCCTGCCTCTTCAACGATCCATTTTCTTCCCATCTCTTTGTCTTTCCCCCCTTTTAATCTTCTTTTCTTTCTGCTATTCTCTTCAGTCCTTTCCAAGCCATTCATCTTAAATGACAGAGTCTTTCTTGTCTCAATAGAGATTTGATGGACATGAACATAAACTTTCTGTAGCCCTGGAACTATTGTTTGGTTGTGAATGAAAGGCCAACAAAGTCTACACAGTCAACTGGATATTGATGAAAAGAGCACCCGTTATTTCTAAGAAAAATCTATGTAGGAGCTAGGTCAAACATGGACTCCACATGGCTAAAGCAGGAGCAATGAATTCTGAAGGAAGTCCAGTTAAGGTAAAACTGGCAGCTTTGGGCACCTGTGCTTGGAGGAAGATGGATCCAGAGCACCACAAATGGGTGAAACTCTCCAGTGCATCTGGAAAGTCATTTTTTTCCCCAGAAGTGGCAGCAGGTTCCACCAAAAAGAGAAAACCCAGTGCTGAGGATGACCATGAAGCTAAGGAGACCGAGCTGCAGTTAGGACACTGACAGGAGACACTTCAGCATGAAAGGCATAGGACTCAAAGTAAAGATGAGAATGAGGGGCTAAGACTTTCAGAAAAATCCAAACCCAAGACTGTGCTTAGCCAATAAGTAGACATTTTGAAAGCAAGGTGGGAGGGCTTGACCCATTCCCAAGGAGACCACCCAATGCTCTTTATGGACTCTTCATCTTCTATCAGTTTTCACATCCTTGGTCCTCTCTTTAACCTGTGTCTATGGTTCCCACAGGGCTCTGAAGCAACTTGCTGTGAGTAAACACTATGGGGATATTGAAACGTTTGTAGGATACACAGTTTCCACCATAGGAAACAATAGTTCCAAGAATCCGCAGTTTAGATTGTGCAACATTGTCTTGCATTATAATTTTACACTCTTATGTTTTCAACATTGATGTCATGAGGCTCAAATACTGCTACAAAATGTCTGAAGTCAGATGGAATATAATCTAAGTTGAGAAGTTGAGGCAGGAGGATATCTATAATTCTGTGCCTAGCCTAGTCCACATAGAAACTTGTATGCCAGCAAGGGTTGCATAGCCAGATCCTGTCCCCTACCCCAAATCCATTTGAAGTAAGAATAAAGTGTGTTCACGTCCAACCCGTTTTCAGGTAGAAGAAGTTATATGGCACTCAACATGTACACAGTGTCCCATTAGTAAATAATTATTGCAAAGAATGAAATAAATAAAATTTACTTCTTTCCGTTTATGTATATGATAGTCAGCCGATCAGATGTTGCTGGATTTTTAATAATTAATTACTAAACACAGGGATTCATGATCAGGAAGGAGGCTGGATGTTTCCATTCATGAGAAAGCTGAGATCCCAGGCTAGTGAGTCAAACTGGGCATGGTGGAACAGTCTTTACAGGTGAACAAGGTGACTGCTTAGATCGGTAGCCAGATCAGTGATTCCCAGGTCAGCCTTGTTAAGGGTTGGAAAATGCAATCTGCCTTTGAACAAACAGACAGACAGACAAAGGCCAGTGTGTGGATGGATGGTAAGACCTTAGGTGTTCTGATCTGCTGTGAATGTTCAAGGGTAAAGAGCCCAGGGAATGCTGGAAGATTGAAGGGAATGGGGAATACAGTTCGAAGAGTGCACAAAGCCTGGGTACAGGAGTCTGTCTGCTGACTTCCTAGAGGGATCACACCCTTTTCCCATCACATCCAGTCATAGCACTGTTCAGTGATTTCTATCCGCCATTTGACCTCCCATTTCTTCTGGCCCCGTCTCCTATTCTGCAGCAACTAATTTCCACTACTCTTTGGCTCCTCTACAAGTCCTGGAACGGTGTGGGATGAGGTCAAGAACAAGCCTGGAGACCCAGAAGAAGCACACAGAAGTGGTGGGTAGCTGAAGAGGGCCAGAAGCAGTTCCACAGGGAAGACTGGCCCTCCTAGTCACTGTGGCTCTAAGTCTACACTTCTCCCCACTCATCCCCCAGTCAGATCCCAGGAACTCACCTGAGGGAGGAGGTGTGCTTTGACAGCCCCACGGGACCACCAGGAGAGGCAGAGCAAAAGCCAGCACATTGAGCCTGGTGACTGCACCCAGGCCATGGATCTTCATGCTGTACCCAGCTGTCGACAAGGATGATTGAAGCTTTCAAGAGAGAGGAGAAGAAGCCTAAGTAATTCATGCGGATGCCTGCAGATTTCTCCAGAAACCTGGGCTGCTTCGAATTCAAGCATTTCCTCTTAGTTGTGCCTGATATCTCGGTCCTTAGTCCTATCTTTTCTTAGAATTCTTGGAGGGTCAAGACTCCTGGATCCCTGCCTGGGGCTCTGCCCACTTCTTTTTAGAACCTCAAGGGTTCTTTTCTGTCCAACTCCACAGTGCACAGAGATCAGACTATGCACTGACTGGCCCATGTCCCCAGTGTCCCCAGGTCCTCCCAGAGCCACAGAAGTCCCTTCCCAGAACTCACCTGCACCGACCCAGGGACTGTCACCAGCAGAAGCAGGAATGGAAAAACAAAGCTGGTGTCTTCTGCAAGGATCAGGTGTAGCCTGAGATGGAATCAGGTGGTGACTGGACAGGATGTCTCCCTGCCCAGCCTGACAGAGGGCAGAGTTTTTGTGTCTCACCTAGGGTGCCAAGGTTGTCAAGAGTGTTTCTTCCTCCCACCTCCTTGCCCAAACCTACATATTCACCCTCAGTGATTGTGACAACATAGTGTTCCTCTAGTCATTCACGTATCCACCCAGTTATCAGTTAAATGCCCCTTAAAAACCTCAAGTGAATGTTTGAGGCTGGTGAGGTGTTGACTGGGAGTGAAGTGATCACATCTACATCTGGAGTCTGAAGAGCCTTAGGTTTTAGTGGGCAGGCCCTGGTCTATGATTTTTCTCATCACCATTCAGGGATTTTCAATCCAACCAAGTGGTCCTGGACGGGATAATGTCCGAACTCTAATGATCAGAAACTGAGGCCTGTGATGTCACAGATTAGACTAATTATCAAGTTAGTCACTTGCATAAATGAAACCACACCAGGGTCACTTGCGTAACCTTGTTAACCCCATTCATGCCTCCAGGAAAGTTTCGCCTTTAACACTTGGGAATTGAGCAGGTAAAGTTTTTCAAGTGCCACGTGCATTTTAAATGCTTAAATTTCTGAAAGCAATATCTGCAGCCCACACTTATTAAAATCATCTCTGGGGCTGAATCCATGGCCATCTGGAGGCTGGTGTTTTGCACCTTCATAGCGTGAACAGGGTTGAACTGGATGGCAGCCTCAGCGCCAGCAGTAGTTTCCAAGGGCTGTCTCATCCATCCACTAAGAGGACTCAGTATCTGACACACCGGACAATGTATCTCCTATCTCCAGTCATCCTACTTGAGGATAGGGAAGAAGGACTTGCGAGAGTTACTCTGTTGGAGGCTAAAGGCAAAGTGAAGGATATAGCAATATCCAGGGAGAGGATAACACTGAAAGATGTATGTCAAGAAGGTACTTTGGGGTGTATTTTCCATGGGATTTTAGTAGATGAGAAGGATCCAAATAAAGAAAAGCAAACATTCGCAAAAACAGTTAAAGATCAAGCTTCTGAAGTTCAGGTGACGATGATGCTGAATGAGAGCTGTGAACTTCCAGGTCTCCATCACAGAAACCTTCTTCCTATTGCTCACGTGTGCATAGACAGGAGCGTCTGCTGCCAAGCCTCAGAGCATCCCCGCCCAAGTGCCTCATAGCCAGCCAGCTCATAGCGCCCGCCCGCACACCTTCTTAAAAATAAGTTTTTAAACCTGTTAGTATATAAAGGGATATTTTTCTATTTTATTTATTTGTGACAGATGTAACCCTTTATACTATTATTAAAGTTTTTTCCCCAAAGTTTTGTGTGTATGCGGGGAGGCAAACCTATGTAAAAACATATTAAAAATTTCCCACTGTAACTGTTTCTTAAGCATACAGTAAATATTGTTTGGTATTTATTTCTGCTATAAAACAGCTTATCTCGATTGATGTACCCTGTAGGAGTTACATTTCTAGTTGCTGTAAAAAGCTACCAGACAAAAGCAACTTAAGGAAATTCAGGTTGATTTTCCCTCCCACATCAACGGTACCATCCACCAGGCTGGGGAGTCATAGGGGCAAGAACCAGGGGTGGATGCTGATGTCACACCCACAGCCGGGACGTGGAGAAAATATGAACTCCAGTCCTTGGCTCTCTCTCTGCTTTTTATTCAGTCTGGGACCACAGCCCAGGAGATGACGCTTCAGGTGTTTAGGGTGGATCTTCTCACCTAATCTACTCCCAGGCAGACGTGCCTAGAGAAACGTCTTCTAGGTGACTCTTCAACTTGCCGGCCAAGATGAACCATCACATACTAAGTAACTCCTTAATTTTTAACCTATTTGTTTCAATTTTAAGAGTGTCTTGAAAACCATATTTTGTTAGATTAGTGTTTGAAAGGTTCAACCTAAGTGTTTAAGTTATTTAGTTAATGGATTTCATAATTGATATCTATTGTAATTGCTAAAATACTTGTCCCTGTCACCTTATTATCTCTTTATCGTGCATTTGGGGGTTTAATTTCCTATCTCTGGGCTCTGTTTTTATGCTGAATTTTCTTCTGCTTGAAATGCTGTACATTCTATTTTCCTCCTCATGATGGTTGTGACTGACCTAGGACCCATACCAATGAAGCAGTTCCCTTAATTAAATTTTCAGGTCAAATGTTGTTAGTGTATGTAAATGAAGCTGATTTTTTTTTATCCTAACAGTTCATACTCCATTTGTTACTCTTTGCAGGACTCATCAGCATTGTCTAAATACACTGTCATGTCATATGCAAATAGAGACTCCTCAACCTCTACACTCTAGTCTAGACGCATTTTACTTCTTTTTCTTCCCCAGTTACACTAGCTAGGACTGCTAATGCTAAATTGGGTACAAGTTGTGAAAGCGAGTACCTTCCTGAGTTCAACTTCTCATTGTCAACTATTCTGTTAGCTGTATCGTAGTGTAAGTCTTTGTGCGTGCGCATGCATGTACGTGTGCGTGTGCGTGTGCGTGTGCGTGTGTGTGTGTGTGTGTGTGTGTGTGTGTGTTTAAGGACATTCTTCCCATTTCTAGTTTATGGACAGACTTTATTAGAAAGTGTGTTAAGTTTTCACAACCTTCTCTGCATTTGTTGGTGGATCACGAAACCTCTCCCCTCATTCTCTTCATTTGGTGCACTGCATTTACTGACTTGAGTATCACTGAATACTCCTTGTCCATCTGTGTCAGAGTGAGGCCAGGGAGCTCCAGGGGAAAGGAACAAGTGTCCTCATTGAGTTGTTTTCTACTTCGCTGATTTTCTTCTAGTGTGTCTTTGTTTTCTACTTTTGAAGATTCTTGTCTTATCTTCCTTGTTTTCTGTCTTCTGATTTCCAGAGGTTACTTTGCTTTGCATTTATTTTTCGGGTGTAAATTAAGATTGTTGACTGGAAGAGTTACTTACTTTTCATGTAAGCATTTATGACTTTACATTTCCCTTAACTATTCTTTCACCTGTGTATGGTAGACTTCTTCCCAGAAAGTTATTTTTAATGTCTGTCTCTAATAAATAACATTATACATAAGAAAATAATATCTTCAGACCTTGTGATTTAGCTCAGGAGAAAAGTGCATAGAGTTTTTTAAAAATTTTTATTACTTTATGTGTATGAGTGTTTTGTCTAAGTGTATGTATGTGGGCACCATGTACATATTAGTTGCCCATGGAGTTCAAAAGAGGGTGTCAGACACCCTAGAACTGGAGTTATAGGTAATTATGAGCACCATGTGGGTGTTCGTTATGAAATGTGGGTTCTGTGGAAGAGCATCCAGTGACTTCATCACTGAGTCATCTCTCCAACCTACCCATAGTTTGTTTATTGTTTACACAATAAATCTCAATATATCATGATTACATAGGTCATCCAGGAGAATCTTTAATTTTTTATTTTTATTTTTATATGCATTGGTGTTTGACCTGCATATCTCTGTGAGAGAGTTGGATCCACTGGAACTTGAATTACAGACAGTTGTGGGCTGCCATGTGGGTGCTGGGAATTGAACCTGGGTCCTCTAGAAGAGCAGCCAGTGCTCTTAACTGCTAAGCCATCTCTCCAGCCCCCCATCCAGGAGAATCTTACTTGGGTCAGCTCACAGCACTTTTTGTTTTCAAATTCTAGCAGACCCAAGAGATGAATGCACAGCCTCTGATGCCCATTCATCTTTGAGATTTAGGAATGAACTCCTTGCTGATTTGAAAATTACATCAATGTAGCTATTCCCATGAGTGAGAGTTCTGATTTTTAGGGCCTGACTCAGTATATGATATAGAAAAATATTTATAATATATTTTCTGAGCATGTGGTAAGAGCATGTCACACAGATCATTGATCTAGAGGGGGTGCTGCTCTATCAGGAGTGTCCAACCTGTGTGTCTGTCTGCTCTATACCAAAAAAAAAAAATTACCTCTCGCAGGTGGACAGACAGGCAGTCAGGAATACACTGAAACTGACAAGCTTTGAAGGTGAGAGTGTAAGCCACTATACCAGCAGCCTTAAAAGTTTTATATCACAAAAATAATTACACTGACTCAAAAAGGCAAAAGAAGACAGAACTTCATATTAACTGATGATAAATGACTAAATGAAAATTCTAAATGAAGTCATCTTTCTTCTTTTGAGTCATGAGAAGAAAGCCTGTCAATCATTGTATTTAATCTGACTCCTTTCCAGGATCTCTCATTTGAAAACTTGCAGAACATCTCACATGTTTCTATGAGTTGTGCTGTCTAGCAATGCTCCTAGGCCTGATTGAAACATTCACATTGTAACGAGGAGGAATGTGGAAAGAGAATGGGCAAGACGCCTGCTAAATTGTTCTACGCAGTTGCTATAGGATTAAAGTTTTCATTGTGTTTTGTAAACCTGGTGTTTGTTTTTTCTCATGTTGAAATGTTTTCTAGTTTTCCTATCATTTTTTTGTTTAACACATAGCTATATGGAAGCATGCTCTTCAACACTGAAATGCTTGAGGATTTCCCACTTATCTTCCCATTACTGATTTTACATTTCCTGCTCTTATGGTCAGATAGGACGGTTTTTATAATGTCTACTCTTTATAATTAAAAAAATTTTTTTGATGTCTCAAAAATGACCCTTCTTCCTGGGCATGATGGTGCATGCCATTAAACCTAGCATTTGGGAGGCAGAGACAGGTGAGTCTCTGTGAATTCAAGGCAACAACCTGTTACACCTTGATGCCCTGATGAATGAACGCAAGCCTACACAAAAGTCTGATCAATATCACAATTTCATGCCATGCTTGGTCTTACAGTAAATGACACAAATTCCCAAGATGCCATAAGAAGCATTTTTTCTTCCTTTGAAGAAGCCATAGTCATTGTTCAGGAAAGTTCACAGAGGCAGCCCCTAAGGATCATGGGAGATCACATTATAGACAAGGAAGCCAAGAAGTAGCCTGGAGAAGCACCTAGGGATAAAAATTCGGTGTTACAAATTTTTTGGAAGTTGCTTGCATGCACTTTCTGTTTTTATTTTTGTTAGCTAATATTATTTCCTTCTTGGGTCTCTGAGGGAGTTGAAGATTAGTTAGTTATAGTTGAAGGTTAGTTAGTTATAGTTGAAGATTAATTAGGATAGAAAGTGAATTAGATACATTTTGGACTTAACAAAATAGGATAGATAATGAAATTATTTTCTCTGAATTTGTCAAATACAAATGGACTAGACATTGTTTAGACATTTATTACTTGTATATATTGTATATAGTCATTGTACTTTTGTATATAGTTTTTCTTTTGTTAGTTATAACCTTTTTCTTTTTTTTCCTTTTTATTAAAATAGAAAAGGGGAAAAAAAAAAAAAAAAAAAAAGAAACAACACAAATGGGGGGGGGCGTTGGGGGGAAGGTGAGGGGGACGGGAGGGGGGAGAACAAGGGAATCCGTGACCAATATGTAGAACTGAATTGTATTGCAAAATAAATTAAAATAAATTAAAAAAAAAAAAATAAAAAAAAAAAAAAAAAAAAAAATAATAAAAAAAAAAAAAAAAAAAAAAAAAAAAAAAAAAAAAAAAAAAAAAAAAAATTCGGTGTTAATTCAAGTGGTCCCCTGCATATGCAGTTACAGCATCCTACTCTACTTCATAGATCACATTCTCAGTGAGCTTTTTTTTTTAATGTTTCTTTTTTTCTTTTTGTATTTATTTCTGCCAATTTGAGTTGGTATAACTTCCAATGGGAATGAAATTGGGAAGGGTACTGAGACAGAAACCATGAATAAATATCAACTATTGTGCAAGGCCAGCAAAATACTTCTGTAGTTCTGGCTTCACTGGTCTTTAACTACTTTTGTTTTCCCTGGGACAGGGCTTGATTCCATAGCCCAAGCTGTCCTAGAACTCACTATGTATCCCAAACTGGCCTCCAACTTGGGGCAATCCTCCTGCCTCAGCTTCCAAGGGGAGGGTGTGAGCCACTATACCAGCAGCCTTAAAAGTTTTATATCACAAAAATAATTACACTGACTCAAAAAGGCAAAAGAAGACAGAACTTCATGTTAACTGATGATAAATGCCTAAATGAAAATTATAAAACCCATAATGAAAATTGTATCTTCATCATAATTCTGTGTTCTTATTCTAGATTGTATAAGGGAAACGCTAGCAATAACAGTCACCCTTTGTGTAACCTGATTTGACAAACTCAAACTAGGTTCTAAATGCACCAAAGCCTAGCAAAGTGATTGATCAAGTAAAATCAGAGGACTTTTTTTTTTTTTTTGTATTTGACAGGATCTCACTGTGCAGCCCAGGTTGTCTTTGATCTCAGTGATCCTACAGGCTCAGCCTCTTGAGTGCCAGGATTCTAGGTCTGTACTGAGATGTCAGTTCCTCCAACAGTCTTTGAGTATTCCACTGTTGAGTTTCAATGTCTATATTACACTACTCAGGCTATGAATGTACAGAGGTGGCTACATGTATAGTAGTTTATTCCTTAAACATGTTCGTGCTAAAGTTGTTGTTGTTCTTGTTATTATGTTGTTTTTTAAAGTCTTCTGTCACCCAGAGTGGTGTCACATCCGTTATGTAATGAAGGATGACCTTGAACTTGTGGTCCTTCCACTCCTAATTCCCAACACTGGATCACAGGCATGCGCCCCACAGGTGGTTACCTGATGCAAGTGCCATGGCAGCCTTGTGAAGGCCAATGGTTGCCATGGGAACGCAGTCCTCCCTTTTCACTGTGAGTCCCTGCGCTCTAGCCCAGGTCATCAGGATGGCATGGCAGTGCCTTTGACTCCAGAGCCATCCTTCTAGCCTTATACTGGAAACTTTATGGAAGGTAAAAGCCTTTATTTTTATTTTATGTGTATGAGTGTTCTGTCTACATGTATGTTTGTGCATTATATGTGTGCTTGATGCCCTTGGAGGCCAGATGAAACATGGGATCCCCTGGAACTAGAGTTACAGAGGGTTGTAAGCTATGATGTGGGTTCTTGGAACAGAACCTGGGTCCTCTGCAAGAACAATAAGCTCTTAACCCCTGAACCCTCTCTCCAGCCCATACCTGAAAATTTATAAATAAATTACACCCAAAGCATCTTGCTAAGGTGTCCAGTCACTGTAATGTAAACCAAAAAGCAAGAAACCGTTTTAGATCATAACACAGCTAACAGCAAAATCAAAGTTCCAAACTCCAATCACAAAAGGTTTTTGTTCTCTAACTTAAATCCTCACTCCTGTTAATCACATGCACATGTCTGTAGGTAAAGAAAATGAACTAAAAGAAATAGAAAACTAAAGTTTGAATACTTGAGGATGAAATTCATAACAGCATTGAGGAATGACTTTGTAAAGTAAGGCATCCTTGGCAGTCCACTAAAGTCTTTCTACTGAGCAGAACTGAGGAGCAGGGTCGCTATCTGGGGACCGCCCCCCCCCCCCCCCCCCCCCCCCCCCCGCTCCGCTGTGTCACAGCACAACACAGCTTCTGTCAAGTTCTCCTCTGCTGCAACGGTGATATGTGCAGAGTTTGAGAACTTTTCAGGTGTGGCATCCTTTGACTTCACTGGAAGAATCTGAGGGTGGCAGGCAGCCTCTCTGAATGAGGCCCGGGAGCAACTCCACAGGTGCTGGCTTTGAACTTGAGCTGTCGCTCTGCATCTTCGACTGTGTTACATCAAACTTCATCCTTTCTGCCGGGCAGGTGCCAAAGGATGCTAGTGTACATGCTAATCCACATGTCCCTTCAAGATGTTGCTTGTGTTGTGGTATTCAGTGAGTCAGCACCATCAGCTTGTGGTTCCTGCATGTGAGTATCAACTGTTTGATCACAGAGACTAATCCACTAAACTACCATGATACAGTCCTAGCTCACTTTCCCTTTAAATAAACATCTCAGCAGCCACTCAACTGCATGTTGTAGGGAGGGAAGTGAGACAGAAAGAGTGACATGAGGAGTCCTAATGGACTGTGTGACAATAACTTTACAAATGTTTCTGGAGTAAGCACAAGGCAAGTGTCCTGGTGGTGGCACATGGAGGTGAGGCATTTGGGAGCTTGTTTCATTCAGTTCCTGATGTCTGAGCAGAACATAGTCTATGGAACTGGCAGCTAGAGTATCAAAAGATCAGTGCTGTGGGATGGGAAGATGGCTCAGTGGGTAAGGTCCCTTGCTATGCAAGGGTGAGGAATGGAATTCACAGGGAAAAGGAGCCGTCATAGAACACGTGGTAAATTCAACATGGAGCCTGGGTGTTCAGGAAAGGCCTCCTGGAGAAATGCTGCAACTTGGCCTGGGAAGGGGAGCTGTCACCTGTGAGCACAGTGCTCACCCGTGTTCCCACTGGGTCCCTTCCCACAACAACATTGGGCATCAGATCTCAGATTCTCCTGTGTTAAACCACACCCCTAACTCATTCGAAAGCAGAGATCACTGTCTGTGACCTGCTTGAAGCCCCGATCTCTCTCCCCTTCCCCAGGCAGTTGTTTCCAACACACTTATGGCCCCTGGTCTCCCAGACTTTCCCTAACAGCAACAGAAGACACAATCTCCTAGAGCTGTTCTATTCAGCAGACTGTACAAACAGCCAGGAAGTCCTAGTGAGGATGCACACATGCACTCTCCTGTGTGAGTGTGAGCCTGAAACCTAAAATAAATAATAACTTTTGGGGGCTTTTTTGAAGTATGCATTATAATTACACTAAAAATTGAAAAGGTGGATGTTAAACTACAACCTCTTTTCCCTTATTCTCCCCAAACCTTCTTCCATGAGATGTGCTTGTGGAGGGTGGGGCCTGTTTTGGGTTCTGTGAATGAGAGGGCCCAGGTTCTCTGTGATGTGGTCTCAGGCCCCAGAAAGTAGGTATTACTGCCATTTCCTGTGTAAAATTGAGTAGAAATTCTTGATGGGTAAAGCCTTGAGGTGAACTGGATGTTTGTTCAGGAAATCACGTGGGAAACGAAGCTTGGCTTGGTGACAAGTCTGTAGTCCCAGCCCTCAGGAACATGAAGAAGGAGATTACTGCAAATCAAAGTCATCCTGGGTTATACAGAATGTGACCCTGCCACACAATAAATGAATAAACAAACAAACAAATGAGAGAAATAAATGAAATAGAAATATTTTAAAAAGCGTGTGCTGTGATCTGCTGGAAGATGGGAAGGGAGGGTAAGGGCTGGGTGACCAGGGACAGCTGGAGAGGTTGTGGATCTGCAGGTTGGGGGAGGGTTAGATGGCCTGTAGGGTAGAGTAGGAAGCAAGTCTGCTCTCCTGCCCTGCTCTCTTCCAGACCCTTTGTATTCTACAGCAGTAACATTTTCTCTTACTTTTCCTCTCTGTGTCAGAGAGGGAAGGGTGGGATGCCGACTCAAAAGTACAGCTGACCTGCAGCATGCTGTAGAGAGCCAGCATGGGGGACAGGGCACTACACAGAGTCATTATGGCCAACTGAGACTCAGGCTTCTCCATACTGGTCCCAGTATCCAGGCTCCCCCAGTCAGGTCACCTGAACTGGCCTGCCAGACACCCTCACAGGCTGCCCAGTAGAACAACCGAGTGCAGCCACAGAGCCTGGGTGTTGTGATTGAGCTTGGTGACTCCAGCCCAGGCCATGGCTCCTTTCTTCAGACCCTGCAGGAGCCAGGGGTGATGAGCAGCAAAAAGAAAGCCAAGCCTAAATTTAGCTCTGCTGACTCAAAGAGAAGCTACTGCTGTTCATTCAGTCAGAGTTCCGGTTTTGCTCCCCGGGGGATAAACCCAGCCAGACCACTCCCCACCTCCAACTTCTCACAGTCTCTGGCCTTTACCATGCCAAGCCTCAGTTTCTCTAAACCTGTGGGAGGTCACTCTCCTGGTTCCATGTGGCTCTAGTCCCCATTCAGTGTGACCCTGGTCCTCCTTCATTGCACATGGCATGGTCCCTTCCCTGCACTCCCCGTCAGGGCTGAAGCAGGAGACAGGTATAAAGAATCCTGAAAGGCAAAGAGGAGGATGCCCGCTGCATGTGGTGCTGTGCTGCCCCCACTAGCAACAGAAAGGAGAGGTGAGGCGGGTTGTGTGGAGTCCCCCCCACATTCCTCCTCTTCACCCTGCCTTCCAGCTTCAGGAGAAAGACAGCCTCAGCAGTGAAAGGACACACCTAGTGTCTGTCACTCCAGTGCCCTGGCTTCACCAGGGAACCTAGGGAAAAATCACAGCTTCCGGTTGGAGATTTCAATGCCTCCCCGCTCCCCAGGAAAACACCGATTAAACACAGTGTCTTTCTTGCTGGAGTTGTCGTGATCGTTTTCAAGTCATTGCTCATGTGCCATTTGGTCTTCAGGTCCTGCTGTTGGCTGTGACTATGATCCGATAGATATTTGTCTTCCACTTTTGGATAAAATTTCGTGCTATAAAATGTATGTTTACATGATAAAGTCCCCCACAGGGGGTTGATTGAAACTGAGTATATGAAAACAAGAAACTATGTCAGCTTTGTTCTGGTTTCAATTCAAAAGACATGAACAAAACTAACACATTTGTTATTATAAATGTGACCTTATTCAACCTTGACCTAATACAAAACCCATACAAAGCATGTCACAGGACAATTTCTTTGTTGTGTTGAGTGCAGGCACCATCCACAGCCAGAGAATCCACTGGAGCTGGGGTGACAGGTTGTCCTGAAACACCATGTGGTTGCTGAGAATTAACTGAAGCCCGGGTCTCTGCAAGTTCAGCCAGGGCTCTTAATCTCTGAGTCATCTCTCCAGCCCCTAAGTTACTTGTTGAAATGAATTAACTGATAACAGTAAAACTTTAATACCATTCTTTAGCTAAATAAAAATTATTAATCAGGATGGCTATTCTAACTGTATCAACAAGAACTAAGATTATGTCATATATCTTGAATTTCCTGTTAGAATGCTTGTGAACTTTGGGTCTGCTTAATTTGGTTGTGTGATTTTTTTTTTTGCAAGTCTTTTCTTTTAAGCCATAGTTTTTCTGTAATACTGGCTGTCATGGAATTAGCTCTGTAGATCAGGCTGACCTCAAAACTCAGAGATCTGCCTGCCTCTATCTCCCAAGTGCTATGATTAAAGGCGTGCACTATCACACATGTCTAGTTGCAAATTCTTTATGATAAAGTTTTAATAAACTTACATCTGTTTTAAGTTATCAAGTTATGAAGTGGCCTGTGTCAAGGGCTTTATGACTATGAGGAAAACCTAAACCACATCAAGAGTTTTAAAAATGGACGTAAGACAGAAAGTAACCAGGAAATACAGAGAAAGAGATCAGAAAAAAACCACAACATTGAATTTGGCACAAGAATGTGTGTGAAAGTTTATTTTTAAAAGGGTAGGGGATTGGGTGTGGTGGCTTATGCTTTTAACCGCAGTACTTTGGAGGAAAGCAGGCAGATCTTTGTGAGTTTGAGACCAGCCTGGTCTACATAGTAAATTTCAGGCCAACCAGAGTCACAAGGTGAGTGACTCTGCCTCTCAAAAAACAAAACAAAAAAAAAAAAAAAAAGAAAAAGAAAAAAGAAAAGGAAAGGTAGAGGCTAAAAACAAATACCTTGTTGGTGAAGACCATTTCCTTTATTTTCACTCAGTTTGTTAGAATCTTATTACTTAAAAATAGAGTCTAAACAAAGTCAGGTTAATTCTGATCATGGTTTAAGTGTTCTATGATGGCTGGATTTCAAAGGACTGTCTGTTCTTCAAGACTGGTGTGACTGTCCTGTCACTTCAATAGTCCACACTTGGAGGCTGATGTGAATGAGGGATAGTGGGGATAATAGTCAAGATTTTGTCCCTTGCTCCCTGGTCCTCTAGGTCCCAGGTAGACCATGGAACAATGGGGCACCTCTAAAAGCACCTATAGTACTGATAAGCCATCTGTCCTCTTGATCAGAGAGATCATGGAGATGACAGAGGTTGGACCTGAACCAGCATGCATTCTGTAAAGAGAAGGATGAGTCAGAGGGAAATGTCTTCAGTGCCTGCAAGGAAGACACACTACAGTAAAGCCCTAACCCATTCCAGCAGAGAACACTCTCAAGTGAGGAAAATCAATGGAGGCCATGGTGTTCTCCTAAGTCTCCCTAAATAACCCTAAGGAAGCTCAACTGATCATGTCACAAAGGGGTTAACTTGTGGCACCTACATTGTCTGAAACACATGACAGGGTTCTCTAGAGTAACAGAACTTATAGAATGAATCTCTATATATATGTATAGAAAGGGGATTTATTAGAATGACCTGTAGGCTGTGGTTCAGATAATCCAACTATGACTTCCTATTTATGGAAAGATCAAGAATGCAGTAATTGTTCAATCCATGAGGCTGGATATCTCAGCTGATCTTCAGTATGTGCTGGATCCTGAAGAAGTGTGCTCTAATGCCAGTAAAGGAATGGACTTGCTAGCAAGGGAGGTAGGAAGCAGGCAGAGAGAGAGCCTCCTTCTTCCATACCATTTTATATAGGCTGCCACCAGAATGTGTGGCCCTGATTAGAGATGGGTCTTTCCACCTCATAGATGTATGGCTCGGGTTAGATGTGGGTCTTCTCACCTCAAAAGATCTAGATGAAATATTCATTTCCCCCCTCAAATATCTAGATTAGATGTGGATCTTCCCACTTCAAATGATGCAGTTAACCAAGGAATCCCTCAAAGGCATGCTCAGCCATTTTTGTGGTTTAGTTAATTCAAGATGTACTCAGATTGACAACCAAGAATAGCCACAAGACCATCCCTTATCAATTTGACACACAATCATATCTTACTTAGTATTGCTTAACTTCTAAATGGAATAATAATGAGGTAATAATTATGCCTAATGTAATGTGATACATACGTATCACTTATACAACCACAAATACCTTATTGATTTAGAATAGGTGGGAATGTCCCTTGAGGGACATTCTCTTAGTATCTCAAACTTATATATGATACGCATTGATAGTCTCTTAATTGATGTATCACATGATAAAGATTATAGTTGAATTTCTCAATGGTCTAATTAAATAAAAAACACTGAGCCAGATATAGGGGTGGGAGCCTGAGAGAGATCAGGGAAATAGGGAAAGCCACAGCTAACCTTACCTTACCAACTCTGCAGCTTCCAAATGCAAGATACTTCCTGTCTACCCACACCTATATACCTTGCTGTTCTGCCATCTGATTTGCTCTCTTTGTCCAGCTACATCACTTCCTCTTCCTGCCCAGCTTGGTCACCTCCTGTCTGTCTGTACAGACCTCCAGATCTCTATGGTTAACCAGTGTTGGAATTGAAGACCTGTGCCACCACACCTGGCTTTGTTTCCAGTGTGGTCTTGAACTCACAGAGATCCAGACAGATTCCTGCCTGCCAAGTGATAGGATTAAAGGCATACATAACCGTTGCCTGACTTTGTGTTTACTTATAATGGCTGTTCCTCCAGGCAAGCTTTATTTATTAAAGCACAAATAAAATATCACCACAAAAGATATTGAGGAAATAAAACACAAATATCTGCACAAAAACATTCTTAACAAAATATGAAGAAACATTCATGTCAATTATAATTTTTGTTTCTGCAACAGGTTATGTGATCTTAGTTGGCATTTCTAACTACCTTCCTCTACTAACCTTTAGAATTTCCTTTGCTTTCAGCAAGCACTTCAGCAGGTCCTGACTCCAGGAGGAGTGACCCTAACCTTCGTTCCTGATAGGTCTATGCCATTTATCATCCTGCCTGGATTGGGTTGTTGTAATTTCTGATTGATATTAATCACAGAACATTGTAGCACCAAGAGATGCCCTAAAGGTTCTCCTGCACTCCAGACATAACCTTTCTTACTCCCATTGTGGAGAGGCAGTCTAACTTCCCCATGGTGATCTGGATCTACCACCTTCCCAACACCGTTATTCCTTGCTTAGTGACCAGGGGGAAGTCTTCGCTTCCAGTTCCGTGGAATGTCTGTTGTGGCTCCTGGCATGAGCCTCTCCCTCTGAAATCAAACTTCTAGGCCAGCATAACTCAAGATCTTGTGATCAGAAACAAAAAAAATTTCCTAGTGGGTCAATTATGTGTGATAGTGAATGGAATTATCCCCTTTTCCACCCCCCTTGACACCAAAAACCCCTGGATCCTGGCTATGGGAGAAACTGTACCACATATTGGACACTGATTCAAAGCCTATACTGACTTCTGGAGACCCCTGCCCCAGCCCTCCAGGCTGCTGCCATGTAATTGTTGCTGTAATGGTGTCTTCCACAGGCCATTCCATCTTTTTATTAGAGCAGCCGCTCTAGGATGATGGAGAACATGACAAGATCATTGGATCCCATGACTACGTGCCCACCGTTGCACTTCTCTGGCTGTGAGGTGAGTTCCTCGGTCAGACGCAATACTGTGTAGAAAACCATGATGGCGGATAAGGCATTCTGTAAGGCCACAGATGGTCGTTTTGGCAGAAGCATTACACGGAGGAAAGGCAAATCCATAACCAGGATACACATCTACCCCACTGAGGACAAAGCATTGTCTTTTCATGGGGGCAGTGGTCTAATGAAGTCAACCTGCCACCAGGTTGCTGGCTGGTCACCCAGGGGGATGGTGCCATATCTGGGGCTCGGTTTTGGTCTATGCGTTGGCAGACGTGGCACTTATCAGCAGCTGTAGCCAGGTCTGCTCAAGTAAGGACACCACATCTGGCACTGCAGTTGAAACTGGAGTCACTAGTCCATTGAGTCTTCTACAGTCAGCTGTAGGAAGGACACCACATCTGTCACTGCAGTTGAAATCAGAATCACTCCTCAATGGAGTTTTCTATAGTCAGTTGTCATTCTCCACAATCTATCTGTCTTTTGCATTTGCCAGATAGGAGAGTTAAAATGAGGCGTGGTGGGAACCTCGCCCCTGTGTCTTCCAAGTTTTGGGTGGTGGCACTAATTTCTACAATTCCTCCCAGGATGCGATACTGTTTTTGATCCACTATTTTCCTAGGCAGAGGCAATTCTAAAGGCTTCCAAGCATATAACTTTTACCCCACAGGTCAGGGTACCAATGTGAGAATTCTGCCAACTTGTAAGTATACCTATCCTGATTATACATTCTGGCATGGGGAAACAAGCTTAACATGAGTTCGGGGACCACAGGACTGATTGAGTCAGACTCCAGCCAAAGCTCCACTAATCACCTGACTTTGATAAGCCCCTACTTTAACTAGAGGGCCAGAATGTTTCTTGGGATCTCCCAGAATCAGTGTCAATTCAGAACCAGTATCCAATTGTGTTAGTTAAGAACTCTATTCCTGTGAAGAGACAACATGACCATGGTAGCACTTATAAAGGAAAAAAATTAATTGGAGTGACTCACTAATAGTTCAAAGGTTTAGTCTATTATTGTCATGGCAGGAAGCAAGGTAGCATACAGGCAGACATGGTGCTGAAGCTGAGGTTCCTACATCTTGATCAGTAGGCAACAGGAACTGAAACACTTGGCATGGCTTGAGCACATAGGAGCCCTCAAAGCTAGAAATACTACTGACCACTCTCCCAGAGTTTAATGGGCCATTCTTGTGGGACCTTAGAAAATAAGAATGCTGACATTAATGTGGATAGTGGAAGGCTAGTTCCAGGAGTTCCTGGGGGAGCAAGGTCTTTATTAAGAATTGGGGTAGGGGCTATTACAGAACCAGCACATAGAAATCTGAATCAGTGGAGCCAAGTGGAATCTTGACCTGGCAGCTGAACTGGGCAATGTGTAAGCTTCATTGATGTGTTAACTGGTTTTGAAGGCATGAAAGATACAAGACTGACAGCCTGGTTACATAGCAAATTCCAAAAAACACACACACAAAAAAATCAATAAAGAAACAAAAAAACAACCAACCACAGTACATGAGGGGTACCATTTCTCCAAATCGAAATCCTTAAGGATATTTATTTTGTAATAATCATCCTAACACATATGAAGTGCCCATCTCACTGCATCTCACTGTGATCTCGAGTTACATTTTCTAGTGTTAAATGATGTTGAATGTTTCCATAGCTTATTGGTCATTTGCATATCATCTTAAGGTAAATGTCCTTCCAAGTCTTTTTCTTATGTTTTAGTTGTATTGTTTGCCTTATGTTGTTAACTTGGATTCTCAAGAGATAAAGGCATTACATAATGGCAAAAGGATACACTCAACAGCACCATATCACAGTCATAAGTATCTATTCATTTAATATCACAGCTCCCCAATGAAGCAAATGTTTATAGCTAAAGTGAGAAATCCACAGCACCATGGCAATTGAGGAGATTTTAATTCCTTGCTTTTGTTATTTTTATTTAGTTTCTTTAGTTTTTAGATACAGTTCAAGGCTGACCTTGAACTCACAGACATCTACCTGTCCCTGCCTCCGTATTGCAGGGATTAAAGGTATGCTCCCCACACCTGGATCAATTCTTCACTTTCAATAATGGAAAGAACGAACAGATATTAGTAAGGAAACAGGGCTTGGACCTCTACTGTAGACAATTCAGACCCCAAACAATGCATAGAACAACACAACCTATCTTATTTTTCAAGTGTACATAGAATATTTCCCAGGATAGACCTTGCTAAACTATGCAATGCTTAAATAAAGTTAACATTAATACAATATAAATTATCAATGATGAGTAAAAAGGGACTAAACCATAAGCTAATAAACAGGAAGAAAATAGAGAAAGCCACAAGAATATCAAAATTAAATGTCACATTAAAACAAAACCAGTCATTTCTGCCACTCAGCAGCTTTATTGGAATAGGTTGGTTTGTCTCAAAATGACAAGTCCATCCAAGAACCTGTAGGTACTGGTACTGGATGGCACTGGTGAGGAGAAGGGGCTATGGCTTAGAGGAAGAGCATTTGAGTAGCACTCATGGGGATCTGGAAGAAGAGGAAAGGAAAGTCCTTTCTTTTTCAAACAGTAGATGTGATAAATGTCATTCTATGAGTTTATAATCAGCATGTATCAGTAGATTTTATCTTTTCTACTTTTGTTATTTAAAAGCATTATTCTATCATCTATCTATTTTTATTGATTTATTTTTTGAGTATTTATTATTCTTTGTACAGCCCTGGCTGTCCTGGAGCTCACTCTGTAGATCAGGCTGGCCTCAAACTAAGAGACCCACCTGCCTCTACCTCCCTAGTGTTGGGACTAGAGATATGCACCATCATCACTTGGCTGAAAACTATTTTCAAATTACATATATTTTGACTGTATTCTTCCTTTCCCCCAAGTTTGTCCAGACCCTCCCCTTCTCTCTACCCACCCAACTTTAAGTTCTTTCTCAAAAAAACAATCTAAAATGTCAATACAACTACAAATGTCCAAAAACCTAGGAAACAAAATACAACATCATCCAAAAGGAAGATACAAAGACAAGAAACAAACAAACAAAACAACAAACAACTCTAACCAAATAAAAGTACACACACACACACACACACACACACACACACACACACACACACAAAACTGTGGCATCCATTATTTGTAGATCAACTACTTCTGAACAGGTGATGTGCCTGGGAATGCTTGTAATATCCAGGGTAATTTCCATTAGAAAAACAAATTATCCCTCTCCCAGCAGGTATACAAGACAGTTTCATTGTTAACTTGTACCCTAGTGGCTAGGTTTACATTCATTCATTCATTCATTTTTAAAAACCTTAACAACATAAAGCAAAAACTATTACATTGAAGTGAGACAATACAGACAAACAGAAGGAAAAGACCCTGACAGAGGATTCAAGAGTCAAAGATAAACTTGTTCACATGGTCAGGAATCCCGTAAAAACGCTGAACTGAAAACCATGATATAAGCACAGGGACCTGGTGCAGCCCTGTGCAGTCCTGTGCAGCCCTGTGCAGCCCTGTGCAGCCCTGTGCAGCCCTGTGCAGGCCTGTGAATTCCTGTGAGCTTTGCTCATGCTGATGTAGAGAGCCTTGCTTTGTTGGAGTCCTCCATCCCCCCATACCTCCTCACCCTCTCCACAACTCACAACTGTCTGTAACTCTGGTTCTAGTGGATCAGATGCCTCTTCTGGCTTCTGCCAGCAATGCATGTCCATGGTGCACATGCCTATGTCCAGGCAAAACACCCATACACATATGATAAAAGCCAACATTAAAGATGAGGACATATAAAATAACAATAAATCTTTAAACTGAAGGAAAAAAAACTTAGTAAAATAAACACTGAATCAGACATTCCCTTCTCATGATGGTTCCTGAGACTTAGGAGCAGGGAATATGATATAGATGTCCCATATGTGGAATAATTGTTGTAAATCTGCCATATAGTTCAATTGTATCTTTTGATTGGAGGCAGTACTTTCAGCTAGGAGATATTCTTCTAACAGAGGGTAGAACACCAAATTTTGCTGGGTGTCTGAAAATCTGTGTCTCATCATCAGAGAAGGTGATGGTGACTTTCAGTTCATGCAAAAGGTTTTGACCCAATCAGTTCTCTGTTGTTAAACACCTTTGACCTATCTCCAGGAACTGGGACTTATTTATACTTTTCTTTTTTTTTTCACTTTTATACTTTTTTCTAAGATCTGGGGCCAACTGGGTAACAAAGGAAATCATTTTAGCAGTTGTCTTTAATCTTCCTAAAATTACATATTGAAAATTGTTTCAAGTCTCCTTGGTCAGTTTTGGAAAGAAGAGAAAATCCATTTTGATCAAACTGTGTTATCTGGCAGGGATCCCCCTGATTCACCTTGGAGTTGTCTTTCTTCCTTCCTTCCTTCCTTCCTTCCTTCCTTCCTTCCTTCCTTCCTTCCTTTCTTTCTTTCTTTCTTTCTTTCTTCCTTTCTTCCTTTCTTCTTCCCTCCCTCCCTCCCTCCCTCTCTGTCTCTGTCTCTGTCTCTGTCTCTCTCTCTGTCTCTGTCTCTGTCTCTCTCTCTCTCTCTCTCTCTCTCTCTCTCTTTCTTTCTTTCTTTTTCTTCAGAGAATGGTGAGTTTTGAGTTTTCCAGTTATATGGACCATTAGTTGAAAACAAGACATAAATCATGAGAGAGAAAGGAGTGGAACTTTCCCTTTTTCTTTGGGTTCAGCTCAGGGGACATTTCCCCTTCCCCGGGGCTACTTAGATCAGACATTTTTGGAGCCCATTTTAGGTTTCCTGGTGGCTTTACCCAGCAGGTCTGCATAAAGAAGATGATTGGACCACGGGCCTGAGTACAAGTGTCTGAGATAGTCTGCACTTGGCTATGCTGGGGAGGTTTCTGCTCTACCCCTTGGCATTCTTTTAAAAACCCTTTGGCAAACAGAGTCAGAGCCCAGTGGATTAGGACCTAGGCCCTCTCGAGGCTATCCTGTATTTTCTATCGTTTTCTCTCCAATCTGTTCTTCTAACTAATATTTCCTACTGCTTCTACTCAAGAGTACTCTGGGGAAATGTCAGGGTGGGGAATGGCCCCCCACAGGACATGGAGTGGAGGGAATGCTCACCTGAGAACTATTTCCCCCTCCCTGTGTGCATTAACTTAGATGGCAGAGGGCCCTGAATGAGAAGCCTGGCCCCTCCTCACCTCCACACAGAGACCAACCCTGACCATGAGCAGGAGTCAAGCAATGAGCCAAGCAAGTGCTCCCACTCAGGGAGGACGGAGAGGGTCCTTATTTCTGTTGTTTTGTTTGTTTTGTCTCTGGGTGACTTGGAAGAACCCAAAAAAGATTTGGGCCCCCAATAGGAAGGACACAGGTCTTAAACCAGGGGATTCTCATATCAGAGAACGTCACCGACCAATACAGAGAAACAGAACTGACAGAAACACACAGACAGACAGAGAGACAGACACATACACACAGACACAGACACACACATACACACATACACACACACACACACACACACACACACACACACACACACACACAGAGAGAGAGAGTTAAGACAACCAGTGTGACCAACATACACTCATACACCTGAACAGACAGGGAATCAAGTGAGGTCTCACAGATTCCCGACAGTGGACCAGTGGCCTTGTCAGACCGCTCCTGTGTGACCAAAGAGAAGGCTCCTTACCCAGACTCACCTCTAGATATGATAGGACCAGGTGACTTTCTAATTTGTTTCCTTTTTGGGATGGAGACGTCAGACTCCTCTGAAGCATTAGGCAGCAATTTACCAAAGAGTATGTCAGGACCCTGAACTCAGGTCGCACACCCCTTAGGACAGTGGATATCAACCTTCCTAATGCTGTGACCCTTTAACACAGTTCTCATATTGTGGTGACCAGAACCATAAAATTATTGTTGTTGCTCCTTCATAACTGGAATTTGCTACTGATATAATTATAATGTAAATGTCTGGTATGCAGCAAATCCAATGTGTGACCCATTTAAAAGGCCCTTCAAACTGAAAAGGGTTGAGACCCACAGGTTGAGGACCACTGCCCTAGGATCTCCTTGACTACCACATTCTTTCTCATTCCAAGGGACTCTGAGACCTCTGGTATCTTCAAGTCTTGTTCTAGGATGTCCTTGGGACTTCCAGAAATGTTGTGGGGAACTCACCAGAGAAGAATTTTCAGACACAGATTTATGTTAATAGAAACTTTTTATTAGCTGGTTAGCTAACTACATTGGGTATTTGGGATCCCTGTGTAGCACCTACCCTCAGGTAGAGCTTTTAAGCACAAAACCCCATGCTTTGGGTTGACATACTTCAGTTAACAAGAACAGTTAGCCAGAAGTGGAAATACAGAAGTCAAAAGTCAAGGTTAGTACATTCAGAGACTACCCTAACTATGGACTGGGATGGATCAGGTCTTTGTTTCAGTTTTGGCAGATGATGCTGTCTATGTGCTGAGTTTTACCTCTTGAATGGCTCTTTCATGATGGAGTCAGCTGTGCTAAGGTCTGGGGCCCTGTTACAGTTATTAGTGACTTCTATTAAACAACTATTTCCCAATTTCCATGTTCTGTGATTAGCTGTTACAGGTTTCCTTTAGCGACACCTGAGATATTTGATTATTGCCAGTTATATATGCAGGTGGAAAAACTTCACACTCCCACTAAGGGGATCTGGTTATCCTGTTTCTTATGCTAAGGAGGGGTACATAATCACGTTCTTTTCCAGATGTTGAGTTACATGTTAAGAGCAAAATACATCCAGGGAGCACCAAGGAAACAGCACAAGGTGATAAGAAGGGCCCAAGTGACAGCACAGAGTGAAGGATCGTGACACACACTGTGTCGGCAGCATCATGATTCATCTGGTTGAGGCCGGTGAGAGGGAGAGTGGCTGGATCAGATGAATAATTCTCACGACCTTCTCTGGAGCATCTTCAACCTACAGCAAGGGAACAGGTCTATTGAAGGGTCTGAGGACAGCCTGGGTCAGTTCCCCGGGTGCCCTGTACCAGTCATCTCCACCCCACAGTCACCCTCACTGAGGTCATCCAGTTCCCTCCTCCATCACTCCTGGGCTCTGCATCCCTGGAGCCTCTACTGTCTTCCTCCCTTCTTCCCCGTGTCCCAGAGTCAGCCCCAGGCCCTGCTGCAGACCTGAAGTTCAGAATAAAGTGGTGATGGCTGGCTCTGCTTCCTGACTCTGGGCCAGATGGGAGGGGCCCAAGGAGGAGGGAGGAACCCGATCCAAAATAGCCTTTGGACCTGGTTATCCAGGACTAGAGTGGCGTTCCAGACATGCTTTCTCTTTCATTCTGAAACTCAAAATCTGAGAGTGGCATCACAGCTGTGGATGTGACTCTCCCTGCCCCACCTTGTCCACCTGGGCAGTCCAGATGGGAGCAGTGGACTCCAGCAGCAGCTCAGTCCCACCTGCCTCCAGTGTGGACACTGCTCCAGGGGTTCTGGAGGATGCTGCTGCTTGATTTATTTCTATTTTATGTGTATGAGTGTGAGCCTGCATGTCTGTAAGTGCACTGTGGGAATGCCTGGGGTCTGTGCAGAAGAAGAGGCTGGATCCCCTGGACCTGCAGCTATATGGTGGTGAGCTGCCATGTGGGTGCTGGGAATGGAACCCAGGTCTAGTGGATGAGTAGCATGTGGTCTTGCCACTGGGCCGTCTCTTTATTTATATCTGCTTTATCTTTGTCTGTGGGATGGAATCTTCTTCCCTCTATACATTGAGTGGAACTATCATGTTCTTCTTTTGTGCTCCTGCTGTCTCCACAATGCATCATGGGACCCTCCTGATTAGGAACCTGCTGTGTTCCCTCCTCATTTCCCACTGGTCTGTGACATGATTCCTGTCCTGTCAAGGCTGAGCATGCACAATCTATTGCTATTAGGTGACATGAACTCCAGATCTCCTGCCTCCTTTCTCAACATAATGCTGCAGTGAGGGACAAGAGCATGACTCTAGCAATTCCCTCTTGCTTCCTCACTTCTCAACCATCTGTCCCTTACACCACTTCCCGTACTGCCCTCAGTACCTGTCTTCACAAATATTATAAAAGTAACAGGAGGGAGCAGGTGAGGATCAGCAGCAGGACAGAGATGTTGGACTTGCTTGCCAAGGACGGAGGTTTGTTCACATCCGGAGCAGCAATTGGCGAGGCTGAAGTGGAAATACAAGTTGAGTCTTTGACCAGGAACTTAAATCTGGGGAAATCTCACCTTAGCTTCTGGGTGCTCAGGTGATTCAGCAACACAGAGTTCCACCCCTTTCCCTTGTTGCTAGGCAACAACTGTTTGGGTGGGTCCTGAGTAGGAAGGGAGAGAGGTTATGTCCCCTGTCCTCAAAAGATTCCTCCAGCTATGGTAGGGGAAGCAGGGTAATGATGGGGCCACATCTTTCCTGCTGGCAGGAGAGGAGCTGACCTGTGAGGATGGTGGCAGGGAAGAAGAAATTTCAGGTGAGATGAAAAGCAGCAGAGAGTCTAGAATGAGGAAAAGGCCAACAAATAGAAGTTTGCTCAGACTGTGACAGCCTGTGAGAACCACAGTGAGAGAACAATGTAAACACAACTAAGGAGATAGGAGAGGGCGAGAAATGAAATGATTGACGGAAAAAACGGCCATCATCCCCAGAACTCATGGTGATTACATTATTACACACACACACACACACACACACACACACACACACACACACACACACACACACACACACACACACCCTGATCTGCAGAGAGCTTCCTGCCCTTCTTCCCAGTTACCTGTAGGCTCCAGCTTTTCTTCCCAGTGTGACTTGAACTCCTCAAGCCAGGACCTGCAGTCCCCCCGTGAGGTCCTGTATAAGAAGTCAGTTACTTCCTCGTCTTTCTCCAACAAACTTTTCATCTGGCTGGATTCAGAATCAACTTCAGTCAACTTTCCAGTGCTTGAGTCAAAATGCAACATTTTCTGTCCACTGAGGCCAAAGTCCCAGGATCCACGGAAATCTCCATTTACTTCATACCCACAACGCATCGTGGCCTGCAGAGTGAGGGGCTCTGTGCCCATTGGAAAGAGATCAGCCTCTGGCCTTGATGAATCCTGTCTGCCTACCCACCTCCCTTCCCATCCTCTGACTTGCTCTGCCCTCCTTGCTACTGGACCTCTTTGGTAGGACTACCTGTGATTTATTTTCTTCCTCCATGAAAACAATGGATGTCCCTAACCTATCACAAATCCTATTCTTTCCTTCAAGGAATCATCTGCTATGTTCTTTATTTAATTTGTAGCAGTGGGGATTGAACCCAGGGCCTCATATATGCTAGACAAGCACTCTACCACTGAGCTACATCCCCAGCACTAGGGGGCCATTTGAAACTTACTTCTCATTGTATTAGTCTCTAACTTTATGTCAACCATTTCTGCTTTCAACAGGTCAACTCCATCTTTCAGAATGTCAACCTGTGGTTGCCAGATCTTTGTGGCACTCAGTCTGTTTCCCAGAAGACCAATGGCATGGCAGTTGTGGGTAATGTCACAATAAATAAAATCCCTTCTATTCAGTTTGCCTTCAATTTCGTGCCACCATGCTCCAGACCCTGAGTTGCCAACAGTGAAGCTGTAGCTAAGAGAAGCAGCGTCTGTGAAGGAAACATGCAGTGAGGTTAGGATGTGGAGCAGGGCCTCAGACACAGTCTCTGCCTCTGGAACAAGAAAGTCCTCTGCAAGGGTAACTTTTTTTAAAGAGAGAAATAAGTAAAAAAATCAAATCCCAAAGTGAGCTTCCACTGTGCTAAGTAAAGCATAGCCATGCTCTCTTGTTTGAAGATGTAGATCTGGGTTTGGTCAATTCCTGCTCTCCATCAGGAAAATTCTGTTATCTGTTATCTCATGCTTTTGCTAGGGGTAGGCACTGTCAGTTATGGCAAGAAAAGTTCAGGATGTCTTTTCCAGATCTGTTTGTTCTGGAGAATCTCCAGAATCTGCCCATGTTGACTGTGTGGAAACAAGATGGTGTGAGAGGCTGGTGGACAGAGTGGAACAGGGTGAGGATGGAACAGAAGTTTCATGGGACAGTTTTTCCTGATCTGTACTCTCAGGTCATAGACTTGGACATCTTTGCTGATTAGCTTTAACTGTTAGTTTGATAACAGCCTAGAGTCACCTAAGAAGGGAGTGTCTATTGAAGGACTGTTTTGACTGTCGATGATGTAGGAATACCCAGCCACTGTGGGCATTACCCTTCCCCTGGGCAGGTGGTCTCTGGTTGGATAAGAAATCTAGCTCACTGGGCAGTGGTGGCACACGCCTTTAATCCCAGCACTCGGGAGGCAGAGGCAGGTGGATCTTTGTGAGTTCGAGGCCAGCCTGGTCTATAGAGTGAGATCCAGGAAAGGCGCAAAGCTACATAGAGAAACCCTGTCTCAAAACCCCCCTCCCCCCAAAAAAAGAAATCTAGCTATATAGGAGCTAGTGATTCAGACAGCAAAGAGCATCCTCCCTGGTTCCTGCTATTCCTCTATGGCTGTGAATAAGTTCCTTGGCCATAGATAATGCTGTGTGGGACAGCTAGTCGGCCTGCTTCTGAGTCTTACCCTGACTTCCCTCAGTGACAGACAAGCTTAGAAATAGAAGTCAAATAAATCAGTTTTTCCCTTACGTTGCTCTCAATAGTGTTTTATCATATTAAAAGAATAATTCTAGAACAACACATGTCAGATCCCTGAACATATGGCAGTGCTCCAGGGATGGCTTCATAGAATTGGTCAGAGGATAGTCCATACTACAGGATAAAGAAAATCTAGGCTGGTTAAATCTGGTAGTAGAAGAGTGGTGATCAAAAATCTCAGAGAAGTGCATGTGCCAGAGTGGATGTATCAGCAATCATTTCCAGGGGGAGTGAGCAGAGACCATCCTGCTCTGTGGGATGCTGGAGCACCCCTGTGGAGAAGCACAGTGAGCATGACCAGGGAGAAGACACCAGCATTGCTGGGAGCACAGAGATGATGGTGGCTCAAGGCTGGGGTGGTGTGAGAAAACTATTTCTAACTTGACATCCCGGCAGCATGGTACAGAAAATCCCGTCAGGTGGAGTGGTCAGGAGGCAGTAACATCAAGGGCAGTGATCCATTGATGAGGAAGGGGGACCCACCTGGAAGCCTAACTGCTTAAGGGGCTCATGGCTAACAGAACACAAAAATCCTAAATAGAGATAGATGGTTAGCCAACTCAGATGTGGCTGGATTTTAATAATTAAAGACAGAACAGATGATCAAGAAGCTGAGAGCTGCTGTCCATGAAAACCCCAGGCTCCTGTGCCCAGTGTCTAAACTGAACCATTGGGGCTAGAGAGGTGGTGCAGTGGTTAAGGACACTTGTTCCTCTTGCAGAGGATCCAGGTTAGATTCTCAGCAACTATACATGGTGGCTCACCACTGCCTGTAACTCCAGTTCCATGAGATCCAATGTCCTCTTCTGACCTCTGAGAGCACCAGGCATACATGTGGTGCACGTACATACATACATACATACATACATACATTCAGTCAAAACATAGATCAATAAAACAATTAAAACTAAACCACTTCAGTGCTGTGGGATGTTCTGTATGCTGTGAATATGTTGCTCTGATTGGTTGATAAATAAAGGCTGATTGCCCAGTAGCCAGGCAGGAAGTATAGGTGGAATAAGAAGACAAGGAGAATTCTGGAAAAAGAAAGGCTGAGTCAGAAGATGCCAGTCCACCATCCAGGGAGCAGCATGGAATGGCATACAGGTAAAGCCACGGAACACATGACAACATATAGATTAAGAGAAATGGGCTGAGTTTAAGTGTAAGAGCTAGTCAGTGTAAATCTGAGTTAATGGCCAAGCAGTTTTAATTAATATAAGACTCTGTGTGTTTACTTGGGTCTGAGCAGCTGCGGACCAGGCAGAACACAAGAGAAAAACTTTAACTACACTTTAAAGACAGACCCAGATTTAATTCCTAGGGGGACAGATCAGGTCCCAACAAGAGTGACCATTCAGTCCTGTGTCAAGTATAATCATTCTTTTGTATCACTTCATTACTGCCCTGTCACTCAGGGATGAACCACGAGATGCTCCGGTGAATGTCTAATGTGGTGGTTTGAATGAGCCTGTCCTCTATAGAGTAGGATGTCTGAACACTTGGTCCCCAATTGGTGGCAGCTGTTTGGATAGGTTTAGGAGGTAAGGCCTGGCTGAAGGAAGAATGTCACTGGAGGTGTGGCTTTAAAACCCATTCCCATTTCTTCATCTCTGGACCTTGCTTGAGGTTTAAGATGTGGGCTCTCAGCTGGGCATGGTGTCAAATGCCTCTCATCCCACCACTTAACAGTCAGGGCCAGATTGATCTTTATGAGTTTTGAGGCCAACCTGTTCTACATAGTGAGTTCTAGGACCGTTGGAACCATAAAGTGAGACTTTGTCTCAAAAAGCCAAACCTAACAAAATCAAACCAAACCACACTAAAAATACATGAGTTCTCAGCTTGCTGTTCTAGCCACCATGCATGCCCATTGCCATGCCTCTCTGCTGTGAGGTGATAGATTCTTGTCCCTCTGAAAGCATAAGCTTCTTCAAAAACCCTTCCTTCTGTATGTTACCTTTGGTTGTGGTGCTTTATCATAGCAACAGAAAAGTAACAAATACAGATATCTGGTCAATACCAAAGGTCTTTGCAGGTCAGACAGTCTCAGTTACACCTGCTCAACTCTGCCTTTGTAGCTTAAAAACAGCCAAAGATAATACATCCACGAAGAGCATTGCTATGGAATTATCATTTTGTACATTGTGAAGATGTGTCTTTGCCAAGGCACCTTCTTATTGGTTTAAAAAAGTTAGACATATATTAGCTAGGCAGGAGGTATAGTGGGGCAGCTAGACACAGAGGACTCAGGGAAGAAGAAAGGCAGGGTCTCCAGGAGACATCAGAACTCAGAGGAAGCAGCATGGGCAGTACAGAGTAAAGGTATATAGGCATGAGGCAGAAGGTAAATTAATAGAAATGGGTTAATTTAAGTTAAAAGAGCTAGTTGGAAACAAGCCTAAGCTATCAGCCAAGCTTTCATAAGTAATAAGTGTGGGGGATCTCCCCTGGAGCTGCCCTCTCCAGACCCCACCCTCAGAATGCCAAGGGTCAGTCCCTCCACTGGGGCTTCTCAAGACCATGCCAACAGGATATTGAAGACCTGGTCACCAGATCTGCCCTGGCTCTCCCTCCTGCCTTCCCAAGAGTCATCCAGGAGTTGCTTCCCTCTGTTTATTAAGCCTAGACTTATTAATTTGGCTAGATTGGCTTATGACATTGGTGGAGCATACCCAATAACTGGGGTTCCAATCTGCCCTGTGCTCTCCCTCCTGCCTTCCTAGGAGTTGCTTTGTTGTTTATTAAACCTGGTCTTTTTAATTCAGCTTGCTTGGCTTAATGCATCCCCAGAGGATACCCAAAAACTGAGGATTCAATACTTATCAATAAGAAATCTCAGTGTGGTTATTTGTGACTCTGGCAGGTGGGACAGAAAACACATCTACAGAACATGGCTGGACCTGTCTATAAGGCCCTGTGACCCAGAACCCAGGGTTGTCTTAAGCTAATTGATGTTAGAATACCCAGCTCAGTCCCTAGGCAGCATCATTTCCAGTTAGGGAATGCTGAACTATGTGAGATGGGAGCAACTGACCTGAACAAGCGGAAAGGTAACGTGGGTACATTTCTCTTTCTCTGATCTTGATTATAAATGTGATGATTTCAGTTCCTACTTACTTTCTTCAATAATGGAGTATAACCTGGAATATATATATATATAGTCTTTTTAAAAAAAATTCCTACAAGTTGCTTTTGGTCATGGTGTTTTCGTCATAGTAACGGAAATGAAATCAGGCAGAAATTGGTCTCAGAGAAGTGGGGCTACTTCTGTGATGACCTGACTGTGGTGATTTAGGGATGAACTGGGGGGAGTCTTTTGAATTTTTTGACTGGAAACACTACTGAACACTCTCTCAGAGTTTAATGGGCCATTCTTGTGGGTCCTTGGAAAAGAAGAATTCTGACATTAACATGGATAGTGTAAGGCCAATTCCAGAGGTTTCATGGGGGAGCCAGGGCTTTATGAAGAATTGGGATGGGGCTATTCATGTGCGATTTGGGCTAAGAATTGCTGTTGCCTGATCTGGCTAGGGCTGAGAATCATCTGTGGTTAATAAGAGAGCAGCACCATTGAGGACAATCGGTGTAGAGAACAAAGAACCTTGTGTACACAGATAAGCCCTGGAGAAGCATGGAAGAAAGTTTAACACACAGTTCACCTCTGCAAAGGAATGAGGTGCACAGCTGCTCTTCCTGGAACTAGGAATGATGTCATTTTTATGACCTGGTGATCCCTTGCTGTCTGTTGAGACAGGCTCTGCCTTATCTCCCAGAATTAATGCTATTACTAATCCAAGACCTTTCCCCCTAAGTCTTGAACATCGCCTTTAGACCATAAACCCACTCTATGAGTGATGTCACCTGTGCTTTACAGCAGCCTAAGTGACTTCTATGCTACCTTAGGGCCAGAATAATCCCAACACCCACAGGTGGTATGGTCGCCTCAGTCAAACTCCCTAGACCCTACATCTTGGACACTATCTCTGAGTCAACAGTATCCATTCTTATGAAAGAAGCCAGATAGACTTTGTAAGGAATCTCAATGTAAACATATCTTAAATTGTTGTGCACTTTGGGACTGAGTTAATTGTTATCTGAATACTTTTTCCAAATTGAGTCTGTGCTTAAATATGGCTAAGGTAGGATGATCTGGGTCAGACTCTAGAAGTCCTGCTCCAGTGCCAGTTAAAATAAAATTGGGCTGAGCCAAGTTTCATTCTTGTCTTCGTAGATCATCTTTCCCCTGCCTGCTGTAAAGTCTGCAGGGGAATCACCACGAAAATGAAAATATTTCCCCAGATCCAGCACATAGCAATCTGGATCAGTGGGACCAGGTGGCATCTTGACCTGGCAGCTGAACTTGTAGGGGATGAGAAAGATAGTTTGCAGAGTGCACAAAGCCTGGGTGCAGGAGTCTGTCTGCTGACTTCCAGAGGGATCACACCCTTTGCCCATTACATCCAGTCACGGCACTCTTCAGTGATTTCTAGAGTTTTCCTGGTCCTGCCTGGCCCACAATCAGAACAAATCTCTCTCACCTGCCAGTCTGTAGCCACTCAGACCCAACCAAGTAAACACACAGAGACTTACATTACTTATAAGGCCGTGGCAGGCTTCTTGCTAACTGTTCTTATATCTTAAATTAACCCATTTCTATTAGTCTATAAGTTGCCACGTGGCTCGTGGCTTATTGGTATCTTACATCATGCTTCTCCTCGTGGCAGCTGGCAGAGTCTCTCTCCTCAGCCTTCTCCCACCCAGCATTCTCCTCTCTCCTTGTCCTGCCTACACTATCCTTCCTGCCTGGCCACTGGTCAATCAACATTTTATTTATCAACCAATCACAGCAACATATATTCACAGCATACAGGACATCCCACAGCCGGACGAGAAAGATAGTTCGCAGAGTGCACAAAGCCTGGGTACAGGAGTCTGTCTGCTGACTTTCTAGATGGATCACACCCATTGCCCATCACATCCTGTCACAGCACTGTTCAGTGATTTCTATCCGCCATCTTGATTGTTCATTTCTTCTAGCCCTGCCTCCTACTCTGCAGCAACTAATTTCCATTAGTCTTCGGTTCCTCTACAAGTCCTGGAACGGTGTAGGGTGAGGTCAAGAACAAGCCTGGAGACCCAGAAGGAGCCCACAGAAGTGGTGGGTAGCTGAAGAGGGCCAGGACCGGTTCTACAAGGAAGACTGGCCCTCCTAGTCACTGTGGCTCTAAGTCTACACTTCTCCCCCTCATCCCCCCCCCCATTAGATCCCAGGAACTCACCTGAGGGAGGAGGTGTGCATTGACAACCCTTCAGGACCACGAGGAGCAGAATCAAAGCCAGAACATAATGAGAAATGAACTTGATAACTGCAATTTGGATCATGAATCCTTATTCCATTCCTGGCTGGCAGCAGCCATGACTTGAACTGGAGAGAGAGAGAGAGAGAGAGAGAGAGAGAGAGAGAGAGAGGAGAGAAGGACAGGGAGAGGGAGGAGAAAGAAGAGAGGAGAGAGCAGAGAGAGGAGAGAGAGGAGAGAGAGGAGAGAGAGAGAGAACACTTAAATAATTCTTGAGGTTGACTGTAGATTGCTTCAGATACTTGGGCTGTGAGTTCAAGCAATTGCCTGCCATCTCTGTCTCCAGCACCATCTTTTCCTAGAACTCTTCAGGGGTGGGGAGGTCTCTCCAGGTTCCCTGAGGCTCAGTCCGATTCTTTGCAGAACTTGATGGTTCTTTTCTATCCAACTCCGGCAGCAAACTATACACTGCCTGGCACAGATCTCCGATATCTCCGGGTCCTTCCAGGGACTGAGGTCCCTTCCCAGAACTCACCTGCCCGGGAACTGTCACCAGCAGAAGCAGGAAGGAAAGAATAAAGCTGGAGCCTCCCGCGGGGGTCACTTATATCCTGAGAGGGAATCAGGAGATGGGTGGGTAGGTGATGACTGGGCAGGATGTCTCCCCGCCCAGTCTGGCCGAGTGCCCAGTTTTGTTTTTCTCCTCGGTTCAACACTGTTTTTTTTTTTTTTTTTTTTTTCCGCCTCCTTGCCCAAACCTGCATATTCACCCTCAGAAGAAAGACAAGTCGGCTTGTTTTATTTCTGTTTTTAAAACCTCCTAGAAGGTCTCGTCCCAAATACTGGCCCATCTGAAATCGCCATGAGTAAAGACAGTTGTTACTGTACTGTTACACCGCTGTTCATTTATAGTAAACTCAGAAATCTAAGACCTTCAGAAAAGTGTGTGTGGAGTCCAGAGATTTCCTCAGGTCCTGACCTTGGAACCTGCCTACTGCAGCCAGCGGAACCCCGGAATCTGCCTATCTCTCTTTCCTAACACTCACTTCCAAGTGCACAACACCTACCTGGTGGCTTCTAAATTATAAATATTTACTATTTGGAACGTGAGTTCTGGGGACCAAGCTCAGGTCTTCAGGCTTGCTAGGCAAACACTTTAATAACTAAGCTGTCTGCACCCCAGCTTGGGTTTCCCTTTCCTTAAGATTTCCTCTTCAGTGGTTTTTACAACCATAATGTCCCTCCAGCCATTCATGCATCCGCCCAGCTAACAGTTAAATGCCAGATAAACAACCTCAAGTGAATGTCTGAGGCTGGTGTGGTGTTGAGTGGGAGTGAAATGATCACACCTACATCTGGAGTCTGAGAAGTCTCAGGCTTTGGTGGGCAGGCCCTGGTCTATGTTTTTTCTCATCACCACTTAGGGATTTTCAATCTGACCAAGTGGTCATGGACAGGATAGTGTCCCGGCTCTAATAATGAGAAACTGGGGCCTGTGATATCACAGAAGGCTAGACTAATTACCAAGTCAGTCACTTGCATAAATGAGAACACACCAGGGTCACTTGCATAATCTGGTTAACCCCATTCATGCCACCAGGAAAGTTTCACCTTTAACACTTGGGGATCGAGCAGGGAAAGTTTTTCAACTGCCACATGCATTTTAAATGCTTAAATTTCTGAAAGCCATAACTGTAGCCCACACTCATTAAAATCAACTCTGGGACTGAGTCCATGACCACCTGGAGACTCACCCCTGTTACTGTTTTCCCAGGGACCTGCTGGTTTCACAACCTTGGACTGCCAAGCCCTTCACCCTAGGTGGAGACACAGCTTCCCACTGTTCCCACCATCCTCAGGAATCCCTCACCCTTCAGAGAGCTCTGCTGAGCAAAGCCAGATCTTGACTTCACCACAGAAGAGAATTGCAGAATGAGTGAGTCTGGAGCAGAGTCGGAGTTAGTTAAAAAGATTCAGAACACGGAAGTCAAAAGAAAGAGGCACCTGGGCCGGAGGGGGGCGGGGGTCAGACCTGAGGATGTGGGTGTGGTCTTCTGAAACTAGTAAGTGTTGCCACATTCACACTTCAACAGGTGACTAAGGAACTGTTTTTGGTAAATGAATTCATGATGTGGTTCCTGAGTTCACTGGATGGAATTTAAGCTGGTAGGTAAAAGCCTACCCAGGTGAGAAGAAGGGCAGGGCAAGTGCTATTTTTTTAATGTAAATAAAGTTTTACTCGCGCTTGTGGGAGTCCCAGAAATACCGGGAAAGGAGTCAGGCCATGGAAGGTCCTTTAGCTTGGGCTTGGAGCATGGCTCATTGCCAGTCTACCATTTGAATTTGAAAACATCTCTCTATAAAAGACATACTGTCTCTATCAGCAACCTCCACAGCAAGTGCTGATTGAGATGGGATTCACGACTGTCATCTGGTGAGAGGCCTCAAGCTCATTTTTTCCCTTCCGGAGACTCTTTAGGTTTTTGTTTGTCTGTTTGTTTTGTTGTTGTTGTTTTTTTCCCCCTCTCTGTCTGTATACTGCCTCCTCCGGAGTTGGCCTCTGCTCCGGGATGAACACAAGGCCCTGTCCACAGTCTTATGTACAGCAATGTCTTCCGGACAGACAGATCACCAGGCAGCTCTGATCAGCTCACACTTGAGACTTGGATCCATGTGTTTCCTGCTGTTCTCCGCCAGATGGCCCTCCAGGATAGAGAGGAGCTAGAGGATCAGGGCAGAAATGTCTGTGCTTGGAATCTAAGGAGTTCAGAGTGCAGCTGTTTTGGGTCCCTGAGTAGAGCAGGGTCCAGGGCTCACAGTACAGGCCTTCCTCATTTTCCCATTAGCTGAGGATCCTCCCTTTGTAGCAATTGTGGGAAGAGTGTGGGCACTTTGAGGGGCTGGGGAGGGTGGGGAGTCCAGTCTACTTTTTTCAACTAATGGGGAAATGGCTCAGTGGATGGGCATATCGTAGGTCTCAGGGGTTCTTCCTAGTCCTCAGTTCAAACTAAGATCTCCCTAGAATCCAGAGGCCACTGAGCCTCTACTCCTTCTTATATTTCTCCTGCTTCCTGTATGGTGGCTGATGTAGGACATGCTTGTCGTCCTTTGGAGGATGGCAGCAGTGACCACAGGGATGAACTGAATGGTTCCATGTCTTAGCTATTGTGAATACTGCAGCAGTAAACGTGGATGTGCAAACATCTCAGTGGCAGGACTTAGATAATTTGGATATATGCTCAGGAGTGGTATCCCTAGGTTGTACTTTTAGTTTCTTGAGAGCCCTACACACTGATTTCCACAGTGGCTGAGTCAGTCTACAGTTCAACCAGCACCTAATCAGGCTCCTCTTTCCTCATAGCCTCACAGTTAGCATTTGTTATTGTTTGCTTTCTCATGACAACCAGAGTGGGAAGTACTGTCAGGAAGGTTTAATTTGCGTTTCCTGAAGGCTGAGGATGTGGAACACCTTTTCAGATGTTTATTGCTCCTTTGTGGTTCTTTGTTTTGGAACTGTCTGTTCAGTTCATTGATTCATTCATTAATTAGAAGGGGTGTATGTGTGTGTGTGTGTGTGTGTGTGTGTGTGTGTGTGTGTATGTGTATGTGTGTGTGTGTGTGTGTGTGTATGTGTGTGTGTGTGTGTGTGTGGTGTGTATGTGTGTGAGTCTGTGTATGTATGTGTGTGTATATGTGTATGTGTGTGTATGAGTGTGGTTTATGTAGTTGTTTATACATTCAGACTTCAGCCCCTTGTCTGTGGTGTAGGTGGCAAGAATCCTCTGCTCTGTGGCTTTCTATACATTCTGCTGGGTGTTTCCTTCGCTCTGGGGAAGTTTATTAATTTCCAGCAACCTCACTTTGCCATCTCTACATGGCGAATATGCCTTAGAAAACGACCCTTATTTTCTGTGGTATTTCAAACCTTTTTCAAGAACTCCTTGTCTATGCTTGTTTCTCATTGTGCCTACATTTTTTCCTCTGACAGTTCCAAAGTTTCAGGTGTTATCGAAAGGTCTTTGGCACATTTCTAATTGATTTCTATGCAGCATGAGAGATTCTGTCCTTTGTCTTAATGTGTAGAGTTCCGTAGCAGGAGTTTTCCTGCCTGGCCCACAGTCAGGACAAATCTCTGTCACCTGCCAGTCCCACAGCCGCTCAGACCCAACCAAGTAAACACAGAGACTTACTTATATTGCTTACAAACTGTATGGCCATGGCAGGCTTCTTGCTAACTGTTCTTATATCTTAAATTAATCCATTTCTATAAATCTGTACCTTGCCACGTGGCTCGTGGCTTACTGGCATCTTCACATGCTGCTTGTCATGGTGGCAGCTGGCAATGTCTCCCTCAACCTTCCACTTCCCAGAATTCTCCTGTTTCCTTGTCCAGCCTATACTTCCTGCCTGGCCACTGGCCAATCAGTGTTTTATTTATACAGAACGATATCCACAGCAAAGTTCTTTTGTCAACCCATATGTGGCATATAACATGGGCAAGCATACCTTATTAACAATAAGTTTTTAAACCTGTTAATATATAATAGGATTTTTATTTATTTGTGACAGATATAACCCTTTATACTATTATTAAAGTTTTTTCCACAATTTTGTATATGGGGAGTGTAGCTAGAGTTTTCCTGCCTGGCCCACAGTCAGGACAAATCTCTCTCACCTGCCAGTCCCACAGCCGTCAGACCCAACCAAGTAAACACAGAGACTTATATTGGTTACAAACTGTATGGCTGTGGCAGGCTTCTTGCTAACTGTTCTTACAGCTTAAATTAATCCATTTCTATGAATCTATACCTTGCCACGTGGCTTGTGGCTTACCGGTACTTTACATCTTCCTTGTCCTGATGGCGGCTGGCAGTGTCTCTCTCACCCAGCTTCCTGTTCTCTCAATTCTCCTCTCTCTTAGTCCCGCCTATACTTCCTGCCTCGCCACTGACCAATCAGTGATTTATTCATTGACCAATCAACAACACATTTGACATACAGACCATCCCACAGCAGGTGAGGGGAGGCAACCCAATGTAAAACATATTTAAAAAAATTCCCCACTGTAATTATTTATAAGCATTCAATAAATATTTTTTGGTATTTATATCTGCAATAAAACAGCTTATCTTGATTGAAGTACCATGTAGTAGTTACATTTCTAGTTGCTGTAAAATGCTACCACCCTGTCTCGAAAAATCAAAAAAAAAAAAAAAAAAGCTACCAGACAAAAGCAACTTAAGGAAATTCAGGTTGATTTTCCCTCCCACATCAATGGTACCGTCCACCAGGCTGGGGAGTCATGGGGGCAAGAATTAGGAGTGGATGCTGACATCACACCCATAGCCGGGACATGGAGAAAATATGAACGCCAGTGCTTGGCTCTCTTTCTACTTTTTATTTGGTCTGGGACTGCAGCCCAGGAGATGATGCTTCAGGTGTTTAGGGTGGATCTTCTCACCTAATCTAATCCCAGGCAGAGGTTCCTAGAGAGGCGTATTCTAGGTGACTCTTCAACTTGCCGGCCAAGATGAACCATCACTTACTAAGTAACTCCTTAATGTTTAACCTATTTGTTTTAATTTTAAGAGTGTCTTGAAAACCATATTTTGTTAGATTAGTGTTTGAAAGGTTCAACCTAAGTGTATAAGTTACTTAATTGATGGATTTCATAATTGATATCTATTATAATTGCTAAAATATTCATCCCTGTCACCTTATTAACACCTTATTGTGCATTTGGGGTTTATTTTCCTATCTCTGGGCTCTGTTTTTATGCTGAATTTCCTTCTGCTTGAAATGCTGTACATTCTATTTTCCTCCTCATGATGGTTGTGAATGACCTAAGACTCATACCAATGTTGGTTCACATTTATTATTATTTTTGCTTTATATTCAATAAAAAAGTATAAAGCATATTTTCATGTCCTTTTTGTGTGCTGTCTGCAGAACCTTTCCTAAGGGTTCTGAACTACATAACTTGGTTAATTCTGGTCTTATTTTCTGTTATCTTCGAGTCATCCTCCTCTCTCCATTTTGTTGCACAATTAAAACTGAATAAATTAATTGACTACTCACTTTGCTTGGGTCTTGTCACATCTGTTGTTTCCTATTAGAGTACTTTCTATAGAACATTACTTTCAAGTTATATCTTTATTGGGCAAATATGTTTTAAACTTTCAATACTATATATACATTTATATGCATATATATCATAAAATATGTATTTTTAAATTTGCATTTGTCCATTTGAGAAAAAAAAAACAAACACCTGCCTCAACCTTGCATGTACTAGGATTACAACAGTGTGCCATTGTCTTAGTTCGGGTTTCTATTGCTGTGAAGAGACACCATGGCCACAGCAACTCTTACAAAGAAAAACATTTAATTGGGGTGGCTTATAGTTTCAGTCCATTATCATTATGGTGTGACATGGTGTTGTGCAGGCAGACATAATGCTGCAGAAGTAGCTGAGAGTTCTATGCCTTGATCCACAGGCACTAGAAAGTGGTCTGAGATACTCAGTGTGACTTGAGCATTTACGAGACTTCAAAGTCCACCTCCACAGTGACACACTTCTTCCAACAAGACCATACCTACTTCAACAAAGCCACGCCTCCTAATCCTGCCATTCCTTTTGGGGGACATTTTCTTTCAAGCCACCACAGCTACTATACCCAACTTCAAAATATTTTAAATTCATTTTAGCAGGTAAATTCTAAAGCTACTCTCTCAAGTGCCCATCCTTTGGTTATTTATTCAAACTTAGGTACTTTTAAAAAGGGACTTCAAAGTTATCCTTATATAATAAGACAGTTAATCATAAAATAGAAAGATTTTCCCCCCAAATTATCTGAGTAGGCCCAGTGCTGCTGTAGGAGTCTTTAAAATCAGACTGGAGATCTGATTTCTCTATCTGGAGCTGAGAAGGCCGAGGGAGAAGTTAGAGTGACTGTAAATGTGAGAAGTATTTGTTGTGCTGTGGCTGGTTCTGTCATGTAGGGACAGGAGAAAGACCTTGAGAAGTTAAAGGTTCCCAAGAGCCAGCCAGCAGGGAGGTAGGATCTTGCTGACAACCCAGATGCATGGGAAGCATACACACATACTTTCCAGTGTGTCTAAATAACAACCTAGCTGGTGTTGATTTTGGCCTCGTGAAACCTACATTGGCATTGTCACCCGAGCCAACACAGATTTCTACCTTACAAAATTGTGATGTTGTTGTTAAGTTGACAGTAGAATCATCTGGGAAAAGAGTCTTAGATTGTCTAGATCCAGTTGACCTTTGATCGTGTCTGCAGGAGATTTTCTTGGTTGTGTGAATTGAGGTGGGATGTCCAGTTTGTTGTGGGTGGCACCAGGCCCTGGGCTTGGGTGCTGGACTGTATAAGTGTAGAGAGGGGTTTGAGTACCAGTGGGCACACACACATGCACTCATTCTCTCCCTGCTCTTGCCTGTGCATGTGACCATCTGCATCAAGTTCCTGCCTTGACATCCCTGAAATAATGGAATAATGGACTACAACCTGGTTTGGGAGCTAGAATAAACCCTTCCTCCCTGTACTGGCTGGTTTTGTGTGTCAACTTGACACAAGCTGGAGTCATCAGAGGAAGGAGCCTCAGCTGAGGAAATGCCTCCATAAGATCCAGGTATAAGGCATTTTCTCATTTAGTGTTCAATGGAGGAGAGCCCAGCCCATGGTGGGTGGTGCCATCCCTGGGCTGCTGGTCCTGGGTTCTGTAAGAAGGTGGGCTGAGCAAGCCAGGGGAGGCCAGTAAGCAGCTCTCCTCTGTGGTCTCTGCATCAGCTCCTGCCTCCAGGATCCTGCCCTGTATGAGTTCCTGTCCTGACTTCCTTCAGTGATAAACAGCAATGATGAAGTGTAAGTCTAATAAACCCTTTCCTCCCCAACTTGCTCTTTGGTCATGGTGTTTCATCACAGCGATAGAAACCCTAACTAAGACACTCCCTATGTTTTTGTTTGTTTGTTTTTGTTCTTTTCCTTTTGCCATGGTATTTTGTTACAGCAACAGGAAGGGAACTATGACATGTGAGACAATAAATATTTATTGATTTAGGCAGTATACTAGTTAGATTCCTATTCCTGTGATAGAACACCATATCAACTTGGGGAGGAAAGGGTTTATTTCATCTTATAGCTCTAAGTCCATCATGAAGGGAAGCCAGGGCAGGAACTCAAGGCAGGAACCTGGATGCAGGAATTGAAGCCATGGAGGAATACTTCTTCCTAGCTTGCTCCCCATGGCTTGCTCAGTCTGCTTTCTTATACTACTCAGGACTCTCTGCCAAGGGTTGGCACTGCCAGAGTGGGATGGGTCCTCCCACACCAGTTATTAATCAAGAAAATGCCCCATAGATTGTCTCCAGGCCAATCGGATGGAGACAATTTTTTCAACTGAAGTTCCTCTTCTCAGATAACTCTAGCTGGGTCAAATGGACAAACATCTAACCAGGACAGGCTTACTGTAATTACAGATTTACTGTAATTTGCCATGGCCATGTGTGAGAACTAATACAGATCCTTATTCAAGGGAGGACTTGATCAGATAATGAATTTTTTTTTCCATTTTAGGAAGACTGCTCCTTTGTACTCTTGCCATTAGAAAACCTAGTTTTAGGCTTTAAAAATAATTGAACTGAGGCTATAGTTCAGTGGCAGAGCACTTGTCTAGCATGCACAGGTCCCTGTGTTCAATCCCTGGCTCCATAAACACAAACCAACAATTTGAGGCTGCAATCCAGAAAGCTGTGGTGTGGAGGATATAATAAGAATGCTCCCCTCCAACCCAGGTCATAGATTTGAATGCTTGGTCATCAAGAAGTGACACTATTTGAAAGGATTAGGAGGAGGTGTGTCATTGGGGGAGGGCTTTGAGATTTCTAAAGCCCAAGTCAGTCCTGTGGCATTCTCTTCCTATTGCCTGCAGTTTCTTTTCTTTTTTTTTTTTGAATTTACTTTTCTTTTCTTTCTTTCTTTTTTTTTTTTTTTTAATGCCAAATGCCATTTATTGAAGGAGGGAGGAGGTCTTAAATACAGGCTTACAGCACAATGGGAGAACCCCGGAGGGCAGAAGTTCGCTACTGATGTTTTACAATCTTGTATCTAAGCTGTTAACGCCCATTATGCAGGATACATAGACAAGGAACTTCCCTTAAGCATTCAGGAGGGTGGAACCCGGCAGGGAATTAGCATAGGGAGAATATCAAGGTCAAGGATATCAGCAAGCAAGGCAACAGTTACCCAAGATGGGGGCCAGGGCCCTACAGGTCCCTTTTTTACTAAAAAATGAACTTCTGACTTAGATTACGTGGGACATCAGCAGGTCACCTTACCCGTCATGGAGATGCCTGCCCAGGCCACACAAGCGCTCTGTCTTAGGTTGGTGAGCGCCCCCAAGGCATTACCCGTCTCTGAATCCTCATTATCATACAGGCTCAATCGTGTGTGAGCTGCAGAGTTAATTGACGCCAAAGATCTCAAAGTGGCGCTGGGCTTGCAATCTGTGTGTTCAACACAGAAAAGACCAACAGAAGTCCTAACCCACCCATAGCCAATAGGCTAAATGCAACTGAGGCATTCCCTTCTTTAACGAGCCTTACTGCAAATTGGAGTCCTTGTAAGATGGTATCCCTAAAACAAATGGAACTTGAGTTTATAAATTTATAACTTTCAAAGCCAATCGAAATGTATATAACTATTGAATTAAATTTATCATGTCCAATAGAATGAAAGATTAACTAACTGTGGTAGCTACTTTTGCTGCCAGGGTCTCCACTGTGCTAGCTATAGTAACCAGTTATGAAATGGTAATCCCAGAAACAGTAGCAGCGGTGGCTGCCACTGCTATAACAGCAACAATGGCAGCAGCAATGTCAAATTCTTTTCTGGAGTGTGTGGTCATCTACTGGCATGGATACAACTCCAGGAACATGAATCACCAAGGCCCATTTTTCTTGATCCCAGCATAACTTAAGCTGGCAGCTCTGCAAAAGAACAACTAAGAACCATAAAGAAAAAAACAGGCAGCTCACAAGGAGCGGAACTAATGGTCTCATAATGGCTACATTCAGGCTCATAAATTTTAAGGTATCTTCAAAGGGGGCTAAATGAATTTCAGGAGGCCAATAAATGTTACACAGAGCCACTCCTGAAAAGTAGGTACTACACCAGCTTGAAGAGGATTGTGAAAATGAAAAGGCTTAGCTGGCATGCTACTGTTAACAAATGGAGGTCAGTGACCTTCAGGGTTATCCTTAATCTCTAAGGTGTCTGGGTAACACGTTCTCAAACATACTTGAAAAAGCAGTTACCATACATTACCTTCTGAAGAATCCAACCGCATGGCTACAGTTCCTAGGCTTACGTTAATGCTTACCAAAGCTGACCATATTGGGCTCTTGATCCCCATTGGCATCAGAAGGGGAGAGTTTTTCACGAAGGCCCAATAGGTCTCTGCCATGTTGGGCTTCAGCAGCAGCCACAGGGCACACACAGGCTCAGAAACCCAAAGAGGAACCTCATTATCCTGCGGAAAGACACAAACAGAACCCTGGACCCACACCAACACCAGATTGGGTCTCCTCCAAGTGCCAGTAGAAAGATCCTTCCATCACTCCACAGGGGTATTTGCAACAGGAGCCCTCCAGTGCTTATCTGCAGTGGATACTCCATCAGAATCCACGATAAAAAATTTTAAATATATAAAACAAGGGAAAGAATAGAATGTGGAGAGGAATGATGAGTCCCTAGTTCCCCTTTTTTACTTTAGCAAAATATGTTTTTTTTTTAATAGTTCAAATTTTTCTTTTCTTTTTTATTTTTTATTTTTATTTTTATTTATCTGCAGTCTGAGTGTATGCCACCATGCTTCCCTCCATGATGACAATGGACTAAATTTACTGAACTGTAAGCCAGCCTCAATTAAATGCTTTCCTTTACAAGAGTTGCTGTGGTCATAGTGTCTCTTCACAGCAATAGAACAGTGACTATGGATTGCCCAGAGTCTTGGGAAGATGCTACATCCAGTGTGGGATATCTGAGGGAAAAACTCTACGTACACTATGCTCTTATGTCTGTTAACTTTATTCCTCTAAGAAAACATTCTATCTATACAGCTACAGCTCCATCAGGCATTCAGGGCAGGAATAAATCTAGATACACCAAGCTCTTTGTCCAACTACTTTATTTCTCTGGGATGAAATCCTGTCTCCATAGCTTCAGTTCCATCCTGACACTCATTTCCTGCTTGTCCCCTCATTTATTTACTGCCCTCTCATAGCCCTACTAACAACTAAGCTCTTATACTTCCAGTCTCATCTTCATCCTCTGTCTCTTCGCCCTCCATCTCTACTACCTCTCTGATCCTGGCTCTGATGAACTCTACAAGAGTTCTGCCTAACCATCTACCAAACCTCTGTGTTCTTCCCTTCTCCCTGGTCATGCCATTCTGTCTGCCTCTACAGAAAACGCCTGTCTCTTCTTCCCCTGGCCATGTGGTTCTCTGCCTCCTCAGGAATGTTGCTCCACCCTACCTTCCACCTTGATATGTAAAAGCCTCTTTTGTTCTCAGTCAGTGGTTCTCTGGAGAACCACTAGGCCTCAAGGCAAGGGGATGGTCTGAGCTTCAATTGCACAACAAACAAAGCTATGCATCTACTGCCTGCTTGGCTTTGCCTATGTGACCTTATCCAAGTACTGGCCCAAGCAGGAAGTTCGCACACACATTCTATGGGAATTGTGAGCACAAGAAATTCATAACAAGGCACAGCTGAATATTAATCTGTGTAACACCAAATAGTCCATGCTAGATGGCTTCCCAATTGACTGACCCTTGGCCTGGTCAAGGTAGAGCTTTAATATACAGCTGGACTCCTTATAACATACTCTTGTGGCTTGCCACAAGTGACTAAGACATATGGTTACATCTTTGTTAATTGATTTTTACTCTGTTTAGCTGCCAGTCACAGTCTCATGTCATGGAGGTAGAGGAAGGTTTAATCACCTTCCCCCATTTTTCACACATTTGTAGGTGTGGCTGTTTTTTTTTTTTTTCATTCAGCCACTACTCACCTCTTGTTGCCCTATGTTTTATAAAACTTGAACTTGTTGGGATTATAATATGCAGACAACACTTTAAAGCTATTTTATTTGAGGGAGCATCACTAGAAACATGAAGCTCAGTGTGGTGGTATACTTCTGTAATCCCAGCTCTGGAAGAGGTGGCTAAACCAGAAGGATTGTGAGTTCAAATCCAGCCTGGGCTACATAGTGAGGTCCTGTCCTGTTCCAATAAATTAATAAATAAAATAATATTAAAGATAATAAATGGCAGCAGGGCATGGTGGTGCATGCTTTTAATCCTAGCACTTGAGAGCAGAGGCAAGTGAATCTCAGTGAGTTCAAGGCCAGCCTGATTTACATGAGTTCCAGGACAGCCAGGGCTATATAGAGAGATCCTGTCTCAAAAAACCAAAAATGAAAACAATAAATAGACAATACAGACATCAAGGCAGATGAATGGCATTACTTCAGCCACAAGTTACCTACCAACCCATGAATTCTGCAGCGAATCCTATTTCCAAGTTGTACTGTCTCTAGGTCTGCAGCAGAAAAACTGTGTTTTTTGTGAACATGCTTTAGATTGTAGACAAAATGAATGTTATAAGCACACCAAGTTCCCTTGCACTCCTTATCCTTTCTGTAGCTTACAAATTTCATGAAGTCAGCTACTGTGCTCCTAGATTGAAAATTATGATAGGTAAATAAACCATCCAGTCCCTTTCATACATTGGGCATACATATTAATTTGGGGCTCTAAAAATAATTGAGCTGAGGCTGTAGTTCAGTGGTAGAGCATTTGTCTAGCATGCACAAGTCCCTGGGTTCACTCCCTGGCTCCATAAACACAAATAAACAAAGAAAGAAAGACAATCATTTTGCAGAACAGCCCCCTTTAAAAACCACTCTCAGCTGAACTAATCAGATGTTATGAGACATTTTTATGACTCCAGCAGAAGTTTAATGAATAATTTTAAATAGATTTGAATACTTAATATGCCTAATCTGTGTGAATTATAGTAACACTTTGCCTTTTGGGGCAAGTCACTGATTTTGACACTAACATGCAGAACAACACCTTAGGAACACATGCAAAGAGCCAGGAGAATTGTGCCTTTAAAAGCACAAATGAGCAGTGAAAACCCTTATTACCAGAGTCACCTCATGGGACAGCTGGCTGTTTACTTGCCATGGGAGCATTTTTCTGCTTAGAAACGGCATAATTGACTGTTTGGCTCTAGCTGGCAGATGCCACGTGACCTAGCAACAGCGGAGGAAGAAAGCCAGGAGAGATTTCTGCTAGAAATAAACTTATTTCAAATCTTTTTTTTCCCCTAAAACATCTTGATAAAGATGTCCCTTCCTCCTAGAAAACTAATAAATAAGCAACTATGACAAACCACGAATCCTTCTCTTGCCTTATGTGGACTGGATGATAATTTTATATAGAGTGGGTTTCTGTTTATCTGAGAGTGTGTAAACATGAAACAAAAAGCTAACTGTGAGACCAAAAGGAGCCATCTTAGAAATAAGACCAAAATGCTTTCACCCAAAAACTAAGGCCTAAGATTTCTCCTTTTGGGAATAGGTCATTAGTTACTGAAACCAGTTAGTTCAGATTCCAGAAACCAGGAAGTGTAAAAGTACAGAGTCACAAGATAGTCACGAGGTAATGCCTGCCGGACTGTGGAATGTCTTCTCCCTGGTTTCCAGGGTAACTGACCACAGAAATGCCCCCCACCTGAGGTCAGCCAATGAGAAATGGTGGCGGGCAACCACTCCCTTAGAAGTAATTTCTAGAAGTCCCTAGAAGCGAGCCAATCAGAATTGTACCCATACTAGCACCCCTAAATGATGTAACCTTGTGATTTTTCCCTTTAAAAGCTGAGCTTGCAGATAGGTGGGCACTTCCTCCAGCCTCCACTGCGTTGGATGTATTGGACAAAGTCCCTGCCTAGGCTTGTCAGAATTAAACCTTGCTTTTGCATTCCGGCATGCTCGTCTTTGGTGGTCTCTCTGGGGGTTGCAATCTGGGCACAATGCTAACAATGTACTTTAATGCAATTACTTTGCCTGAGTAGCAGGCATATGGTAATTATTTAACTTGACCTGTATTTAACTAAGCAGTTAACAATTTTTATTTTCCTTTCTTTTACATTTTTGTGTACTATGAGGTGTTATCTTTAATTTTTTCTCTCTCTCACAATGGTGAATGCTTTAAAAATTGCTCTCCTAGAAAGTGCCACCCATTCTCCTTACTGTCAAGATATTTCATATTTCTTTGTGTTGGTAATCCTTATCTCAGAGGAGTGCTCTTGCCCTCTGTTCAATTTCAGCTTGCAAAACATTCTTATCTCACATTATTTGAATTCTCTCTCTCATTTCTATGCCTAATCCCCTTGCCCCCAAACAACAGATTGCTGTCGGTAATGATAGTCACTATCCAGGGGCATGCCTACTATGGAAACACTGAAGAACTAAAAATGGCCACCTGTTGTTATAGGTTCATTTCTGTTATTGTGATAAAATACCCTGACAAAAAGAAGTTTAGTGGAGAAGGAGGTTTAATTCAGCTCTTAACTACAAATTATGATCCATCACAGGGAAGTCAGGAACTTAAAACAGCCAGTGAAGTCACATCTACAGACCCTGACTAGGGGATAACACTACCCACACTGGGGTGGGTTTTCCAACACCAATTAACCATCAAGACAAGCCCTCAGAGACATGACCACAGGCTAACCTGCTGTAGACAATTCCTCAATTAAGACTTTCTTCTTAGATGTGGTGACGGACACCTTTAATCCCAGCACATGGGAGGCTGAGGCAAGCTGAATATTTGTGAATCTGAGGCCAGTCTGAACTACATAGCAAGTTCCAGGACAGCCCGGGCTGAATAATAGGAAAGAAAAAAAAAAGGACTAGTTTCTCCAGTATTCAAAATTGGGTCTAGTTGACATCATTGTTTTAGGAAGACACTGGCAGTCCTGTGTGTACATTAATCATTGTGTTTATGAGTGGGAAGGAAAAAGATAGTAATTAGTATCAAGTGAAGAGAGACGTGAGGAAGTTGTGGCTAAAAATAGACTGAGAAGTAAAAGGTAAAGATATACAATCAGATTATGTAGACTGTCCGGTCTCTGAAGAGTCTGATACGGAGAACTGGAAACCTAGGCCAGTGTCTTTAAAAAAAAAAAAAAAAAAGGAAAATAAAAAAGCAAAGGGCAAGAAGGAAGGGCAAAAAGTGATATAGCAAGGCCTGCCACATTGACATTGGCTATTAAATAAAGAATAAATAAACGTGAAGGAGGGAGGGACCTGTTTATTGGATCCGGTCTCAGGTCTCTTGGTGTTCCTTGCCTGGCGTCTAGTTCTCTGGTGCCTGAGAATTCCTCTACAATGGACAATTGTCTTCTCCCCTGGATGTTCTTTTGGGACACTGGTCCAGCCCATGGGTGATGCTTCATCGGTGGAGTCATAGAGTCTGGTCAGGATTCTGGTTGTACATGCTCATTCTGCCCACCGGTGGGTCCGTCCCAGTTTCCAGCAAACTGCTTGGTGCCTGCGCAAATGTTCCTCTGTAGACTGGTTCCAACTAGATGTTCAGTTCCCTGAGTGCTGCATGGTCCTGATTCTAAGTTTCTTTCCTATTGCCCAGCGATATTCAGGCAGCCAGTCTCAGTGTGTGATCTGTCCGGGGACTCCTGCTCACAGTTTCCTGAGAGTGTGGGTCACAGAGGTTCTCAGCTGCTGAGCCTGATACAGTAATGGCGTCTGGCTTCCGCAGAGTGGAAGTACTAAACTCACAGCACCGCAGGGAGAGGATTTCCCTAGCATCTTTCTTCCTCTTCCGGTGCTGCTGCTGTCTTGGGTCCAGCACTTTTTTTTCAGGTCTTTAGAATGTCTGTTATTGAAAATAAAGTGCAGATTTTCCAAGCCTCTGTTTCTTGCAGTCTGTAGTAAGAGTTTCCCTCTTAGTGGGAACAGCATGCTACCTCAAATGAACCAGTCTCGTGTAGCCCAGCTCAGAACTTTTTTTTTCCTGTTTTGACAAATTCCTTATTTCTCTCTTTGTTTCTTGTTGTTTGTTTGTTTTGTTTTGTTTTGTTCTTGAGACAAGGTTTCTCTGTTTAGCCTTGGCTGTCCTGGAACGCTCTTTCTCTCTAGATCAGGCTGGCCTCGAACTCAGAGCTATCCCTGTCTCTGCCTCCCAAGTGCTGGGATTAAAGGCATGCTCCACCACCACCCAGCCCCACTTTTCTAATGAAAGTAGAGATATTTGGGCACCATTCTATTCTTCTGAAAACTGTTCTTCAGTTTTCCACAGATTAAATCCTAGCAGCTCTACAAACTATATCGGAGTGTCTTCTGCATTTACTAATCTCTCCCTACCACTTTTGCCACAGTTACAGGCAGCTAGGAAACCACTGTGATTAAGGAGTCACCACAGCCAGAAGCCACAACTGCTGCTGGTCTGGACTCATGGTTTCTGTGAGGATCTGCCCATTAAAGGATACTGGTGCCCTCAGAGCTGTGACCACAGCCTGGCATGACTGCCAATGTTATTGTGGGAAAAATCACATGTCTCCATAACCAGGCATGCCATCCAGGGCAACTGATGCCTGGCCTTGCTCCAATTCCGCCACATTTGATTGATGGAGTCGGAATCTTATCCAGGAGTTTGATCGCAAAGGAGTCGAGAAAATGCAGCTTTAGCGACACTGTTTTTGTGATTTAGGAAGAGATAACAGAGAGGAGATAATGTGGACACCATGTGCCTGTTTGCCTCACCTTCCCTCAGTGTATGCAATTAGAATGCCATTAGTTATGGTTTCAAAAGTGTCTAAATAATACTATATCTTGCTTATTGGTTTATCATATATATGTGTATGCCCATATATCTGCAGTTGTGTATCCGTAAGGTTAATAGTGATTTCCAGCAGGGGCTCTGGAGTCAGGTTGTGGTCAGAATCTCTGTTCATAGGATGAACACCTCTCAACATCTCTCTCAAAGACTAACCCCCACTCCGTCCCCGTTCCCAAAGTAGGTGTAACCACAGCACCTACCTCAGAACACGGTTGTGAAACCCGAATAAGATGATACATGAAATAGACTTGGCTCATGGTAGCTACTTAGTGAGTCATAGCTCCTTTTGTTTTGTGGCAGCTGAAGAAGATCCAGGTGGTTAACTCTAGTACGTTATACCATCTTGGTAAGTCACTCCCTTTTACTGGTCTTGATTTCTTGTTTTTGTTTTTCTTTGCCAGGTGAGTTTCTAATCTGTAAGATGGGCTCCTAAGCTTATAATATCCCAAGTGTTTTCATGGAGAAAGTGAAACACTAGGAGTTATTTAGTTAGAGGGGTGTGTGTGTGTGTGTGTGTGTGTGTGTGTGTGTGTGTGTGTGTACGTGTGTGCAGTGCATGGAAGTTTGCATCCATGTATGTGTTCATGCAGGACAAAGGTTAATTTGTCAGAAGCTATCCACTTTTTCAAAGTTTTTAAATGTTTATTTTACTTTAGTTTGTGGGTATGTGTGCGCATGCCACATACACATGGGTACCCAGGAAAGGTCAGAAGAAGGCATCCATCCATCCTCCAGCTTTAGCTGGACTCATAGGCAGTTGTGAGGCAGCCCATTTGGGTGTTGGGAACTGAACCAAAGCAAGAGCAAGCGTTCTAAACACCTGAGCCGTGTCTCCACCCCTTTACCCATCACGTTTGTGACAGGGTCTCCCGCTGGCCTAGGGCTCACCAAGTGGGTTAGACTGGCTGGTCACCGAGCTCCAGGGATCTGCCTGTCTCTGATTTCCCCAGCGTTGCCATTACAAGTACTAATTCTATGCTTAAACTCAGGTTTGGGGGATTAGACGCAGGGCCTCATGATTGCTAGGCAAACACTTTACGGACTGAGCTATCTCATGGCTCATTACTTAACATTTTGTGAGAAGCATAAGTAATGGCCTCCAGGCATTTAGAGGTGAGACTAAGCATGCCTTCCCTACACCCAGCTATTCATTTCTCCTTATAACACTTGCTACTTTTGACGTCACAAAGATAACAACTTTTATGGTTTGGCATGGATTCTTATGCAATAGAAAGTGGCATTACTTTCCATTGTCTGAGGTCGAGAAGAAGGAAAGTATCCATGTTTATATGATATCAGGATGATGAACTTTCACAGGACTTAGGGGAAGGTGCACTTTGTAAATAAATGAACCGTGGAATCACAGCCTCAGCCACATGTCACTTCGGCTTCAAGGAAAAACTGCTCAAAGGCATATACATCAGGACAGTAACAAATATTGGTGATGGATAAAAGATGAATGGGTGATTGTTGAGTGATAGCTTAAATTGAAATTACTACACTCAATTGAATGCTTTTTATTTTTTAAATTTATTTTATTGAAAATAGATTTTTTCCCCTACAATGTATTCTGATTACACTTTCCCCTCCCCAACTCTTCCCAAATCCTCCCCACCACCCGACTCATCCCAAGTGACGCCCTTTCTCTTTGTTCCACTCATTAGAAAACCAACAGGCATCTAAAAATAGTAGGATAAAATAATAACAAGCAAGAATAGGACAAAACAAACAAAGAGAAAAAAAGAAAGTCTAAGAAACACATACAGATACAGACAGACAGACAGACAGACACACACACACACACACACACACACACACACACACACACACACAGAAAGAGAAAACTAGTCTCAGGTTCTTGGCCACTGAGCAGTGTCAGGCATGGGTTCCACGTGACAGAGAGGGTGGAGTGGGCCTTAATTCCGTTCACATAGTGGCTGGTCAGTCCCACAACTTTAATGGCACTACTACACCATTTGTATCTTACATGCCTGTCACCATGGTAGATCGAAGGGCAACTGGACCACTTTTAACTGTTAGAGATGATACTGTTTGAAAACCAGAACTGTAAACAACTTCCATAGAAGAAGGGACCTCATGAACCTGAAATTATGCCTGTGACTCTTAAGCTGTCTCCTGGTGTCTGCTTCTATGATAATGATTTGTGTGTTGGTGTATGCTCTGCTTTTCAGTTGAAATTACATAAAGGGGAACAAGTAAGGAGCTCTATGGAGATGACCTCCTATAATGGGATAAATTACTTCATGTTTCAAAAGTAAAGAAAAAATAAAGGCAAAGGAAGCCTCTTAGAGATAACAAGTTTCCATCAATTACTCTCCCAGCCCTTTAAAAATTACAGTTGTTTAGTGTGTGTGTGTGTGTGTGTGTGTGTGTGTGTGTGTGTGTGTGTGTGTGTGTGTACATGCAGGGCATGGCATACTTGTGCAGGTCAGAAGACAACTTTTGGGAGTCAGTTCTCCCCTATCATTGGGTCCCAGGGACTGAACTCAGGTCATCAGTCCCAGTGGCACCTTTACCTGCTGAGCCATCTCTTGGGCCCTGTTGCCCCCATTTTGATCTTCATCCTGCATGTTTAGAAAATTAGAGAGTCTTATTAGCTACAACCAGCTGATATAAGGATATAGAGAAAGGGGGGATTAACTCAGACACAGAAAAAAACAATTTCCAAACCTGAGTAGATACAGCTACCGAAAGTAGCAAGGATGCTTTTTACAAATCAGCAATGGACTTGTGCAGTGGCTGCTGCATGATGGGATGTGTTTCCAGCATAAAGTGAATTCTGGGTCCTTTCATGCTGTTTGGAAAGCCCACACACTACTACTTTGTTAAGCACAGAGAAGATGCATTCCTTTTGCCCGGCCAATGCTTCTTTGTTGACACCTGTCTGGTCTTATTTTAGGCAACGCTTGGGTCTGGTGCCAGCTGCCAAGGGTAGAGGGCCTGCCCCTTACAGAACACATACAATGGAACAATCACTGTATTGTTGCTGGGGGTGGTGACACACACACCTGTAGAACCAGCACTCTGGGAGGTGGAGGCAGGAGGCTCAGGAGTTCCAAGACAGCTTCCGCTTATATAATGAATTCAAGGGATATGTGAGACACTATCTCAGAAAAACAAAACAACACATCAGAAGTCAATGTTTTAAATCATTCTCTCCTTGGTACTCATTGCCAAACCTAAGTGTAGCCCCATGCCTTTCTCTTTGAGACCCATGTGTCAGCCCACGAAGTGTGTGGATAGAGATGTAAGTGAGGGGTAAATGTGATTGTCATGCTGCATATCTTTTCGTTCTCTGCTGAGTGACCAGCATGCAAGAGACCGCAGTGGGCTGGTGCATCAGCACGGGAAGTCATTTTAGTGAAAAAGAATGTGTGGGATAAATTAACTAATTCCTGTTTTTAGGAAAACTAATCTAGCTGTACTGTGGAGTAACAGAACTAAAAACATCAAAGAAATTTCTCTCATGCAGAGGGCTTTTTTGGGGTGTGTTTCTTGGGTTTTTTTTTTTTTTAGAGTGCTCAGTCATGTCTGTCACTTGGCATACCAGAGAAACATTTAGAGACCATGGACTTGTTTACCAGTCTCATTTGAAATCCAAAGGAAAAAAAAAAGCAGAGAAAACTTGATTTATATCTGGTGTGGATTCATGCACCTTCTTCTTCAGTTTAATTCTGGATGCTTCTTAACCAATTAGAAAATTCAGAAAAGTCCTGTTTTAGTGGCCCAAGGAGGAGCCTAGGATGACCTATGACCCTACCCTAGCCTCTTCTGTATAACCAACTAACTCGTGACCCAAGCAACAACATGGAAATGTATTTTTTTTTTTTTTTTTTTTTTTTTTTGGTTTTTCGAGACAGGGTTTCTCTGTGTAGCTTTGCGCCTTTCCTGGATCTCACGCTGTAGACCAGGCTGGCCTCGAACTCACAGAGATCCGCCTGCCTCTGCCTCCCGAGTGCTGGGATTAAAGGCGTGCGCCACCACCGCCCGGCTGGAAATGTATTTTTAATGTTAGTTAATTATTTTTATATGTGTGTATGGTGTGTGTGTGTGTGTGTGATATGGTGTGTGTGTGTGTGTGTGTGTGTGTGTGTGTGTGTGTGTGTGTGCATATGCATGTCATGGCAAATGTGTAGGGCTTAAGAACAACCCTATAGGGCTGGAGAGATGGCTCAGAGGTAAAGAGCACTGACTGCTCTTCCAGAGGTCCTGAGTTCAATTCCCAGCAACTATATGGTGGCTCACAACCATCTGTAATGAGATCTGGTGCCCTCTTCTGGCCTGCAGTCATACATGCTGTATAAGTAATAAATAAATAAATCTTAAAAAAAAAAAAAAAAAAGAACAACCCTATAGAGTCAGTTCCTTACCTTCATGTGGGTCCCAGGGATCGAACTCATCTTGTCAGGCTTGTACAGCAAGTGTTTTACCTCTGAGCCAGCTCACCAGCCCGGATAAATGTATTTTAAAAGAGAAAAAAAAAGGGACTATGAATAGCCATCATACTTGCCTCTCGGGTTATTAGGAAGATCAAACAAGGTAAGAGCTGTGAAGCGAATCTTGACGTGATGGATAGGAGGGTAGAGACCCAGCCTGGAATCCGACAGTCCACAGCGCTTGGATGACCGCGAGGCTGGCACAGTGACGAACAAATCTAATTTCAAGCTTGTGGACTTTCCTGCTTTAGCGACACGGCCTGTGGTTAGAGCTTTATCAAATCAACTGCTAAGCTTTGCCTTCCTCCCTGGCTGCTGGCTCCCTCCTAACTCTGGCTGTGGGATGCTGGAAACACATTCTCCTGGTTGCCAGGGGGATGGGCAAGATTAGGAAGGAATCTTCTGAAATTGAAGGGGTTACACTTTCCAACTTTCACAACTGAATTTAGGTTCCAGTTCTCTGAGAAGGGCAAGCAGGTGTCTTTTTCACCAAGGGCCATTTATCTACAAGGCCCTTACCTTCAGGGTCGAGGGAGAGAATGAACACAGAGGGTCTGAGTCAGCCGCACAGTGTCTCAAGGACAAACCCAGAAGCCCCCTCTGAGTCACGTCCAAGCTTGTGCAGATGTGTCCCAAAACGGTAAGACTAAGCCTCAGCCAATTAGAAATATACAACGTAACTGTTGCATGCTTAACCAATTATGTAGATGACCCTGAAACTCCCCTTAGCTGGGCTTAAAAGGAGCCTGATGACCCTCTTGGGGTCATCGCCATTTTGCACAGGTAAACAACCCCACATCCATGATGGTGTAATAAACGATCTTTGTTCTTGCATACTACATACTTGAGTGCGGCGTCTTCCTTCAGCATCTCCTCAGACCCTACACCATTGGGTAACTTGGGCTTGCCAGTGTGAGAGACCCGAATGGGACATTAGTGCTGTGCTAGCCATTTGTGGCCTAAGGCTCTCAGGAATGTCATTGAGATGACACCGGGAATTGTGGGTCTGTGACTTCTCCCAGTTAATGGATGACGGTACTGGAGCTTAGAAAAGTTAATGCTTTCTTCTGTGTGGTCTATCCGAGTAGTTATCTCTCCTCACCCCCATATATGACTTATTTTTACTGTCACTGTGCTGGCTAGTTTCTGTTGACCTGAAACAATCATAGACTTGTATATGAAGAGGAAATACCAGTTAAAGAATTGCTTCTATCATATTGTCCTGTGGGCATGTCTATGAGGCATTTTCTTGATTATTGACTGATATGGGTGTTGTGCCTGCATCGCAAGACCGCTGAGCAAGACCACCACAGAGCCAATATCCAATGCAAAACACACAGGAGTTTATTGATAACAAGCAAGCCCGGGCATGTCCAACACTTGACACAGCGGGTGGAGGAGGATAGCCCTGAGCTCTCAGGGTGAGGGTTTTTTAAAGGGAAAAACTGCAAGCTGGGTGGTACGAGCCTTTGCATCATATGATTGGGTGAGGGTAAGAAACCTTTGAATTTACTGGTTGGGGGTTACAGTTATCATTTTTGGGCAGGCCTGGACAAGTCCCAGGCTTTGTCCTTGAGCTGCCATGGAGGCTGGCTGGCCTCACACATTCACATTGACTCATGCACATAGCTCTAAGTTGGTGAGGGGTCCCTGACAGTAAACAACTGGCTGAACCTTGAGCAGTCAGAGTACATGCAGAAAGGGAGCTACTGCAAGGACTGTGTCTTTTGTTCATGGCCCTCCCAGAAACGGCTTGCTCAAGTCTCAGGAAACTGAAATTGAGGCCTGGTCTCTGAGAGAAGACTGAGCAGCCTGTTATGGCATCTGCTTGGTCCTTTCAATGGGAGGGCCCAGCTCATTGTGGGTGATGCTACCTGGGCTCAGATGATCCCAGGTTGTATCTGAAAGCAAGCTGAGCAAGGCATGAGGAGCAAATGAGGAAACAGCTTTCCTCCGTGGTGCCTGCCTCTGTTTCTGCTCCCGTTGCTGCCCTGACTTCCCTCGATGGACTGTGTTCAGGATGTAGCAAATAATCGTTTTCTCACCAAGTTGTTTTGGTCATGGTTACACGGAAGTAGAAAGCAAACTAGGCTAGTCACCTACCTGAAGATGTCTCTGGTGTAGAGACCTCACACTGAGGTCCTACACTGTAGAGAGTGGTCCCGAGTGGTTCTGGGGGCTACACGAGGCTCCTTCGCTAGCCTCCGGAGTCTGTACTACTGATGAAGGCATCCATCAGGGAAGGGGCTATTTCTTTTACCTCTGTGTGGTCAGACATTGGAATATCATTGTTAAAGTCTTTATATAGAGTTCCTGTCCTGCCTTCTCATTGGTTGTAAACCCAACCACATGACCGCCTCCTCACAGCCTGTCTGTATAGGCCTCCAGGTTTTCCATGATTGGTATTAAGATTAAAGGCATGTGTATCCAATAATGGCTGTATCCCTGAACACACAGAGACTTACCCAGCTCTGCCTACTAAGTGCTGGAATTACAAGCGTACGCTACCACTGCCCTGCTTTCCTATGGCTTGCTAATAGCTCTGACCCCCGGGCAACTTTATGTATTAACATACAAATAACATTTTAATACAAATAAAATATCACCATATATCATAGAATTTTTGAATAGCAGAATGAGCAAATAAATGAGTGAAAAGGGCAATAATGCTTAAAAATAGCAAGTCCTGAGATGCCAGTGATTGACCTCGTCTTATAATTCCCTACAGCTTCTTATAGAGGTATCAAGAGTCTTGGTCTCCTCCCAGCTAGGCAAGGGCCAAATATCACAGAGGCAAGGGAGATTTGAAAGAACTTCTCCGGATCCTGCTGGCTCCTGCCCAGTCAACCCCATTGAAGTCATAATCGAGCCTCAGTCTGCGAAGCGCTAAGGTGGACCAGGGTCTTGTGAAGACAATGCAGTCTGAGTCGGAACCAATGAGCTGAAGCCCGCTCATCTCGTGGTGATTGCTTTCAGCCCTCCCATAGCTAATTTTATACTAATGAATCCTGAGTGCCCTTTACAAAGTCAGCGAATGCCCTGCAAGTTGTTCAACCTTAGAGGAGATTGTAATGGGCCCTGAAGCCTTCCCTTCTGGGGTGGCCTCCCCTTGAAAGGCTCATAAGCACTCAAAGCCAAGCTCGGGCTTGGCTTTCAAGGTCAATTGGGACAGTTAGTTTGTCACTATCACAGACCAGGAGAGAACAACATTTAAGTGGCCTCTGAGACCTTGGCTGATGTCAGTGGCCCAGGAAAGCATGTGCTAGGCCAGTGGTTCTCAACCTTCCTCAGGCTGTGACCCTTTAATACAGTTCCTCGTGTTGTGGTGACCCCAACCATACAATTATTTCATTGCTACTTCATAACTGTAATTTTGCTGCTGTTATGAATGGTATTGTAGATATTTTTGGAGACAGGTTTGCCAAAGGAGTCATAACCCATAGACTGAGAACTGGCATGCTGGGGTGAGTCACTATAATACTTTCAAGTTGTGGACTTCCTTTCAGTCCAAACTTGGGATGTACCAGAGGGTAATTTACCGCTTCTGTCATGGTTTTATCTGTGCTGGGGGAGAGGTTGGTGACCCACAGCTCAATGGCTGGGCGGCAGGTTCACCTCTTGCAGCTGGAAGATTATGAAGAGCCAATTCAAAATATCCTCAGCAAGGTTACCCAGACTGCCTCTTAGGTGTGGTTGGGACACAGTTTGTTGAGGTTCAAACTTCCCCTATGACCAGCATCCACTCTATCACAGGGCTGGGCCAGAGTGCTGGTTCATTTCTTTGGCAAGTTCTTACTAGGCACTGATGCATGCCAGGCTCCATGTTCCTGTAGCTGACCTAAGTGAATAGATGCACTCCACAGTTCCAAATATCTGTGATTACTGCTTGTCTTAGAGGCACTACTGCTGTGATGAAACTCTGTGACCAAAAGCAAATTGGGGAGGAACGGGTTTGTTTGGCTTATGCTTCCGCATCACTGTTTATCATGGAAGGAAGTCAGGGCAGGAGCTGGTGCAGAGGCCATGGAGAGGTGCTGCTTACTGGCTTGCCCAACCTGCCTTTTTCTTTTCTTTTCTTTTCTTTTTTTTTTTTTTTAATAGAATCCAAAACCAGGTTTAAAGAAACCAGCCCAAGAGCAGCCCTGCCTAGAGTGGGCTAGGCTCTGCCACACCAATCAGTAATTAAGAAAATGCCCTACAGGCTTGCACTTTCTCAGTTGAGATTCCTGTCTCTCCAATTACTCTAGCCTGTGTCAAGTTGATGTTAGACTAGCCAGCTCATTGCTATAAAGGGCAAGGGTAGTGCCAAGGGTGGAGGCAGCTTAAGATATCACAGCCCCGAAGACTGCGCTGATTCTGAGTCCAAGGTTTAATCTCTGCATCACCGCAAAGATGGTGCCACGTCTATGATCTGTTGCTATTCCCACTCGGACCACAGGAGACAACGGACCCTAACATCCGGGTGTGTGTCTCATCTGTGAAATGGATGAAGAATCATGCAAAGCCATCTGGCACAAGTATTGGCAAATGAGGTGGTTTGGCCAGGAGAATGAGTGAATGAGTCATTCCGCAAATCCAATGTGTGTAATTAGATCTATGCCCCACCTAGACAGCCCAGGGAAATCCCTCATTTGTATAATATAAATAATTCCAATAGCAGCATGAGTTTAGGCCAGTGACCTGTCTTTTAAGTAGGTGTTCCATTTTCTGAAGTGTGTGATGCTTCCTTCCCCTGGGAAACCCACCTGAAGTGGGTAGCAGAGTGTTAGATCAGGGTGGGATGACAGAATCAGCCTTTCCTTTATTCCTTTGTTTTGACAGGAAAGAGCCATTGTTCGGTGCTATTTGCTGCAATGTGAACACATCTCCATATAGACTTTATCCCCAGTGCAACAGTGTTGGGGAGAGGGGTGGTCAAGAGGAGTTCACAACATTAGCAGGGAGCCCTCATGAATGGGTTCCTGCTGATTAGAAAAGGCTTGAGGCTGTGAGTTCAAGCTCTCCCTAGTCTTCAGGTTCGCTTGTTCTCCTGTCCTCTACCCCGTGGACCTTTTTGAACTTGGATTTCTTATCCTATAGAACTATAGGAAACAAATCTCTGTTCTTTATAAATTACTCATTTTCTAGGGCTGGTGAGATGATGGTTCAGTGGGTACAGGTGTGTGTCACCAAGACTGATGACTCAGTGTGATCCCCAGGTAGGAGGAGAGAATCTTCTACTCTGGCAAGTTGTCCTTCAACCTCCACACTCAGGCTGTGGTATAAGCATGCCCGCTCCCCACAGACACACATCATCCCACAATAAGTAAGTAAATAAATAAAGCGGGTTGTCATGGTGCATACCTTTCATTCCAGGTAGGGTTACAAAGGCAGGCAGAGTTCAAGGCCAGCCTGGTCTGTACATAGTGAGTTAGTTCCAGGCTAGCCAGGGCTATAGAGTGAGATATTGTCTCAAAGGAATAACGGGTTTACTCATTTTCAAGTGTTCTCTTATGGAGGTGCAAAGTGAACTAAGTTACCACCGTGAGAGAGTGCCATTCCTTTGGTGAGCATCTCTTATTTTACCTCCCTCCTTTCTAATTGGGATGGATCTATCAGCAACAGTGTTAACTGCTTGTAGGCTAAATTAGGGATCTCAGTTCAAATCAACAAACCTTCACTGAGTGGCATGGCTAGTCTTGTCAACTTGACTTTATCAGGAATTCACTAAAACCCAAGCGGCTGGGTACACATGAGGGGGAATTTTCTTAATTAAGTCATTTGAAGTGGGAAGATCCGTCTTCAATCTGGATCTTTTCAGGTGGGAAGACCCACCTCTAATCTGGCCACACCTTCTGGTTGCAGCCTACATGAAGGACATGGAAGAAGGATGCTTTCACTCTGCCTGCTTGCCTGCACTCCAGCTGGCAAGTCCATCCTGTCAATGGAATAAGAGCCTACTTCTTTGGGATTCTGGCATCTACTGAAGACCAGCTGAGACATCCAGCCTTGGGGACTGAACAACGACTGGATTCTTGGACTTTCCATTGATAGACAGCCATTGTTGGACTAGCTGGACCATAGTCTGTAAGCCACTGTAATCAAATCTCCTTTCTCTGTCTCCCTCTATTTTATATTCATCTATCAGTCTGTTCTTATAGAGAATGCTGAGCCTTGGTAACACTGAAGATACAGCATGGGCGATGCTTCAGAAAGTGCAGGATGTGTGAGGCCTAGACCTTCTTCCAGGAGCTTATTTACAGTAAATAAGAACATTAGTAACAGAAACCACTTGAGTGCTGGGGAACACTTGTACCTGCATAAATCACCCCGATGAGATGTGGAGGAAAGTAGGAGGGAGTCAGTGGGAAGGCCAGTGTGTGGGGGTGGGGGCAGGGATGCCATGGCAGTGGGGGGGGGGCACTCCTGGGAGCATAGTCTGCTTGGTGGAAGGGTCAGTATCCACATAGTGTAGGAAGGTGAAGCCATAAAGGGAGGTTGGCTCTGAGCCCTGCACAGCACAGAACACCAGATTTAAATGTTTCCAGAATGACAGGGGAGAAGGTAGCAAGGTGGAGCCTTAATCTTATGCTCCATCTGACCTCGAAGACCCAATTTATCTCATTGGAGGTCTGTGGAAATAGTTCAATGAAATACTCCATAATCGGGAGGCACGTGGCAGACTTTTAGGAAAGCTTCACTGTCAGTTCAATTTGTAATTCACAATTTCCCTGAATTTCTAATGCAAAAGGCCCACAGTCAGTTGGTTTGTGCAAGAGACGCTTGTGGGGGAGGATTTGCTTACCAGGCAGCAGGAGTCTTCCATGGGTAGGAAAGTTGGCACTCAGCCATTGCAGAACTGACTCGTGATTAATCAGAGCGCTTAAGTTTCGTTTCAGGTTTGGTTTTTGTTTTTGTTTTTGTTTTAAGTGCATGCATGCTTGTGAGCCTGTATGCCTGTAAGTTGGGGGAGGAGAAAGCCTGAAATCCTGCTGTTCTCCATAGGAATCAGTTCAGAGCAGGAAGAGTGGAGCCTCAGATTCCAGGGTCCTAAGTGTTCGGCACTCCAGGTGCATGACTTTGTGGGCCTCGTGGGTTATACTCCCAGGAAGAACTAGCTAGGCTCAAACCCCCCCCCCCCCCCCCCCCCCCCCCCCCCCCGCATTTGTAGGATCCTTTCTGATGGTTAGCAGCTCCTAGCTTCTGAAAATGTCTTGCCGATAAACTTTAGAATGGAACCTGTTTATGATTGCAATAATAATGATGATAACAATGATTTCATGGCACAGCCATATCTGAATGGAATGGCAGAAGTCATAAAGCCAGCACAAGTTCAATATAAATAAAAATCTTGAGTTTTTGGTACTTACAAACATAAAATTAAGAAGTGGATATGTTGGACAATGCAGAGCTATCAGCCTGGTTGGGTTAATAGAAAGGATAAAAATCCAGCTCTCCCCATCTCCAAACAAACAAACAAACAAACAAAAAACCCTGAAAAACCAAAATTCTTCTTTCTTGGAAACAAACTAGAGTAAAAGCTGTCCCTGTTTGGCTTGACCCTATCTAACAAATGTTTTGTGTCTTGCTTTTGGGAAATGAAACTTTTATTAGGTGAGCACAACTTGTCCTGGTGTTGTGCTTTTCATGTGTTTTATCTTCCTTACAGTTTAGTGAATCTTTTTTTTTTTTTTTTTTTTGGAAACAGGGTTTCACTATGTAGCCCTGGCTGTTCTGGAACTCACTATGTAGACCAAGCTGGCCTCAAACTCACAGTAATCCTCTTGCCTTCTGCCTTGCAGAGAGTCCGTTATAAGTCAAGAACTCTCACAGTTGATGCTGAGTCATGCCATGTTTGCCCAGAGTTGGGTGAGTCATGCTCTCTCTGGGCTCCTGACACTCAGGTAGGTGATCAACCTATGAAAGGCCTGAAGTTGTAAGCACTCACTCCAAACCCCAATGACATCCCTCCCAGATACTGAAACTAAGGAAGGTCTTGAGTAGCCATTTGGCAAGTTAAGAAATGATAGCTTTGGAGGATGCGACTGGATCCAGATGTGGTGGGGCATGCCTGTAATCCCAGCTCTGGTGAAGCAGAGGCGTGAAGATTAAGAGTTATTTGGGTTGCATAGCAATTGGAGGCTAGCCTGAGACCCTGTCTCAACAAACTCAAAAGTAAAATAAAAGCAAAATGCAATAAACCAAAGAGCAATTCATTACTGAATAATCTCTTTTACATTGGGTAGCATATGTGTAAAGTGTTTGTCTCCTAGGCTTATAAGAGGTACTAGGGAAATGTTAATTTCCTTTCTTATAAAAACTCTTTCTGTGGCTTTTACATCATTTTCATCTGAATTGGCTTAAATAAGTTCCACAATGATTCTAAGATGTGTTACATGTAATCTGCTTTATAAAGAGACTCGGGATAGCGATGGGAATCTGGAATTTGGATAGAGTGTTCCTAGGCTGTGCTGTCTGGAAGAGGAGGGGCAGGGGCCCTCAGACCCAAGTCTTCTGACTCCAGTCTTGTATCTCTTTTTCCTCACTTGTGGCTCACATGCCATGTACTCAAAGCTGGACTGGCCCCTGGGACCCATGTTCTTGCCATGGTTCCTTGTCTGGACAGGCTTCTCTTTGCCATCATGTCTGAGATGGCATCATTTTTTTTTTTCTGGCTCTAATTAATGATCCATTCATACCCCAAGTCCAGAGGATGAATAGCTATATTCAAGTTTCTAATTTACGTTAACTTACTTTGGAGGTGACCCAATTCTGTGTGTCTATTTCAGCCTATCCACACATTTTATGGCGACCTGATGAAAATGATGTGGAAAGTAGAGCCGTATGTCACAAGCCCCCTTGGAGGTCATTCGAGGTGTCTGGAGCTCCCTGACTTCATTTGGCCTAGGGAACAAGGAGCCTCCTGGACAACATCAATGCTGCCACACTGTGTCTCCTTTTACTGTTTAGTTAGGCAGCCTGGTGAACAACATCAATGCTGCCACACTGTGTCTCCTTTTAACATTTAGTTAGGCTTTAACAAAATAAGGCAAAGTTTACTTATTGTTTAGGTTGCCAAGAGACATAGTTCCTTTAACTGAGTATCTCAGAGCAAGGAGGGTAAAAGCTTTTGGTTGTTGCACCTTTACAGTCTGATTTATGGCAGGCATTTCCATGGGGCATGTGATTGGGCGTGTGGCTATATTACTATATGTATTTTAAGCTTTGAGGGTCAACATGTTTAGAGGAAAGGCACAAGGAGAGTTGGTTTGAATGTATAATGTCCCCCCTAGGCTCATGTTTTGGAACACTTGGTGCCCTATTAGTGTAGCTGGAAGATTTCTCTGGTCCCAGCTGGTCCTGCCCGGCCCCATGGTCCCTCAGCCACTTATAAAATAATCATTCAGAGGCTTAATATTAATTACCAATTGTACAGCCTTGTGACAGGCTTCTTGCTAGCCAGCTCTTATAACTTAACCCATTTCTATTAATCTATGTATTGTCACGTGGCTGTGGCATTACCAGTCTGCTGGCATGTTGCTCCCTGGGAGGCAGGCTGGTGTCTCTCCTGACTCTGCCCTTCTTTTCTCCATATCTCTGCTTGGATTTCCTACCTGCCTTTAAGTTGCCTTGCCATAGGCCCAAACAGCTTTATTTATTAGCTGATAGGAGCAACAAATATTCACAGCATACAGCAGGACATCCCACAGCATATTGGTGGTGCTATTTGGGGAAGTTTGGGAACCTTTAGGAGGTAGAGCCTTGCTGGAGAAAGTGGGTAATTTAGGCGGGCCTTGAAGTTTCATAGCTCAGCTTCACTTCCTGTTGCCCCACTTCCACAACCAGATCCATAGCCACCACATGGGGACTACCCCAGCTTCTTCAACCAAACCCCCTTCATGGGTCCATAATCTGACTGCTGTTGTCCACTATAATTTCCAAATCCTTATAGTTCCCACCACCATCACAGTTACCTCTACCAAAATTTCCTCCTCCATTTTAACCACCACCTCCTTCACTACTAAATCCACCACCTTGATTTCCATATCCTGGTCGACCACCACTGTGGTGGTTTGAATAAAAATGCCCCCCATAGGCCCATAGGGGGTGCCACTATTAGGAGGTGTGGCCTTGTTGTAGTAGGTGTGGCCTTGTTAGAGGAAGTGTGTCACTGTGGGGTCAGGCTTTGAGGTCTCAGATGCTCAAGTTAGTCCTTGCATGGCATTCACTTCTGCTGCCTGCAGATCAGGATTTAGAACTCTCAGCTCCTTCTCCAGCACCATGTCTGCCTGCATGCTGCCATGCTTCTTGCCATGATGATAATGGACTAAACCTCTGAAACTGTAAGCTGCCACCTCAATTAAATGTTTTTCTTTATAAGAGTTGCTGTGGTCATGGTGTCCCTTCACAGTACTAGAAATACTAACTAGATAACCACCATAACCTCCTCTATAACTATAACCAGGACTAATATCATAGTTGCCATCACCTCCAAATCCATTATATCCACCATTATTGCCCCCATAACTACGTCTTCTGCTTCTACCTTTATCACCAAGTTTCCACCATGACCAAAATTACCTCCACCACCTCCAAAGTTTCCTTTACAACCCATAAAGTTGCCAGACCCACCTCCATGATCTCTCTCTGTTTATAAAGGGCCTTTCCCACTTCACAATTATGCTCATTAACAGTGTGATATTTCTGAACAACAATCTTATCCACTGTGTTATGATCATCAAAGTTTCCAAAAGCAAATCCTCTCTTTTTTCCACTCTGCCTGTCTTAATTTTGTTAAATTTTCAAAGTATTCTCTAATTATGATTATGTTCTTCTGTATCTTCTTTAATACCACAAATGACCATTTTCTTAACTGCTAATGGGCAGCAGGCTTTACAGACTCCTCTCTAGAAATGACTTTCCTTGCTTCCATCACACACCCATCAACCTTCTGTGGTCCAGCACATATTGCTGAATCTACCTTTCAACACAAGAGGAAACCACAAACTGAACCCCTGGAACATTTTGTTTGGGGGTCTCTCATTACTATATAGACTGTAAGTGTGCCCAGTTTCTCAGAATGTTCTCTTAAACTATCGCCTGTCGTTTCGAAGCTCAGACCACCAACAAACAACTTCCCCAAGTGCTCTGGTTCCTTTGAATCATGACCCTCCATTTTGAGACCAGACTTATTTGTCTTCCAACTCCAGTTCAATATGCATCTGTACTTTTGTTCTTAATTATGACCATGATCATATGTACAGAGATTAAAACCTTGGAAAAGGAAGTTTATAGTGCAGAAGCTACCATTTATGCCAAGGCTGTTGGATCCCAAGGCCTGCTTGGTCTTGATTACAAAGAAGCCATTTTGGCTCCTTTTTTGGTTGTTTGTTTTGAGGCAGTGTCTCTCTATGTAGTCCAGGTTACCCTTAACCTCAAGGCTATCCTCTTGCCTCAAACTCTCAGGTGCTAGGGTTATAGGCATGTGCCATCACCTCCAGCACATTCTCCCCTCTGGAAAACAATTTATTTTTCTGCTTAGTAGTATCTAATTATCTTTAAAGTGACATGTAGGTGTTTGTTCATGAGTGATCAAACTGGTTGTCTGGGAACAGTCTCCTCTCCCCTTTCAACTAGGCAGAGATGAATGTCGAATCCACATTTCAGTGGTGAAGTTTCTATCATTCTTGGCAGCCTTCCATGGAAAGTAGTTTCCTTGGTAGCAGACAGCTGGGGTATGGGGGTGGGTGGTTCTACTGCAGACCCCTCTGCTGGCAGACTCGTGGATTTGTGTCATGGTTCCTTAAAGGTGTTCCTGACTGCTTGGCACTGGTTATGACAAATTAGTGATGGAAAAAAAAAAAAAACACTTCCTTGAGTTAGAAGTAATGAATAGTCAAACAAACAGACAAGCAAGAACACAGAGTCAGTGTCTGTGGGGAATGTGTAGATTCTGGCCCATTTATTTCCCTGGCTTTGAGCATACTTGTCTAATTATCCCAAACTTGAAATTCTACTAGTTTAACCAGCTTCCTAGACAAGGAGTTGTAACTGTTCTTGGTCACCACCATGGAAAAGTTGGGTAACCATTTCTAGACTATAGTCCAAATCTCATAGCTGACAACCTTGAGATCAGATTTCATTATTCTCCTTAAATAGAAAGAGACCAAGGGTCAACTACTTAACTGAGTCACATTGTGCTGCCAGGGAAGAGGGCTTACAGTATAGGGAGGGACTCACAACCTCCCTGGAAGAGCTGAGGTTGAGAGACAGTTGCACAGAGTTCAGAGTAAGTGGAAGGCCAAGTCCTCCATGAATTGTGACTATTAGAACTTCTGGGGTCTCCATAAAATATTGTCTGTTTGTTTAACTTGTGCCTGTTTATTTTGCAAAATACTTATAAAGGAGAAGTTCTAGGGTTGAGGATGTGTAGCTCAGTGGCAGAGTGCTTGCCTCCATGTGCAAGGCCCTAGGCTCCATTCAATGCATACCCCCCCACAAAGGACAAAGAAAAAAGTGTTGTATACTTGCCTTGAAAGTAACAGAAAGAAAGAAGCAGAAGAAGTAACAGGGTGATTTTTAATTCCAGGCAGGACAAGGAAAAAACAGCTCCAAAGCCAGAGAGTGGGGCAGACATGGTGGGACCAACACATTGGGGAGAATGTGGCTCCTCCACACATTGAGCAATGATGAGTCATGGTGGTCTGAATTGACAAAGACAGAAAAGCATGGGGTTGCCTTGATTATATGGAGTCTCAGAAAGGATCCTCACATGGAGCCTCTGTCATACTTGGTATAAACTGTGCCATAATCTAAGATGCTCTGGTGTTTTGAAAGAAAACAGCCCCCAAAGGGAGTGGCACTACTAGGAGGTGTGGCTTTGTTGGAGTAGACATGATCTTGTTGGAAGAAGAATGTCACTGTGGGGGTGGGCTTTGAGGTCTTCTTTGCTCAAGCTATGCTAAATGTGACATACAGTTTCTTCTGCTGCCTGCAGATGAGGATATAGGACTCTCAGCTACTTCTCCAGTACCATGTCTGCCTGCATGCCACAATGCAACCTGCCATAACAATAATGGACTAAACTTCTGAACTGTAAGCCAGCCCCAATTAAATGTTTTTCTTTACAAAAGTTGCCATGGTCATGGTGTCTCTTCACAGAAATAGAAACCCTAAGACAGAAGTTGGTACCCGAAACTTGAGTATTATTGTGATAGGCTTGACCATGTTTTTGTTTAGAGGAATTTGGACTTTGTTACTTTGGGTTAGGAAAGTCTTATGGGATACAAGAATATATTACAGAGATTCAGCTGGATATTAAAGCTATATCTAGAAATCTCAAGGTATTTTTCTAGAGGCAAACCATTTATTGTGGAATATTTGGTGTTATCCAGTTTTTAATATTTCAGCTGTCTTCTGCTATGAAATTCTTATATGCCCAAATACTATAGACCATTTGGCAAACAGCTAAGCTTCTCAGACCTGCTTAACTTCTAGGTAACTAACTCCCTTGCTGAGCCTAGGAGACAAGCAGGCTGTAGATGCATAGCTTTGCTTCTTGTGAAAATGAAGCTCATACCATCCCTTGCCTTCAAACCTAGTGACATTCCAGAGCAATTGACTGAGGATAATAGGACTTTTTGCATAACCAGGTGCAGTAAGGACTGGAGCAGAATTCTAGACACAGAACCACATGGCCAGAGAGAGGAGAAGAAGACAGAAGTTCTGTAGAAGGTAAAACAGATCTCTTGCAGACTTTTTCAGGGCCAGGGATAAGGAGCCAGGAAGGATAGATGGAAGACGAAGGAACAGAGGATGAAGATCACATCAAAAGCATAGGAGCTTACTAAAACTATGAGGATAGGAAAACTGAGCACAGAGAGGAGCTGAATGTGAGGAGAGAGCTGAAGCTGTGTTGATAGAATTTTGTCACAGAGGAATAAAGTTAATGGACAAAAGAGCATAGTATATGTAGGAGGAATTTTCTCAGGGCAGGAACTTGGGAAAATTCTGTTATCCTTAGGAAAGCAGTGGAATGCTTTAAGCACTGCCCAATGGGCCATACAAGTAGGAACATGGAAGACAGTGGTGCTGAGGGTGATTTGAACTGTGGGAGCCTGGCTCAAGAGGTTTCAGAGATGAAGAATTTTAGTACATTGCCTAGCAATTGTTCTTGAGATAGTTTGGTGAAGAATTTGGCTGTTTTGCCCTTGTGTCAAAAGTCTGCCTGAGGCTAAAGTGAAGTGATTTAGATTAATTCCATTTGCTAAGGAGACCTCAAAACAACCTAGTACTGCTCTGTTGTGTGGTTATTACTGGTCACTCTTATGCAGATCTATAATGAGAAGGAACAAGCTGAAAAGGAAAAATACAAAATGTACAATTTGAGGAGAAAAAGAGCACCAGGAAGTGGAATGGAGTTAAGTCTTGTGTTCAAGGAGATACACAGATTAAGAAATGGAATAAAAAGCATGCTTCTGCTGTACCTTTACATGCTTGCTGTTACAATCTTTCCCTGATATTTGGCTTGGTGTGAGTAGATGTAGGGAGATCACCACTGCCTGTAATGTAGTGTGTTTATCTCATGAAAACATCCCAATCTACTGGGCATTTTTATCTGTGGATTGTCAAGAAGATGATTCCTCCCTAAGCTATACTTTCTAATTTATATAATAATGCTAGATGATTCTTCCCTAAGTTGTACTGTCCAATTGATATAATAATGTTAGCTTATATAGAGTTTTGATGAATAACTACACAGTCAGGGCCTATGAGTTCCCCCAAGAAGCTGCTTCAGATCACAGCTCAAGTTAATGAGCCAGGCTGGCTCAAATTCCTTTAATCTTAATGCTGAGAAATGCAGTCACAGGTTTTGCTGTGCACCATTAGCTGAAACAAATCTTCAGAATAACTTTAGATTAGACCAGATGCCTTGCTAATGGTTTTTTAAGATAAACAATCTCAGAAAAACAATCTAAAGCTCACAAGGACACACAGCTGAGCTGTCTGATTCATTAAGTGAGAGTCATAAACACAAAATAGCCCAATTATTGCTTGCTGATGGATGATTAATTCCTTGCACCCATTCCTGGCCTTAATTTGCTGATATGGGTATGCACCCTGAAGATTCAAAGTTCAGCTGACTGTTTTTTACATATATAAGTGTTGGGTCCTGGTATTGCACAAATAACAGGGAATAGAACATTGAAGTCTAGAAACAGAAGCAACTTTTATTCATAAACACTGCAGAAAAGAAGAAAATTCTGACTAATCAGGACTACAGAGTAATTTGACTCTGTACCCCCTCTCCCCCCTGCAAAAGGGAGCTACCTGTTTCTTTTTGTAATCAGGGGTCACACACAAGTCAGGAAGTACATTTTGAGATTTAAAGCATCATGGTGTCATAGTATCTTGGGAGTGCCTACTAGAGCTGATGCTAAAAGACTTACGGTACATCAAGAATGTTGACTTGAGCCTAAATTGGAGGATTTGTGTTGTCCCAGGTGTCTCCATGTCAGGAGACTCTCCAAACACTTCTGGGATCCAAAGAGAATCCAGAATTTATGACTTTTGATTACAGGGTGTTAGTTCAAAACGTTTACATAGGTGTAAGTTAGTTTGAATTGCCTTTTCCCTGCCTGGGAGAATGCAGGGTGAATTTGTCAAAGTGAGGAATACACTCAAAAGTATAGGTTACAATATACAATTTTCTCATTTTCTTGGGCTCTTCCACAGTTTACGTTTGTGATTCGTTTAAAATTTCTTATAAGATCACAGATAATAGAGTAATTGATTTTTTTCTTTGCAGCCTGTCAACAAAAGGGTTGGTTGAGAAAATGTGCTTTTTGCTTGTTCATGATCTATTATTCTGTGACAAGCTACTTAGCTATATTGCTTGTGAGTTGTTGAAATGACTGTTTTTAATCATGTTAGTGAGATTTTAAAAAAAAGCATGTCTTTACCTATAATCATTCACTTGAGAAATGCAATTTAACCCCTTTGTGAACTCCTATATTGCCTGAAAGATTTTGTTGGGGTATATAAGTGGTGTAAGGAGAGAGAATGGGGCACAATAAAAAAAAGGAAACTATCAGGACAATGCGGGAGTGGTTTTTTTCCTAACCCCTCAGATAGAAAAGTCTAGTTGTGCTGATGCTGTGGCCTCCCTTTGAGCCCTGTGCTGCCTGGAGGCTGGTTCCTTCAGGTGGCAATACACAATGTCTCTCCTAAACATCAACTAGGATTAAGGCCCATCATCACCCATTTATTCAAGGCAAGCCTCCTTATCCTGAGTCATTCTGCTTATAATACTCCAGTCCCTCCAGCAGTCAAACCAGATGGCTCCTATGGCCTGGTCCAGGACCTTTTCCTCACTAATGCCACAGTTCTCCCTATTCACCCTGTTGTCCCCAACCCATACACAATTCTCTCTCACACTGCCTCACCCACTACCCACTTCTCAGTCCTCGATCTAAAGGATGCTTCTTTTTCATTCACATTCTACTCAGTCTCCTAGGATCTCTTTGCCTTCACCTGGGAGGACCCTGACTCTCACACCACCACCCAGCTCACCTGGCTTGTTCTCCCATGGGAATTCGAGGCAGCCCCCGTTTCTTTGGCCAAGCTCTGGTGACTGACCTGCTAACCTTAAACCTCCTATATTCTACTCCCCTACAATGTGTAGACAACTTCCTCCTCTGTCCCCTACCCCCAATATACTGCCTTTCTCTTAAACTTCCAGGACTCTAGAGGCTATAGGGTCTCCCCCTCAAGGCTCAGCTTTCTCTGTATCATGTCACCTTCTTTGGCTTTTGTCTTACACCCACTATTTGTCAGATCATCCTAGAATTAAAAACAAAACAAAACAAACAACAACAAAACACCTTTGCTCTTTCTGCCAACTCTCCCACTACTATCTTTGGTTTGTGGGTTTTCTACAGACAATGGAGGCCTGTCTCCTTCTGTGCCATGTCACTATGGGTCTTTGGCAGTATCTGGCATCAGCTTCTGTCCTTTCTGGGACTCCTAACTGGGATGCTCCTCCTCCTCCTTCTAGTCCCCTGCATTCTCAAATATATTCAAAACCAAGAAAACCAAATCACCCAGCACAGCTTTTAACATGCTCCTCCTTGTCTGTCTTCTTCCCCGTATCAGCCCTCAGGCTCTCGAGAAGCAGAGACGACTCTGTAACTCTGGTGGCCATGCTCTGGGTTTCAGTCTCTCCATTCTGCACGCTGGTCTAGCAGGAAATAGCTAGAGGAGAGCATAGATGCCCCCTACCAACAATGAAAGCCTGAAATGTGAGCTTTGCCCAAGATGGAGTCACCTAAGACATCAAGATGGACAACCTATATGGGAACCAGCCCCTCTGGGGAAATGGAAGCTGAACTTTCTGCACATGGCTGAAGTCACCTGACACCTTATCTCAGTGGAGCAGGTTTATAACTCATCCTGACATCGTAGTGATTAAAATATTTTGCTTATCACATTTATTTTTCTAAAAGAGTTATTTTTGATTGTAGCAGTTCCTTTTCCCTTATTGCTCCTCCACCACTCTCACACCCAGCTAAATCATCCTGTAAAACCCCAGCCTCCCCCTTTAGTGGGGCTGTTCTCCCTTTACTTGGAGCCAGCCTGGCAGTCTGAGCCTAAAATAAAGCTTCATCTTTCAATCTCAGCACAGCTCTGGTGGTCTATTTCTGTCATTAAACCTCACATCATTCACCTTGATTTTCAGTCAGGCTCTCTCACTGAGCACAGAGCTCACCAGTTAGGCCAGGCTGGCTGGCCAGTAAATGCCAGGGATCTGCCTCATGTCTCTGCAGAGCTAAGCTTACAAACGTACACCACCACGTCTGAGTATTTTTTTTTTTTAAGTGGCTCCTGGGGACTGAATTCTAATCCTCATGCTTTACCATGTCCAAAGCCCTTGTCTCTCCTCTTTGTAAACTGACTTATCTCTGGTATTTGTCACAGTAATGTAAAGCGGATGAATGAACTAGGCACCATCAGTTCATTTCAGGCCACAGTGCCATCGTTGGTGAGCAAAGGGCAATAGGCGAAGAAGAACTCATCAAGGTTGTGGACACTGCCAGGCTCCTTAGTGTGATCTAAAGGGCTTCCCTGGCCTCATGGACTGCTTCCCGGTAATGATTCACTCTGTACATGCCAGCTCAGCTCATTCATTGTGTCACTATTATTTGGAAGCTGAACAATCCCTTTCATGAAGACATGGCAATTATATTTTATGGAACTCCCCAGCAACAAGAACACTTTCAAGATCCACAAGCAGTGCTTGGAGGGGGCGGGGGGAGGGGAGGGGCAGCATTGAGCCAGTAAACACACTGACTTTCTATCTTATGCAATCCTAGGGAACTGAGTAAGGTGACTTTGAGTGAAAGCACAAAAAAGTACAATCTCGGATAGTTGCACCCAAATCATTTGAAATCTCAATTATTGTTTTTTGAAATGAACATTCCTATAGTCACTAAATCATACTTTCTGGAAATTAAATCATCTTGGAGGCAGTTTAGAATGTCATCCTACATTTCCTGGAGGAGAGTAGGCAGCACCTGTGTTTAGAACTGTGGTCAAAAGATGACGTAGCTTGCGTTCCCTCCTGATCAATGGTGCCGCCTGAGATACCATCAGGAGTCAGCTTCACATTCAAGCTAAATCATAAGCTTTCTTAAGAATTGCTTTGTTACCTTCATAGGAATTCATCAAAGCGTGACAGCATGGGACAATCTGTAAGATTCACAGACCGAGAGCCACAGTGCTTCTCCCTTTGATAACACTTCAGCTGTTTAGGATGCTCCCTGTGAGTCCCTCCTACATCATCCTCTAGTCTTGTTCTTCTTTCATGCTTGTTCCTATCCTGTGTATTTGTTTGCTGTGTGAGAGCATAAGCCACCTGCAGGCAAGAGTCCTGTCTATCTGCTTCCCCACCGCACACCAGCCTGGGACAGTGGGGAGCCCAGCTTCCCTGTGTTGGGTCAGGCTTTCTGCCTGCTCCTCTATGGAGTCTGGCCTCCAGATGTGAGTGCTCTTCATCAGCTCTCTTCACCTTTATCTTAAGGAAAGCCTTTAATGGTAGAGAAGCTAGGAATAATGGCCCCTTAAGGAGATGCTCATGAAATTTTATGACAGGGGACTGATGAGATGGCTCAGTAATTAAAAGCACATACTGCTCTTGCAAGAGGACCTATTTGATTCCCTGCACCTACATTGGGCAACACTCAACCACCTGTAACTCTAGCTCCAGGGGATCCAATGCCCTCTTCTGGCTTCCAAAGGGACTGCACTCACGTGCAAAAATTGCACACATAGGCATACCACTATACACATAATTGAAAATCTTTAGAAAGTGAAACACTTATAATTGTAGAGAAAAGCTCTTGCTATTTCACTGACATTTTGACCTTGTTTTGTGTGGTGCTGCATAGAATTCTCAGTTGTTAAAGGAACAGGGTTTATACTCAAGCATTTCATCTCATTTTCTAAATTCAGTATATATCTCAGTGACATAATAACAGAGTGGCAGGTGGCTGAGGATGTTACTCTTTAGGCAAAGGCCTTTCAGAACACTCTAGTAGAAAGACTGATTTTAAAAAAGCAAACTCCTTATAGTGATGGGGGAGACATACCCCGGGGCACCTTGGAGTATAGTATGTTGGAAAGCATGAGGAAGGAATTGCAGGATTTTTGCTTGGACTGAGAGAGGGCTTTCTGGGAGGGTTAAAGTCAGGCTAGCTTTGTTCTGCTTTGGACACTGTTAGGCAGTAGGGAGAGTCAGTGACTGAATGTCATGGTAATTGCTTGGCAAAGGGGTGGGAGAAGACCCGGATTGACAAAGGAGCAGCTGGCTCTCATCCCATCCATGAATGGGGGGAGGGGGTTGGTCATTTCTGCTTACTCAGTGCTATTGTTTCTAGCTGTGTTCAGGAATGATTATGAAGCAGCCTGATTTCATCCGAGCTGGTAGTAGTTACCAAGCGGCTCTGTCTGGTGTTGAGCATGGGTACCAGGCCAGCTTCTGGCTGGTAGGAACTTTCTTTTTCTCACCAGTAGATTGTATAGAGCTGGTGAGACCTCAGCCTAGAATTGATTCTACCATAGGAGGTGAGAAAGTGATATTTGAGCTGTCAATTGAAATTTCCATTTCAAAACACTTGGTCCTGAAGCGTAGATTCAATTTCTAACACATACCATCCTGTTATGAAGGTGAAGTTTGCACTTCAGTCTGGCCTATTTATGTAGAAATATGGCATTCCCCCTTATAACTTCATGCAAATAAATAGGTCTGAGCTTATTTGAGTATTGACAGGGGTCTTTACTTTTTAAACTCTGTCTGACTCCAGAAGCATCTGTGTGTCAGAGGAAATTCATGAGGGATTTCCTTTCCTGGCATCTAAAGACTGTGGCTGTGATAGGGAAAAGTTATGGTCACAAGCTGAAGGACAGGAACTCACCAAGCAAGCTGGGGTCAGGGTTAGGGCATAGTTGTATGTCCTTATGGAAGATTGCTTTTTGTGAAGACTGGGAAAAGGAGGCAGACACAGAGCTCTGAAGGACACAGACATCAGGCAGCCTGGGATTGAGTCACCACATTTATTTGCCATGTGACCTTTTGAAGTTATCAAATCTCCCCGAGCTTCAGTTATTGTGATCGTAAAAAGAGCTAGATATTCTTCTCCCAAGTTTGTTGAGAGGAATAAACCAACTGTGATGATGGAGAAGAAACTCGTTGCCTGCGTGTAAGGTGGGCATGCCATGTGGCAGCACTGATGGCCACCAGGCCGACATTCCCCTAAGGAAGGTGAGTCAAAGGGAGATGCCAAAGGGACTCTCATCAGGGAGGGAGGCGGTGACAGTTTCTATGGGAGAACTTTCGACTTGAATTTAGAAGATCTGAGGGCTAGTCCTAATACATTCATGAGTCCATTGTGAGCTCTGAACCCGTATATTGTATATTTTTAGCCTTAATTTGTTCATGTCTAAAATCAGGGTAAGGGTGTCCAAGCCTCTGCACCCCCAGAAGTATTGGGAGAATGAAGTGAGCAAGTGAGGTCAGCAAGCGTTCACACGATAGGATAGACCCTCCTGCAGGGGTTCTTGTGAAGATTCATTGCATCATGGACATCAGACTCTGTCAAGGAAAATCAGTAGTTGACTGGCTGGACACACTCCTGAGAGCTGCTCATAAACAGATATCGACAGGGAATTTTCCTTTTTTGTTTCTTGAAATATAATATAAAAAGTACAGTCCTTTTCTGTGTTTAGCGCTATATAAGTGGCACAGTTTGTATTAAAAGTTTTCAAAGCAGAAGTGAAGATGTCTGTTTGCAGAAGACATGTCTTATGGATGGATGTATACACACACACACACACACACACACACACACACACACACACACACACACTGTTGTATTTTAAAAGTGGTGGGAAGGAGTCACACCATACAACAGGGCCCACGTGGGAGGTTTATTGAGGGGAGGGGAGTGAAGGGGCAGAGAAGGGGGCAGAGACCAGTCCCTGGGGATGAGAGTGAAGGAAGAGAAAGAGATGAGGGCCAGGCAGGGTCTGCCTTTTATAAGGGAATATTGCAAACACACACAGGGGGAGCTCTTAGTGGCTGCTGCTGAGGATGTATCCTGTCAGGACCCTAAGGGCAGGCCAGTACAGATTGTTAAACGCTAATATTCCTCCCTTTGTTTATTATAAAAAGGTGAGGAGTTAGATGGTAGCAGGTGATGCGAGGAAGAAGACGCCATGTTCTCAAAACTGCTTCCTGTTGACCTGGCGGGGGGGGGGGGCACTGATCATCTTTGGGGACCTGAGAAAGCTAGGGTGCATGTCCTGGGGTAGCTGGCTGTTTCACTTCATTGTCCAGGCTCTGTGGACAATGTCCTGCACTATTTGGACCTGGCAAGATGCTGTTCAGGTGGATCAAGTCAAATCCTTGGAGCTCACAAGGACTTTGAGTTTACAAAAAGAGTTAAATTTTAGACACATTTGAAAGCAACCAAAGGGAGCTTAAAATCCTGAACTTATTGCCGGGTGGCAGTGGCGCACACCTTTAATCCCAGCACTTGGGAGGCAGAGCCAGGTGGATCTTTGTGAGTTCGAGGCCAGCCTGGGCTACTGAGTGAGATCCAAGACAGGCACCAAAACTACACAGAGAAATCCTGTCTCAAAAACAAACAAACAAACAAACAAACAAAAAATCCTGACCTTGTGGCTATGATACTATAGTGGTAGAGTATAGTGTTTAGTACTCTGCCAGAGTTAGACTAATAGCTTATCAGAATTCCATCAATTAATGTCAAGGTTGTGAACAGTAACATAGGGAACGAGTGAAATCTGGAACATGTTTCATTCTTTTATACATCTCAAATCACTTTCACCTTACCAGCACTTAAGCTTTCCTATCTTCACATAAACAAACCTTAAAACACCTGTTCCTTTCCATAACCACAGCATCACCCTGACATCCTCTTTCTATCCCATGTACCAGGAGACACAGGTAGTTGATTACAGAGGGCAGTCAATAGTACAAAATTACATTGAAATCTGTTCTGCGAGTTTGTCTCTTTTCTGATCTGGTAAAGAAACCAAAATAGTGATTCCATGAGTGAAAAGAGAACAAGTTTGTACCAAATGGTAAGGCTGTCTCCTGAGAAGGCAAGGAAAAGTGACAGGGGAAAGATCCCCAAGGCCAAATGCAGACAGGAGAAACGGGGCCTGGGAGCAGGGACTGAGGGAGCAGAGGCCAGCATTGCCTTTGACAAGCCACGGGGGCCTCTGCCCAAACCCCCAACTCTGGGAAAAGGACCCTCTCAGGGGACCAGAAACTCCATTGTAGAATATATATATATCATGTTTATCAAATACCTTTGTGGTGGTATTTTACTTGTACTGAAATGTGATTTTAATTGTATGTTAATAAATAAAGTTGCCCAGGGGTCAGAGCTATTAGAGCCATAGCAAGTGTGTGGTGGCGGTGGCGTACGCCTTTAATCTCAATACCATAGAGGACCTGTAGGGCTGTACATACAGGCAGTGATGAGGCAGTCACATGTTTGGGTTTACAACCAATGAGAAGGCAGAACAGCTAGACTATATAAAGACATACACACAGGAAGTAGGTCCCTTTTTTTCGGAGAGGTCTCTTGGCTGAAGAAGGAAGGGTAAGGCTCTTAGCTCTGACCTCTTGGCTTTCTTCTCTGAATCGGCTCTGTGTTTCTTATTTAATAAGACGGTTGGTTACATCTACATACCTTATTTATCAAACACATGTCGCCACTTATTTAAACTCTGTAGAAGCATGATGTTGAATACTTGGCAAAGACATAAGTACTTGGGTGTAAATCTCTAAGTCAGCTTTTGTTAATCTGAATAGACCTTTACAGCCTTACATTTTTATCACCATATAGAGTATATTCTAAACCAGAGTTGAATCACTTATAATTTTACATTTCTATCATCATATAAAAGTCCACTGCTTCCATCGTGATGAGGTCACCATCCGAGATGGAGAAGAGCCATGTGGTTGCTGTTTAAAACATGTTTTTCTAAACAATAGTTACATGCACGTATACATAGAGTTGAATCCAAGTTACATACACATACACGCAGAATTAAACCCAGCTTAGAGTTACACATATAGGGTTAAATCCAGTACACACACACACACACACACACACACACACACACACACACACACACACCAGGAGTTGAATAAATTAAAAGAAAGAGAAAACCAGTGTGTGCTAAAAAAGACGAAGTTGGCTTCTCCATCTCTCACTCCCACATTACAGCAGACCTAGCCAGGACACTTAGAGAGGAAGAGCAGACAGATACAAGCAGGTCTTGGAGCAAAGAAAAAAAAAGTAGAGAATTCTTTCTCAGTTCCCCAACGGCCTGGTCCAAGGACTCCTGAGACTGAGGCCAGCCTCACATCCAGGGGAATAGTCAGAGGTGGGTGGCCCCACCAGAGACCCAATTGTTGGTACTGAATGGAACGCAAAGCTGTCGGCGAATGAGAAAGCAGATTTTTTTTTTTTTTAAGCTGAGGTTCGAACCCAGGGTCTTGCGCTTGCTAGGCAAGCGCTCTACCACTGACCTAAATGCCCAACCCGAGAAAGCAGATTTGCTGCAGGTGGAAAAGAGCAGACCCGTTGCCGGTGGAGCAGGCGGATAAAGTCCTAGCATGGAGTGGGTACCTTTGGCAGGCCCTGCCGAGGTTATGACACTAAGCAAACACGCCACACGCAGCAGAGTTAGTGCAAGAGGTTTACTGGGAGGGGGAGAGCCGAAGAGTGGAAGAGTGAAAGGCTGCATTGGAGTGGGGACTTGAGAGAGGCAGGCAGACAAGAGGAAGAGAAACAGGAGAGAAAAGAAGAGGCAAGAGGGAATGAGAGGCAAGGAGAGGAGGCAAAGAGCAGGAGCGCTGCCTGGCGGGCACTTGTAAAGGTGCACTTGCCCTGGAAAAGGACCTGGAGACAGGTGACGATGTAACTGCTTTGGCAGGGGCTGGGCGGGGTAAATGCAGATTAACAGGGAGTTGCAGCTGCAGGCTTCCTAGCTAGCAGGAGCTGAGTAGAGCAGGAAGAAAGAGCAGAGAAGGGCTTGGAAAAAGCTTGAATCTCTAGTGTCCCAGAAATTCAAAGAGGACTGTCGAGGAGGCACAGGCTGCTCCGTGGATTGTCATCCAAAAAAGCAGGGGCCGATGGGCTAAGAGCGGGAGAGAGGCGCAGTCAGAAAGGTGAGTGGGGACTGTGCCCTAGAAATGAAGCCTCACTCGTGGGAAATGGCCAGAAGTGAAGGGGGTGGAGGTACCAATCATCAGTGTTGGATGGAGAGTCCCAGCCATTCATTAAGTGGGAAAGCAAGGCTGTCGTGGGCGGACCAGGTTCCAGGGTCCTGGCGCATCTCAGACTGCCCAGAGAGCCTATCCAAGTCACAGCACCAAATGCTGTATTTTAAAAACAGCAGGAACGAGTCACACCATGTAATAGGGCCCACATGGGAGGTTTATTGAGGGGAGGGGAGAAAAGGGGCAGAGAAGGGGCCAAAGACCGGTCCCTGGGGACGAGAGCGAAAGAAGAGAAAGAGAAAGAGATGAGAGCCAGGCAGGGCCTGCCTTTTATTAGGGAATGTAGCAAATGCACACAGTGGGGCGCTCTTAGTGGCTGCTGCTGAGGATGCATCCTGTCAGGACCCTAAGAGCAGGCCAGTACAGATACCTGAATGCTAACACACACATACACACACACACACACACACACACACACACACACACACACACACACACACACACTCATATATATATATATGTATGTATGTATCTATGTGTGGTGATATTTTGTTTGTGATCTAACAAATAAAGCTTGCCTGATGATCAGAGTGCGGAGCTAAGCCACTAGTTAGCCATAGAGGCTGGGCAGTGGTGGCACACACCTTTGATCCCAGCACTTGGGATCTCAAGCCTTTAATCCCAGCACTGGGGAGGTGAGAAGAATATAAGGTGGGAGGAGACAGGAGCTTGCTCTCTTTCAGGCTGAGGAGTTGGTGAGGTAAGAGGTGGAGGCTGTGGCTTGCTCTTTTGTCTCTCTGATCTTCCAGCATTTACCCCTGTATCTGACTCTGGGTTTTTATTATTAAAACCAATTTGGATTCATGCTACATGTATGTATCTATTTATGTATCTGTATATCATCCATTTATTCTCTCTCTCTCTCTCTCTCTCTCTCTCTCTCTCTCTCTCTCTCTCTCTCTCTCTCCATCCTCTGAAGGCTCCACCAAAAGCTGTTGGAACTCATGCACAAATTCAGAAAAATTACAGCTTATAAAGTCAATACACAAAAAACACTGGTGTTTTTATACTACATACTGACCACAAATTCTCCAAAAAAGAAACTGAGAAAACAGAACTGCCAACTCATAACTGGTCATAAATACTGAGAATAAGTGACTGTTTGAATGCTCAGTCCTAGGGGCATCTGTAACACTCCCTCAAAGGCTTCAAAGCTTAGGGAACATGGGGGGCGGTGCTGTAAGAGCCAGAGGATCGGGAAGTCTGCTGTAAAATGGTCTCTCCTAGAAATGGCTTCAAATAAGACCAGAGCAATGACAATATCAAGAGACATGCTAACTGAGAAGGGGGAAATTTCGAAGGATCCCACCCCTAGACAAAGAACTATAGGCAACTATTGACAGCCGGGAGAAGGAGAATTAGCTGTAGCAATCAAAGCCATATTGCAGTAGTACGAACACCCGGCAAGCAGACATACAGGGGCAGTGAGGTCAAGCAGAGAGCCTGGAAGTAAGTCTGCATACTACAGTCAACTGTAAGGACATGCAACAGGGAAAGAACATGGTGGTTTCTCTCACTAGTCCAAAAGGCTCATGCTTTGAAGACTTGGTGCTTCTCTTGAGAGATAGCTGGATCATGTGGGCACTAACTTCATTAGTGGACCAGCCCAAGATGGGTTCGTAGCTGAATGGGCTAATAGGGGCTGAGGTTGACTAAAGGAAACATGTCACTGAGAATGTGTGCCTTTGAAGGCTGTATTTTGTCCCCAGACCCCTCCTCTCCACCTCTCTCCCTCGGCTTCCTGGTCACCTTGAGATGAGCAGTGTCCTCTGTGCACCATAATATTCAGCCTCACCTCAGGCCCAGAGGGATGAAGACATCTGGCCTTGGACTAAAGCCTATGAAGCTGTGAGCTGAGATGAACTTCTCCTTGCTTGAGTTGTTTCCTTAGGTGTTTGCCACAGTAATGCAAATCTAACATAATGTGTCGCAGGCTTTCTCATTGGACTTTCTTTGGACCACCAGCCCCCAAATAACGACACAGAGACTTATTTATTATGAAAGCTTGGCCTTTAGCTTAGATTTGTTTCCAACTCTTATAACTTAATCTGTTTTTATTAATCTATTTTCTGCCACATAGCTCTTTACCTCTCCTCCATTCTGTATGTCCAAATTGCTCCATGTCTGCTGGTGAAATCTGCCTCCTTTCTTTCCAGAGTTCCTTTCTCTACCCAGAAGTCCCACCTATTCTTCCCTGCCTAGCTATTGGCCATTCAGCTCTTTATTAAGCCAATCAGGTGCCTTAGGCAGATGAAGCAAGACATAGACATATCTTCATGATGTACAAAAATATTATCCCACAACAATAATGGCATTGGGGAACTTGGATAGCTGGTGAAGTTGGAGCCTTATCTCACATCCTACACAAACATCAACTCAAAGTGAGTTAGAGTGAAACGTAAGGCCTGAAACTCTAAGACTACTGAGAGAAAACACAGGAAGACCCTTTTAATATTGTGTTTGGAAAAAAATTTTTTTTGTACATGACCACAAAAGAACAGGAAATAAAAGCAAAAATAGTCAAAAGGGATTGCATCACACTAAAAACAATACAGTAAAGGAGACAATAAAATGAAGAGACACCATGGGATGGGAGAAAATATTTGCCAAGCATAAACTTGATAAAGACTTACTATCCAAGGTATATAAGAAATTTAATTCAACAGTAAGAAATCTGTTAATGGGTGAAGCCTGTACATAGACATTTATAAAGAAAGATGAGCAAATGGCCATCAGGGATAAATAAAACCACTTAACATCGCCGGGCGGTGGTGGCGCACGCCTTTAATCCCAGCACTCGGGAGGCAGAGCCAGGCGGATCTCTGTGAGTTCGAGGCCAGCCTGGGCTACCAAGTGAGTTCCAGGACAGGCGCAAAGCTACACAGAGAAACCCTGTCTCGAAAAACCAAAAAAAAAAAAAAAAAAAAACCACTTAACATCATTGTTCATTGGAGAAATGCAAATCAAAACCATAATGAAATGTCACCTCACACCTGTGAGAATGAATATCATCAAAAAGATAATGTGTGATATGTGTTGGCAAGGGTGTGGAGAAAAGGAAACACTAGGCATTGTTAGTGGGAATGTAAATTAGCACAGCCCTTATGGAAAGTAGATTGGAAGTTCCTCGAAGAATAAAAATAGAATTTCTTCTGATCTAGCAGTTCTGTTCCTGGGTAGATATCCTAAGGGAATGCAGTCAGCTGTTTGAAAGTGGTACTTATACTCTCAGTATTCATAAGAGTGGACACATGCCTGCCAACAAATGAATAAATAAAATGGTGTGTGTATGTGTGTGTGTGTGTGTGTTGGAATACTATACAGCCTAAAAAAAGAACTCTCATTTAAGTGTTGTTGATACCTCTCTGTATGCTGTGAATGTGTTGTTCTGATTGGTTAATAAATAAAATGCTGATTGGCCAGTAGCCAGGCAGGAAGTATAGGCAAGACAGACAGAGAAGAAAATTCTGGGAACAGGAAGGCTGAGTCAAGAGTTGCCAGCTAGACACAGAGGGAGCAAGATGTAAAAGTACTGGTAAGCCACAAGCCATGTGGCAACTTATAGATTAACAGAAATAGGTTAATTTAAGGTATAAGAACTAGATAGCAAGAAGCCTGCCACAGCCATACAGTTTATAAGTAATATAAGTTTCTGTGTGTTTATTTGGGTCTGAGCAGCTGCGGGCCTGGGCAGGACTGGAGAAAACTCCAGCTACAAAAGACGCCAGAACATGGGGCAAGAGTTTCCACCTAAAACCTGAGAAAGAAGATTCTAAAATGGAGAAAGAAGATTCTAAAAACAGCTTCCTAGTTGTCTCTCTCAAGTTAGTGGCAGCCTGTGGGCTTGAGCTACTCTATGGTGGGTTCATGGTGTGCAGGCTTGACCTATAGCATGGCGGGAATGAGGCGTCTGCAAGCTGCACATTATACTGTGTGGTGGATCTAGCCTTTGCTAATACAGACAGAAAAAAAAAGAGGTTTCTGGGCTACACACTGCTTTGATAGAAGCATAGACCCACTGCTTCTGGGGGCCATGTGTACCATCAACTCCAGCTACATTTAAGTAATAACATGGTTAAGTTTGGAGAAATATATATATATAGGTTTTTCAAGACAAGGTGTCTTTGTGTAGCCCTGGCTGTCCTGTAACTGGCTCTGTAGATCAGACTGGCCTCAAATTTACAGAGATCAACCTGCCTCTGCCTCCCAGGTGCTGGGATTAAAGGCATGTGCCACCATCACTTGGCCTGAGAATAATATTCTAAGTGAAAGAAGCTACACACTAAAGAAAAATATGGCATGGTCTCATTTGTGTGTGGAATCAAAAAAAAAATCAAAGATAAGGACGATGGTTTTCAGAGGCTGTGGGTGGGTGAGGGGTTGGGGAAATGCCTGTTTAATAAAGTGGCTGAAAGAAGTGTAAAGATCTGGGGATCTACTATGCAGCATGGTGACTGTAGTTATAACTGTGTGTTGCTTACTTGGAAACTGTTAGAGAGAAGAGCTTAAATGCTCTTACCATCCATAGAAATGTTAAGCAAGTGAGATTATGGATGTCTATCAACTTGATACGATCATCCCACAGTAATTGAATTTTGATAAAGCTGCAAACAAACATAAATGTTTCCACATCCAGAAAATACCACAATGCCCTTCCAGTACCCAGAGGCAACATCTACTCTTTTTTTTTTTTTTAATAAATTTTGATTTTATGTGTATGGGTATTTTGCCTGCATGTGTATCTATGCACCACATACATGCAGTGCCCATAGAGGCCAGGAGAGGGCGCTCTGTCCTCTGGAGCTGGAGTTGGGAGCCATCACGTAGGTTCTGGGAATTGAACCAGACTCTTACCTGCTGAGTAGTCATCTCTCCAGCCATGGCAACCACCATTGTTAATACTCTCACCATTGGCTTGTTTTGTCTGGCCTTTGGCTTCCTGTAAATAGACTCAGGCAGCATATCTTTGTTCATGGATAACTTCTTTTGTTCTCAGCATGGCTGTGGGAATCGTTCTGGTTTGTGTTATCGCAAGTCCAATCTGTGAAGATCCCAAGGAGCATTCCTTTGTATGACTTTCTCACACTCTTCTCTGTCCCAATTACTCTTCTGCTGACGGACATTTGGGTTGCTCCTGATTTCCGGCTATTAGACACAAAGCTGCCATGAACTTTCTTGTCTTTAAAGATTGGCTTCTGCTGTAAGATCTTAAGTATGTTCCAGAGAAACCATTTGACAGACAAATAATATGACATCGGCCATGCATTTTAAAGCCTCCAAACTTAAAGAATAGCAAGTTCACATGTCATTATTGGGGTACATAGATGGCATGTTTGAAGACAACCCCCTGCCGTTGCTTTTATTTTAACAGCACACACATGGAGGTCAGATGGCAACTATCAGGAGTCATGGTCCTCTCCCTCCCCTGTGGGATCCAGGGACCAAACTCAGGATGCTGGGTTTGTGCAGCCAGAGCTTTTACCCACCGGACCATCTCACCAACCCCAAAATAGTATTTTAATAAATAGAAGATGAGAGGACAAAAATCTAACTCTTTGGATTGGACAAGTATTTCTTGTGACTTCTATTCAGTGATACAAACATTTGTTTCCCAGATGCAATTATATTGGGAAAAATTTTCCCATTCTACACTGAGATAGACATCTCAGTGCACTATGGCTCACAGCCTCTTTCTGGGAAGAAAGTACTATTCCCAAGGAAACATTTAAGTGGTTTTCTGATATACTTTAAAGGAGCTAAGACTTGATCAAGAAAGGCAGTTACCTACCCACTAGTTGACAATTAGCTGAGTTAACACTTTAGTGACCTTTATCCAAGCATTTACCGGAGTTAAATAGTAACCATCTTGGGGATGTAAATTAGTGTCACCACTATGGAAATAAGTATGGAGATTCCTCAAAAACTAAAAGTGGGACTACCACATGACCCAGCTACGTCACTCCTATGGGTATAACATGGAGGAATCTAAGTCACACACCATGGAGATACCCACACCCCCATGTCCATCATGCTACATACATACATCATAACCAGGGTATGAGATCCATGAAGGCATCCAACAGGGGAATAGATACGGATGACGTGGTACATACAAACAGTGGAGTTTTGTCTGGATTAAAGAGCACAGTCATATCATTCGCAGGAAATACGAGTAGAACCGGACACTGTCATGGCAAGTGATATAACTCATACTCAGAGTAGCCAGTATTGCACATTTTCTTTCACATGTGGATGCTAGCTTTAAAAATGCATGGAAGTAGAAGGGAGGCTATCTGGAAAGAGAAAGGGGGCCAGCAGGAAGTGGGGAGCAAAGAAAGAAACCCAGAGTCGATAATGATCCAAGTATATGATATCATGAGTATGTCATAATGAAATCCAGTGTTTTATACAATGATTATATACCAATAAAATAAAGAAATACCCACCTTCTTTTCCTGTAAAATGTGCTTACAATGATTAAAGCTTTGGAATTAGTCTGCTATAGGTTTTTTTTTTTTTTATTAAGTCTATAAAGTAACTTTCTTTTAAAGACAGGTTCTCACTATGTAGCCCAGGTTGGCTTTGAACTCACAGAGACCCGCCTATGTCTGTCTCTCAAGTGCTGGGATAACTTTGAAACATGTTCATCATTAGTTTTTAAAATTAAATTTATTTATTTATGTGTGCGTGCATAAAATATGGGATGCTCATATGCTGGTCAGAGGCCGATGTATGAGGTTCTGTTCTCTCCTCCTACCAATGGGGCCCTGGGGTCAGGTCTTCAGGTTTGACAGCAAACACCTTTACTCACTGAACCATCTTACTGCTCCTGAAATGTGTTCGTAATTATCTTTATGAAAAGGTTTTTGAAGCAGTGTACAGTATATTTCTCCCTGTAGGTTAGGGTCAAAAATAGTCTGAAGACTGCTGATTTAAGGAGGTAGGGGCAGTGCTGAGCTAACTCCGGATCTCAGCTGTCAGCATAAGCCGGGTGACCGGGATTTCATGTACCCACATGATACCTTGAAGAGGGGAACCTTTAGAGCTCATCCCAGAGAGCAGCAGCTGCTTCTAGGGATGCAGGGAAGTGATGGGACCTGTAGAAGACCCTCTGTCACCTGGGAGCCGAACCACACATAGACAGAGTGGCCTTAGGCACCACTGACTGGAGTGTGGCCAACACATGGAAGGCAGGGGCCAAAAACAGAGCAGAAGCTGGTATCTCCATAGCAATTGGTCTGTTAGGTCATCCATGGGCCTATGTCTTCTTGGAGCTCCTGGCCATGAGAAGCAGTATCTTCCAGTCTCGTTGCTTGCAAAGATCCATGGAGACTGGAAGGCGCTTTCTTGTTAAGAGATGCATTCTGCAGTACATAGTGGGTATGCTATGGTGTTAAGTGAGTCAATGTTCCATTCTGTGCAGAAAGGGTTTCTGAGGTGTCTCCCTGCGCACAGAGTCCTCTCTCTACTTCTGCAGACAGATGAGAGCCCAACCCAGAGCTGACTGGTGGCTCTTCCCCCTGCTTCTTGATATCTTTACTACATAACTTCATTCCCCAAAGGCCCAGAGGCAATGATTTCTGTGGAACTTCCTGCCATTTGGGGGGTGGTGTTATATTTTTACTGGGTCCCTCAAAGCATGAGGTTTACATGGATCCTATTTTCAGGAACATTGTGGAAGGTGTTGGCTTTTAGTACAGCTAGCCAAAGAAAGGAAGAAGTTAACCGAGAAATAAACAGCATAGAGTTGAAGGAAAGGAGGCATGTGTCTATCAATGAACAGCAAATGAAGAATTAGGTGAGTATTCTCAGGGAGTAGCTGACTGTACTTTAAAATTCTGCAAACAGGGTCATTAAGGTAGTATATATTGAGTTGTTTGATATATATATATATATATATATATATATATATATATATATATAAATGGATTTTAGAATATAAATACTAAAAATAACCATGTTGTATAGCTCCTTGCTGGCTCTCCTGGAAATAATGTTACCTGGGCTATCCAACCAATTTAAGTTAGTAAACATATCCCCAAAGGGATGCCATCTTCCCACCTTTTCCTACACACTCAAATAATTAAAAGCAAGCTGATGGTTCTGTTTCTTTACTCGCTCATTTCCATTGTGTCCTGGCCTAGATTCTGCAGAAAGCAGAGCTAAGCAAAAAAATATATATCATATGAAGGTCTTACTGTGCAGTGTGACCTCAGGGAAAGAGGGAAGGCTCTGTTGCCAAGTCGCCTGCAGCAGTTGTTAACTGTAGGTCACCTGAGCAGCCCCAGGAGATGGAGGGAGGGGGGAGCAGAGAGAGAAGCGTCCACTAATGTCTGTAACCAAAGACCCAAGTTGTGTTTCATAAAGCATTGACTTGGCAATTTTCCAAGCTGGGCATGTGTGGGTACACAGCAGGTTCCCAAGGCACCTTCATTCTGTTCTGTTCTTTGACAGGCACTGGTTTGGGTGGTAAAAGTGACCGTCCAGACTTCCCAGAACTAGCGTCCCTGGAGACTGAAATGTGAGATAGCAGAGGTTGGGCAGCCCTGAAGTAGACTATTAGAGATGTCCAATACAGACGATGAAACAGGAACAGCACAGCTATTCCTTGGGACCTAGACAACGGGTTTAGCTTCTCTGTGTGGTGACCCAGTGAGGTCCTTGAATGTCTTTGCAAAAAAGCTAGAGAAGACAGGATTCAGTTGCGTGATGAAGTACCTACAGAATTCACTTCCGGATGTTGCCCCACAACACAGCTTGGCAAGGCGTGTGTGGCCTGGCTTCGGCACGGTCTGCATGATTCCTGGCTCCACATTTTTAGCTCAGCTTTATTTCATTTGCTAAAAGAAGCTTCTAATACAACTTAAGTTGAAAATCAATCCTCCAATCTCCCTTCTTCCCTTATCAGGGGCCCAGACAGCTGGACTGGAGTCCTCACTTATTCCTGCCCCTTCCTTCTTCACATCGCTCCTCACATCCAACCAGCTCCATCATGTATCATTTGCAAGTCTGACCTTTCTGTTGACTGCAGTGACTTAACCCAGGGGCTCAGCTCCTCTTACTGGGTTTGCTGCCACAAATAGCTTTCTAATCTGCCTTCACTCTTGCCTTTTGGCAGGCCTCTGGCAGGGATCCCCTGACTACCCAGATACCAGGGGCAATGTGAGAAGTCACAGGGTCGATTGATTCTTAACCAAGGAGATGAAGTCATTATGTAGGTGGGACCTGAAGTTTTCATACTGGTTTCCCATGATGGCTCTTGTTTGTTTCCAGGTTCACCCAGTAAGTGTGATGGGATTCCATTCTTGCTTCCTATATGTAGGCTATTTACCTGCACCCTTCTAGAAGGTGGTTATACTCTTTTAACCACATCATTAAGCAAGTGTTTATGACATGTTGAAGCTAGGACTTACTTATGTGTTGGTGGTTGTTGGGAAGCTGGGAATGATGTGGGGTCTATGATACAGAGCATCTCCACAAATCTCACGGGCAGGTGCCCACCAGGAAGACAGATTTGTTTAACAAGGTCTTCTTGGCTTCTTAAGCCTATTCTTAATTTTATAACTCACTTAAAGAGGAAAAAGATGATTCTGGTCAAATTCCTTAGGGAGAGGAGGGGAGGGAAAGTATAATTGAGGGGTTGGTAGAAAGTTTAATTGACACTATTTATCTGTTGGAACCATTTTAAGACCCACAGCGGATGCCTGAAACCGGGCAAGGCACAGAATCCTACATGTGTGGTGCTTTTCCCCATATGATCTGCAGTGCTGCCCGCTCTACCAGAGTTAACCTTTCCTTGTTTACACGCGGAAGCCTCCTTTGCATCACCATCCTTGAAACTCAGGGTCATTATTGAGTGATATAAGGGTTGCTTGAACACAAGCATGTGGACAACGTAATAGCCATTTTGATAACCAAGATTTACTAAGTGACTTAGAGGGAGGTAACATATACAGTGTGCGTACATGGGCAAAGAGATCATTCTCATCATGGAATATGTGGAACAGGACAGCTCTCAGGATTTTATCACGCTGGTCAGAACAGCATGCCTTTTAAAACTCAGGCCGTGTTTGCTTCTAGAATTTTCCATCTGGTATTTTTGAATCACAGTTGACCGTAGGTAACTGAAATCATGGACACAAAACCATGGCTGAGGAGGGGACTGCTGTAGTGTTTGAATGCCAGACTGTCACTTATAATCTGTAACACTATTACTAATGTGTTTTATGGATGGTAATAAGGATTTCTCATGGGCCAACTCAGACAGGCATCCTGAGAGATATGACATATTTTTCTTTGAAAATGGAGGGTTGCAACTTCCACACATGTTAGTGTGAGAGTAGAGAATTGGATGGGATAGGGGAGAGGCTGTAGGAAAGGTTTGGTTGCAACCTTGAGAATCCATTGTGGGAAAAATCAAAGGAGGCCAGAGTTCACTTAGGAACTGTAACTCACAACGGGTCCTCCATCTCTGTCTGTCTGCCTTTTTTGAAGTAGTATGGTAGAAAAGATTTTGAGCAGATGAAATGTCACCGAAAGCTCACGGGGTGATTTCTTGTCACTCTAGTTACGGTGATTCTCCTGGATGCACCCACATGAGAGCCAGGAATTCCATTCACATCTGTCTCATTTTTGCTTACTTTGCATGGTTGAATTTCAAATTATTCTTCCAAATGTTGGCGGCTTTAGACTGAACCGTGGGAAATGACAGTGGTTCTAATCCTGGGTTAATGAGAGCTGTAAGAAAATAATCGTGGATGAATTGCCCTCTGCCAGTGTTTACTGAACGACACTGAGATGAATTTTATTTTAATTAGGACCAACACTGTCACTTAAGGAGTGTTAGGTTAAGTCCATTACTTACATCATAGCTGTGAATAAATCTCATTCTTGATAATATTCACATCTTCCACTCATCAGAGCCGTTTTCTTTTTATAAGAGGTGTTCTTCCTTTTAATTCACGTTTAGAAAAAAATGAGATTGTTGGTTTTGTCAAAACGTGGAATAGAAATAATGTTCATAATAATCGATGCTGAGGTGGGTTGACCCAATTGACTGAGAGTAAAAACTATGCGGTGTTTAACAGTGATGAGTGGGGCCAGAGAAATGGCTCAATAGTTAGAAATGCTTACTGCTCTAGTAGAGGACTGAGGTTTGGTCCCCAGGGCCCTGATAGGTGTCTAACAACTGCCTGTAACTCCAGCTCCAAGGGATCTGATGCCCATCTTCTGGCTTCTGCAAGCACACAGGCACACGTGCACACACACAAATGAAAATAAATCTTTGAAAAGATGAACTATTTTGAAGACAAATGTCAGAAGATTCATCCAGTTAGACAGAGTTCAACACATCTGCTATGGACTGAATTATGTCCCCACACTCAAACTCATATGGGCCCTAGTCCCCAGTACCTCAGAATGTGAATGGGTACGTTAAGGCCAAAGCTGTCTAAATCCAAATGAGATCAATATGGTGGATCCTAATCCAATCAACTGGTATCTTAAAAAGAAGAGGATGTTTAGACAGGCAGAGACAGCAGCTAATGAGTACGATCTTTGCTCTACAAATGTTGACCAGTTAATCATAAGTTAACTCAAAGCCTTGCTTCTTGACAGAAGAAGGAGACACCACTCTTCTGACCTTGGCCGCCACAGCTTAGGATTGATTCCCAGTCACGCTGTGTGAGAATGACTTTGTGATTACCAAAACACTGTTTTTCTGCATGCCACTGCCAGTGCTCACTTCTCTAATGTTGGTGTCATCCTTCCTCATCTGCATCACGCTGACAAATTGTCCCTTTGGTCTTTTTTATGAGCACTGGACTTCACTGAAATCCCATTATTCCTTATCTTTGATTGATTGATGATTGATTGATTAATTGATTAATTGGGAGCAGCTTTTGCCTTGTGGTCTTGTCAAGCATGTGCTGCCACAGGCTCCCTGTCAGTCAAAGGGAAATTTGAAGAGAGAGGCTGTGGTCCCACCTTGCTTCTTCCTTGCCTGTCCTACCTTGGAGCACACTACGATGCTTTGTGGGTAGCAGTGGCCGAGAGCCAAAGGAATGTGGAGTTCAGTCATTTCTGCTGTACTTCTGGTTCAAATGCAGGATGGAGGGTTTGAAACTTGAGCAAGACTGGACTTCTGAGGGTTTCAGAAGTCCTCTTTTCCAAGAATGAGTTATCTGTGTTTTTGCATTTTCCATGGTGTGGCCATTGTCCTCCAAGACCCTCACATCTTGACTGTCCTTCTGTGCCAAACAGGGAGATGAATTTTGTGTAAACAATAGAGCATTGCAGAAAGGATGGAGTATGACTCATTCCAAGGTTAGATAGTAAACAACATGATGGATTCTGGCTTGCTCTGTCAGATCACTTGTTCTGGGAGAGGGTTGCCTCTGGAGTGTGAGGGCCTGTATATAGAGTATGTGGCACCCAACAGCCACACTGGCCTATCCCAACTTGTCAGCCATGTCAGTTAGCCATCCTGAAAGTAGACACTGTAGCTCAATCGAGTCTTTGGGTGACAGTGGCCCTAGTCAGCTGGTCCAGGTTCCATGGCTCTGACTATAATTCTTGGGCCCCTGGAGATGACTCAACCCAGCCAAACTGTTCCCAAATTTCTGACCTTCAGATAGTGTGAAATGGTAAATGCTTATATTTTATTAAGTAATTCTTAGAAAGATTAACAACAAAAAAGCAATGTTAAGGGAGAAAGTGTTCATATAACTTATAAATCTGGGTCACAGTCCATTGTTTCAGGGAAGTCAAGGCAGGAGCGTGGAGTAGCTAGTCACATCACATCCACAGCCAAGAGCAGAGAGAAAGGAAAGCATGCGTGCTTCTTGTACTCAGCTCCCTTTCTATACTGACAAGAGTCCAGCACCCAACCCCAGGGAAAATTACCCCTCACAAAGGGCGAGTCTTCCCACCTGAACTGACAACGTCAAGACAATTCAGTCTCAGACGCGCCCACAGACCAGCCTGATCTAGACAGCCTTCCACTGAGCCTCTCTTCCTAGGCAATTCTAAACAGTGTGACAGTTGACAGCACTGACCATCCACTGGGGAGTGTTTCGACAAGCACACCCGGCAGCCCTCATGACTTGACTTGACTTTGCTACCCTCTGGCTTTGAGAAAAAGCACCCACTCCTGTCTGGTTTAACAAATTCTTCTCCCACATCTTTCTTCTTCTAAGAAATTTTTATTAGTTCTTTGAGAACTTCACGCAATGTGTTTTGATCATATTCATTTTTTCCTCTGGCTCCTCTCAGATCCACCCCCTTCCTACCCACCCAACTCTCCCTCACGTTTCTTAAACCTTAACTTTTTTCCTTGCTCTTCCTCCTTTCTCCATCCTCCCTCTACTCTCTACACTTTTACACATAAGCACAACTACACATAACTTGTAAACTTACACTTACACTGCTGTATAGTTATCTAGACCGTAGCTAATTTGTGAGAAGTCAGCATCATATTATAGGGAATATAGACAGCAAAAAAACCAACCAAACAAACAAACAAAATTAATTATTTTACTTTAGAAAGTCTAAAAAGGTAAACCCAAATACAACTTTCCCATAAAAATTTTAAGGGCACAAGTTATCTCTAAGGAAGACATTTGCCATGAAGTGATACAATTGAGAAAAAATTAAAGTTAAAATCTTCATGGTGACTTCAGAGAGTGTTAAAAACCAAAATGGTTATTAGGGCAAGAAGATGCATCTCCTCTGCTTTAAATCTGCAAAAGGCTGAAGATGCCAACTTTTTACTTGGCCTCATTTTACACAAATGGATTGATTGTGCATGCATGTGTTAGTGTGTATGTGTATGAGAAAGAGGGTCACTTATGTACTTAGGGGGTCGTGTGTGAATGTGTCTGGGTGGAGGGCAGACAGTGACCTTAGGTATCATCATCATCTGTCAGGAGCTGTCCACCTTGCTGTTGTTTAAATGGGATCCCCCACTGTGCTAGAGCTCACTGAGTAGGCGGGGCTGGCCAGTGAGCCCAGGGTATCTGCTTGTTTCCACCTCTCAGTGCTAGGATGACAAGTCGCCGCCACCACACCCTGCTGTTTATTTGGCTTACACTTCCAGGTTATGGTCCATCACTGAGGGGAACTCATGGATTCCGGGGATTGAATTCAGGTCTTCATATTTCTGTAGTAAGCACTTTACTGACTGGGCCATCTCCCCAGGTCAACTCAGATCGATATATATATTTTTCGAGACAGGGTCTCTCTGTGTAGCTTTGCACCTTTCCTGGAACTCACTCTGTAGCTCAGGCTGGCCTCGAACTCACAGAGATCCGCCTGCCTCTGCCTCCCGAGTGCTGGGATTAAAGGCGTGCGCCACCATCGCCCGGCTGTCAGATCGATATTTAACAGGCTATTTTCAGTAATTCCAGTTATGAGAACATACATCACCTGTTACTATCATGTTAAATCATGTAGAGTCCCACTGATGCACACTCATTTTGAACGCTAGACTGTGACACGGTGACCGTTGACAGCAACCTTGGAAGCTGATCACTAATCTGAGCCTGTGGTCTAAGAGGACAAAAAGAGGGATCTTGTTCTTTTTGAGCTGTTTTAGGAGCTTAGGTTCTCTGAGGACTAGAGTCAATGTCTGGTCCTTGGGCATAGACTTCTTTGTCCTGACTTCAAGTCCCCAGGTCTTGTGTGGAAGCGTACCACCATGGGCCTGGGGGTAGGCTCAGCTCCTTGTCTCGTCTCTGCCTTCTCCCTGGCTTCCCAGGCTGGTCCAGTTGGATAGGCTCCAGCCAGCATGCGGTTATGAGAAGGCATGGCATCCGACTGTCTGTCCCTATTCACAGTGTCCATCTTGTGCTTTGCAAAGTTGTCCCCTTACCCGCACCCCCACCCACTACCCAACAAGAGCTATTGTGTTATGAAATGCTGAGGGCACTTCCTGGGAACGTGGAATTCACCAAACAGAAACTCACAATGAGAGCTATGAGCAAATTCCACAAGTGTTTGCTCCTCTCGGGGGTTCACAAGTGGCTGATCCTGCAAACTTGGCTGGGCAGCCAACCACTGGGGCTGCCAGGATGGGAGAATGCTTGGGGACTCTAGCCCTGGAGAGACAGAGCAGGAAGGGAGGCTCCCTTAGCTGACTTATCAAACCACGAACCAGTCTCTCTGCTCCTTGGGAGTGACTGAAAGGGTAGGAGATAAGGAGTTAAGGAGGTGACATCCATATCAACAGACATTGTTAAAACAACTCTTACCTTCTTTGGTGTCCTCATACACCTTTTTTTTTTTTTTTTTCCATTTTCTTTTGAAATAGGGTCTCACTTTGTGGCCCCGGCTGGCTTGCAACTCTGTGTAGCTCAGACTGACCTTAAACTTGCAGTGACCTCCTGCTTTAACCTTCCGAGGGCTGGGATGATAAGCATTAGCAGGCTGCCTCATACGTGTGAGGTACGTCCCCACTGTTGCCACTCTGGGTTCAACCGACGCTTAGGTAGGTAAGTTATATTCTGAAATCGGTACAGAAGCCCTCAGGATTGGTCATTTTTATCAGGTCAAGTCTGCGCTTTCTTGTGGTCTCTCATGTCCACGTAAATAAAACTGTATCTCTGTCCCATTAGTCCGTCTTAGAGAGGTGCCAGCTGGGTCCCCTCAAAGGCAAAGGGAAATCTTCCTTCTAGAAAACGGAACGTCTTCACAGGAATGACTCCCAGAGACGGTACAGCTACGGCGGAGGAAACTGTATTAGAGTAGCTTCTGCGATCGATCGTAATGAAATGCTGAGGCTAGGCACTTAGCGAAGGAAAGATGGTTATTTTGTCTCACAGTTCTGATTAAGGGGCAAGAGGCGGTATCTGGTGGTGGCCTTCTTGCCCACAAAGTCTCAAGGTATGGGCTATTCACATGGCAAGAGACAAGGGGTGGACACACGTGTGTCTGCTGATCTCTCTCCTCCCCCTTTTCTTTCTTCCTTTCTTTCTTTCTTTCTTTCTTTCTTTCTTTCTTTCTTTCTTTCTTTCTTTCTTTCCTTCCTTCCTTCCTTCCTTCCTTCTTTCTTTCTCTTTCTTTCTTTCTTTCTTTCTTTCTTTCTTTCTTTCTTTCTTTCTTTCTTTCTCTATTTAAGAGAAGATCTCAGCTAGCCTCAAACACTCTATGTAATCAAGGGTGACCTTGAATGGCCGTGGGTGTAGTATGTAGATGACTTGCTGGACTCTGCTGTGGACCCAGGGGGCAGCAGTCTTTGTACCAGAATTGGTAGGATCAGAGCCTGGGCCCTGGCAGCTTTTATAAGCTAGACTTAGCTACCTGACTTCAAAAAACCAATTTATTTTATTTATGTGCATGTGTTTTCCTGTCCCTTGTATGTGTCGCTGCAAATGTATACATACATGTATGTGGGTGTCTGCAGAGGCCAGAAGAAGGAATTCCAGGGAGTTGTGAACTGTCTGATTTGGGTGCTAGGATCCAACCTCAGGTCCTCGTGGTTGAGCAACAAGCATTCTCAACCATTGAGCCATCTCTCCAGCCCCCACAACTGGCTAGTTAACAGTAAAAAGTAGAGAAGAGAGGTGTCTTCAATATGGCCACATTAGGTAGAGGATCAAGGAGACCCAATGACACCCACCCATGCCCCAAATCCATCACCAGCGACCTGGTGAGGTTTAGGTTTAAATAGAGGGCCAGAGGCATGCTTCATTAAATAGGCTTCATCAAGGTGTGGTCCAGCCCATCACTGACTCATTGTGTGGGCTCCAGTGTCTCCTGCAGGGTTCTCTGACAAGTCAGAACGCTGAGATCTCTTTCCTCCTCTGCCTACCGCCAAGCTTCAGCCCTTTGCTTCTCCTCGTGTGAGATTCCCAGAGAAGTTTCAACAGTCTGATAGCCAAAGGGAAGGGTACAATTGTTTCTCTTTAGAGTATTTTTATTCCTGCCAGGATGAACGGGCAAGACATGGCTGAGAAACAGAGAGCCACCAGGCTGAGAGGTGCCGCCAGGTGCCAGGACAAGCTTTAAGAAGGCCGAAGCCAGGATTCTCTGCTTAGAGGCTCCAGGTCTGGAATGGAAAGTGACATGGCCACACCTCAATAAACGTAGTTTTGGAGCGGAGCCAGGTCAAACACGTCTGAGCAGCTCAAAGGCCGTGTTGTTCAGGAAGTCCCTCAGAGGTAAGGGATGGCTGCATGAAGTAGACTGGGCAAGCTCAGGGCCAGTCTCAGGAACATGTGGCTGCTGTCTTGACATTACTGATCACTTCCCATCAGGTGTCATTTTGTACAAGAGTGTCCCCTCCCCACATGATGTCCGCTGTCCTGGCAGAGCTCAGCAAATCAGCCTGCCTCACCAAGGAGAGATGGTTCAGACACTGGAAACCTTAAAGCAACTGAAACTGTTGGTGTTGAGATGATTGACACCAATTGTCAACTTGACAGGATCTACAGTCACTTAGGAGACAGTCTGGGCATGCCTGTGAGGAATTTTCTAGACTGGGTTCATTGAAATGACAAGACTCACCCTTAAGGTATGCTGTGCCACTCTACAGGCTGGGCACCCTGGACTGCATGTAAAGGAGAACCTGGACTAAACATCGTCAGTCCCCACCTCCTCTCTCCTCTCTCTTCCCCCATCTCTCTCCCGCCCTCCTCAGCCATGAATGTGATATATCCATTTGCCTCATCTCCTGGTACCATGACTTCCCCGCCATGATGGACACTACCACAGAGCAGTGAGCCAAACAGACCCTTCTTTCCTTAAGTTGCTTTGTACCAGAAATTGTGTTGGCAATGGAAGAAGGAACTAATACAGATGCCTCACAGCTCTGGGATCCCGAGAAGACTTGTGATCATCAGGGAATGGTGGAACCAGCCAGTGAGTGCTAGAGCTGCCTGGAGGATGTGGGAAACACTTAACCCCATCAGTGCTGGGTGAGCGGAAGTAATTGTTGCTTCACACAATGTGAAGGTAACAACTCTCCCTTAAGGAAGCTTTATGTGCTGGGTGGCCAGGTCAGAGCCAAGTAGGGCCACAAGTTGAAGTTCCCTGTGACCTTACTGTCCCAGGATAGCCTCTGAATAACCCCAAAGAGATGTCTACTTTCCTTCTAAACAAATACAGTCTAAATATCTGGCTGCCATAGAAGATCTCAGTCAAGTGCTTTGAGGATAAAAATAAGCAAATGTAATATTTCTCCAAGTAAATTATACTGGAGTCTGTGCCTAAAACTTCCCATTCACATGTGGTCTTGATAGCAATTAGATTAAATTTAAATGCTTTTAAATTTATATATATATATATATAATATAAGTATATATTATATATGTAAATTTAAAAGTACATATGTGCTTTTAAATATATATATATACACACACATATATATATAGTTTACAACATGATGTTTTGAAGTATGTATACCTGCGGAGGTGTTGCATCAGGATAATTTTCCTATGTGTTATCTGACATAGCTGTCTTCTTGTGACTCAGTGGTTTTCAAATATGCAATTTTTCTCCTGTAGTCACATAGGTGTCTTGAGCACATTCCTCTGCTGTATTGAGATGCTGTTTTTACCAGCACCTCTTCAAACTCACCTCTCTCAGGCCTTGATAATATTCCACACTGCTTTTATGAATTTAATTTTTCAAGCTTTCACGCATGAGTGAATCAGGCAGTATTTGTCTCTCTGTACTTGTTTTATTTTACTTACTATAATATCCTATAGTTTCACCCCATTCTTATTAGTGATATGATTTCCTTCCTTTTGAAGCCTAAATAGTGTGTGTATGTGTGTGTGTGTGTGTGTGTGTGTGTGTGTGTGTGTGTGTGTGTGTTTCCTCATCCATTGATGTATTGGTAAGCAATTAGATTGAGTTCTTGTTTTGACTGTTGTGAATAATGTTACAATTATCACAGGAGCACAGATCTTTGACCTGTGAACATTCATTTATGCTTTTTTTATGGTACTGGGAATTGTACCCAGGGCATCACACATACTGGGCAAATGCTTCACCACTGAGCTATAGCCTTGGCAATAACATGAAGTTTCTGTTCTTTTAGATACATACCCAGGAGTAAGCTTGCTGGCTCATAGGGTAGGTTCCAATTTGAATTTTCTTAAGGAAACTTCATAGTGCTTTTCATAATGGCTGCTCTAATTTACATTCCCATCAACAATGTGGTGTGATTCCCCTTTTTTCTACAAGCTTTCCAGAAATGTACCTTTTATCTTTTTGTTTTCCGAGAAAAGGTCTCAACTCATAGCTCCGTCTGGCCTCCATCATGTGGTAATCCTGGGATTACAGGAGTCTGGCACCGTGCCTAGTTCCCTTCGTTACTTAGATAACCATTCTAACAGGTATGGTTTGCATTCCAGGTTCTGATGTGCATTTTTCTGACAATTAGTGGTGTTGAACCATTTGTATGTCTTCTGCAGAATGTCTAGTTAGTACTTTGCCCATGTTTTGCTGAGCTATGTGCTAGTCCTTTGAGTTCCCTGTATCCTTTTCAACATTAACCCCTTAGCACATGCATTGCTAGTGAATACTTCCTTTGCAAGGCGGATTTTTAGTTTAATGAATCCAGTTGTCTATTTTTGCTTTTGTTGCCTGTGTTTTGGAGGGGGACAGTGATGTTCAAAACATCATTGTCTGGATAAATGTCCTGATGGCCCCATGTTTCCTTTTATTAGAGCCTCATATCTTACCTTTAAGCCTCCTGTTAATCTACTTTGCATTGCTGTGGACATCCCCCCCTCCCACCATGGATGCAACTGTCAAGCACCTGGAAAACCTGCCCCGGGGGAGTGGAATGGGGTCTCAACAGCAGGCTCTGAATTCCTAACTCCTTCCAACTCATAATCTCCTTATTTTAAAGATTTATTTATTTTGATTTTATGAGTGCGTGCACGTGCCTGTATGTATGTATATATATACCACGTATGTGCAGTGCCCCAAGAGACCAGAAGAGGGCATCAGATGCTCTGAGTTATAGATTGCTGTAAGCTGTCATGTAGGTGCTGGGTTCTCTGCAAAAGCAGCCCGCGGGTATTCTTAAACTACTGAGCCATCACTCCAGCTGCACCGCCTCCCCCCCCCCCCCACAACTCATTCTCTTAATGTGAAAGATGGTTTTGAGAATTCCTTGACTTTTTCACCTCACTTTTGATGAGTTCTACCCACTGATTATATATTTTAGTTTTAGAAGGTGTACTGACTGGTTTATGTGTGTCGACTTGACACAAGCTAGAGTCATCAGAGAGGAAGGAGCCTCAGTTGAGGAAATGCCTCCATGACATCCAGCTGTAAGGCATTTTCTCAATTAGTGATCAATGGGGGAGGGCCCAGCCCATGGTGGGTGGTGCCGTCCCTAGTCTGGTGGTCCTGGGTTCTATAAGAAAGCAGGCTGAGCAGGCCATGGGAAGCAAGGTCATCCCTCCATGACCTCTGTATCAGCTTCTGCCTCCAGGATCCTGCTCTGCTTGACTTCCTGTCCTGACGTCCTTCAGTGGTGAACAGCAATGTTGAAGTAATAAGTCAAATAAACCCTTTCCTCCCCAACTTGCTTTTTGGTCATGGTGTTTTGTCTTAGCAATAGAAATCCTGACTAAGACAGAGGTGCCATTGCTTACCACTGGGAACCACAGTGAAATGTGCTTTGATTTTTATGTGCTGGGTCCCATGATACAGACTCATATTCATGATTTCATTGAATCTTTCCAACGTCACTGTGAGATGCTGTACTTACACCAGTTTTTGTATAAGGAGACTGAGACTGGGGAAGTTAACATCTTCCCCACATCAACCAGCTGCACAGTGATAGACCCCAGATTCAAATCTAGGTCTACCTGAAAGAAATTACTGCATCAGTTGATGGGTTTTGTTTTGTTTTTCTTTTCATAGCTATTTTTATATATGCCCAGAGAAGCCCCCAAAACAGAACTTGGAAATATTTACCAAAATATGTAAATATGTCTTGCGGTCTATATTGTTGCCTCTTTATTGAGTGTAAGGAATAAAACTCAGGGTTCAATCTCATAATTTATCACAGGGTGGAGACTCCTAAGCACTTATCCAAAATCTGAGATTGCTTTTCCCCTTCCTCCCTGGACACAGAGCTGAACCTGTATCCCGGGTCCTTCTTCCCAACAGTATTGGGCAGAATGAACACATGTCTCCTCCCTGGCCCATGGAAACCTAACCCATGCTATCTTTCAGGCTTGCCTCGCCTGGCGGCTTGATTTCAGTACCCAGTCTGACCTTGAAGTGATACGACCTTCGACTTGAAGACTTGAAGATACAGAGCTTCCAGAAATGGCCTTTTAAATGGATGGGGTCTGTTCATCTCTTTGGAATTAATAGGTGAGCACAGAACGGAGGCCCACCGTGGTGGACCTGTTTTATATTTCGGGCATCTGCTGCAGCACTTAGCTTGCTCTAATGAGCACACACTGTGTTACTGATAGAGCAGCAGGTGCAGGAGCAGAGTGTGAGACACCCAGGCCAGATGGAGATGCGTGCTCCAGGAAACTCAGGCATGGCCTGCTGATGCTGCAACTTACTTCCCAGAAAACAAATGTATTTATTCAAGGTTTTCTGAATTATGACTTAATGCCAATAAGTGCCAGTTAACTAGCTACAGCCTGGCAGGTGTCTGCGGGGGGTAGGGGGAGTTTCACAGCTTAGAGTCAATACATAAACGTGATTCATATATTATATTACCAGATCAGGTTTGCTAATGGTCCCCATTAGCTAAGCTCCCTAGCTACCATCCTCATTTCTTATGTACATGCAGAAAATTTATTAAGACCTTGGGGAGGTTTGGTAAAAGGAAGCCACCAGTCTTGATTCTGCAAACAAACCCTTCCTGCCTGTCCTCTTGCATGTCTGTTTCAAGCTTTTCTTTTCTGGATGTTCAGTGCTGAGGGGAAAGGCAATGTCTCAACAGATAGCTACTACAGCAGACCAACACTTCAGCTTTTCAAGGAAGCTCCATGAATTTGCTGCAAACACTCACCGTACCTCCTGGGAAGACAAGCTTGAATTCTCTGTTCTTTTCTGTTACATCATGATTCACACCTTGTATGCAGTGCGATGGTGAAGGGCTGCTGGTTCCTGCCTGGCTCCGTAAGCAAGAGCTTGTTGAGACTGGAATCAGAATTGCTTTGTTTCTGAAACAGGGTCTCATACGATAGCTCACGTTGGCCTGTGCTTCCCTGTGTAGCCCAGGCTAGCCTTCAAGTCCAGATTCTCCTGCCTCAGTCTCTCAAGTGCTTGGATTACAGGTGTGTGGTATGATGCCTTGCTCCTAAAAATCAAATTTGTGAAGGAGGCTGTTTCGGGAACAGAACCTGGGTTTGGAGGGACATGAGTGACCATGACAAAAGGAATCTGGTCTGGAGAGGCTCACTGGAACTTCCTTGTCTGTATGTAATGGGCATCATGCTTGCGCACAGGGGGCACTTTGTGCACATTTGTTGAGAGTCGTATGGATGAGATGTCACATGGCATGTGGCGACAGTGGCCGACTGCCTTTACAAGTGCCATTTGGCAGGTGTTCTGGTTTCCTTTCTGTTGCTGTGATTAAAAACAAAACAAAACAAAACAAAAACCACTGTGTTCTGGTTTCCTTTCCATTCAAACCTGGGAAAGAGTTCACCCGGCTTAAGCTTCCAGGTCACAGTCTGTCACTGAAGGAAGCCAGAGCAGCAACTCAGAGGCAGAAACATGGAAGAATGCTGCTCACTAGTTCACTCACTGGCTTATGCTCAACTAACTTTCTTACACAGCTTAGACTCAACTGCTTACGGATAGTGCTATCCACGGAAGGTTGGACTCTTCCACATTCATCATCGGTCAAGACAGTCTCTCACAGACATGGCTCCGGGTCAATGGAAGGAGGCAATACTTTCCTCATGGGTTCTTCCTCTTGGACGACTCTACATGTGTCAAGTTGACAGTAGGAGTGGTGGCCTTACACACTCCCACTGCCTCTCTGCAAGGTAACTCAAGGATTAAGCAGCAGCTATAAATAAAGCCCTTGGGACAGTGACTAGCATTTAGCAAGGGTTATGTGAGGGTTTCCATTGTTACTACAGTAGTAGTATTAATATTTCCCTTAAATATTGACTTCAAGGATAGTGAAGTGATTCTTAATGTCTTTCTCTTAATAAACTGAACAGGAAAAAGAATATGAAACCATTATAGCTTATAAAGATAATATTTTTTGGTCCAAACAGCATTTGGTGTTTAAATGTCTTTTTAGATTAGCATATATGGTCATGAATTTATTCATTACACCTGCTGCTTGCCAAATGCCATGCTAAGTACTGGGAATTCAACTCTAATACAATAAGCCAAATCCATTCCTCATTTTTTTTTCCTTCTGGGACCTTATGATCTCTGTGTTAAAATTAATCTTTTTCTCTAGCTCCACACATTTTTTCAGAGATCACTTTGGTTTTATATTTTAAATCTCCAAGCATTGACAAGCTGGTTTAGACATGTCTAACCTGCAGCCTGAGGCCCACATATGTTTCAGCATAGCTAGGACTATATTCCAACACGATTATAGACAATACCTTCGTGTGGTGATGTCAAAAGTTTGGACATCCCTTAAGGACATTTAAAATATCATTACAGTGTTTATTTAAGTGTGTGAGTGTGTGTGTGTGTGTGTGTGTGTGTGTGTGTGTGTGTGTGTGTGTATGTGTGTGTGTGTGTGTGTGGTGTGTTGAGGAGGCACTTATACCATAGTGCATATATCAAGGTCAGAGAACAACTACTAAGGGTCAGTTCTCTCCTTCTACCGTGAGGTCCCAGGGATTGAACTCAGGCCGTTATGCTTGAGCGGTAAGGGACTACTCATTGGCCCAGGAAATTTTTTTAGTAACATATGTTAGTTCTCCAAAATATTGGGTTCCATTACCGCATTTCCATACATGTAAATAATGCACTCACCCAGTTTCTAGTACCCTCTCCAAGCTTGTCCTTTCTTTCTGGACTCTTGTTGACATCTGCTGATGTACTTACTAGGTCTTGGGTTCGGTTTCTATTAATGATGGCCGCCATTCTCTGCATTTGGGTAAAAAGTCATCATTTTTAAAGATCAGACTTTTAGACGACTGGCATTTGTAAAAGATTATTCCTAATTCTAAGTGCGCTGTTGTGCCTCTGTTTCTTTCATTCCTCACAAAGTGTAAAGTGGAAGTCACCCGCCTAAATGTGATGCCCTTGGCCTTGGGAAGCATTTCAGTGGGGCTAGCAGGATGGGACTGGCCTGCTGCTCTCTCACCAGGAACCATGGCTGGCAGACGTTGATGCCCACAGTTTGTGATTCCTCAGTGGGCCTGGACAGGGCCCCAGAGCACTTTCCACATGGAGAGCTAAGTAGCCCTGGAAGTAATCAAAGTGTCTTTAGACAGTTATATGTTTGTGTGTGTCTGTGTGTGCGTTTCTGTGTGTGCGTGTATGTGTGTGCGTGTGTGTGTGTGTGTGTGTGTGTGTGTGTGTGTGTGTGTGTGTGTGTACACATATGTGCATTGCAGCCGAGACTAGGCCTTTTGCCCTTGTTATTATCTCATAGTGGTTTATACCAGTTGGAAGCTGCTACTGTCATAGGCGATCAGAAAGATTGCCAGCCTTGGAAGGACCGAGCAAAAAGCAGATGTGGCAAGGCCAGGCTTGTGAAAAAAACTGCCAGAAAGAGCAGCATTGGAGGATGGGACACTTGGAGCATGAACCTGTGAACGGAGGTCGCCTGAAGGTCCAAAGAGGGACCCACTTCCCTCACACACAGATTAGTCCTGGGACACCAGCCTGCCTAGAACTGCCTTCCAGGTTCAGCAATTGCGGTTGGCCTGGCTTATCATTCCTGTGTGGCATCTGGCTTGTCCCGTGCCTTCCTGCCCGACTTGAAAGGGCAAACCAGAGGATACTGCGCAATATGTAAATAAACTCCTTAGAGTCTCTCAGAAAGTCTGAAATTTCTTGGCTCAGGAGAATCATGCCTTTACTAGGGTTTTTCTTTCTGGACTTGATGGCAGTTATTCCCACTGTAGCTCTGACATGTACGAGGGACCGTTTGGAAGAACCTTGAGGCTCATCCTCATTCATCATGCTCTAGTGCATTTCTGGGTTTTTCCATCTAACCTCCCCCCACACACTCTGCCCCATCTCCGTTTGTAAGTGCTCAGACAGCCAAAGGGCATCTGTGGAATATTTTATAACTTTCTCTTTCTGTGGGTTGGGCTGTCAGGGCCGAGGAGGCCACTGTCACATTCCTCAGCTTACTGCCTTGCTCCCTACCCCATTTACACTCTGCACACTTATTACTTGCTTCATTGTCTAGACTGTTCCATTTTGCTGTATTATGACACCAATCTTATTTGTTCTGTTTTTCAAGCATATATTTGACATATTGCAATAGTTTTTTTTCTGTTACCTCAAGCATGAAAAACAGAAGCACTGTTATTTATTTTTTTAACATATCGTGATTTCTAATATCAATGTAATTCTCTACACAAGGTTATGACAGACCATATTCTTAAGCTTAAAAATTGTTTGAGAATTCCAGTCATGCATACAATGTGTTTTGATCAAATCCACCTCCTATGCCCTCCCACCCAGCTCTTCCCTTACCATTCCACCACTTTCCCCTCCAGAGTTCATAGTTCAAAGTTCACTTTTCCCTCCAGAGTTCATAGTTCAAAGTTCACTTTTCCCTCCAGAGTTCATAGTTCAAGGTTTACTTTTCCCTCCAAAATTCTACACCCCCACCCCATCAATCCACTAACTCCACTTAATGCGACCTGGATGTACATGGGTATAGGACCACCTACTAGACCATAGATAGCCTCTCAGGGATCATATTTCTGAAAAACAAAACCAAAAACTGACCTTTTCTTCAGTAGCCATCATTTGCCAGTAACTCCTTAGCTGTGCACTGTTCGTTTGTTTGTTCGTTTTGAGGTAGAGTTTCTCTGGGTACCCTTGGCTATCCTGGAACTCACATAGTAGACCAGAGATCTGCCTGCCTCTGCCTCCTGAGTGCTGGGATTAAAGGTGTGCGCCACCAGGGCCAGTCACTGTTTGTTTTTTAAGCTATGGCTATAACTGAATACTTAACTGACTGATAATCCAGGTGTTTTTACCTTTCCATAAAAATCACTCATGGGGCTGGGGAGGTGTCTCAGTGGGGAAAGGTATTAGTTTCTCAGTCTTGACCACCAGGGTTTGCCCCCTGGAATCCATGTAAAGAGCAGATTTATGGTGTACACCTGTGACCCCAGCGCTCCACTGGTGGCTTGGGAGACAGAGAGAGGAGAATCACAGGGAAGCTCTAGGGCCAGTCAGCCTAGAGGACACGGCACAGCAGCTGGAACCAGAAAGACCCTGTTCACAAGGGGGAAGGTGAGACCCCACTCCTGCAAGTTGTCCTCTGCCCTCCACATGCATGCTGTGGCATGCTTACCCATGGGCACAACTGGATTAAAGTCTTATGGGGAGATGGTGGTGGTGCCGGTGACGCTGATTCAGTTTTCTGGGGAGCAAAGACACAGAGGAGAGAGTGTTGAGGAGAAGGAAGGAAGGGAGGGAGGCTGAGAAATGAGAGTAATTTTTGGATAACATAGTTGTCACCAAAAAAAAAAAAAAAAAGGTCCCTGGTGGTCTAGGACACTGGTCCTCAATCCTCAGTGCATAGCAGAATAATCTGAGGATTTTCAAATGAAACTGGTGCTGAGACTAAACACCGGGGACTTTGTCTTGTCTGTCTGGGCTGGGTCCAGTATCAGATTTGTATTCCATTCATCAAGGAGTGTGCGGCTGCTGGTTAGCTGATGTAAGTTAAGAATGTAGCCATTCAGAACATGGAGAAGGAGGAAGAGAAACCCCGCTTTCATTAAGGATAATTGGTGACTCCACATTTGGAGCTCTGATAGCAATCCCTGAGAGGGTTGGGTGTGTGTTTCTCTGAGGCTGGTTGTCCCTCAAAGATTTTTCTCAGGAAGACTGTGGGCTTGACACTTTTCTCTAGAATCGGAGAAAAGTGGCTCTGTGTGGCCATAACTCTGAGATACCAGCCTAACATACAACATTGCCCTAAAGACCTGGAACTGAGAGAGGGTGGAATCATTCCAGTAGGATCTTACTGATTATAGCATCAGCAGATGAAAAATATGATCCCAAGTAAACCTCACTCAATGCAGGATATCTCTTAACTTCTGGCAACTGGTAGCTGCTTTCCCCCTGTCTCCTTGTCTCCTCTCTCAATACACAGCCTTACTATGTACCCCTGGCATTACAGATTATAGGCAAGATTTTTTTCCCTTGGCAGGGGAAAGGGGTGTACTAAGGGTTGAACCTGGGACCTAGCACATGACAGACAAGTAAGTTCTCTATTACTAAGCTACATTCCCAGCACCAAATAAATTAATTCTCTATTTCTTTTGCTCTCTTCCTCCCTTTCTCCCTCCTCCTTTCCCACTCTTCCTTCCTCCCCCTCTCCCTCCCTCTCTCCTCCCTCCCTTCCTCCTTAATACCTCTTCTTCTCTGAGGCTCAAACCCAGGGCCTTGCATATACTAAGCAGGAGCTCTACCACAGAGCCACACTCCCAGCCCTACTTATCTCCCAGCGAACCAGCCTTCAGGGTAGATGTGTGCATCCAGGGTGTAACATCTGGATGTGTTGGAAACTGGATCCCCATTGCAGGAGTGTTGAGAAGTGGGACCTTTGGGAGGTGACTGGGTCAAGAAGGTTCTGTGATCCTGACCAGGCTAATGGACTCAGAGATTAACGGGTTCCTGGTTTATCAGAGGCGTGGTTTTGTTGTAAAAGTGAGCTCGCTCTGGTTGCTTGCTCAGTCTTACTATGTGGTGATCTCTATGTGTCATCATGCAGTGAAGGGGCCTTCACCAAATGCTCCTGGACTTCCCAGCCTCCAGAATGTGAGTGGAATAAACTTTTGTCACAGCAGGTGGGGAGGGGGGGGATGAGCTAAGGTAACTGTCTTGCAGGGTTGTTGAAAACTCTTTATGTGATAACATTATAATAGGGTGCCTAAAACATAATAGGTGCCAGTGATGCATAGCTTGTGATATCATTAGACCCAAACTATTACAAACTTAGGTCACCTGAGCACATATTAGACCAGCACAGGCCCTGCCCATCCTGAATAGTGGCCCATCTCCTTGAGGTGAGTATGCACACCATAGTGAGGTCTAGAAATCTCCGGAATCTAAACACAAGGCCATAGCAAGAGCATTTCCACCTTCATTGGCAATAGCTGTGGACTTCTGACTTCTAGAGGAGCACCTCCGTTCTCCGGGTAACTGATATTGGGTTTACCAGGCTCTTCAAGTACCCAGAACCCCTCTACGGTTGTCTACCCTGTCACAGCATTCAGTAGCATGCAATGATTCTAACAGTTAAAGATCCACATAGCGGTGTTGATTTCTAAAACAAGGAATCCACACTGTCCTCCACGGTATGTAGTTGGCATATGACAACCATGTGATCTCAGTGGGAAGGTTCACATCTTTTTGGGTTACTAGGATGACTGGCATTTTAATGAAAGATCTTCAAACAAGAAATTAAAACCAGTGTTTTATTCTCTTAGGCTGGAGGGCAATGCTCAATTCCTATTGCTATTATTATAGTTATTAAAATTTATAAGCCATTTATAATTGCAAAATGAGACCAGTACAATGTGTTTCAGGGTGTGGCTCCCAAACTGGTTCTGAGTAGTTTGCTATTGGTCCATGGTGACATAAGTATCGAAAGGGGAATAGATGCTTATGGGTTTTGAGGCATTTGACTGGGTCCCTACACAGAGAGGACAGGCATAGAACAGGATCCAAGTTAGTCAGAATGCTGTCATATACAGTGTGACTCACAGAGACATAAGCTACATGTTAGCTATAACTTAACTACAAGACCACACATTGCTCTACCGTGAACCTGGGAAAAACAAAACAGGACCTCCACGGCCTTAGGGGCAGCTTTGAGATTATTCCCACTTAAGCAACTGTGGCAAGAGAAACAGCCCATGGAGCTCCTGGGTGAGGTCACAGAGGCAGTTAGAAGCTGGCTTTCCCCCTGCTTCCTCTGCCCCTTGCTCACAGGGGTGTATTAGGAAGCTAAGGTGAACGAATGCCTGAAGAAAGGGAGAGGATAGATTCCACTCATGGGTAGGACCTTGGGAGGACTGGGAGACAGTTGTGTCTTTGTTCATTATGGAAATATAATAAAACTCAGGGGCGTGTCTCTCTGGAGCGAGAAGCATTGCTTCCTAGGACCTGAAACCATTACCGCTCTGTTGGGACCTGTGCTGAGGGCAGGTGAAACAAACCCAGACTTCCCTCTCCTCCCATCCTCTTCCCTCCTCTCCCTTCCCCTTCTCTCCTCCCTCCCCTCCCTTCAGTTCCTCCCCCCCCGCTTCTTTCTTCTGCCCTCCCCACATCTCCTCCTCTCTTACTCTCCCCTCCCCTCTCCTCGTCTCTTCTTTCTTCACATCTTGGTACCAGGGATTGAACCTAGAACCTTGTGCATGCTTGGCAAGTGCTCTCCCTCCGAGCTAAATCCCTAGCCTTAGACCTGAGCTTTTCTACGTCTGTGTTGGAGAATCAGAAGACATGGTGTGTGTAGACAGGCCCACTCTCTCACTGGTTTGTGTCTTCTATCATGTGTCAGGCATTGCTCTTGTTCTTGAAGGTACACACAACAATTAGCTGTGTCATTATCTCCAAGAGCTTTCAGTTTAGTGTGTGTGTGGGGGGCAGACGACCACTAAACCCTGTCATGAATGAGATATAGGGGCCATTGTTCACCTCACAGTTATAGGAAGTAGAAACATCAATGTGAGCCACAAAGTCTCTGTCCTTATGAATATATGTTCTGCCGGGACAGTGTGCAAATGAACACATACATATACAACTTCCAAGGAGATAAAAGAAAGAGATGGAGGGCCAGGGCCAGAGGGTATAGAGGCAAGGCCTGTCCGGGGAAATGACATCTGAGCAGAGGGTGAAGGGCTTCCCAGGTGACATGAGATGGACAGGCATGGTGGCCATGAGCAAGTACGAAAGCCGAATCTCCCCCAGACTAGGGTAGTCAGGAAGGACTTGGTCAAAGGTGTGAGTGCAGACCTAGTGCTGGGGAGGAACGAAGGCCGGCCTGACACCAGGGAACCTGGGGAAGAGGCAGGCTGGGGACACAGAAGGCTGAAAGTGCTTCCTGTCGAGAACAGGGTAGGGAGTGTTTGAGGAGACACTAAAACACAGAGCAAGGGCCAGCTCAAGACAAGCCTGCGCACAAGGCCAGGTTGTTTTGGGCTGTAGCCTGAAGGGAATGGAAACTATGGGAGGCATTGTAAGCACATCTTAGTCATTATGACATGGTCATATTTGCATTTGGCAGCAGCAGGAATGGAAGGAAGGCATTCAGAACGGAAGGTTCCAGAGACAGAACAGGAGGGGGAGAATTCTGGGAGAGAGGGGACAGATCTGAGATAGAGGCAAGTCATGGAATCATTAGGGTTCACTTATATGAACTTGGGTTTGAGCCCAGAGCCTTCTGCATGCTGGCTAAGTACTAGACCACTGAGATACACACCACGGTCCCTCTCTGGTTCTTTTGTGGCACCTCTATCTGGAAGGATCTTGCATGTGATCTGTGTCAGTCACTTGGGGATCAAAGTTGCTTGCTAGGATGTTTAATATTGGTGGAAGAAAATGCCAAGTGAATCAATAACCAGCCTGGACCACCATCAAGAGGAAGGTGAACGGGCCTGGACCTTACAGGCACGCTCTGCCAACAGCAGTGCTGGGCATGCTGAAGTCTGTAGTAGTGGACTTGCGAATCAGTTTAGTACATTGTGACCATCATTCTTTAAACTTAATGGAGCACAAGAGATTATAGACTCTGGAGTGTCCAAGTGGACCCATGCAATATGAGGAATTGTATGTGTGTGTACATATTTGGGTCATGACAAAGTATATTGCTTATTTGAAAAACACTGGGTTGGAACACTTTTTACATGGCAGAGCATATGTGGCCCCAAATATCCACTATACAGTTTTTTTTTCCTCTAATGAATCCATAAAAGTATGTACTTGTTTCCTGTGATCACGATGGCCCAGTGCCTCAGCATGAATGCCTGCGCTGTCCATCTGAAGCTGAGACCTGAGACCAACTCGGTCTTCCTGTGGGATGTCTGTGGCAGGGAGGTAACAGCAAAAACTGCAGGAATCTGCAGTTCAGGCAAAATGACAGCCTTGCACAAGGACCATGGCAGCCTTCACCAAAACCCGTCTCTGCAACGGTATCTGTCCCACATCTCCCTCCTTGGCTGGGATTGTCATCACCCTTGCTGTTGGTTCCCATGCCCAAGGATTATTTCTACAAAACAGCTTGTGCAATATTTGTCATCATGCCTTTGGAATTCCCCCTTATTTCAATCTCGTTGAGCCTGCCCCCATGTATTTCCATTCACTGCTACTCCAGATAAATGCATTATCTCTGAAGGATCTATTTGTTGGGTAAGTTGACATAAACAATGAGCAAGAAATGGGTTATGAGTCGATCTGGAAATTGCCTACCTTCAAGGGAAAAAGAGCTCACAAAACTCACTGCCAGCCCTCAATAGGTAGGCAGCCGAGAACCAGGAGGATGTTGGGATGGAGATCTCAGAGGAGGGGGCTTGGCGGTCAAGATCATCAAATGATCTTCAGGTCAAATTATGTAAATGGTGAAATACTACCAAGGACTCTTGTGACAGGAGTTGGCTGGTGACCTTGCTGAGGACACTTCCAGTGGAGGAGACAGAGACGTGGGAGAAAGGACGACTCTTCCAGCACAAAAAGGGGAGAGGACAAGAGCCCTTGACCGGACTAGTCTAGAGGATAACTTCCTCTAGAAACAAACTTGAACCTTGTTTTACAGAAAGAGTCAAGATAGTCTATGAGTTAGAGTCACCAGAATAGGGAAAATAGTTAAACTTTGCTAAAGTTGTGACTCCCCCCACCCCGCCCCACCCTACCCCACCCCACCACTCTCATCTTCTATGGGTAGTCAGGGGAGAATTTTTGTGGAGACAAAACTTTAGACTTGTGATTAATAACTGCTGATATTTATGCAAGAAATAATAGCTGGATTCATTTTGGAGTTCTGACTAAATTGGAGAATCAAAGACCTAGAGTGAGAAGCAGCTCAAAACAGACGACACAGAGATCAAAAGGAAGACTGCAGCTGACAGACTGGGAACAGCACCGTTCTATTAACTTTAGTCTGACAGCCAGAAATATTGTGCACAATGGATAGATTCCCAGGGTGCATATTTGATTTCTTCCTTGTTTAAGGTGAAAAACCAGACTTTAAACCATTGTTTAATTTGTCTGTCTTATCATACCCCTGAAAGAATTAAGATAGATGCGTCTTCTATTACGTGTGTGTGTGAGTGTGTGTGTGTGTGTGTGTGTGTGTGTGTGTGTGTGTGTGTGTGTGTAGCTTGTGTGTAGGTCAGAGGACAACTTGCCTTGGCAGCAAGTGTCTCTACCCACTGGGCCATCTTGCCAGCCCAAGGATTTAAACATCTTATTACTGGCCTTATTACTCTAGCTAAGAACACTGTGTTTAAGTTTGTGGCCTTAGGCTGTAATTATAACATCCCCAAGGGAGATCACCAGGTGTCCTGTAATTATGATGATATCTGGTCTTACAGGGCAAGGAAATTTTCATCTGAGCATAAACATTAATATAGCATCTGTTTCACTGGGAGGTTGAAGAGTGTCCAGAACCACTTATTAAATAATTCTAACTTCAGACATAAAGATCGTATTCAGATAAAAGACCTATATAACTCCAGAAAACAAAAACACCTCCACCCAAATCAAATATCGGGGGGGTGGGGGTGGGAAGGAACAGCCAAAATAAGAAAACAAAGTGATGAAGAGAGGCCACTGACAAATGCCCCTTCTTAGGCTGATCTCGCAGGAGGAAGTAATTGCCTATGGGGAAAGCTCATCTCTTGCATTCTAAAAACCCCCATTGCATTCAGCAAAAACAAACACAAACAAACAAACAACCCTGTTCATTTGTGATTCACCAGAATAAAAATAAATGCCCCTCTGTGTATGTATACATATATAACATGTATGAATGTATATATAATGTAGATGAGAACAACGCTCAGTTTTGCTGAGTTTCCTATCATTTTTGCTTCCTTTTTGTGTGGAGATGGGGCCCAGGGCCTAGCTGGTGTGAGGCAAGAGCTCTTGAAGACTGAATCCTGCTAGTTTAACTAGTCATCATAACCAAAGGACCCAGCCTGAAAAGAACTACTTTAGTCCCAAACGCTTTGCCTTTGGAAATATATAAAGCAGTATATGAAATGTCTGCCGAGATCTGGGTGTGGAGGTCTGTGTTTTCAAGCATGGAATGAAGCTTGTGGTTTGGGGGTATAGGGTGGTGGAGTTCACTTCCGATGTCAGTTATGTACTGGTTAGAGAAAATGTGTTTGGAAAGAGAGGGGCTCTCTCAATTCTCACTTGTATTTAAGAGTGACTCATTAGGGGGTTGAAGTCTATGCCAAGAGCCTATCTACTTGCTGGTGATTTTTCTACAAGGTCTGGTGCATGACATCTATATCTTTGGTCACTTTTGAAATCACAAGCGAAAACTGAGTTTTAAGCACCCAGGACAAAAACATCCTCTGCAGCGAGAAAGAATTGACTTAAGAATTCCTCAGAAAGAACTTTGCGAAATTTCACGATTTCTTTGAAGCCTTTCTCGAATGACTGACTTCATTGTCCGGAGGTTCAGAGCAGGGCTGGGGAATTTCCCACTCTTGGTCATACTTTAGGATCACAACAGTTTCCCAAATAATGAGTATTGTAGGGTCTCGGCTCCAGACCAGGGCTTGTATGGTTTCTCCTGCTTCACTGACATGTCAGTGACTTCTGTTTTGTTTTAAATTCTGGTTAGTGCAGTTGGCTACAGCTGGTCTTGAGAACTTGGCATGGAACCAGCTGGCTGGCAGGAGCCAAGCTCATGGCGGGGTGGGGGGGGGGGTGGTCACTGTTGACTGCTGTGCCCTCTCCTCTTCCTCCTTGTAGATAGTTTGATTTTGTGAAGCCCCTCACCGCTTGGCTTTGGCGTTGGTGTTTAAGATGGTCAGAAATACCCTACAAGACAGCGATGGGTGGATGATGTATGGAATGGCTGTTGTCTCCAGGGGCTCACCATGGTAATTCATCGCCTTCATCTCTGATAGGTTTGTAGGAAAACTCACCTCGTGCTCAGCTGGCCTCCTTTCTCCAGAGATCTTGTCTTTTAGTTTTGACTCTCTTCGGAGAGGAGTTCAAGGCCTACCTTAATCATCCTATTGTGGGACACTGTTGTGGTATAACATTTGTTTAACCAGGCAAAGACGTGTTATATTTGTTGATGTTGCAGAATGTTACTTTAACTGTGTAAAGGTGTGTTCCTTTTGTTTATGCTGCATTTGTTTAATGATGTAAGGATGTGTGTTTAATTGTGTAGAGATGTGTTACATTTGTTTCGCCTTGCCTGCCTAAGGCACCTGATTGGGCTAATAAAGAGCTGAACAGCCAATGCCCAGGCAGAAGAGGGATAGGGGCGGCTGCCAGGTACAGAGAATAAATAGAAGGGAAGAAAAAAATCTAGGCTCGAGAGAAGGAAGGAACAAGAAAAGAAGAACGAGAGAAGATGGAGGAGGGAATGAGGGGCATACCTGGGCAAGAAGCCAGCCAGAGACGCAGTGAAAGGAAGATACACAGAAGTAAGAAGGGTAATAAGCCCCGAGGCAAAAGGTCGGGAAAGAGAAAGAGGTTAATTTAAATTAAAAAGAGTTGGCCAGAAACGTGCCTAAGCTAGGCAGAGTATTCAAAACTAATCCAAGTCTCCTTGTCATGATTTGGGAGCTGGTTGGTAGCCCAAAAGAAAAAGCCTGGTACAGGACACCCTCTCTAAGGTGCCCCCTTTGTAATTTTCAAGGCCTGATAGTGTCCTCTCAATAAACTGCAGGCAGGGAACCTTGGGAAAATCCCCTCACACTCTTTCTGGAAAACCCCACATTGAAGGAACAGAGGCATCTAAGAACCTGGGTAGAACTGAAGTGTCCGCGGGTTATGTGCAGGCCGACCTGCTCACTACGGCTTGGTTTTCCCATCTTAGAGTGGAGAATCCCACCTAGACAGTCTCCGCACAGCAGAAAATGCTCAGGGGAAGCTGACATGATGGTTTCTTTTCCTCCGAGAGCTTCTGGGAACCTTCACCAGCTTGTTTTAACAATCTTAAACGTTGGTTACTTCTCTTTGAAGGCCTTTGTGGTTTCTTTCGGTAGCCTGAACAGAAATGAGTTGTTATGTACAACAGGAATATGTTAGTGTCTCCCTGTAATTTTACACACACACACACACACACACACACACACACACACACACACACACACACTTCTGTTTATAATTCCGCATCCCACCTCCTCGCCCTCAACCTTATAATAAGCTCATTCATTCGTAATTCCACTTGGTTGCATGATGTTTTTCAAGTAAGCTAGTCAATGCGGCTGCCTTCCTGGGGCGGGGGGGGGGGGGGGGGGGGAGAGAGAGAGAGAGAGAGAGAGAGAGAGAGAGAGAGAGAGAGAGAGAGAGAGTTTAGAAAGGGCCCTGGGAGGAAAGCTGGCTGAGCTGGGAACACAACAGTAGATTTTAAGCCCAGCTAACCCTGAAATGCTGGGGGTCTCGATGGCTCTAGTCCCTCACCCTCTGGACTGCTCAAGCCTCCGATGATGCCCAGCTTAGGGTGAAACAGGCGCTTCGTAAGAAAACGAAAAACCGGTCTGGGAATAATTTCTCCAGCACGACGATTGCCTGATTGCACAAACATCGCCTCATCAATTTCCTTACCAATCCGACAGAGGAAGTGGCATCCGTGGTGGTCATGGCATGAATAGGAATGTGTGTTTGGAACCGCCCGGTGGGGCCGGCTGAGGGAGAGGGGAGGAGACACTCCCCGCCATCCTGGGAGACCCACGGGCGAGAGGACCCCGCAGCGCGGTCATTTCCCACGACCTTTACCCAGTGGGAAAGAGCTGACCCAGACGGAGGGAGTCCAGAGATTTCGTGCGTCCCAGGACTGCGAAAGAAGCACACAGTTCGAGTCTGCAGGGCAAGAGACGAGGACACGCGTGTAGAAGCCCTCCTCTCTCCTGCCACCCACCCAGACGATCCTCGCCACCTCTCTCTGGGCTACTCAGCCCAACACCGGCCTGTCCCTCGGGCACAGATTCTCCCCCTCGGATGACTCTCAAGCCGGGGGCGGTCTCCAGGGCTAGAGCACCAGGGTCCTTGGAGGCGTCTTTAAGGCTGCGGTCCCCGCCCTCATCGCCCGCCCGCCCGCCCTCGTCCCTCCTCCCTCCGCGAGGATCCAGCGGCCAGGCTCGCGGAGCAGGTGCGGGCCCTCGTATGCGGCTGCCGGGGCCGCGGTGGTAGCGGCGCGGGGCGCTCGCCCGCCCCTTCTCCGGGCCACTCTCGGGCTCCGGCACGCGAGGACATGTCGGTGGTGACTGGCGGCGGCGAGGCGGCCGGCGGGGCCGGCGGCGGCGGCGCGCGCGTCTTCTTCCAGAGTCCCCGCGGTGGCACAGGCGGCAGCCCGGGATCCAGCAGCGGCTCGGGCTCCTCGAGGGAGGATTCGGCGCCGGTGGCCACGGTGGCCGCCGCCGGGCAGGTGCAGCAGCAGCAGCAGCGACGCCACCAGCAGGGCAAAGTGACAGTGAAATACGACCGCAAGGAGCTTCGGAAACGGTTGGTGCTGGAGGAATGGATCGTGGAGCAGCTGGGTCAGCTGTATGGCTGCGAGGTACGCGGGCACTGGTGGGGGGGACAGTCGGGACCTCCTTCGCTCCTCAGTGCCCACCCGGGAATTTTCCGTGGATCTGACTGCCGGGTGTGCGCTGCCTTTGCTCTTGGGGACCGAACCCCAGAGCGTGTCTCTGCGTGATCTCTCCCCTGGGTGCCCTCTGGCGCTGGGGCGCAGCGCTTGGGACGCCTCTACTTGGGTTCAGCTGCCTAGTACCCGGAGTGCTGCGGGCTCCCTTGATAGTGTGGGAAGAGGGTTGGGTCTGGAGAAGCTCAGTGCTTTCTTCCGAGTTCTCAGAGCTTGTCTGCACAGCCCTAACTACACCCAGTGGGACTCGGAGTGGCTCCCCTTGCCTGCGCCCTAGTAGAGGCTGGGGAAAGGAGAGGCTTAATGAGTGTCCTGATCTGAGGTAGCCTGGATTTCTGTGGCGATGAAGCAGAAGGACCTTAATATGCTTAGGGAGAGGACAGGTTGTGGGGATCTCAGAGTCCCCCATAGCTCCTTAAATTGTCCGTCACAACCGCAAGACCAAAGCTCCCCCTTTTTCAGTCACCCTCCCCGAGAGTCCTCACAGCTCTTCCCCAAGCTGCTCAAGTGGAGATTTGTTTCGGTTGCTTTGCCTTTCCAAGCTCAGTTACTCCCATCTATGGGCGCCCAAAGAAAGCCCCAAGAGTGCCTAGGCAGGTGGTGTGCAGGATGTCTCAGATCTGCCTGCTCCGGGTACCCAAGCTCTCCTCAACAGCACAGGGTTCCCCACAGTTCAGGGTGTGAGGTTATGCACAGATCTGACCCAGATACATGTGATGTAGAGAGAGAAAAAAAAATGACCAAGGCCAAATGATTTCCTGAGAGTCTTTAGCAACACAGATTCTCAACGAAGTGTTCTACTTCAGTTAGCCGAGTGGAGTTTGGAAGGAGTGAAAGCATGGAGGAGATTAATAATTAAGAATGTGGTTTCCAAGTTAAAGCTAGATTTGCGTTCTTGCAACTGATAGGCTATTCGGCAAAAATGAAAGCCAGATGAACTCGCTGGTACCAATCCATGGGGGCCATCCTGTTTTCACATATTTTATGGCCTATTGTGAAGACATATTTTCTTTAGCATTCATATTGCGCAAGGCAACAGCACTCTCCATGCTGGCTGCCGATGAGTGATTGCGATATAATAAAGTTTGACTGTATAAGCAATAAGCTTGTAAAAAATTTGTTTTTCTGGCCTCGCTCTCACAAAAAGCCCATTTAGTAGCTTAAGTAAAAACTGGCAAAATTAGACATGATCATGGGTTTTTAGAATAGGAAGTTGGTGAAACTCTTTAAAGAAACAATGCATTTGATTGAGATGGAATTCCTGTTGGATGAATAGATGTGTTCAGTCCTGCCTCTTTAGAATACAATTAATTTTCTTTTATTTCCTGTTGGCTTTTATACTCCATTTTGGGTTTGGAGAAGACCTGAGTTACTAGAGGAACTATTGTTGAAATTAACAACGCTTCATTAGAGGTACCTTGGGAAAGCAGGGAGAGTTCTACCTGCTTAACCCGACAAATGATATATTCTGCATATTCTTTGGAGTAATTGGTGGTGGGTGGTGAAAGTTTGATGTTCATTGCATTGAATGTGTAGTTTAGACCCACATTTCAAAGGGTAAATATGACCTTGAATCTTTTTTCTTTGGAGCTTTTAGCCATCGGCCATAACAAACAAATAGAATGTTTATGGAATTATATAAGATGTTCTACATACATTATAGCATGTCAGTATTTCCCTTCAACTCTGTCAGTCATTGGAGGCTGGAGGGACAGAAGTCAATCAGAGAGTGTTAGCAATTAACAGGAACTGTAATGATAGCAACCCTGCCAGCTAATAAAGAAACATGTGGAATACTACACAGCCATGGATGGCCTCTTCCCACCCATTTCTCCACTCAGGGGGCTAGCTTCTCTCTTCTGAGTGCATTTTTTGCTCACCACTTCAAGTAGCTCAGCCGTGGGTTCATGAGTGAGAAGGACCTACCTTGGCTTGTAGCTTTGAACCTTATGAATATTAAGGCTGGGAAGTATTCTTCTAATATTTAAAATTGGAAACTGGTCATGTCTTTCAAATGTTTACTGGCACAGCAGGCCAATTGGCTAGACTTCGAGCTTCATATCAGTGAGAGGCCTGTGTTATCTGCTGAGTTGGGTAGTAAAGAACACATATTTAATTTTAGAAGGACTTGTACCCAGACAGATCAGCAGTTAGATGAGCTGTCCTTTTGAGGATGGAAAATAATTTCCTTTTGCAAGACATTTAAAGTTAGAAAGGGCCGGGCGGTAGTGGCGCACACCTTTAATACCAGCACTTGGGAGGCAGAGGCAGGTGGATTTCTGTGAGTTCGAGGCCAGCCTGGTCTCCAATGCGAGTTCCAGGAAAGGCACAAAGCTACACAGAGAAACCCTGTCTCGAAAAACCAAATAAATAAATAAATAAATAAATAAATAAATAAAGTTAGAAAGGAAGGGAGAAGAAGAAACACATAGGCCTGGCTTAGATTTGTATAGAGAAATTTGTAGGAGCCCGTCAACTTTGTTTGGAGAATAATGGAGTGGACATTTGGAGAGCCCTTGTTCGGTCCCCGGTGCTGTTTTAGGCACTTGGCATGCACCGATTCGTTTCCCGTTCATGGCACTCCTAAGATGAGAGGGCTCTTGCTGTCAATGTTTCTACAAATAAGGAAGCAAACTCAGAAGGCTAAGAGGCTTGAACAAGCTCACATAGATGGGAGTGGCTTGGGGGTGGGGTGCATGAACTGGGGCAGTGTAACTCTGAGACTACCATGTACCTCCAGGGCCCACCTGTAACTCTGTACAGAACAAAGGACTCATAGAGGTTATGTCTCAATATTGGAAACTATGCATTAAGCTAATAGGTGTGGCTATAAATGTGTTCTACCCATCTACTTTGACAACCACATCATTTTAGCGAATTGCAAGGCTAAGTGTGAATTTTGAGTTCTCACATGCCCCAGAGCTCTGAGCTGGAATGGACTTGAGAAAATCTTCTCCAGGACTGGGTGCCTTCTCTTTTGGTATGCACCCCCCCACACACACACTGCTGCCCCAGCACAGTCCTAGCTGGTAGGAGGGCATAGTCCTAGCCACATTTATTGCTAGGCTTTTCTTCCAACATATAGGTTCTGGGGACTCAGACTTGACAGCGAGTGCCTTTACCCACTGATTCATCTCAGCAGTCCATGGTCCAGGCTTTGTACACATCTTTTTTTCTTCCAATGCCCATGCCTCTGGCTCATGCCCATCTAGAAGGAGCTTGTTCTTGTTCTGAAAGCTTCTTGACAATTGATGAAGGAATTCTGGTCACATGGGGCATAAGCTGAAACCATGTGGAGGCCCATTTGGTTCCACAGAGGCTTCAGGGAGGTGGCCCTGCAGAAGTGGAGCCCAAGGCTATGACCCTCTCACCCAGTCCAAGAGTCTTTTGTGTTCACAGATAAATATAGCCATTAAATCCTGCAATGATTGGTTATGTGCCTATAACTCCCCCCCCCCCTTTTTTTTAAAAAATCTTGTGGGAAAGCTTACACAGTGAAATTCTGAGCTAGGAATTTGATTGTAACAGAACTGTTAGGTTCAATCTGCATCCATATGTAAGGAATTCTGTTTTAAGGCATTTCTGTTATCTTCCCAACTGTTTTTTAAGAGTGTTTGAAATCTGGCACACTGTCTACCCTGACAAGTGTTGCAAGACGGTTTACTGGGTAAATCATGTCATTTTCTTCCAATCTTGCTCAGCCTCAAGATAACATCTGCATTTCCAGTTTTACAATTTGGTTTACTTTGGAAATTAAAATTTGTTGCTAAGTGCATTTCACTGGGATGGCCATGAACATTCTCCAATGCTGGCTTGTCCTCCACAGTTGAGGTCTTTCTGCTTTTTTAAAAGCAGTCTTCTAACTTATTGGCCCCTCCAAAGCTGGTGTTCCAGGCACGTGTAGCCACGCCCACTTTTTCACCTGGGTGCTGGGGATTTGAAATCAGGTCTTCATGCATGCTGAGCAAGTGAGCCAACGCCTCAACCTCCAAGTCTTTAGATTTTGAGTTGACTGACTGACTGAGCTGTGATTAGTAGTAATCCGAGATCATACTATTGTTTTTCTTGACTTAATTTGTTATTACTATTTGTGTGTGTGTGTGTGTGTGTGTGTGTGTGTGTGTGTGTGTGTGTGTGTGTGTGTGAGAGAGAGAGAGAGAGAGAGAGAGAGAGAGAGAGAGAGAGAGAGAGAGAGAGAGAGAGCGAGCAGGTGCATCCCATGTGTCACGGCACCCATATGAAGGCCAGGGGACAACAGGCAGGGGTCCGTTTTCTCCTTCCACCGTGGGTTCTGGGAATTGAACCTGAGCTCTCGGGCTTACGCCCCAAGCACTTCCACCCCATGAGCCAGCTTGCTGGCCCCGTCCTATTATTTTTAAAAATTAAAAAAAAAATCATTACGATCACACAGACGTGTCAACTGTACAGATTAGCATGTTCCACCGTGACCTTTCCGTATTTGTGTTGATCGTATCTTGTGGCCCCGTGTGGCCTGCAGGGTGCAGCTGTCAGTGGGTTCGCGCTTATGTTCAGGAGAGACCTATCATTTTCAGCCTAAGTCCTTGTTTTGAGCACACCACTCTCCTCGACAGCATCAAACTAGCCTGCCTTGCTGCGTCACTGGCATCTCAGCCGGAAGACAGAGCTGCTGCCAAGGCCTGAGTCTGTGGGGCACGCGCTGAATCCTCCTTTGTCAAGGGATTTAGAAATGGACTTTACTGCTTTATTATTATTTTTTAATCACCACAAATGCAACCTACAGAGAGTACTCGGGTGTGGAGATCTCTGGGTCGCAGAGAGAGCCGAGGGACGCGGGGAGGCAGTTCGGTTCAACAGGTCACAATAGCTGGTGCTGGTTCAAACTCTGAGAGTCTGACCCCAAGTGGCTTATTTTGGGCATAATTAAGCACAGATCAATTCGGTGGAAATCGTTCTGGTGATGATTAATTTTGTGGGCACAACAAAGCATATATAAATCTCCTTGAGGAACAAAGTAAGCTAAATACAGATAAGACATGGCTATGATGAAACTCTTTGTAAGGTCCATAAAGACAGGTTCTATAGCTTGATTGTGAAAAACAGATTTATGATAAGCATCTGGAGGAGGATATGGTGTTAGCTCTAGCCACACAGACATCGCACACATCATCGGGCTAGAAAGCATGTCCACTCCAACTTTCCCTGTGGAAAATGGGTTTTTCATTTCCTTCCCTTGAAGGAACAACCCTGTGTGCCTGACATTCCAGGATCCCCTAGTGCATGTCTGTGGGAACAGAGTCCTCCAGGCCCCCTATACTAAGGAATAAATTAAACAGGCAAAAACAAAACAAAAACAAAAACCAAGCAAAACCAAAACTATGGATAAAAGAATTCTTAATTTCCAAAGTAAGAAAAGAAAACCACCCTTAGCCTGTGTGATAGTTAATATTGATTATCAATCTGTCAAGATTTAGAATTGGAGACAAACTCATGAGAGTGTCTTGTGAGGGTGTTTCCAGAGAGATTCAATGGATGGTGGGAAGACTCAGTCGGAACCTGGACATCCAGGGTTCTGGGCTGAATGAAAATCAGAAAGCGAGTGTAATAGCAGCATTCATCTTTTTCTACTCCCTAACTCAATGGCAGTGAGACCAGTCACTCTGTTTTCCCGCCACAATGGACTGTGCCTCCTCAAACTGTGAGCCAGGATAAGCTCACCCTTCCTCAAGTTGCTTCTAGTCAAATATTTCATCACAGTCGTGGGAAAAGTAGCAATCACACCTCCCTTTTGAGGTGTGAGAAGTGGGTGGAACCGAGGTTAGGAACTTGTGCTCTGTGGCCAGATTAACTTGCGTTCACACCGTTGCCCCTCATGTAGCAGGTCTATGAGATTAGACAATTCTTTTGATCTCTTGAGCCCTTTTCCCCTCTTTCTTTCTCTGTGTTGTAGGGTTCGTACTTGGTGGAGGCCTGGCCGGCAAAATATCAAGTATAGTATAGTAATTGGTGTATGTCTGTTGCTGTCATTGGCTTTACAACTGGCCACTAACTGTTGGTGACACTCTGTGATATGGGGAAAGAAAACTAGGAGGCAAGAAACAAGGTGTTGATGTCAATTACATGCTAAGCTTAGGGGAAGCATGTACGTGCCCACTGTAGACAGGGTTGTGCGTATTTTAACCTGAACATAAGCAAACATGTTTTAGAGCCTTCCTGATCTTAAATATTTTGGTGGATTTAACTATTTGAAGACAACCATGTTAATTTTCATTGTTTGTCTCTAGTAAGACACAATCCCTTAACTTTTAAGGATTTGTTTGGATGAAAGAAAAAGGACTAACTGACCTTCAGAAAGTATTTAGAAAGTGTCCTGGCTGGTTTTGTGTGTCAACTTGATACAAGCTAGAGTCATCAGAGAGGAAGGAGCCTCAGTTGGGAAAACGCCTCCATGAGATCCAGCTGTAAGGCATTTTCTCAATTAGTGATCAGTAGGGGAGGACCCAGCCCAAGGTGGGTGGTGCCATCCCTGGGCTGGTGGTCCCGGGTTCTATTAGAAAACAGTAAGCAGTAAGCAGCTCCCCTCCATGCCCTGTGCATCAACTCCTGTCTCCAGGATCCTGCCCTATTTGAGTTCCTATCCTGACTTCCTTCAGTGATGAACAGTGATGTGGAAGTGTAAACCAAATAAACCCTTTCCTCCCCAACTTGCTTTTTGGTCATGGTGTTTTGTCTCAGCAATAGAAACCCTGAGAAGACAAAGTCATGGTGTTTTAGTATTAGAATTAGCTAGTAATGTTTCTTTATTGTAAATGCAGTAAAGAAAAGTCCATTCATTGTTTTGTTACTGTAACTCATATCTTATCTTGCATCCTTACTGTTGTATTTTGGCATTGGATACACACACACACACACACACACACACACACACACACACACACACACACACACTTCATGGCTCCAAACAGTTATGTCAAGGTGGCAGTAGTACCTAATGGCCTTGTACATTTAAACCGAGGGACTGCATTAGGAAAGTCAACCTTCCATGGGTCTCCAGGCTGCTCTGGGTGACCCTACCATGCTGCTCTGCCAGGCCCATCTCTGTGTCTGCTTCTGATGTCTTCTAGCCTCTTCTTAGTCTGCACACAGCCTGGCCGAGCCCTGGACAGGAAGAGTGGGTGCTCAATGGTTTTGAATTTTATTGTCTGTGCTTTCTCTGCACGGTTTCATTTTATCCCCCTGTCTCTCATTCCCTGCACTTGGGTATTTCAAGCTTTGGTATCTTTTTAAGGCTCTTGTTATCTCCTCCTTTCTCCACTTGTCTCTTCTTAGCTGGTGTCCCGGAGGCTGCTCCCGGCACATCTCTCCACTGACCGTGCTTTGTGTCTGTATGGTCAGCCCCCTTTTCCGCCCACACTTTCAATCTAACTAGCTTGGAAATTGAAATCTTTCTCCTCTGTTTAAAGTAGCTACCACCATTTTTTTCTTACCAACCAAAGCTTCTCTTTTTCTGCCATGTATCCTACCTTTTTCTTTCCCTTTCTGTTTTTTTTCCAGGTCTTTCTCCACCCACGACAATTAGTTCTTTCAGCCCCAGTAATATCTGATGTCAGCTCCCACCACAGCTGGCCTGAGGACTGCCTTGTGTCTCAGTCGATTTGGCTTTGCTTGGGCCTGACTTTGATTTGACCTGCCAGGCAGCTCATCAGTTCCCTCTGAAGTTCTCTCCTGTCCCTGAGTGTCTTCAGCCAGGACTGTCCCTAGCTTTCATCCTTCCACTTGTATTGATTTCCTATTCCCAGAGCCTTTCTGAGTCTGCACTGTGTCTGCCTCCACAATGACACCTCTTGTCGCCCATCTCCAGCCCCCACTCACCTCTTTCTCTGCCTTTTCATTCGAGCATAGTCTTTCTGGGTGGTGTGACTCTCCCTACCAGTGCCTCCAGTTGACGTCCATCTGTTGACAACTTCTAAATCTGTCTTTTTTAGCCTGAATTCCAGGCATCTGCAAGGCACTTTAAAATGGACATCTTCCCCAGATGCCTCAAGGGAGGCTCATGGCCAGCTGTCTGTGAGGGCATTTCTTACGTTCTTCTACAAATTTGCTCTTCTTCCTCAGTTCCCTCTGTGTCTTCATAGTTGTTTCAGGAAAATACGTGGCATCCTTATCTCTTGCATCTCCCCAGCCTGACACACCCAGTTGTCCCAAAGTCTTGTTGGTGCTTGTTGCTGAGATTGTTCGTGTCTAGTTTATTGACTTCTCCCAGCTACCACTGCGGTCCAGCATTTTTTCGTTTGTCACTTGCTTTACAGCAAGGGCCACTCATTTCCTTTAAATTTACCAATGCCACTACAACCGTCAGCACCCCTCGCCACAGCGACTCCTGTTACCACTGCTCCCACCACTAATTCATGACTCAGGGGACCCATGCATTTCATTTCTCAGTTCTCTAAATAATTCTGTGAAGTGTGTGTGTGTGTGTGTGTGTGTGTGTGTGTGTGTGTGTGTGTGTGTGTGTGTGTGGGTGTATGTGTGGGTGGGTGTGTCTCAAGGGGGTAATTGTCTCTATTCTTCATTTTATAATGAAGACACTGAGAACAGAGATGTCATTTGTCCTTGTTGAAGGCTATTCTCACTCCTAAGTCACTTAGCCAGGATGCTGCCATCACTCCTGACATCTGAATGCATGAAGTTCTTACTGTATTTCCCGTCCCTAAAGAGGAACTGAAGAGTCCAAGGTTCAGAGTGTTTGAGCCACAGGCCGTGGTCCAAGGCCACATGCCATGGTCCTTGGGACATGGCTTCCTTTACCTTCACCTCTAGCCCTCCACCTCTGTGTCATGGTGCTTAAGGAAAGCCTTCTCCAGAAGTTTGGTTGTTTTCTAGAATCCAAACAGAATCATTGTCTCCCTCTCTCCTAGCCTCTTAGGATAGAACAGTCACACCTTAGCGGGCAACCCAGGACCCAGAGGTCTGCTCTATTCATTTCTGGAGTTGTCAACTTCCTGCCACACACCAGATTGCTCTTTTCTGGTTTTCTCCATACAGATCAGCAGGGGTTCCTTTGGCCAGAATCACGTGTCCCCACTTTCTTCATGTCACATGTTGCTTTCACCTTGTTTCAAGTTGACACAGGAGGTTTCTCCTCCAGGAAGCCACTCTATCCCATCAGGCTGGCTCATAGGCCTTTCTAGGCAGCCCTCTCTACTGTCCTATCTGAGGCCTTTCTAGGGAGTCCTCTCTACTGTTCTATCCTAGGCCTTTCTAGGCAGTCCTCTCTACTGTCCTATCCTAGGCCTTTCTAGGCAGCCCTCTCTACTACCCATCTCCTGCCCTGCCACACCATTGTGAGGGTGGGTTCTTGTGCCATCTGCTGCTCCCATCATTCACTCTCCTGGCTGCTCTTGGGAGTCCCTGCTATGGAGTAACGGTGCTTCTTTGCCATTAATTGCTAGGGTGACATGTTTACTTCTACAGTGGTGGTATTTGGACATGGGGCTTTAGGGAGATGACTGTGTTCCATAAGATCATGAGAGTACGGACCCTTTGGTGGTCTTAGTGCTCCTAGAGGGGCATGAAGAGATCAGAGCTCTCTTTCTGCCCTCTTCTAGTTCACAAGTTCCTCCTTGCTCTGTCCTAGCAGAGGGCTCTCAGCGGGAAGCTGGCATGCTGACACTCTCTCTTAGACTTCTAGCTTCCAACAGTGTGAGTGGTAAATGGCTGCCGTTTAGTCCTAGTCTGTGGCACTGTGTTGTGGTAGTCAGAACAGGCCCCCAAATGTCCCATATCTGGCAGCGGAGTGAGAGAGGTCTAAATTGGCCCTTCAGAGTAGCAGTGGCATTTCTGGGCTTAGTTCATACCTTAAATTAACTTCATTGATATCACGTTGCTGTGCCCACTGTGAAACCCTGCTCTTTCATTGTTGACTTGCAGTTATGGTTCTTTTGCGTGGCTGTAAATTATAATTGTGTGTTCCTTTGAACCTGGGAGCTGAAGGAAGTTGCCATGAATAAAGGACAGATGCATGGGGGATGAAAGTGTTCAGAGGAGGCAATCACAGGTTAGCACTCTCCCCTCTGTCGTTGGAAGCTCTTGGTATGCCTGAGGACGCTGCCCTATTGCACTGGAATGCTAATGCTTGCTTGTGCTCTGATGGGGTGAGTGCCTCTCATCTGCAAGGAGGATTCAGAGTGACAGACTCACTCAGTTCTCCATAGAGCAAGGAATGAAAGCCCCGGCTTCTGTCTCTGTCGAAAAGTTCAGGCCAACAAACTCTCACCACGTTTTTCTCAGTCAGCCTTGATGCTTTTCGGAAACCTGTTCCAGGGAGGCAAGAGTGTTGTATTAGTCTCTAAAGCATTGTTTTCATGATGGAAGGGGGACACGGTGAAAATGGGGCTTTTCTTTTTTGAAAGACTCTCTTAAGGCAAATATGGGATGAACTGTGGAGGTCCCTCCCTGCCTCCCTCCCTTCACTCATCCATTCATTCAGCAGATACTTATATAGATCAAAGGGGAGGGATGGATTCATTACTTTCCTTGTTCCTTTGACCAGATAGCTGAGAAGCAGCATCTTAAGGAAGGGAGGCTTACAGTTTAAGGGATCCAGTCCGTCATGGAGGGGAAGGGATGTCTGAAGGTGACTCTGTGGGTGGCAGGAGTATGCAGCTAGAAAACCTCACGTCTTAGAACAGGAAGCAGAGAGTAGACAGGAAGTGGAGCCAGCCTGTGCAACCTCAAAGCCCACCCTTCAGTGACTTACTTCCTCCCATGAGGCTCCCCCTCCCAAAAGTTCTGAAACCTTCCAAAATAGCACCATCAGCCTGGGACCCAGTACTTGAACATGGGAGCCTCTGAGGGACATTTCACATCCAAACCACACAGGGAATGAGAAGACATCATCCTTCTCAGACACGCAAGGGGGAAGAGGAGGTTGTCAAGAAGCCATTGTAGAAGAAGGAAGAAATTCTATATGGTTGAAAGCATATGACAGCAGGGCCCATGTCTTGTTCCCTGTGTGTCGACGAATTTATTAATACATTTATTCAAATCATTGTATCTGTTAGTAACTTCTTCCTTTAGCCCCAGCCAGTTTTCCAGGGAGGATATGACAAATTCGTTGAAGTTATAATGCAAATAACCTGAACTGATTTAATTATCTTTCATCTTAGTGGGGAATGTCAGGTCTCAGGGAAGGGAAGGTGAAGAGTGAGCACGTGAATTTGGGGGATGAGTGCTGCAGGGCAGGATGTGTTACTCGTGGCCTGTGGAAAGCTCCCTGGCATCTCTGACATCAAATCAGGCTTGCTCATTTTCCCATGGTGCAGTGGGAAGGGCCATGGACACCTGAATTCTCTTCTACCCAGGCTGTTGTTTAATCAGCCTACACCCTTGGGAAACCATTTTTGCCATTAGGTTTTATTTTCAGATTTTCTTTCCTCATGTGAAAATAAAAAACAACAAAAAAGCAAAAAAGAGGGAGGCCTGGGTCTTTGCAGTTCCTACCTTTAGAGATTTTCCCAGAAATCTGGCTGTGCATTGGGGAAAAAGAAATTTATTGCAGGAATGGTGATTCCAAAAATGAGAAGCAGAGATTCTGGCAAAGTAGTTCACCAAACAGCCAGTCAAATGATGCAGCCTCTAGTTATAGTAGGAAGGAAATCTGTCCTGCCCTGGGCATGGTGTCTCAAATTAGGATGTGAATATAAGGATGTGTGTGTGTGTGTGTGTGTGTGTGTGTGTGTGTGTGAAAGAGAGAGAGACAGAAACAGACACAGAGAGACAGAAACAGAGAGATAGAGAGACAGAGACAGAAACAGAGACACAGAGACAGGGAGAGACACAGAGAGTGAGCGACAGGCACACATAAAGGTCAGTTTCACCGACAGTGTCTCAGGGGCCACCCACCGTGTGTTTTGAGACAGGGTCTCTCTGTGGCCTGAAACTCACCTGTTAGGGACACCAGCTGGCCATGGAGCCCTAGAGCATCACCACTTTCATTCTGCCCCGTGGGGGGATTTACAAACATACCCCACCCCATCTAGCTTTATACAAGGGTTCTGGGGCTCAAACCCAGGACCTTATGCTTGCATGGCAAGACTTACTGAGTTATCGCCCCAGACCCATCGAGAACCATTTAAAGATGGTTTTTCTTTCTCCCCAAACAGCCCGCAATGATCAGCTTTTGAGTTAAATTGGAAATCTGACAGTACAGAGACTTAGCATCACCCTTGCTACTTTTTTTTCTTGCATTTAATTGGGTTAACCTTTAAGAAAAGCGACATATTTGACTTAAACATTTTAGGCATATAACTTACAATACTGGCTGTCGGCGGTGGCCTTCTCTGTATTATTTGTCCTTTACCTTGTCAGCTCTCAATGAGGTAATGGTGGCATTTGTTTTAACTTGAGGGAAGTTTGAGTTAAGATATAAAATGAATATCAGAGAAAGAAAATCACAAAGAAAAACCCCTAAGGAATAAAAATTCAAAAGGTAAAATGTACAAATTGGTTTGAATAGGAATATGAACAAATTCAGATTAAGCAAATTAATTTGTGCTGGGGAATTTTATAGTTAGTTTTAGAATTAACATGACAGGGTAATATAAAGAAATTAGGCTTTATTGTGATTATTAAGGTGGTTTGAAAAAGAATGGCCCCCATAGACTCATAGGTTTGAATGTTTGGTCTCTATGGAGTGGCACTATTAGGAACTGTGACCTTGTTGGAGTAGGTGTGGCCTTGTTGGAGGAAGTATGTCACTGGGGATGGGTTTTGGGGTTTCAAGTGCTCAAGCCAGGCCCACTGTCTCTCTCTCTTCCTACTGCCTGCCATCCGGATGTAGAACTCTGAGCTACCTCTCCAGCACCATGTCTGCCTGCATGCCGTCATGTTTCCTGCCATGATGATAACGGACTAAACCTCTGAATCTGTTAGCCAGCTCTAATTAAATATTTTTCCTTTATAAGAGCTGCTATGATCATGGTGTCTCTTCACAGCAATAGAAACCTAAGTAAGACAGTTCTGGAAGGATGTGAGAAGCAGAATTTGTTACTCTTTATACTGTGTGTTTGTTTTGCTTAATGATGGGATCCTAAAGTATCATCAGATAATATCACCCAACCCCCACTAAAACATTGGGATGTAAGTAGTTAGCCCATTTTTAAGATGAGAAAACAAAGTCCAAAGAGCCTTCATGGCATGTACAAGCTTAATCGATCCAAGGAAAGTGTGAGAAAAGGGCAAGTGCAGCCTCTGTGGACCTCACCCTTACTCTCCTGCCTCTGATACGGTCACGAATTCTACCATGTTTGACCCTCCGCCAGGCACGTTTTTCTGCTGGATGTCTGATACATTGTCCAAAGGACTTTGTCTTGATTGATTGATAGGATTCTGCAATTTCTTAGATGAGCCATTTCAACAATTTCTTTAGGGGAAAAAAAAATCTGAATTTGTTTGCTCTGAAATATACACCACAATGAGAAAACTGCTCATTTCTCCGATGATCAGGTTTGCATCAGTAGTTAGCAATAATAGATCCTGTGCTTTCCATCTACCTAGTTAGACAGAATTGGCTACAGACTCAGTCTAGTTTGTGGTTAACAGCTAGAAGCTCATTTTAGTCATTATTATTATTATTATTATTATTATTATTATTATTATTATTATTATATTGCAGTGTTGGGGACCAAATCCAGGCCATTTACATGCTACTTGTATGCTTTACCACTGAACTGCATCCTCAATGCCCTGGAAACTCACTATGATTAAGCCCTAGGTTACAGCATGTATTTTCTCCTTCATATCTGACAGTACAAGATATTATCTTTGATGGACAGAAATGAAGTGCAAAAACTCCCTAACTTGCTTGCTGATATTAGTAGATACTTTTGTTCAGGTCCCTCAGCGTCTGTGGCCAATGATCTGTTCATTTCTTTCTCAAGTGTAACTGGTATAGTTACTTCGTTTCTGCTCATATTAACGGAATTAAATCTGTTTAAAGCAAGGTAAGGTGCAGAGTCTTCAGACTAAAAAAAAAAAAAAGACTTTTCTGCCAAGTTCCCATGAGCAAATACTCTACAATTCTAATTAGTCGGCTGAATTCTTGTGTTTGTACTGGGTGTGGCAGTTGCCTGACAAGTCAAAAGCAGATGAGTCATTGATTTGGTGCTAAAACACGACTATGCTTGTTACAATGAAAGAACCCTACAAATAGTACAACTCCAAGAACAGCATGGTGTGTCTCTGGTAGACAAGTGCCTTTTGTTTAGCTAAAATATTCCATGTCTTTCTTCATTAGACTCCAGGAGGCTAAGAACTTAGCAATCTCGTACCGGAAGCAGTTTGCATAGGCAGATGTAGCTAGAGTTTTCCTGCCTGGCCCACAGTCAGGACAAATCTCTCTCACCCGCTAGTCCCCCAGCCACTCAGACCCGACCAAGTAAACACAGAGACTTATATTGGTTACAAACTGTATGGCCGTGGCAGGCTTCTTGCTAACTGTTCTTACAGCTTAAATTAATCCATTTCTATAAATCTATACCTTGCCACATGGCTCGTGGCTTACTGGCATCTTCACATGCTGTTTGTCATCGTGGTGGCTGGCAGTGTCTCTCTGACTCAGCCTTCCACTTCCCAGCTTTATTCTCCTCCTTGTCCCACCTATACTTCCTGCCTGGCCACTGGCCAATCAGTGATTTATTTATTGACCAATCAGCAACACATTTGACATACAGAACATCCCACAGCAGGCAGATGTTTAGTGAATGAAACCTGTCTGCTTTTGGATAAACAAGCCATCACCTAATCTAGCCTGAGACTCTGAAAACAGTACCTTGTTGATGTCCATGTTAAACCTTGAGATGGATGAATGGTGGGCTGTAGCCAATGAGTGAGTCATCCTGAAGTTGAGTTAGAACCGAACAAGTGAGGAACTGCTTTATTGCTGATAATATGTTGTAAACTGTGAAGGGAGGCAGAGAGGGAGAAGAGATACAGGGTACCTAAGATGCCCTGATTGGTGAGTCAGTAATTCTCATGTTAGTCACTGCACGGTGGCATTGCCACACTTCCAGCTGCCTATCAGGGGTGCAAGGCTTAGGGAGGTGGGCCATGTGTGCACCCCAGTCTTCCTCCTCGGACCTCTAACTAGGTCATAGCTGCCTTCCTCTGGCCCAGCTTCCTAATATCAGGACTGAAAAGTTCCTCAATATATGGTGGGACATGGTGTTCTATTTCAAAGCCCCCTGTTGGTCATCATCACAGCTTTATGTGACCCCTGAGGAAGCTTTGCCTTTTAAGATGGACTGGCCCACCCACCCCCATCCACCCTCACTTCTTGAGGGGCTACAAATCCCTCTCCTTGACCTTTTCCTTTCAATGTTCTAGTCTTCTCAGAGATTACTATAAAATAAAATAAATATTCAAAACCTTCCCAAGAAAAGCCCAGGGCATAAATGAAATCACTGTTAGCAACATCTACTGCTGTTTATCACACCTAATTCTGTTTTGTTCAAACATGTATTTAAATTAAAGTTGTATTATTTGACCAATGAGGAGGCTTGTGAAGTCTTTTTGTGTTGTTTTGTTTTGACATTTTTGGACCATACACTGAGTTTAGGAACATAGAGCATAATCAGTATGTCAAAATGGAAAATCCTCATTCATTTCCTTCAAGGAATTACCTTCTCAAAGCATCTCTATATGAGAGTCACAAATGACTTGGGTATGCTTTATGCGTGTCTAGAAAAGATACTGGAGCAACATATAAAAACACTACAGGCTTTTTTTAGTGGCTGGAAGGGTAATTTTAATTTTGTTTACGTTTTATGTGATAAATATGTGTATCTCTTTTACAAGGGAGGAACTTGAAGGTTGTTTTGAAAAAGGGAGTGGCCTGCATATCCCACACTTTTTTGTAGTCATAGGTAAGAAAAGAGCATGCTTTGGGTCTGTTCTCTGACACCATAACAGAATATCAAACACTGGGTACTTTGCAAACAAAAGAAGATTATTTGGCTCACGTTCTGATGGATGAGGGTCCAAGGATGTGATGCTGGGGGCTGGCATCTGGGGAAAGTCTTAGGAATTCTGGATAATATGATGGAAGGGCAAGTGAGCATGAGGGAGGGAGGGGGCATGAGGGAAGAGGAAGGAGAGAGAGAGAGAGAGAGAGACAGACAGACAGACAGACAGACAGTGACTGATTCAAGCCACCACAGCCTTTCTATCAGACATTCCATATAACCAGCCCTTTCCTGCAGTAATAGCATTGGTGAAGGCAGAACCTTCATGATCTCATCAGCCCTCCAAGGTTCTGCTTCATAACCCAGCTACAAAGGTAGTTAAATTCAGCAGGAGTGGTGGAGGGGCTTCAGAATCATAGCTACCACACGGTTTTAGAACAGCTCAAGGCTGGGGCAAGCAAGCCTGGGGGGGACTGTATTTTGGCATCTTCTCTGTTTTGAGGAAGGTGGATGATAAAAAATTTTAATTGTAAGTAAATACAAAAAACAAGCTTGCCTGTTTATTCAAATCAGTTATTTCGTATTTTCAGATGGGCACCTAAAACACTGTAGGATGTTTGGGGGTGTGGAAAGACAGAGGGCAGGCAGATTATCCTCCACTTGTAAATGGGAGACTGATCCTCCCTCCTCCTCAAAGTGTGCTTAGAAGGGCACACTTAGGCCTTTTGAAAATCCTCTTCATAAAGTGTCTGTTTAAATAAAACAAAAATGAAATAACAACAAAAGCCCTTTTGGGAGTTGGGTTGTCTGTCTAGTGGATCCCGACTTACTTGTACACAACAGACCCTGGAGGAGCCATTTGTCAGAAATAAGCATGGGGAGTGTGTCCTCCTACCCTGGTGTGTTGTGATGAACAGAGCTCTTTATCTTACTAGTTCCTGGCCTGTCCATTTTCCTTTCAGTTGGCCCATTCATTTGACATCCTTTTTCAGACATCCTTTGTTCCAAGCCATGGATGCTCTCTCTTCTGTGTCTCAGTGGTTTGCTTTCTACATTTAGATCTGTCATCCACCTGGCAATGGTTCTGTGTGTGGTGCGATATATAGATTAAGATTTAATGTTTCCTACTTGGACATTCATTGACCCAGCACCACTCATTGAAAAGATCAGGCTCTCCCTCGGCTGTAGCCATATGATAGGGGACAGTGTAGTGTGTGCAGAGGACTGAATGTTTGTGCTGCCTGGCTAGTGTGCCGCAATCCTCACTCCCATGAATAGCACATGATGGTATTCAGAGATAGTACCGGTGAAGAGTATGTCATGAGGGTAGGATTCCCAGAAGAGGACTAGTGTCCTCATAAGACATGAGAGAGAGCATCTCCTTCTCTGCTCTCTACCAGAGACCAAGGAGGACCCAAGGAGAAGGCGCCCCTATTGGAATTTGGAAGTTGGTGTTCACTGGACAAGGCATCTATCTATCGGCACCTTGATCTTGCATTTCCCAGCTTCCAGAGCCATGAATATCTCTCTTATTAAGCATTTTTAGCCTATCCTATTGCTATAGCATCTCCAAACTGACCCAAACATACGGCTTTGCATATGTGTCTCTAGATAGAGCATTGGTTAGTAACCCTCCAAATGCTGCAACCCTTTAATACAGCTCATGAACTGTAATGCAAGTATCTGTGTTTTCTGATGGTCTTAAGCAACCCCTGTGACAGGGACAGTCAACCCCCAAAGGAGTTGCGACCCACAGGTTGAGAACCACTGAGATAGAGTTTGGTGTGTGGGTTTTAATGTTGGGTGGGGGTTTCCTTTGCGACCCACAGGTTGAGAACCACTGAGATAGAGTTTGGTGTGTGGGTTTTAATGTTGGGTGGGGGTTTCCTATCTTTCATCTCTATGGTACCAAGAGCCTTGTACCAAAAGTAGTCAATAAATATCAGCTGGTTGATAAATTAGCCTGAAGTTTCCCTTAGCATACAAATCTTTTTCTAGAAGTTTTAGTTTCAAAGACAAGATATTCAAATTTTGTTTTGGAGAGGAATTAACTAGAGCAGTTATGTGTGTATATATATGTATATATTTTTCCCAAGAAACCCAAATGTGGCTTTTGACCAACCCTGTCCACCAGATTCCTTGAGAAGGCCAGCCGACCTTCCTGTTGCCCTATTTGGTGCTAGGCAGAAAGTGGAGTGGAATAATGGGAACCCTTTCCAGAATTTCTATTTTTACTTTTAGAACATTTGTTGAGTCTTTCTTTACAAGTTAAATGCTCAGCCCAGAGAAGGTAATTTTGGAAATTTTATTTCTGGGATAGTTTTGTGTATCATAGTTATTTAATTTTTTTTCTCTGTGTGACAGTCTGGGCAAACATGCAGTTAGCCGAAGAATTAGAGCTTTTATGTTGCTATCAGACCACATTCTAAAACAAATAAACTCCATGAAATGAAAGTTTTTTTTAAATGCACAGTATTTTACACAGTGAATTCAGTAAAATATGCTTTTCAAAATGTTGTGCTGTGACCCATGACTCAGTACAGAGTAGCTGAGAAATGCATTTTCAGGAGGTTAGTGTGGACTCAGATTATACCCATCAGAGTCATTACATCAGTTAGATCCCCCATTGCAGGGGACCCATGCTGCTGTTGCTCCTGGCCCACACAGAGTCAAAGAGACCTAGGCACCACTCCTCTGGTACTAACTCAGTTACCCGATGGCAGTGGTTCTCAACCTGTGGGTGGCGACTCCATTGGGAGCTGACTGACTCTTTCCCGGGGCTCACCTAAGACCATCAGAAAATATATTACTATTCATAACAGTAGCAAAATTACAGTTATGAAGTAGCCATGAAAATGATTTTATGGTTGTGGTCACAACATGAAGAACTGTATTAAAGGGCTGTAGCTTTAGGTAGGTTGAAAACCATTGTCCTAGGGCCTGGATTCAGGTTCAAAAGCCTATCTTCTTTCTCTCTGGAGTAATGTGAGTGAAGTTTAGCTGGACTTTCTTTGGACTGCTAGCTCCCAAATAATGACATGAAGACTTCTTATTAATTATGAAAGCTCAGCCTTAGCTTAGGCTTGTTCCCAACTAGCTCATATAACTTAAATTAACCTGTTTATAATTAATCTACATTCTACCATGTGGCTCGTTACCTCTCCTCCATACTGTACATCCGACTCCCTCTGCATCTCGCTGGTGAATTCCACGTGCCTCAGATTCTTCCCAGAGTTCCCCTCTTTCCCTGGAAGTTCCACCTATTCTCTCCTGCCTAGCTATTGGCCCTTCAGCTCTTTATTAAACCAATCAGAAGGTGCCTTGGCAGAGACCCATGTTCACAGTGTAGAAAAAGATTATTCCACAACAGTGGGGAGTGTCAGGGAGTGGGCAAGGGAGCTGGGTCATCTCCCCTGTGCTGGCTGTTGGAGGGTGTGGCTGCCTCCATCAGCATTTCTTGTCTACCTCTGACTGTGACTGATTGCCACTTGACTGCCTCAAAGCCTTTGTGGCCAGGAGGAGAGGCAGCCATGAAGTTGGGTCTACGCTAGGAAAAGGAAATGCCCTACTAAAGGACCAGGGCATCTAGTGCTTTCATTCACCATGTCTGACATGATGGAACGTAAACTCTTGTTTAATTAATACTTCTCCATTTTCTTTCCTTTCCAGTTTCTTTCCATTGAATATTTTATATAGTTCATGAAGCCTCACCTACCCAGCATCTACCAATTCTACAATATCAACCACTTGGGGCTCTTGGAGAACCTAAAAGAAAGCAGGAGTGACTTCAGTGACCCAGTGAGATCCTGGTGTTGTGCCCATTCTTTACTGGAGAGAGCCTTGGTGGTCAGGCAGAACTTGCTCATTTTAGACATAATCCTAACAAGTTCATTCTTCTGGCATCTTGGTTTGGAGGCAGTAAATATGACTGCTAGATGGAAATGTTGTGTGTGAGGGGGTGATAGCTGACAGCCTGATGGCAAAGGGGGTGGGCAGCATCCAAAAAGAGCTTGAAGACTGGGTCCATTTTTATGTGAGACAAGAGAGCTCCCTTGGTGTGTCAGGAGCCTGGAGGGTGTTGCCACAGGGCAGTGCCATAGGACATTTGATGACGGGAAGCCTGAGCCATTAAGGAAGCTCGGTTATATTGGAGTTCTCTGTCGCTGAAAGCCAGCACATGAGCCATGCGGTAGAGACCTGCAGGAAAAAAGGGTTCATGTTCATTATTTCAAACCCTCTACTTACATGTAACTAACATTTTCCTCAGAATAGTAAATAAGCCAAATCGTTCTTTTTGGGGGTAGTCTCCCTTCCTCTCTCCCCTTTCCAACTTGGGTTCTTTTTTCTTTTCCTGCCTTTCCTCATTTCCTCTCCACTCCTGGCTGTTCTCATAATTGTGCTGCTGCTGTCTTCTCCTGTGGCTCCCCCACCTCTCAACCTGTGCCCCTCCGCCCACCCACACAATCCTCTTTTCTATTTCCCCTGTCTTGGAGTTTTACCTTTATCCAGTGGGCTGCCGGTTTAACAGCTGGTTCCCAGGAAGAGAGGCCCCACATTGATAACATGCTGTAGTTTCCTAGGGGTGAGGAGCACCCTCTTCCCTGGCTTTCACAACAAAACTGGGTGTGGACCAGAGAACACAAATGCCGTGGACTTAAATAACCCCAACAGCATAGATCATAGAAAAGTATGATAGCTTGAAAATGAATAGTTAGTTCCTCTGTTTCGATATAATTAATTCATGTGCATGTTTATATAATGTAATTAATTATTATTTAATGTTTAGTTATTGTGCATGTGTGTGCACATGTGAGTATGTACACATGTGTGCATTCCATGGCTTGCATGTGGAAGTCAGAGGACAGCTTCCAGGAGTTGGTTCTCTCTTTCCATCATGTGGGGGGTTAGGGGTCTAATTCAGGTCTTTAGGCTTGGTTGCAATTATTTTATCTACTGAACTATCTTGTGGGCCCCAAATTTCCAAAATACCTTATTTAACTCAATATATCCAAAATGGTTAGCATATAATCAATATGAAATTATTAATAAGAGTTTTTATTCTCTTTAAAATATATAATTTTGCAATGGAGTTGGGGGGGTCTTCTGAATTGGGATTAATGGGATGAAGATGGAGTTCACTGTATGGAGTGTTTAAAGACATTTTGATGGTTTTTTTATTGGCATAGAACTTTTGTCCTATCCCAGGATTCTTTGAGTGTAAGCAGAAGAAGAAAGAAACAATGAGTAAAAACAAAACAAAAAGAACTCACCTTGGCATCTTTGAACTATTGAACCCCTGTCAATAGTCAGTTACCCTGGACTTCTCTGTTAAGGGCAGGAAAAAGAATTTTGGTTCCAAAGCTGCTGTTAGGAATTTTGTTTCATTTTATTTGGGCAGGGGTGGGGATGCGGGGAGGCCTCAATATAGCCCAGGCTGGAGTCAAATTGCCTATGTAGTGAAGATGACCTTGAGCTCCTGCCTCTGACTCCCCAGTGCTGAGGTTATAAGTATGTGTGCTCATGCCCAGCTAAGCAATTGCTATTGTTTATATGAGCTAAACCCGATCTCTGATGGAAAGAGAAGGTGCCACATAGGCCAAAGGCGTGCAGACAGTGAGGACACAGGGTGAGCTCTGGGTGAGAAATTTATAGATAGAAGACACTGAAAGTGACAAGAACTGTGTGTGAAGAGATACCGGAAGCAAAACCCACCCAGGCTGACCTGTTACCCATGCCACGTGACAGACCTCGTCAAATCTTAGTGACAAAACATTCTGTTTACCATTCTGCAATTTGGGCAGCATTTTGTGGGGCGACTCTTCTCTGCTCTGTGAGAAATTGGTTGGGGGGCTAGCTTAATGATGGGGTTCAGGGAGCAATTGGGGTTGTGAGCCATTGTACCCATTCTTCCGCACATCAGGTTCCCACACGCTGTTCAGTTTCTTTGCAGTCTGGTGACTGGTTCTTAGGAAACATTGC